>NC_133326.1:679016034-679623534 GCF_042186555.1 Aquarana catesbeiana
AAACACACGAGCGCGCACACACACACACACACATACAAAACACAGACACACATACAAAACCACACACATACAAAACACAACACCTCTCCTCTGCCCTCCCCTTCACCAAAGCTCAACCATTTTATACATGGTTATTTTTGTAAAAGTACCTTTCTGTGGCTGGCTCTGTCACAGCTTTGTTTTCTTTTTCAGTGCACTAAGTCAGTGCACACTCTTCTAATTTCCAGCTCCCAATCTCCCCTATCCGAGCAGGAAGGAGATAAGGATAATGGTGCAGCTCACCCCCCCCCCCTCCTCCCCTCGATCATGCTGCACTCACAGACCAGCTCTTGTCCCCGCTCTCAGTGCAGAGCAGAGAGGCTGCTATAGGAGCCGTGGGGAGAGCTGTTACTTTTAATTTCAGAAGCCATGCTGTGAGTGCAGGGCTTCCACATAGCTGAAAAAACACTGGTCAGCAATGTGTATGCGCTGGCTGTTTCCCTATAGTCTGATTGCTTGACAAAGGGGTGGGTGTGAGTAGCAGTCCCGCCCATCCCCGACATCACGGCTTGAATTTGACAGCTGCAGCTGTACAGAGCACACCCAGCGGGTTTTCTGGCCAATTGCTGGCTGTACTTGACATTCACACTTGCACTGGAAGTTGCTATATAATTAACAGATGGCATCTACAAACTATGGGATAAATTTATGGACTTTTAATTTATTTTTTTATTAATGGCAGTGATCAGTGACTTATACTGGGATTGCGACATTGCAGCGGACAAATGTGACACTACTGCCGCGTACACACGAGCGGACTTTACGGCAGACTTTGTCCTGCGGACTTTGACGGACTTTCTGAATGAACGGACTTGCCTACACACGATCAACCAAAGTCTGAAGGATTCGTACGTGATGACGTACGACCGGACTAAAACAGGGAAGTTCATAGCCAGTAGACAATAGCTGCCCTAGCGTCGGTTTTTGTCCGTCGGACTAGCATACAGACGAGCGGACTTTTCGACCGGACTCGAGTCCGTCGAGAAGATTTGAAACCTGTTTCATTTCTAGGTCCGTCGAACTTTTGGGGAAAAAAAGTCCGCTGGAGCCCACACACGATCGAATTGTCCGCCGGACTCCAGTCCTCCGAACCAAGTATACTGTAAAGTCCAGTCATGTGTACGCGGCATAAGTAACACTTTTTGGGGACCAGTGACATTATTACAGGGGGGGGACATCAGGGGCAATAAAAGGGTTAAATGTGCTCCCTGGGAGTGCTTACTAACTGTATGGGGGGTGCTTTGGCTGTGTGAAGACAGATCTGTGTTTCTGCTTAACAGAAGCACAGAATTTCTGTCTCCCCTACTAGCAGAGTGCTGCTCTGCCTCTCCCATGAACAATCGGTGGGTCCCGGCAGACATTGGATCCACTGATTGGCTTCTGCTGTGTCCAAACGGGAGTGGGTCGTCAGCAGGGTGTACGCGCGCCCCAGACTGAAAGTGTCAAACCAAGTTTATCCCTTTCATGACTAAGCCTATTTTTGAAATGTGGTGTTTACAAGTTAAAATCCGTATTTTTGGCTAGAAAATTACTTAGAGTTCCCAAACATTATATATATTTTTTTAGCAGAGAATCTAGAGAATAAAAAGGAGATTGTTGCAATATTTTATATCACACGGTATTTGTGCAGCGGTGTTTTAAACACAAATTTTTGGAAAAGGGACACTTTCATGAATTTTAAAAAATCCAAACAGTAAAGTTACCCCAATGTTTTTCTATAATGTGAAAGATGATGTTATGCCGAGTAAATAGATACCACACATGTCACCCTTTATAATTGCACGCACTCGTGGAATGGCGACAAACTACAGTACCTATGAATTTCCATAGGCAACGCTTTAATTTTTTTTTACAGTTACCAGGTTTGAGTTACAGAGGAGGTCTAGTACTAAAATTATTGCTCTCGCTCTGACAATCGCGGCGATATCTCACATGTGATTTGAACACCATTTACATATGTGGGCGCGACTTCCGTATGCGTTTTCTTCGCTGCGCGAGCTCGTGGGGACGGGGGCGCTTTAAAAAATTTTTTTTATTTATTTATTTTATTTATTTTTATACTTATAAATTGTGTTTAACATTTTTTTTTTTTTTACTTTTATTGCTGTCACAAGGAATGTAAACATCCCATGTGACAGTAATAGGTGGTGACAGGTACTCTTTATGGAGGGATCGGGGGTCTAAAAGACCCCCGATCCCTCCTTTGCACTTCAAAGTATTCAGATCGCCGAAAACGGCGATTCTGAATACTGTGTATTTTAAAAAAACCGGCGCCATTGGCAGCCGAGTAAACGGGAAGTGACGTCATGACGTCGCTTCCGCGTTTACAATGAGAAGGCTGGAACAAAGCCGCCCACAGCTTCGTTCCAGCCTGCCCCCAGCCGCCAAAGGCAGCCGATTGGACACCGGGCCTCCCTATCGCACGGGAGGCCCGGTAAGAGCGGCGGGAGGCGGCGGGAGGGGGGGATGTCCCCTCCCGCTTCTCCGGTATAACAGCCAAGTGGCTTTTAGCCGCATCGGTTGTTATACTCGGGTAGCCGATCACCGGCTCTAAACAACGGTACTGGGATCATGCCTGCAGCTGCAGGCATCATCCCGGTATAACCCCCTAAAGCTGAGTATGCACATCTGCGTACGGTGGGCGGGAAGGGGTTATAGTTTAATCCCTGTTTGGTAAGGATAGTCCTTGTTATATAGAGACCGTCCTGGTTATATAGACAGTCCTAATTATATAGAAATGGTCCCGGTTATATAGAGATGGTCCTTGTTATATAGACAGTCCTTGTTATATAGACAGTCCTTGTTCTGTAGAGATGGTCCAGGTTATATAAAGATGGTCCCTGTTATATAGAGATGATCCTTGTTATATAGAGATGGTCATTTTTCTATAGAGATTGTTATATAAAGTAAAGACAGTCCTTGTTCATTAGAGATGGTCCTTGTTATATATAGAATCAGTCCTTGTTCTGTAGAGATTGTTCTGTATAGAAAGTCATGTTTTTACTGATTGTACTGAGGTTTATATGTGTCTGTGGGACTCTTGCTTGTGGCACAGCAATCAAAGCACATTTACAGGTACAGGTGAGCCTGGGCTTTGTCTAACTATGCCCCATAAGCCCCTCCCAGTTATTGAAATCTGGCCACACCCAATTTTCCCTGCATTACTTCTCTCCTTTCTTTTCGAGCCCAGGTGCATGGGGGACCCTTCCAGTTCTCCCCACCCCCTCCTCCTCCCACCAGGGGGATGGTGTGTGGCTAGAGCAGGTGATCAGTGCAGCAGGTGGGGGAAGAAACTGGAACCAATCTTTTGTAGCTCTCACTGCAGCAGCTGAAAGCCGACATCTCCTGCTCTAGCTGCTGCAGTGAGAGCCACAAAATATTGGTTCCAGTTATTTCCCTTTGTGTGGGTGTGACTTGGGTGTGGGCGAGGACACAGGGGGCCCCATGATCTCCTATTGCCTGGGGGTCCGATAAGTTGTCAGTCCACCCCCTGCTCCACCATGTGGTTTTTGGATGGGACAGTGAGGGCCTGATGTCGCTGCTCCTTTTTGTGTAGCACTTGGCCATGACACATTAGAGCTGGGAGTGGAAAGTAGTCAGGATCCTGGAGTTCAGCTTTAATTCCTGGCACCAGACATATAGTGATAATATGATAAATATAGAGCTAAAAACCCAATAACTTTACCTTTGATGATTAGTCTGGTTCCTCCTCCATACTGAATATCATCTTCATATTGGTATTTGCCTGCACACCGTTTGACCACCACAAAGCAGTGAAATGAAGTATTATCTGCCTTCATCACATCCATTATCATTAGATTTGTCATCCCTGTTATGGATGTCCGATGTCTATATGTAGAGTGAACCATGTCCCGGTAGGGGTGGTAGGCGTACGGTCCGGTTATATTCCCCACTCTCCAGTATACATTGACTCGTACAACATCTCTTTCTGTATACCGATCACTAGGAAGGGTGTAGGAGCAGGTAAGGGTCACTGAATGTCCTTTTTGTAATGAGATCTCTTTGGTTGGTAGATTAAAGGATGATTGATATTCTAGAAGATAAAGTTGAAGAAATAAAACAATTTAGATACGTGAACCAGCAAAATCCAGTCCTAGTTTAAGGCCCCTTTCACAATATGTTTTACTTTTTGCTATAATAAATATCCCCAATTTAAAAGAAAAAAAATAGCACAGCAATAGTATGCCCAGACAGTGTCTGGTGCCTGTAGGTGGTGCTGTTGCAGAGTTTTTGGTGTGGAAGTCAGTGCTGGGACAGCGTGGAGTGAGAGGGAGTGTGTGAGCAGGGAGCAGAGAACTGGACCGGACCCCCCTACCCCCCGAGAGCAGCAGTGTGGCAGACGGATCCCCTCGACTGGATCAGACCCCCCACGACCAAGAGTGGCAGCGGATGACCCAGGGACCTACAGCGATGGCAGAGCGGGACATCGTGGTGCGGGAGCGGGTGTACTGAGGGCAGTATCACCCCACAGATGGGGACAGAGGAGGGGGGAGGACATCCAGCGGGACCGGGAAGTGGAAGGCTGGCAGGGAGAGGCGGTGGGTAAGTGAAGTGCAGACCACAGGAGGGAGAGTGTGAGACTGATCAGTGAAGAGGCGGCACTGAAGGTGACTGACTGCTAGTGTCAGATTATAAGGGGAGGCTGTGCAGAGCGACACAGAGACACAAACATCAAAACCTGACTGACAGTGTATATGAGGACCTGAGTATTGTGTGTACCTGAGTATTGTGTGTAGAGGTCGACCGATATGGGTTTTTCTCTGCCCGATGCCGATGCCGATATTTAGAAATCGCGGTGGCCGATGGCCGATATGTGATGCCAATTTTTTGGGGCCGATATATTAGGCCGATTTTTTTTTTCTTTTTTTTTCCCCCTTCATCTCATAAAATCTAACAGTTAGACCCCTTTCACACTGGGGCGTTTTTTTAGGCGCTTTTGGGCTAAAAATAGTGCCTGTAAAGTGCCTGTAAAACGTCTCCCCTGCAGTCTCAGTGTAATATCCCGAGTGCTTTCACACTGAGGCGATGCGCTGGCAGGATGTAAAAAAAAGTCCTGCAAGCGGCATCTTTGGAGCGGTGTATACCGCTGCTCCACTACTCCTGCCCATTGAAATGAATGCGCACCGCTGCCGAAGCGCCTGCAAAGCGTTTCGGCAGCAGCACTTCAGGGGCGCATTTAACCCCTTCCTCGGCCGCTAGCTGGGTTATAAGCGCCCCGCTAGCAGCCGAATAGCGCCGCTAAAATGACGGTAAAGCGCCGCTAAAACTAACAGCGTTTTACTGTCAACACATGCCCGCTCCAGTGTGAAAGCAACCTTAAGTAATAAGTGATACAGAAAATTTTTTACATTTAAACATTTATTGAACAAAACAAACCTCCAATCAGTTCACTTGTATGTATAATTTAGATTAAAAAAAATAACTATATCTTAAATATTAAATACACAAAAACAGGTAATCAAAACTTTTGGACGAAAAAAAATGGGCTAACTTTACTGCTTATTTATTTATTTATTTTTTTAATTAGTGTATTTTTTTTTTTTAAATTGCGTTTGAAAGACCGCTGCGCAAATACCGTGTGACATAAAATATTGCAACAACCGCTATTTTATTCCCCAGGGTCTCTGCTAAAAAAAATATATATATAATGTTTGGGGGTTCCAAGTGATTTTCTAGCAGAAAATACAGAATTTTTACTTGTAAGCAACAAATGTCAAAAAAGATTTAGTCTTTAAATGGTTAAACTGAGAAATTCTGAGTTCAGTCTATTGATAAAAGAACCCGAAGAGATACAAATGTATCTTCTTATCAGATTTGGCAGGCTGCCCAGAGGAGAAGAGAAGAAAACTTCAGACAACTTGCAATTGACTTCTATTACAGAAGTCATTTGCAAGTCCCGCTGAAGTTATAATCGGCTTTTTTTATCAGCACAATCGGCTGATGCCGATTAAGTAAAAAAAGCCAAATATCGGCCGATATATCGGTCGACCTCTAATTGTGTGCACCTGTGTATTGTGTGCACCTGTGTATTGTGTGCACCTGAGTATTGTGAGTACCTGAGTATTGTGAGTACCTGAGTATTGTGAGTAAATGAGTTTTGTGTGTACCTGTGTATTGTGCGCACCTGTGTATTGTGGGCACCTGTGTATTGTGTATCTGAGTATTGTTAGTGCCTGAGTATTGTGAGTGCACGTGGGCAGTGAGTACACGACTGCTGCGGGTACACTGGGAGTGCACGTGGACTGCGAGTGCACGTGGACCGTGAATACATGCGGGCTGCGAGAACACTTGGGCTGCGATTGCACGTGGACTGCAAGTGGGCTGTGAGTACCTGTGTATTGTATTGTTGGGCACCTGTGTGTTGTATTGTTGAGTACCTGTGTATTGTTGAGTGTTAGTGTCAGGAAGCTAGTTGTTACTTTTTTGGACAGTGTATAATCCTCATTAAATTAGTAGGTACGATACCCGGCGGGTGTGGAGATGCGACTCGGTGTACATCTTGCGGCATGTATGCGTTCCTTGATCATCTGATTGAGGGCGAATACTGCTATGTAGCACATTGTTTCCCTGGAAGCCCACGTTCTGAATACTAAAGAAGAGCCGGGAATGTACCCGGAAGGTCCCGCTGGGGCTAGCATAAAGGCGGATGGAGACAAGGAGGTGCAGGCACTAGAAAAGAGTAGATGGGTGACAGTTAGGAAGGTTACAGGGAAAAGTGCCAGGGAGGCCGATCCTGGGCTGGAACACCCCAATAAGTACACTCCATTGAGTGACATTGGTGAAACCAGTCAGGGACCAGCACTGCTGGAGCTGAGGGACTCTCCTAGCTGTCAGGGGAAGAACTCCTCCAGTGAGAGTGGGGGGGAAGCGAAGGGAAAGGAAAGGCAGATTCTGGTGGTAGGGGACTAAATTCTTAGAAGGACAGATAGGGCAATCTGTTATAAAGACCTGAAGTGTCGAACTAAAAGTGTGTCTACCGGGCGCTCGGGTTTGGCACATCACGGATCTGGTGGACAGATTACTGGGAGGGGCTGGAGAAGACCCGGCTGTCATGGTGCATGTTGGCACCAATGACAAAGTCAGAGGCAGATGGAGTGTCCTAAAGAACGATTTTAGGGACTTAGGAGCTAAATTGACTAAAAAGGACCTCCAAGGTAGTATTCTCAGGAATACTACCGGTACCTCGAGCCACACCAGAAAGGTAGAGGGAGATTAGGGGAGTAAACAAATAGCTGAGGAGCTGGTGTAGTAAGGAGGGGTTTGGATTCCTGGAGAACTGGGCCGACTTCTTAGTCGGTCACCAGTTCTATAGAAGGGATAGACTTCATCTAAATGAGGAGGGTGCAGATCTCCCGGGAGTGAAGATGGCCAAAAAGTTAGAGGGGCTTTTAAACTAGGCGACAGGAGGGGAGAGTCCAGAGGTAGAGATAGTCAGAGTGGAGCATATTCCAGAGGGTATTATTGGGGGGCATTAGTATTAGGTTGACTAAAGCACATAAACCTGTTGTAAGTATAGTAACAAGTCCTATTTGCAATCTCGGAACACCCAATAAGAGGACGGTATGCGACTGGTCTAAACTGAGTGGCATGTTCACCAATGCCAGGAGCCTGGCGGATAAGATGGGAAAACTAGAGATAGTGTTGTATGAGGAGGATTTCGATTTTGTGGGAATTTCAGAGACTTGGTTCAACAGCTCTCATGATTGGCTTGGCAGCCATTTAAGGGTATTCCCTTTATTACAGAGATAGAGAGGGTAAAAAAAGGGAAGGGGTATACCTGTATATAAAGAATAATGTACAAGTGAATGTGAGAGAGCTAGGGAGGAGGTGGAATCCTTATGGATAGAGCTCCAAAGGGATGAAACTAAGGGGAAAGTAATACTGGGAGTATGCTATAGGCCCCCTACCTTGAGGTAGGGGGCCCCCTCCCAACATTTTACTTGGGAGGTATGCACTTAGTTGTTACTGTTCACTATCTCAGGAGTGAGCTATTTCTCTTGATTCAAACCCCCTCACATGCTCTTTCTCCTCTGATGCAGTAGCTCTGAGCAGTAACAGCTGGGACTGTCTTGGTAACATCCCAGGAGATTTCCAGTCAGGCTCCAGGAGAGGCTGGGCTGCATGACTGATTGCTCCGGACGTCCGGCTTCAGTGGTAACTGGACAATTCACAGAGGGACCACAAGAGACCATTCACTAAGACCACCTCTGATGTTCCTTAATGCCTGTTACCCCCGTAGGGGTATGGGAAGCTGGTGAGTGGGGAACCATAGGGGAGCACAGAAGTCACCGGTTGATTTGAGCAAAAGAGTCACCACCAGTTTGAACTGCATATAGCAAAACCTTTTTGCACAAAAACCTGGTTGCAATCGCATTTTTATTTCTGAAAAACTCTTGTTTTCAATTTTTCAGCGTTTAATGTATATTTTTTTTTCACTATTTTTTTTTGGATTATCCTCTGGACTTTGATTAATGTTATGTTTATCATATTGGATTTGATATGTTACACATGTGGCACAGATTGGCACACCAATGCTTTTATGTTTAATACAATTGAGTGGTATCACTGAATTTTATATGTTATGTTGTAGTATTTTTATTTTTTATTTGTTATAGCTATCACTTATAGTGCATCACAGTGGATGTTTTGCACCTAGTTTACACATTCATTTCACTTAAATAGGGAGCGCCATTCACCCCATTGTTCATTCACTTTACATTTATTAGCCCTTCAGGGGGCTTATTAGGGGAGGCCGCATACCTTCTTTTCTCTCCTAAGCGCGGAGCTTCGCTATTGTATTATATCTCTTGTATAATACATATACAAGACATTTTACATTGTAAAATGTCTGCAGTCTCTGACCATCTCTTGTATCATGTCTGCAGTCTCTGACCATCTCTTGTATCATGTCAACAGTCTCTGACCATCTCTTGTATTATGTCTGCAGTCTCTGACGATCTCCTGTATTATGTCTGCAGTCTCTGACGATCTCCTGTATTATGTCTGCAGTCTCTGACCATCTCCTGTACTGTGTCTGCAGTCTCTGACCATCTCCTGTACTGCGTCTGCAGTCTCTGACCGTTTCCTGTAGTATGATTGCAGTCTCTGACCGTCTCTTGTATCATGTCTACAGTCTCTGACCATCTCTTGTATCATGTCTGTAGTCTCTGACCATCTCCTGTATTATATCTGCAGTCTCTGACCATCTCCTGTACTATGTCTGCAGTCTCTGACCGTCTCTTGTATCATGTCTGCAGTCTCTGACCATCTCCTGTATTATTTTTGCAGTCTCTGACCATCTCCTGTATTATTTTTGCAGTCTCTGACCATCTTCTTCTGTACTATATCTGCAGTCTCTGACAGTCTCTTGTATCATGTCTGTAGTCTCTGACCATCTTCTGTACTATGTCTGCAGTCTCTGACCATCTCTTTTATCATGTCTGCAGTCTCTGACCATCTCCTGTATCATGTCTGGGGGCTCTTTCTAACAGTCTCTCTAACAGTAGCCCTCTCTGTGTGCATCAGAGAGACCCCACTCTAGGTCTCATTAGTCTACGATCTTCCTGTATTTTCTTTATTGTTAAAAGATCATGGGAGGATCCCAGGATAATGAAGACTTCTTAGGGGAGCATCTCTGTGTTTGAGTCGTTGCCATAGAAACATTTGTAGAGGGGAGGAGTTGGTAAGATGACCATGCCCATGTGGGGGCGCCACAAATATTTCTGCACCCAAGCGTCTGTGACCCTAGGATCTGCCCTGCTGATACCAGACTAGGAGGGAGGGAAAATCTATAACAGGAACACAGAAAAATCTGAGCGAGGTTCTAGCCTTCCTCTACTAAAGAAATGTAATTGTATTCTGTCTACGGTCACGTTGAATAGTTCCCCTCACTTCTTCTCTGGGGAAATGTTCTCAGCCGGACAGGAAGTGATGGGAAAGGAAAGAATAGTGTTCTGTATTTGTACCTGCAACAATCAGCCTTGTAAATTGTTTGCTTTTCAGTGTTGCTCTTGCGGTAGAGATGACACAGCAATAACTTCTCTCATTATTTACATGAAGATTATGAATGTGCAGGGAGATGTCTTGAGTAAAATTGACCAAAGAGTACCGACCATATTGACGTGCGTTACTCCATTCATGTATGGGTATATGAGTACAGTGATGACGTTCTCTGTCTGCAAAATACCAGGTGACCTTTGTAATATCTGAGATGTCCTTGGAGTAATAACACGGGATGATGCCCTCTTCTCTTGAAACCGCCATCACTTCATCCAGCTGAGTGATATCTTCTGTACCTAAACAAAGAAAATGGATTAGAGGGGTATGTATATGCATGTAAAGGTGTCTGAACAGAGACTTTTATTTAAATTTTTGTAGAAAGCAGGGTCACTCGGTTTCCTGGGAATGGTACCTGTAGAGGACAGCTGCCAGGAGGTGGGCACACCTATGGTGAGAGGGTTAAATCTGTTCACTTTCATGAAATACTTGCCATAAAAGAGGGAACATGATTAACTTACTGATGACCTATTTGTTGAAATGTTGCCCTTTTTCATGGGTTGATTCCTCCACTGCAATGGTTCCTATGATGATGTATTAGCTGGCAGGAGAAACCACACTGTGTGGTGGGGAAAAGGTATCCTGAACACCAGAAAGTGTGGAATAGATGCGGCCACTAGGGGGAAGCATAGTGGTAGTATTTCAAGAAATGGGCCACTGGGCAGGTAAGGGTATTATCCCTCCTTTTATTACAGGTATGACATTCTGTATAAGTGATCTGTGCTGACAGGATGACTCTAAAACATCGGGTTGTGAAGCATTTCCTTCGTAACCTGAGATTTGGTGGAGCCTGGGGAGAGCCAATGACATTACTGTTCCCAGTGTGCTGAGGATAGGGATGCAAATTGATCAATTGCTCTGACAGACAGACAGATAGATAGATAGATAGATAGATAGATAGATAGATAGATAGATAGATAGATAGATAGATAGATAGATAGATAGATAGATAGATAGATAACAATTTACCTGGAAACTGCAGAAGAGTGCTAAGTCTACTGTCCTTGAATACATTTTCATGTCTATTATCATATAGTTGGCAGCAAAATCGAGGCCCATCTGTTGGTTCCAGTCCTGTAATTTTGATATATTCTGTCCGATTCCTGTTCGGATCCTTCTCTCTATAGAGTCTTCCCTTATATTTCTCTGTAACATTTCCAGAAGGTGAAATGATTGTGTCCTCAGCAGCTGTAAATGAACAATATTTTTTATCTGTCTCCCGCCATATGACCCGTACATCTTCATCTGGTTTCTCAGGGTCGGAGTATGAACATGGAATGGTAACAGATCCTCCAGACTGCACTGTACGGGTTGTCATCTGATGAACACACCCGGGAGATCCTGTGATCCCTAAAATTAGCAAACACAATGAGATTTAATATCAGTACATTACAAAGGGGTGTCAATTTTTTTTTCAGTGATTTCTTAGACCTCCTAAACGAGATCAGTTCAATTTAAATGATATTATTAATGTTAAAGTATTGAATCCTATATAGGGGAAGTTCACATTTGCTCACTAAGTACTCAGGCACTGCTTTGCGTTGGGGCAGTGTGCCCGTCCCTGTACGCAGTGTAACAGAGCCGCATGTTTGCTACCATTACCCCCCCCTTCACTGGTTGTTAAGGATGCTGTCAGCTTTACAGCCAACAGTCTCCTAGCAACCAGTGACACTGACATTGGGTCTGATGGATAGTCACAGATACCTGTTGCTTTATCAGATAGCAAGCAATTGTGCGGTAGTTTGAAAATGTCTCGCTAAGCTATTACTAGACTTGCCAGGCTTCACAAGTTTGTTGCACAATTGCAGCAAGTCCGCATTACAGATCCAGATCAACTTTCTTTGCAAACATTCTGCAACTCTGCTGCAAGTTCTGGTTCAGTTATGTTGTGCAAAAGTCCTCCCACCACAGGGGGTCACTGTGGCCGAATTTTCATGCTGTAGACTTGCAGAGCTCTTGCTGTAGACTCACCACTGCAACTTTGCTCTTGCTAGAGACTTGCCACGCAAATTTGCTACAAATTGGAAAAGTGTCAACTAGAACTTGTGCTTCAAGTGCTCTGCAAGTGTACAACATGCCGGTGAAAATGTGCAGCAAATTAACAGACTTACTATTTAACACTGCCACACATTTGTGGCAAGTAATCCTTGCAGTCTGGGTTGCGACTGACAGCAGGCAATTGGTAGATTCTATACCCAATAGCAGGCTGTCTATTGGTTAAGGATCTGCCCACTGCCTGCTGTCAATCACAAGGTAAGTAGACCTGATAAGGTACTAGTGTCTGATTCCCATCAGGCTTCACCCCCCAGTTATAAAACTCCCTGCTGCTGCACTCTCTACATGACAGCTGCAGCGGTGGGGGAGCTCATTAGCACCAAGGACAGAGTCTACCACAGGTACATAAATCTGTCACCTGCACCAACATTTACCAAAGGGTTTCTATGCATTAAGATAAAAAGCCTTCTGTGTGCAGCAGCTCCTTTCAGCCCCCCTAATACTTACCTGGGGTCCATCTAGTTCCAGCAATGTCCATGAATGTCTCAGCCTTCCGAGATTCTCATTCCAGATTTGTGAAAAAAACATTCCCCTGCGCTAAAGATACTGATTAGTGATTAGGCCTACCGCTGCTGTACATGACATAAGTCAAAACATGGAAAAAAGGGTATAAATACCACAGTGCTGACAGCCTGAATATATACAATAACATGCAACTGTAGTGCATAGAAAATTAAATGCAAAATGTATCCAAAAAATATATCAAAGATGTAGCCAGTGAAAGCTTAACCACTTACGGACCGCCCGCTGCAGGAATACGTCGCTACTTTGAAGAGGAATACCATTGTTATGGTAGCAGCTAGCTACCATAACCCCGGTACCCTCTTCTTCAGTGAGCGTTCCACTTCAAGATAAAAGTGGTCTCTCCGGTGCCCTCTTCCGCTTACCGAGGCCGTCGGCAGCAGCGGAGGCGATCTGGTCCTGTCCCTGGCTGGGTATTGGGAAGAGTGAGGGGACGATGGCCCCCACCCAGCTCCATATCACTGCAGGGCGGAAGTGACGTCAAAACATCACTTCCGCCCCAATTCTCTTTTTTTTTTTATTGCATTTTAGTGTAAATATGAGATCTGAGGTCTTTTTGACCCCAGATCTCATATTTAAGAGGACCTGTCATGCTTTTTTCTATTACAAGGGATGTTTACATTCCTTGTAATAGGAATAAAAGCGACCCAATTTTTTTTTTTTAAAACAGTATAAAAATAAAAAAATGAAAGTAAAATAAATAAGAAAAATTTTATTTTTTTAAACGCGCCCTGTCCCGCCGAGCTCGCGCTCAGAAGCAACGCATAAGTGAGCAGCGCCCGCATATGAAAATGGTGTTCAAACCACACATGTGAGGTATGGCTGCGATTGGTAGAGCGAGTGCAATAATTCTAGTCCTAGACCTCCTTTGTAACGCAAAACTTGCAACCGGTAGAATTTTTTCAATGTCGCCTGTGGAGACTTTTAAGGGTAAAAGTTTGTAGCCATTCCACGAGCGGGCGCAACTTTGAAGCGTGACATGTCGGGTATCAATTTACTCGGCGTAACATTATCTTTCAAACTATTACAAAAAAAAATTGGGCTAACTTTACAGTTGTCTTATTTTTTAATTCAAAAAAGTAATTTTTTTCCCAAAAAAGTGCGCTTGTAAGACCGCTGTGCAAATACGTGCAAATAGTGTGACAAAAAGTATTGTAACAACCAACATTTTATTCTCTAGGGTGTTAGAAAAAAAAAAAAAATATATATATATATATATATATATATATATATATATATATATATATATATATATATATATATCATGTTTGGGGGTTCTAAGTAATTTTCTAGTAAAAAAAAAACAGTTTTTAACTTGTAAACGCCAAATCTCAGAAAGAGGTTCGGTCCTTAAGTGGTTAAAAAAACACGAGAAAATATGTAGAAACTTCTGGTTGGAAGGTTCCTTTCACAGGTCCTGCTGTGCTAGAAATAGTGCAAATCAATATTAAGCATGTGGCCAGTGAAAGTCCAAAAGAGACATGCATATAAACACAAGTTCCTTTCCCAAGTTCCTTTCAAAAGTGCTGCTGTGCTTAAAAAAAAAAACCATATGATGCTGTAAACAGGTGCATACAGGATCCACCCCCCCCCCCCCCCCTTAAGGTTTAACTCACCAGATCCACCCACCCCCCCCCCCCCTCCCCCTAGGGTTGCCACCTTTTCTTCAAGCCAAACCTGAACACTTTTGCGGGACAGGGCAATTTTTTATGTTTTTTTGTTTTGTTTTTTTTACAGTAAACACTATAGGATTATAAAAGACCTGGGACACATTTGGGTGCCCCAAGGAAAGTAGTAATGTAGCGCACAGAGCGTGCCAGTGGGTGTGGCCAAATTGCTCTTGCTGACATCATCACCCCACCCTTCAGTGATGCCAAACCTGCCCCCAAAGAGCCACCCACAGTGGCAACAGATTTGTGTATGACTATCTCGGTTACTTGGACAGCCACCGCCCGGTCTGTATAATGTGTCTGGGTTTCAGGTGGACTGAAACCCGGACACGTGATTCAAAACCCAAACTGTCCAGGTGAATCCTGGACAGGTGGCAACCCTACCCACCCCCCTTATGGTTGAACTCACCAGATCCAATGGACCACCAAGCAGTACTGCGTTGCGGGTCAGGTAGGCTTAGTCTGGTGAGCGGGGTGATGAACAAACGCCAACTCCTGGGTGCGATCCTTCCTGGGGTGTTTTCAGGCACAAACATATGGAGAAAGAGCCCACATAGTGAAGTACGTCTTAAGATCAATCTTTACAAGGTTCCAAGGTGGAGGGCAAAGGGATGAACATCAATTACCAATCCATTGATCAATAGGTTCCCTCACAACCTAACTGGAATTGAACGGGCATCAGACGTGATGTCACCGCAGTGCTGCAAGCTGCTTATGTGCATGTCTTTTTTGGACTTTCACTGGCCACGTGCTTAATATTGATTTGCACTATTTCTAGCACAGCAGCACCTGGAACCTTCCAACTAGAAGTTTATACAGAGCAGCCCAGAGGAGGTAAGTATAACATGTTTATTATTATTTTTATAGGAAAAAAATAGACTTCACAATCACTTTAAAAAAGGATGCAGAGTGTTTGCAAATTGAGAAATTGCTTCCACTATTTTAGTGCTTCTTAACCTGGGGTTCATGGATGAGTTTCAGGAGCTCTGTGAGGATCACATAAAAATATATAGGTCATTGAGAATTCTGGTATGGTTCGGGGAGGGGGAGGTTGTGGGGGCGCTCGCTCATCCTCTCTCTTTCCTGACTCGCCGGGCAGATAAGGGTCTGGTATGGTCTTTGGGGGGACCCCACACTGTTTTTTTCGTGAATTTTTTTAAGCCGGCAATTTTTTTTTTTTTTAGATTCAGCTGTCAGCGGGGAAGCCGCTTCCCAGACCGCTGCTCAGCAACCAGCTATATACAATGAATGTAAAAAAAACCCCACAAATCGCAAATCGTGTCAAAATTGCAGTAAAAACGCAGTACTTGCATTTTGGATGTGGGTCCATTGAAATCTATTACATACAATATGTTGCATTTTGCAGGAAAAAAGGCCCCGACCCTTTCCAAAAGTGCAGAGGCACAAAAATGCATTGGTGTGAATGTGTTCCATAGGAATCAATGTTAAAAAAATGAAATGCATTCCTGCACAATGCAAAAAGCATCAAAAAATGCATTAGTGTGAATCAAGCCTTAAGGCTCGTACACACGGTTCGATTGTTGAACGACCGAGCGTCTGATTTTTGTCAAAAGGGTGTGTGCAGGATCTTGTCTAGAATACTAACTATCCGCAAATTGTCGTTCGACAAACACGAACGTAGTGATGTACTATGACGTGCCCCAGACGACGTCATTGTATGACGAAACGCGCGTCGGGAGAAGCTGACGTGCTGACGTCTCGCGTGCTGTGTTCGAAGGGACGGGTGTCCGTACAAGCCGGCCGGCTGAACTGCTTTTATTGCTACATTTATTAATATCACCGTATCTTACCTGGTCACGGTCCTTGGCTGACGAGTTTGGCGATTCCATGCTGACCCCCTAGACGGGTTCCCCTGGAGATTTGTTGTGTCCCTACATTGGATAAAGGCCCTGGCCGGGTTCAGGCCGCAAGCATTATTTGCTTGCCATCTGGTAAGCGAGCATTTCTCTTAGCACTGGTGGTGTGGTGGAGGTTGAATTACTTACCGTGGACCACTAATCTTGTCATTTTTCTATACACATATATGGACTTTGTGTCATCACTCTGATACATGTCACTTAGTTTTTTCACCGTGGAGTTAAGAAGATGGACTTTTTAGTTCTATTTCGATCACAATTGATTTATTGAACGTTTATATTATTTTATACCATTTTTTGATCTTCACTGTATCATCTTTATCTATTTTGGGGGATTAGCGCTGCTTTTTACTGTTTTACTGTTTATTATTGTTGTGTGTATCTCACTTTTAGCAGCAGCTCTTTTTTCTGGGTACTATATTTAGCTTCATTATCACAGCGCGGTAATTTACTCTATTCATTGAAATCTATTACATGCAAAATGTTGCATTTTGCAGGAAAAAAGTCCCCGACCCTTTCCAAAAGTGCAGAGGCACAAACATGCATTGGTGTGAACGTGTTCCATAGGAACCAATGTTAAAAAAATGAAATGCATTCCTGCACAATGCAAAAAGCATCAAAAAATGCATTAGTGTGAATCAAGCCTTAAGGCTCGTACACACGGTTCGATTGTTGAACGACCGAGCGTCTGATTTTTGTCAAAAAGGTGTGTGCAGGATCTTGTCTAGAATACTAACTATCCGCAAATTGTCGTTCGACAAACACGATCGTAGTGACGTACTATGAGACTATAAAGAGGAAGTTCATTTCTCAAGCTCCACCCTTTGGGCCCCTTCTGCTAATTTCATGTTAGTAGAAGTTTGGTGAGCGTTGAGTCACACTTTTTTGTTGTTATTTTTATTTGGATGACAGATAGCATCTCTAATTTAATTTCTGTTGTTTTTCTTTCTACACAACAAAAAAATGGTGTAGAATAATAATGTGTTTTTCTTCAAATGACAATTTGGGAGTAGGCAGTTACATTAAAAACAACACAATGGATGGAATGAATGGATCTTACATCCTAGGGCTTCAGATTTTCTGAAACATTCTAAGAAATATATAAATGTTTAAAAACCTTAAGAGTCTCTAGTTTGACTATAATGTTTTATAGTAACTTAATTTAAGCAATTCTTTATCTTGGAAACCTATACAGGTATTTCTGTGACAACATTGTTTTAATATGTAACTGGAATATTCTTGCTTTTCTTTTGAAAATTCAATAAAAATCTTTATTGGTAACGAAAAAAAAAAAAACAACACAATGGAATATTAAAAAGGGACACCAACATAATTGTATCGTTGATCCTAAAAACTACGGGATAATGGTGTTGTGGTAACTTCCCCAAAAAATCAAACAACAACCATAATATTAAAGCAGAGTTCCACTCTGAATTTTTTTTTTTAAATCTGACTCATCTAAAAAAAATTTGGAGGAAAACATTTTTTTATACTTTCCAGAATCGCCCTGTTGCTATGTAGTCCTCCTAATCTGCCACTTCCTGTCCGCGGAGCTCCTCGTCACTTCCTCCCTCTCCTGTGCTCCTGGGAAATTATGTGTCATCATTTCCCAGGAGTCTGTGGGCAGTACTGTGATCAAAAATGGCGTTATTCCCTGACAGGAAATTACGTGATTTGAGGCGGATCACATTGCCGAGATGTGTTCATCTATGTTGCCATAACAACGGGGCAGGATCTTCCTCCGTCGCCCCCCGTTGTTATGGCACATGAAACAATCGGCGCTACGGCCGTCGGTGAATCGCGCATGCGCGAGATCAAGAGGGGCATGCTGGTTACCCACCATGCACCTCTCAAGCTTATCCAGGAAGAGTTATCAATTGGGCTTCACATGCCCACAATCATGATGGCAACGGCCACAACAGGAGAGAAAAAATTGTGAGTATAAGATTTTTATTTTAGCAACATCCATTATTAAAATGATATAATCGTTCTTTAATTTAATAATTAACTATGCTCGGAAAAATAAAAAAATAAAAATGTGTCCGGAACTCCGCTTTAATATTATTTATATCACTACAAAACAAATGCCTTTTAAAATACCTTTGGCATAACTACATCAGTATCACCAGCAAAGCAGCTTCATTATTATCCCATTAAAGAAGATGAGAATTGTGTTCTGCATTTCAACATTTCATCAATTGCCGCGTCACGAATGTTAATTCTAGATTAGGAACGGTAGATTACAAGACCGAACTCCTCCCAGTCGTTCATTGATTCCGAGCATGCGTGTTTGTACTTTCGACTTTTGTGTTACGATTTCTGTACTGACCATCCGAAAATCAGACGTTGAGTTCACATCCGACAAAAATTTTATAGCCGGCACATCCAGCTTTTGTCTGATGTAAAAGTCAAATCGTCTGTCGAATGCACCGTACTAACGATCCGAAAATCCACAGACAGCTCGTCTTACGAATTTTCCCTTCTGATTTTCATATCGTGTGTATGGGCCTTAACCTCCCTGGCGGTAATCCCGAGTGTGGCTCGGGGTGAATTTTCATTACCAAAAGCGGTCACCCCGAGCCACACTCGGGATCGCATCGCAGGATCCAGGCAAAGTTACTTACCTTGTCCCCAGGATCCTGCGATGTCCTCCCGCTGTGTGTGCGAGCCGTGTCCTCCGCCGGATCCATCACAGTGCTGGGCTCCGTGCCCTGCGAGCGTTGCAACGCACGGGGACGGAGCACGGCGCCAAATTCAAAAGGTTAAAAACACATAATACAGTGGAACCTCGGTTTACGAGTAACACGGTTAACAAGCGTTTTGAAAGACGAGCAACTTTTTTTTTTAAATCCTGACTCGATTTGCGAGTGTTGTCTTCCAAAACAAGCAGAATTCAAGCTAATGTGGTGTGCAGTACCGCATTTGGTCAGAGATGCGGGGGCGCCGGTGACACTCAGAACGGTTTGGAGCTGTTCGGAAATACTCGGAACCACTCGGAAATACTTGGAAACACTCGGAAATACTCAGTTCCCGAGTGTTTCCAAGCCTTTGCGAGTGATTCCGAGGTCAGCCGAGCTGTCCCCGAGTAATTCCGAGGCTCTACGGCGCCCCCCCCCACCTCTGGCCACATGCTGTATTGCATGCCATAGAAGTCAATGCGGAACAAATTATTTTGTTTCCATTGACTTCTATGGGGAAACTCGCTTTCATATGCGAGCGCTTTGGATTACAGGCATTCTCCTGGAACGGATTATGCTCGTAATCCAAGGTCCCACTGTACATACAGTACACTGTAATCTTACAGATTACATTACCGTATCAAATTATTTCACTTCCCTTTTGTCCCTAGTGCTTTGTCCAGTGCCCTGCATACACTTTTATATTATATATACTGTTCTTTCTGCCTAGCAACTTGAAATTGTCCATGGCAACCAAAAAGTGTCCCTTTATGTCAAAAGTGGTTTTAGACCAGCTAGAAAACAGCGATAGTAAATTAGAACACTTGTAGAATTGATTGATAGTGATTTGTGGGAAAATTCGTCATCAGACACTGAAAGTGACGACAGTGACAATTCTGCGACTGAGCAAATATCTGTGTTTTTGATTACATTATTGAATATATTTTATTATTATTATATTATTATTTGTTATAATTATTTATTATATTATAATTTATGATTTCGTGTTTAATACTTTATCATACCCGGGATGTCTACTAGACTCTTGTTTGGACAGATTTAGGTTGAGTTATTCCTAAGAATTACAGGCCTACAATATAAAACGCCAAATTTTCATGCGAAACATTGTACCGCTTTCAGCATCAACAATCTGACCCAATCATACCCCCAGGGGGACAGGAAGCTCACTGTGCTGGGTGTGATGGAGTAGTTTGAGAGAGAGACCTGTCTGAGGGCTGGAAGCTGATAAACAGTCGGAGTTGGACTTTGCTCACCTTGGTATAAATCCTGTATATGAACTTTGTTTCTTATATTTGTGCTGAAGATACGCTGATTTTTATGTTATGTTTTCTGGAATTAAAGTAGAACTACAGGCAAAACTTTTTTTTTTTTTTTTTGGATAGAGCAAGAGAGTGTTATAACCTCTGTCAGAATTTTTTTCCGCCATCCGTGTCCCATTGTGGAAATTTCCCTTCACTTCCTGTCCCAAACAGGAAGTGGGAGGAAATCCCTGCAAATTTAGGGAATACCTTGGGGTCACCAGAACAAGTGTCCCCATATGAAGATTTCGCCTCTATTACTTTTCTGGGGACAACCTAAAATTTGGAATTTTCTTTTACTTTCACTTTCAATGATAATGGTAGACAGGACATATAGAGAGGGGGAATCTTCCTAATGGGGAGACAGCAAAAAAAACTGACAAGCATTCTAATGCCTCTGCGCTCTATCCAAAACGAAAAAAAAAATGTTTTGCCCTTAGTTATACTTTAAGTCATCTCTGTGTTGCTGTTGAAAGTGCTGTTTTGTTGGCTTTCAGAGAAAAATAAATACCTTTATGTTTAAGGCCTCTTTCACACGAGGGATCCGTATGTCCGTTTTTCATCCTTCCGTTTTCGGATGAAAAACGGACATACATTCATCCCTATGGAGCGTCGGATGTCAGCGGTGACATGTCCGCTGACATCCGACCCCGCTCCGATCCGAAAAGTGTAACGGAGGAAAAACCTACTTTTCCATCCGTTTTCGGATCGGATCGGGTGACGACGGACACTACGGTCCGTCGTCACCCGATCCCCCATAGGGGAGAGCGGCGCTCTGACAGGTCCGTAGCTGCACAGCGTGCAGCGATGGACCTGTCATCTTCCTGCTCAGCGGGGATCGGCGGAGCGTTCCCCGCTGAGCAAGCGGGTGTTCACGGGGCGGATCATCACTGATCCGCCCCGTGAGAAAGAGCCCTTAGACAAACAGCTTTGCACGTTGTCCCGAGGTGCTATACCCCTGAACTTTACAATAGCAAACATCTTCTCCAAAATCGAGTTCAGGCAGCCTTTAAAGTAGATGTCCAGCCTGAGCTTGTTTTTCTCTTATGGGTGCAATCCATTTTGCAATTCTGTGACCCATTTTCAGCAGAGATCGGTCTGAAGTCCACTCTCCGCTGACGTGACAGGAATCAGTCCAGACACCCCGTCATCCCGACAATGGGAGTCTGGATTCGCCAGCTGCCTGGACTGATGGCCATCTCAGCCTATCACTGAGCCGCTGAGATCCTGAGACGCTGCCCCTCCCTAGCCCAGCGCACCAGTGAGCATGGAGTAGCAGAGCAGGAGAGCTGCTGATTGACAGTCAGCAGCTCTTCGTTTGGGGAGGTGAGAAAACTGAGCCATCGGCAGTGTACAATGGCTTGGTTCTCAGTGCAGAGATGGCGGGGGACAGATGCAGCATTGGACTGAACCAAAACCATACTTCTCTTTTAACTGAGTGTGTCTGTTAATAAAAACGACTTGTTCTGTTTCAAAAATGCCCCTTTATGCATTGACATAGACCTAAAACAAGGTCTTTAGGCCCACTCTGTTGGAAAAGTATGGTCACTGACTGACTTGGCACAGGCAACCTAACTCTTCAATAAGGCATAGAAGTTAAAGGGTTTGTAAAGGTTCATGTTTTTTCACCTTAATGCCTCCTATGCATTAAGGTGAAAAAACATTTGGTGATTGCAGGTCCCCCAGCCCCCCCCCGTTTACTTACCTGAGCCCTCGAAAGTCCCACGTCGAGAACACGCTTGATGTCGGCCCGGTCTTCTCGCCTGTTCTTGGCTCTTCATTGGATAGATTGATAGCAGCACAGCCATTGGCTTGCGCTGCTGTCAATCAACTCCAATGACACGAGAGCCAGGGGTTGGGGCCGAGTCCTGAAGTCGGCGGCTTATGGACGCCGGATACAGGACTCGGGAGCGTGCCTGCAAGCTAACCCCCCGGGAGAACGCTTCCCAGACTGGGTTAGCTTTAGCGGGGAGGAGCCAAGACAGCCGCCGCGGGACCCCAGAACAGCAGGATCGGGGCCACTTTGTGCAAAACGAACTGCACAGTGGAGGTAAGTATAACATGTTTGTTATTTAAAAAAAAATAAAAAATAAAACCTTTACAACCACTTTAAATTCAAAACAATTATACTTCAGCTGAAAGTGTTACTAAACCCAGTAATATGAAAATAGTTCATCTGCCTCCCCACAGTGCCCACAGCCTATAAATCTTCTTTTTACATTAAAATACTGTCACTATATACCTTTTTGGATTATCTGTATACCACAGTCACATGATAAACAGCACAGCTGACAACCCTTTCTTCTTTGAGCTCAGCACATCCTGTTACCACCACCGGAGGTGCTTGGCACTCAGCCACAAGGGAAGCCCTCTTGTCACTTCAGCCTCCAACCAGATACACGACCGCATCAACCAGCCATCATGTCAGAGGCCAATAAAGGTGCTTCCCCATTAGAGGCTCTGTGCCATCAAGTCGCATCTCTAACACAAGCAGTGAAGAACCTACAGGAGGGCTACTTCCAATTAGAGGATCATCTGCAAAATCTCTCTGTGCCCACTGCTCCTGCTGACCAGAATCGACACCATAGCATCAACCTCTTCTGCTCTAGAACATTCAGCTGTCACTCCTACTGTGGTGTTGCCTCCTCGAGAATGTAGGGTCCCTGTTCCTGAACGCTTCTCGGGGGACCAAATAAATATTAGGGTCTTAAAAGTGGGGTTCATTATCTCTCTTCTATCAAAAGAACCATAGTCTTGGGTGCACCACCTACTTGAGCAAAAGAGCCCAGTCTTCATTTCTGTTTCTGCATTTTTTGAAGCTATGGCACAATTTTATAATGACTCCCAGCGGCCTACTACTGCCGAAGCCGCCCTTCATGCACTACAACAAGGACAATGGCCTGTGGAGGACTATATTGTTGAATTTCCTAAGTGGTCAGCAGATACAGGCTGGGCTGTCTGAAGCACTCAAGGACGAGCTAGCCAGGGTTGAGGCTCCTGCTTCCTTTGAAGATCTAATCCAGCTAGCCATTTAACTAGACCGATGTTTGTGAGAACGGCAGTCAGAACAGACTCATTCCTTTCGGACATTCGGTCCTGTTCTGATCTGTGCTGCCATTGCTGAGCTAGCATAATTGTTAGCTTGCCTCCTCCCCCACTAATGTCTACAGGAAGTTCAAAGACTCCCGGGATGAGAACAAACAGTGTTTTTTACTTACAATGCTCTTGAAAATTAAGTAATCCTCTGCGGGTTTTTCTCTTTTCCAAAGTGAAACTGTGCTTTGCTCATGCATGAGTGACATCCCTAATCCCCAAATTTAGTTGAAGAAAAAATTCCCCTCTGGGTAATCAATGTACATTGGAGCAAAAATCAATCCTCTGGATTCCTCGAGCTTAACTCACAGCTACCCTCTGGATTCCTCGAGCTTAACTCACAGCTACCCTCTGGATTCCTTGAGCTTAACTCACAGCTACCCTCTGGATTCCTCGAGCTTAACTCACAGCTACCCTCTGGATTCCTCGAGCTTAACTCACAGCTACCCTCTGGATTCCTCGAGCTTAACTCACAGCTACCCTCTGGATTCCTCGAGCTTAACTCACAGCTACCCTCTGGACTCCTCAAGCTTAAATCACAGCTACCCGCTGGATTCCTTGGATGAGTTCTTTCTTGAAGCTTTCCCAGCTACTTCCCAGTCCCCGGCTGATGAAGAATCTCCTCTGGTACTCCTTCAAAACTCCTTCCCTCTATACATGCCTCCGGCAATAAAAGTGGTTGACCCTCTGGCAACTTCTCTCCCATGCTTCCTGGCAATGACCAGGCTCTCACAGACAGAGCCCCTGACCCACGTGGCAAGGCCAAAGGCTTCAGGCCTACATTTCTGCTGCTGCTCCACACACGCCCATCTAGACCGCAGCCCAGGTAGAAAGAGCCACGATCATCTGACCTTCTCTGAATAAATACCCTCTCCCAGCATTCTTGGCTGATTGGCAGAGAGAAGTATATACATTCACAACCTGAATCCACTGTATTACACTGATGTCAAAGGTAACAGTGCCACCTATTGACAAAAGAGAGAAATCACAGTTGACACCAGACCCATTTGATCAATAGACTACAAATTAGCCAGGCTAGCTACCACCTAGCATCGCTAAATTTAGGACAAGGGTGCTACATTTCCTAAAGGGAAATCCACTGTGCACTTGGAAGTGCAGTCACTGTAGATCTGAAGGAGACATGAAAGGAAAATAAAAAACAGCATTTTTGCGTACACATGATCATATGATAAAAATCAACAGATCTTCCTCTCAGATCTACAGTGCACAGTGAATTTACCTTTAGTAGTGTGCAAGCTTGCTGACACATTTTTGATTTTGCATTTTTTGCATAGGGACCACTTTAAAGTTTCTAAAGTACATTAGAGAGATTTTAACAAACTTTGAAGCAGATTCCTACCTGTTTCTGCTCTTAAGAAATAGCTGTTTGTTTTACCATGTCCTGTGTAGACTGATTCTAAAGGGGAGGGTCAGGTTCATTATAATCACCTGGTGCACTCTCAGTGTTCTGATGAGTAGAGCTACAGGGTCTGCATCCCTTTAGAAGTAATTAAACATTGGAGAGTATTTCATCAAAATTGAAATGTAGATGATGCCTAAAATCTGACTTAAGCCTTGTACACACACACAATCAGATTTTCAGACGGGAATTGTGTGATGACACACTGTTGGCCTAAATTCCGACCGTTTGTATGCCCCATCAGACAATTGTCGGATTTTCCGCGGACAAATGTTGGATGGAAGGCTTGAACATTTTACGCAGACAAGGGTCTGTTGTCAGATTTTCCGATCGTGTGTACACAAGTCCATCAGACAAAAGTCCAAAGTACAAACACGCATGCTCGGAAGCAATGCTCACCAAACACAACATTAACAGAAGGTGCCCAAAGGGTGGCGCTAAAGAGCTGAAAAATCACATAGTACCTCACTATGTTCGTGTTTGTTGGCCGACAATTGTGTGCCGTTTGTATGCAAGACAAGTTCCCGGCCAACGCCCTTCGGGCGGAAAATCCGATCGTGTGCCCGAGTCTTTAGTGTAGATTTCTGGGAAAATCAGTGAATCAATCACACAAGTGGGAAGGGACATTGCAGGTGTTCTGTAAACCTTTGTACAGATTGCCTTCAAGTTGCCAGATTACAGTTGCATCCCCCTCAGCCCCCCTATTACTTATCTGAGCCCCTCCTCTATCCACCAATGTTGCACGAAAGACTCGGCTGCCCGGGACTCTCCTCCTCATTGGCTGAGACAGCAGCGTGGCAACATTGGCTCCCACTGCTGTCAATCAAGTCAGTCAGCCAATGGGGAGAGAAAGGGGGCGGGCCAGGCCGTGGCTCCATGTTTGACACAGGGAGCCATGGCTTGGCTCGGGTGCTCCCATAGTAAGCTGCTTGCTGTGGGGGCACTCAACAGGAGGGAAAAGCCAAGAGAACTGAAGAGGAGGATCTGGGCTGCTCTGTGCAAAACCAACTGCACAGAGGAGGTAAGTATTACATGTTTGGTACTTTTAACTTAAAAAGGGAGACTTTAGAATCACTTGAAGCTATACCCATACAATATTATCTATTGAGAAATGTGTCAGCTGAACGAATGGAAGACCTGACTGCAACGATCTGGGATAAATCGGAGGAACATAAGATCAAATGGTTTTATTGGACCCAGTAAACATGTTCAGGATGGCGAGCGGAAGCCGATGGAGGAAAATCCATTCTCTGATCTGCTCCACAATCTGCTCTACAATGAAGGACTCTGGATGCGGCCAGCTTTCACCACTTCTAGGCTCTTCTAGAGTTGTCAGTGTGGCTCTGTAATCAGCTGAGCAGTCTGTTCTTGGTAAGCTTCAGAAGAGGGCTGGGGAGACATTAGGGGTCTAAGGGGACTGTCAGAAGCTCTTGATTCCAACCGTGAGTCTGGCATTATTGACTGTCAGAAGCTCTTGATTCCAACCGCGGTCATCAGATGGCCCGGCAAAATGTGGGCGGTCCTTTCTCACTTGGTGGATTCCTTCCCTACCTCACCTTACCTATAAACCCCCTCCATCCCATCCTCTCCCTTTTTCTTCCTTTCTTTCTCTCACCCCCTCTTTCCCTCTATTTTCTCTCCCCCCTCTTTTACATTTTATTCAAGAACTGGTATGTTTTGACCCTAGTTGGTCACTCCGCATCACTCTTTCCCCAGGCACTGATACTTTTCGAGGGTATCGGTGCCAAACCCTAAAGTATTTTAATTAGATGGCCGTCAATGTGAAGCCCTAGTCTCACACCTTCTAGGTGTCGGGGTACATTAAACACCTGCAGAGCTAATCCCTCGTCATTACCCCCGGGGTCCATATCTTTGTTTCAGATACAACTATCTGTTGATCATATAATTGCTCCTTTGTTTGTACCACGTATTCTGTGAAGCTACCATTTCAATGTATGTCGCATACCTTTAAATTAAAAATTAAAAAAAGAAATGTGTCAGCTCACACTTCCAGGAAGATGAATTTCAAAGGTTGTTCATAGGGCTGCAACTAACGATTATTTTCATAATCGATTAGTTGCCCGATTTATTGTTTCGATTAATCGGTTAATAACCTTAAAAAGAAGTGTGGTGTATAATTTAGTTAATATGTAAAGTTTAAAAAAAGGCAATTTATTCCTAAATATCTTTATATGCAGGGGTAAATATAAATAACCAACTATATGGTTAGGGAGTAAAATCTTTAATCCTCTCTGAGAATAACAGACAGAAGAGATCTACTCTACTCTATATACTATTAGAGGTTGAATCTGGTAAATATCATCAAATTTTTTTATTTAAAGAAAAAAAAAAATTCTAGACTGTTTTGCAGATTTTCAAACAGAACTGTAATATTAAATGCTTTTCTGCAGCTTCTCCATTGAGGTATATTGAACCAAAAAAGCACCGTTTTGCATTGAAAAAGGTCCTTGACCCTTTCCAAATACACAGCAGCTGAAAAAAGCATAGATGTGAACGTTAAATGAACTGTAGTGCATTTCTGCAAAAAGCACCAAAAACACACATGGGTGGGAACCAGGCCTAAGACATTTAGTAACATAATGGAAATAAAAAAAAATTAAAAATTAGCCCTTCGTTTTTTTACCGTGCAACAGTGAAAGTAATATTTATAGTAGAGATTATTTGCTCTTTTTGTACTATGTAGGGCTAATTTTAGCTTTTTTAACCCCATTATGTTACTGGCCAAATAATTGATTATGAAAATAGTAATCGATTAATCTCATAATCGATTAGTTGTCGATTAATCGATTAGTTGTTTTCGGCCCTAGTTGTTCATAGGTTCTAATTTATTGTTGCAATCCCTCCTGTGCCCAGACCCGCCACAAATTAGATACAAATAATAACTTTCATAATTAGTTTTAGCACTTACCTAGAAAGTACAGACTGATCACGATGAAGAGTCTCATCTCTCCTTACAGGGTGTGGTAGCTGGAGGGTATGAGTGGTCACCGCTGTATGGTCTGAATATATTGTCATTTATAGGAAGAGGATATAAGTGAATCATAAAGTGAAGAAAAAGCAGAAATTGTTTTAACCTCTTCCATACCGGGCACTTTTCCCCTCTTTCTGCCCAGGCCAATTTTCAGCTTTCAGTGCTGTCACATTTTGATTGACAATTGCGCGGTCTTGCGACACTGCACCCAAACTAAATTTTTATAATGTTGTTCAAACAAATAGAGCTTTCTTTTGGTGGTATTTAATCACCACTAGGGTTTTTATTTTTTACTAGAAATATGAAAAAAGACCGAAAACTTTGGTGAAAAAAAAAAAGTTTTCTGTTATAAAATTTTGTAAATAAGTAATTTTTCTCCTTCACTGATGGGCACTGATAGGTGGCACTAATATTATTATTATTATACAGGGTTTATATATCGCCAACAATTAGTGCAGCGCTTTACAACATGAGGGCAGACAGTACAGTTCAATACAGGAGGAATCAGAGGGCCCTGCTCCTTAGAGCTTACAATCTAGGAGGGAGGGTCAAGTGATACAAAAGGTAATAACTGTGGGGGATGAACTGATGGAGAAAATACAGTTGTTAGGTGTAGGAAGGATAGGCTTCTCTGAAGAGGAGGGTTTTCTGATACCCGCGTTCGTCCCCAATATGTGAGGAACACGGGTATCAGATCTCTGCCCTCCTCACTAACTCATGGCAAAGGGCTGGCCAATCTCACACCGCACTGTCACTTACGTAACAATGCCAGTCTTATCTGCACCCGACACAAAGACTTTCCAGCTTGTGGGACCCAATCTAGGTGCCGATTGTCACTGGGCTAATTAAGGAATTAACCATTTAACTGCCACCAGTGACTTTTACTGAAGAGTCAGAACTTCCACGAATTTAGCATTACAATTATGATTTTAGAATAATCGTCTGTAACACACAGTCACCACAGACAGGCATGTTCATAGGATTTATCCTATACAGTAGTCTCTTCAAGACATGGGATATTTTCTAGCTTGCATTAAGAGCTTAGGGACAAGTTTAACACTTTTCATAATAAGGTTTTAATAATGAAAAGGTCAAAATTGATGCGAATAAAATATTTACAGAAAAAAAAAGATGTTTCAAATAAATAAAGACATAATACAGCAACAAAGAAATAAAACAGAGCGAGAAGAAGAATACTTGCGCAATGTCCTGGGTTGAACAGAGCTTGGTCGATAAGCCAGGTGTTATCAGTTCTCAAACTTTGCAGATGTTCCTGATTTGATGGTAAAGGAGAACTTGCAGCACTGATGGGCACTGATAGGTGGCACTGATGGGCAGCACTTATAGGCACTGATGGACACCGATGGGTGGCAGTGATGGACACTGATGGGCGGCACTGATGGACTGATGGGCAGCAGTAATAGAGACACTGATAGGTGGCACTGATGAGGAGGCACTGATGGGCACTGAAAGGCAGCACCGATGGGCACTGATTGGCATCACTTGTGGGCATCACTGGTGGGCACTAACAGGCATTACTGATGGGGCAGATCTCCCCTGTGAGGAAAGCCGCTTATCAACTTTCCTCTCCTCACGCGCTGTCAGTGTGTGGAGAGGAATGCCGATAACTGGCATTTCCTGATTGGACACAGCTAATCACATGGTAAAGAGCCTACGTCATAGGCTCTTCACCGAGATTGGTGATGCAGTGTGTCCAAGGATCACCGCACTGCGCGCCCCCGAGGAACGTCATATGATGTCCACTCAGAACGGGAAATCATTCTGCTATAGGCCAAGATCCCTTATATATTTGTACATGTAGATCATAACCCCCTCTTAATCTCCTCTTCTCAAGAGTGAATAAATTCAGTTCCTCTAATCTTTCCTCATAGCTGAGCTCCTCCATGCCTCTTATCAGTTTGGTTGCCCTTCTCTGCACTTTCTCCAGTTCCCCGATATCCTTTTTGAGAACTGGTGCCCAAAACTGAACTGCATATTCCAGATGAGGTCTTACTAATGATTTGTACAGGGGCAAAATTATATCTCTCTCTCTGGAGTCCATACCTCTCTTAATACAAGAAAGGACTTTGCAACGCTTTAACATTTTTTACAGGTTACCTGTTTAGATTTACAGAGGTGGTCTAGTGCTAGAATTATTGCTCTCGCTCTAATGCACGCAGTGATACCTCACATGTGTGATTTTAACGCCGTTTACATATGTGGACGTGATTTACGTATGCATTCACTTATGTGCATGAGCACGCGGGGATGGGGGCACTTTAAAAAAAATGTGATCACTTTTATTTCTATTACGAAGAGTGTAAACATCCCTTGTAATTGGAATAGTGCGTGACAGGTCCTCTTTATGGAGAGATCTGGGGGTCAATAAGACCCCGCATCTCTTCTTCAGGCTGGAAAGACCGAGATAAAAAAATAAATAAACTGTCTCGGCCTTTCCAGCGGCGTTCCCGGCATTGTCTACCTCCGCTGTCCCAGACTTGACGTCCTAATGTCACGCTTGGGCCTCCGAGGGTCATAGAGATGACTGGGGACCATCTGGTCTCTATGATCAACGTCCGGCATCGGCGGATTCCTTCTCCGTCTCGCCAATCACACGGGCTAGCCGGTAGAAGCACCGGAGGGCAGCGGGAGGGGGGATGTTCCCTCCCACCACCTGTAAGAACGATCAAGTGGCTGAACTGTTATTTATGATCATTCTTATGGTGTAGGGAATCACCGGCTGAAAAAGAAGATATCTGAATGATGCCTGTAACTGCACCCATCATTCAGATATCCCCGCACAAAGTCCAGGATGTCATATAACCTTTCCAGCCGTGTTCCCGGCATCATATGTCCTTGGGCTGGTGGTGCTTTCACCAAAAAACACCTGGGAGCTGATTGGTTTCTATGAAGAGCTGCACCGGATTTTACACTCATTCCAGTGTGACTTGCGGGACATTCCGAAAAGTCCTGCAAGCAGCATCTTTAGGGCGGGCTGGGAGCGCTGTATTTAGCTCTCCCAAAACGCCCTGCCCATTATAATAAATGAGCAGCGCTTTCAAAGCGCCTGAAAAGTACTTTGAAAGCTCTGCAAATTGGGAGTTGTTAAACCTTCTTTTCGGGTTAAAAGTGCCCTGCTGGCGGCCGAAAAGCGGCGCAAAAACTAGCGCCACTTTAGCGCTAACGGCCTGCGCTTTCAGTGTGAAAGCACTCAAAGTGAAATTAATCCACTTCTATTTTACTAACAGAGCTCTACAAAACGAATCCTTTGTTAGACCTCTTTCACACTGGAGGCGTTTTTCAGGCGTTTTATCGCTAAAAATAGTGCCTCAAAAACGTCTCTTTTATCGCTAAAAATAGCGCCTGAAAAACGTCTCTCAATGCTCCCCAGTATGAAGACCAGAGTGCTTTCACACTGGGGCGATGCGCTGGCAGGACGTTAAAAAAGTCTTGCAAGCAGCATTTTTGGTGTGGTGCTGGAGCTCCAACGCCTCTGCCCATTGAAATGAATGGGCACCGCTGCCGAAACACCTGCAAAGCGCTTCAGCAACGGCGCTACACAGGCGCTATTAACCCTTTCTTCGGCCGCTAGCGGAAGTTAAAACCGCCCCGCTAACAGACGAAAAGCGCCGCTAAAAAAACAGTAAAGCGTCCATTAAACAACCTATTTTTGGACATGACCGACGTACAGGTACGTCAGTTCACGCAGGTAGAGCCGACCTGCCGCAGTATATCTGTGTGAGCTGGAAGCCTAGTGGTTACAAAAAAACAAATAAATAAAACATTCAATAAAAACACATAAGTGTGTCACAGTAGTGTCTTCTGCCCCACTTCAAATCACTACCCCTCACCACAGTAGTATCCTCTGCCATCCCCTCCCCCCCCCACAGTGGTGTCCTCTGCCTCCTTTCACATCATCCTCCCCTAGTAATATACTATGCTAGTAATACTATGTAGTGTCCTCTGCCCCCCACCCCACACACACACATGGTAGTGCCCTCTAACCCTCCCACACATGGTAGTGTCTTCTGCCCCCCCAACAGTAGTGTCCTGTGTCCCCCAAAGCAGTGTCCTCTGCAACCCCCTACCTCCCCCCCCAAAAAAAAGTTTCCTCTGCTCCCACCCATAGTGTCCTCTGCCACCCCATAGCAATGTCCTCTGCACCAAACCTCTCCGGTAGTGTCCTCTCCCCCCCCCCGTAGTATCCTCCCACCATAGCAGTTTCCTCTGCAACCCACAGTAGTGTCCTCCCCGCCCCCCGCATAGTACAATCCTCTGTCTCCCCCCCCAGTAGTGTCCTCTGCCCCTCTATATCTGTTTCCCCTGTTGCTCCCAACACACAGCTGTAGGAAGCTCTCTCCTCCCTTACAGCACTTGTACATGACAGAGGAGTTGAGAGGATGCACGGTGCTAAATGGAGGGCGGGACCGGGGGGCTGATCTAGTTAACTTTTTATGTTAACAAGTTGATGCTAGGACTGCCTAGCAACCAATCATCCAACCAGCACGGCTTTGCCTCTCGCTCTGATCTGCTAGTGAAGGGAGAGCAATGCCGGCCAAGCCTGGGAGAAGCATCGGCACAGCCCTGATCGCGATTTACCTGTCGGCTTCCTGAGATCGACCGGTAGCTTGCGATCAACGGTTTGCCGAACCCCGGCTTTACCACTTTTGTGATAAAATAAATTGCAAACAAAAATGTCATTTCCTGTAAAATGCAATATGGCGACCTGGAGGCGTTCTGTACAGCGATGGTATACAGAACATCCCCTAGAAATGTAGTTTCCTGCTTGTGTGATTGGCTCACTGATTTCCCCAGCAGTCTGCACTAAGATACAAGTCCGATTTTGAGCATCCCCTGCCACACAAATTTCATTTTTGGTGTGTTATTCAAAAAGGGAGATCACGTCTAAAGAGACCCTGCAGGTGCAGCAGCTGAGTGATAATTGTAAAACCACTCCCATACACATTCACTCACAGTGGACAAAGACAAACAAACATCAATTTCTTCAGGAAAAAAAAAAGGTCGGAATCTGCAACAAAGTTTGTTAAAATCCCTGCAATGTACATAGATCACCCAGGGGGGAATGCTTTTTCTTCTCAATAAAAGTGGAGATTCTCTTTAACTTTATCTACAGATGGTGGGTCACTCAGCCGTCATCAAAGCTGTTTATGCACTTTTATGAGGGACTGGCTAGTTTCACGATGCAGCGGGCGCGCGCCAGCTAGCCCGCCTACGACGACCGACGTACAGCTATGACGGTTCGCCCAGCGGAGCCAACCTGCTGCAGTATAACTGCGATGGCTGGTCCACAAGCGGTTAAAAGTTAAATTACAGCAGAAGGAAAAGTCTCATGTATACCCCTGGGGCAGACTGTACAGAGTGTGTAATCACCAGAATATTTGGAGATGTAAGTTAATGTAAAGGAAGAGGAAGTGAGCTGCAAAAAGATGGTGAATAAATAACAGAAATAACACCTAAGAAATGGATGTTACCATATGAAAAGTGTGATATGATAAAAACATGAACTGAGAGAAGTGTTACATCTAAACTGGAAACAAAAAATAGCCTAATGCCGCGTACACACGATCGGAATTTTGGTAGGAAAAAGATATTACTGTTTTTCTGAGGGGATTCCGCTCACGCTTGTCTTGCATACACACGGTCACTCTGAAGTTCTCTGAACTTTCGACCGTCAAGAACGCGGTGACGTACAACACTACGATGCGCCGAGAAAATGAAGTTCAATGCTGCCAAGCATGCGTCGAATTGTTTGCGAGCATGCGTGATTTTTTGTGCATCAGAATTGCATACAGACGAACGCATTTTCGGATAGGAACTTTTTCCGACCGAAAAATAGAGAACCTGCTCTCAATCTTTTGCTGGCTGGAATTCCGCCAGCAAAAGTCCGATGGAGCATACACACGGTCGCATTTTCCGAAAAACTTCTCATCAGAGTTTTGCTGGCGGCATTTCCGATCGTGTGTACCGGCATTAGTCCTTAGATGAGGTGGCTGCATTATTTTATGTTTTTTTTTCAGGCTTTGTTCCATTTATTTTCACCTGGTAATCCTGTCAGTAGTAGGGTTGCCACCTTTTCTTCAAGTCAAACCCGAACACTTTAGCGGCGCACAGAAATTTTTTTATTATAATATAAACTATACATATATTTTGCAATTAAATAATATATTTAATCATATGAAGTTAATCACAAGAGTCCCCCTTTACATCAGAGTCCACAGAGTTTTCCTTTTACATCTGAATCCGCAGAGATCCCTTTCACTGTTATGCCCCGTACACACGATCAGAATTTCCGTCAGAACAAACTTGTATGGTTTTTCCAACGGAATTCCGCTCAAGCTTGGCTTGCATACACACGGTCACACAAAAGTTCTCTGAACTACGACGAGCCGAGGAAATGAAGTTCAATGCTTCCGAGCATGCGTCGAATTGTTTCCGAGCATGCGTCGTTTTTCGCGCATCGAAATTGCATACAGACGAACGGAATTTCCGATAGGAACTTTTTCCGACGGGAAAATAGAGAACCTGCTCTCAATCTTTTGCGGGCTGAAATTCCGCTAGCAAAAGTCCGGTGGAGCATACACACGTCAGAATTTCCGACCAAAAGCTCACATCCGACTTGCTGGCGGAATTTCTGGTCGTGTGTATGGGGCTTAAGGGGGACTCTGCAGACTCTGATGTAAGGGAGAACTCTGGGGACTCTAACATAAGGGATGCTCTGAGGACCCTGATTTAAGGGGGAACACTGGACTCTGATGTATTGAGTAGAATCTGATGTAAGGGGGAACACTGGCTTCTGGTGTAAATGGGAACTCTGATGTAAGGGGTGCTCTGAGAACCCTGATTTACCTTAGTGTACTCACTCAGAGGCAGGAGAGAGAAGGGAGGAGACTTCAGTCACAGACAGGGATGGATGGGGAGCTCACTCACCCCTTGGCAGTCAGCAACTCTCATCCAGATGTAGCCGAGGCTGCTGGACTTCGAATTTCCGGCCCCAACTTTCCTTTTCTGAGGCACAGTGCTAGGGATTGGAATGTGGGCAGACACAGATGTTTAGGGGCTGGAGGAAGAGGTGCAGATCAAGCCCTCTCTCCTCTCCCATCTGCGTGGGGGGTAATTTTTAGTGCTGGCCTGGGCAGTGTGAAAGAGAGTGTGTAACAGTCTCGGCTTAGACAACTGCAACCCTGCTGGGAAGCCATAGTCCAGTCTGAATAATGTGTCCGGGTTTCAGGCAGTTTGAAACACGGACATATGATTCCAAACCCGAACTGTCCGGGTGAATCCCGGACAGGTGGCAACCCTAGCCAGTAGGGATGTGGTTCAGGCTTGCTGCTACCATGAGATCAGGGCAAATACTGCACAAAATAAGCCATAATTAATTGCCTAGCCTTTGAACTTGGTTGTCTTAGAAAGACCATTAAGGGGTTTTTTATAGGCCAAACCCCTTACTATAGAAGAGTGGGTTCCCATCATCCATATTCATATTTATAATGTGCTCTAGCTATGATAAGGAAAGCATAGGGACTGGGAGTACTAATGAGAGTGCATAGGGAGAGATTAGTGTAGACTTGCAGACACTGGTGGGTCTCTTAACGGACCTGTAAACCCTATAAGGGCTCGTTTACACTTGCTTCGACTTCAACACACATTAAAGCGCCTACCGTCTACATGCTTTTTTTATGTGTTTTTGATGCTTCTGTGATGCTTCTGTGATGCTTCGGTGATGCTTCGGTGGTGCCAAAGCTGAATTGAATCCTCTCGAAAGCTTCAGGTGCTTCAAGCAAGCTTTGTCATAGACTTCTATGGAGGCTTTAAAGATGCTTTGAAGCACCACTAAAGCTACATGTGGTATCAATTTTGAAGAAAACCAAACATAAAGTGTAAACAGGACTGTAAGGCCTGATTCACACCTATGCATTTTTAGTGCTTTTTGCATTTTGCTGATTTGCACTACAGAACATGTTCCGTAGGAAACCATGTTAGATGGACTGTAGTGCAAATCTGCGTATAGTATATATACTGCTGTTCAGAGTACATAGTGCCTGGGGGACCCCCACGCCATTTTTTTAAAAATTTGGGTGCGGGGTTTCCCTTAATATCTATACCAGACCTGAAGGGCCTGGTATGGATTTTGGGGGTGACATCCACACCATTTTTTTTGGTATGTTTTAAATTTTTATCTATATTGCCGGGATCCAACAATACATTACAGCCACAAGCAGTTTTAAATGACATTTTTTCCTTTAGAAATGTAATTTTGCTGTGGCACTGTTATAAATACTTTACAGGCATACTAAGGACACCCCACAAGCACGATATTTAAAGGAATATTTCATTTTTATGCCCCGTACACACACGGTCGGATTTTCCGATGGAAAATGTGTGATAGGACCTTCTTGTCGGATATTCAGACCGTGTGTGGGCTCCATCACACATTTTCCATCGGATTTTCTGACACACAAAGTTTGAGAGCTTGCTATAAAGTTTTCCGACAACAAAATCCGTTGTCGGAAATTCCGATCGTGTGTACACAAATCCGACGCACAAAGTGCCACGCATGCTCAGAATAAATAAAGAGATGAAAGCTATTGGCTACTGCCCCGTTTATAGTCCCGACGTACGTGTTTTACGTCACCGCGTTCAGAATGATCGGATTTTCCGACAACTTTGTGTGACCGTGTGTATGCAAGACAAGTTTGAGCCAACATCCGTCGGAAAAAATCCTAGGATTTTGTTGTCGGAATGTCCGATCAATGTCCGACCGTGTGTACGGGGCATTATTGTTTCACTTTAAGCATTATTAAAATCACTGGTCCCGAAAAAATGGCAGTTTTTAAAACGTATTTTTTGCATTGATACATGTCCCCTGGGGCAGGACCCGGGTCTCCAAACACTTTTTATGACAATAACTTGCATATAAACCTTTAAAATTAGTACTTTTGTTTCTTCATGTTCGTGTCCCATAGACTTTAATGGTGTTCGCGTGTTCAAGCAAATTTTTTGGCTGTTTGCACGTTCTCCTGCGAACCGATTTGAGAGGGATATCTAGTTTGTGCAAGTTTAAGCAGTTGGTAGGAGAGGAGAGTACGCCAAGAGTTTAGTGGCTGCTATTGGGTGAGGCACTTTATTATTCTTAGTGGGGGACATAAGAGATACTGCTAATAGGGCCATGAAGTCCTGTTGTCTTATGAAAGTTTGTTCTATGGTAACCCATAATTTATCCTCTGATGGACTGATCCAAATATTGTATGTATTTTCATGTTATGAGCAACATATATATCTGTGGCATCTATGATCTGCATAAGTATTATTAACATAGTCCTATTAAAATTATTACTATTTTTTTAGTTTTTATGCTTCCGCTGGCTTGAATTGAGACATTTGGCAATCTTTGAAAGTTGCCAACACCTGACAAACTTTGCAGGCAAGATCAAAACCAACGTAACGCAATGCAGAGGTGCAAATGTGATGCAAAATTTAAATGTCTACTACACGGTGTTCCCCAAGCGTAAAGTAGAAACATTGGCTTTGTGAAGCATTTTGAGAGATTTAACAATGCGACAGATTTATCATTCCTCACACCTACTGTAGGTTAACAAGTCCTAATGGATTATATTTAGCATTATAATAACAGAAAAGTTTGCAGTTTGACAAAAAACTTTATTTTATTTTGAAAAACTTTTTAAAGGTGAAAGCTTTCAAAATGTGTTAATCACTTTATCATATCAGGCATTCCTCATGATGGTACCTGATTTGTCTCTATGCAAAAGAGAGTTGTGAAGGGTTAGACATTCTAGTTCACTCAAGTTTTTCCATTCGGGAGATTCAGAAAGAAATGAAAGGGTGGCATTTAAAAAAAAAATAACATTTGTTTCTTTTGACTTTGTCTGCTGATGGTAGGATACTCAACTGTTGTTCATGTACTTTGTCCAGAGAACTGGCCAGTATTTCTAAGAAACATGGAGGAATGATGTAAAAACTTTCTTTATGCACCCGATATGATTTGTTTTTAATTTACATTTTGTTAACATTTTGTTTGCAATTAGATTTTAAGAATACAGAGAACAGAACTTGTAATACAAATTACAAAATAAAGAAAGATCAAGAATACAGATCTAACACATAAAATGGTGACAATACAGACTTAGGTACACAAAGAATTCCAGAGACCCTTGTAAGTATATCTCCCGCTCAATGTACTATCATCAGAGAGACCACTTGCCTAGGTCCCACAACTGGGGAAACAGGTCTATATTGCTGGGGAGTGGAATCTGTTCAGTGAAGTGGAGTGCTGGAAGTCAGTCCATCAGTGTCTGGGAGGACATAAAGGGGTTGATTTAAAAAATCTGGTGCAGCTCTGCGTAGAAAGCAATCAGCTTCCAGGTTTTTTAGTTAATGCTTACTTTAATAAGCCAAAGCTAGAAGCTCATTGGCTACCATGCATGGCTGCACCAGATTTTGCACTCTCTGGTTTTAGTAAATCAACCCCAAAGGGTCCACTTTTCTCACTGCAAAGGTGACCTGTAAAAGTGACCAAGAAAGTACAGGAAGAAAGGTAGGAAAGATCCACACTTCAAGACAAATAAGGAAACAAGGGGGTAGGTAAGGAGAAGGATGGCAAGCAGAAGTGGAAGAGGAGGAGGAGGACTGCCTCACACATACTTCCACATGTTATCATTAACCATATGTTGCAAGAAAAATGAAAGGCAAACCTAGTCATTGGTAAAATCACACCAGGTTTCAGAACTCATCAATATCCATGAAGGTGATCCAAGGAGTCTATCACTCTTGAATGTATTCGTAGGTATCATGCTGGCATGAAATCAGTTCCTCCACCCTCGTCATTTAGCAGACCTTACCAACCCACTCCAGTCAGAACCATGATAGTGTGCCAGTGTTAGGGTTGAGGGCTATTTTATTTATTTCAGCTTAGTGATCCTGCCGATAGGGATGAGGTTGGGGTTTGTGTGCTTTTATGGGTTTGCGCTGAACATGTTTGCAGTTTACTTGCAGAAATTTGCCATAGTACCCATAATGCCTCGCCTGATCTTTGAACTTAGGTAAGCTCACTTAGAATGGCCAACAAGGGACCTTTTTAATAAGCCAGCCCCCTCATGATTAAAGGGTGGGTTCTCAGCAGTTATATTGACAATGTTCTTCAGCTGTGATAAAGACCTTTGTCCTGGAGACTTCACTGTTTTTTTTTAAGCTTCCTCTAGGTACTTAATGTTTAACATGGTTTGTTTGAAGTGCCATCTGTAGGTATTTTACACTTGACACTGTGTTAGTACTGTATAGTGAACTTTCTATTATTTCTTGCACTCTGGGGGTCTTACAACAGACCAGGCATTTTTAGGTTTCTGCCTACACCAGTGAAGGGTCCTCATTTGAACATGTCTTCTGTCAGAGGATGAATTGCAGAAGAGCTGGCACATCTGCCAACACTTAACAGTGTCATGCTAACTTGCACAAAAATGCACACAGCCGTTGTGTGCAGGTACTCAGCTGCGAACCATGGTGCACACAATACGTGACTGATCTTGGCACCAAGTGACCTATTTAATGGCAGTAGTCTGGTCCACATGTTGCTGGATGATCATCAGCCCCCCCCCCCACGTTCCTGTGCTCTAATGTATGCTATTATTGGATTCACCGTTACTGATGCAGCTTGCCTATGACCTGTCTTGTCTCCATCCCTGGCTCTGACCCCTAGCTTGTTCTACTGACTCTGCTGCTGCCTGATTACCCATGTATGAACCTGGCTTGCTATCCTCTCTCTGCTGCTGCCTGATCACCTGTGTATGACCCAAGCTTGTTTTATGATTCTGCTTCTTGCTTCTACTCCTGGCTGACTTCCCGTGCATGACTACTGGCCTGGCTCCTGACCCTGCTTCCTGTCTCACCCTGCTGCCAAGTATTGTCTGGTACTTCTGAATGATACTTGCCCTACATTCTGCTCGCCCGGCCCTCATTTGATGTACATCATCTCAGCACTTCAGGCTATCGCAGCTGGCAACCCACTCAGCCACAAGGGGAGCCCTCTTAGCACTCCGGCCTTTGACCAGGTATGTGACAGATACTCTTTAATCCTGAGATGATGCCATGTAAATTAAAACACCAGGATTTTCTTTTCTGTATCCAGAGTTTTTTTTTTTTTTGGTGATACTGTATATGCTTGAACCTACTGTATGTGTGTGTGGTGTGTATATATATATATATATATATATATATATATATATATATAGTGCCACCCTATGTACTTTAGATGTTGTGTTTTAATTTTCATTATTTTTGGAAATATGTGCATACATTTTCTGCATGTTATATCATGGCAGTTAACAGTTGCATCACTTGGGTCACCATGGGGAGTTGCTCTCCCTTGGAAGGCATATGGACATTATCATGCCCATGGATAGGGATGATAGTTTCCGCCCGATCCTCCACCATAGCCTTGCATTTTTCTTTTTGGTCTCACCAATCAATGTCCTCTCTCAAACTGTATTGGTACGATAATGGTCGGATTAAGGCTAGATGATAGGACTGGAGCTAGGAGACAGGCTTTTCCTGAAGACGCTTTCTATGAAATGGCACTGACTTGTTATGCACATGTGCAAGTTTCACAGCTAAAAAAGTATATATAAAAAAAAAAAAAAAAAAAATCTACGATACACAGTACTGTCTTACAAAAAAAAAAAAAATATATATATATTTTTGTATATATACATTTACTTTTGTTCAGCAAATGAAGAAAAAATATTTTTAACAAAAAACACTGTGCTCCATTTTTTTGTCAAAATCTAAAAAAAGTTTTTTCATAATTTTCACCATTTTTTTTTCTCTATAAAAAAGGATGAAAGTTTATTATTGACAGTGTGGTATCAAATTAAAGTACTATCTTTTTTCCAATAAAGCAATATTAGGAGGACAAAATAAGAAGCAACTGCTAGACAATCGTTATATAAATGCTAAATTATTTACATCAGGTGGATCTCTTGGTGTTTTTGGCTCTTCCATACACACAGCCCAGGACCACTAGGATGACAGCGATGAAGAATTTTACAGCCACATATGCTGCTAGTACTAAAGCTTCTTGACCAAAACTGGACATCTGAGGTGGTTCTGATGGTTCTGTAAAATATTCTGTAAAACAATTTGGATGTATGAATATATCGTAGAATCAAGTACAATATGTTCAGGTCATATTCACACTCAACTTTCACCAAAAATAATATGACACATGGGGAAACTGTACTAAAACGTAGACATGTACACTACCAAAAAATTTGTTTTGTTTCATTTGGTTTTTTTTTTCCGTTTATTTATCAGATCATTCATTATGATCAGCATTTGTTATTTTGGATCATTCGTAACTTTGGATGCATTCGTATTCGTTCCATTCATGAACAGTTACTTTAGCCAAATTTGAAAGGAAATTCTAGTAGAAATGTAAATCTAATCTATTCCAAATTAGCTGCTATGAAGACCTGAATAGAAGAATTACTGACTTTGGGTATTTTACCTATAATTTAATAATTTATAATAAATAATAATAATAATAAACAAAATATAATAATAGTTAATAATTTAATCATAATAGAAAATCCGAAAAACAAAATTATCTGAATGTAATCGATTCGTTAAACTTGTAGGTTGAATCGTTTTTCATTCTTTCGGATTTTCATTCTTTTGGGTTTTCGTTCTTTTGGATTACCATTCCTTTTAACAATTTGTTTTTGTATGCATGCGTCAAAAGTCTTTTGTTCATTCAGATGCTTCCGAATGAATGAATATCCTGAATTTTGTCCTAAAACAAATTTGGAACGAAACAAATTGCACATGTATACTAAAACTGGAGCACATAGAAGCTGGTGCCGCTGCACATAGTAACCAATCAGCTTCTATCTTCAGCTTGTTCAATTAAGCTTTGCCAATAAAACCTGGAAGCTGATTGGTTACTATGCGCAGCTGCACTAGATTTTATGTGCTTCAGTTTTTGTAACTCTCCCTCATAGAATATATCAGCTACACACAGCATTATGTAAATTAATGAGTACACCCCTTATATTGAACATTCTGGCTATCACCTACTTTTGTTTTTTCTATTACTTATGGTAAAAGTTAAAAGCTTTGGAGTATTTTCACTTTGGAATTTTTTTTTGTGTGCAACTTAAAGTAGAATTCCAGGCTAAACCTAGTCTTAAAAATGCCCCCCAAGGAGCAGAGCACCCCTGCCCCAAAGCACCGCCCATGTTGGGGGCATGCCACCTGGTATGGTGCGGAAGGGGGAGATGCTTGCTCGCCTCCTCCTTTTCCTGACCTTCCCGGGCTGCATGCCCAGATAAGGGTCTGCCATCGAATTTGGGGGGACCCCACGCAGTTTTTTTTCCCAATTTTTTTTTTTTTGCTGGAAAGTCTCTTTTTACATGATTCACCGGTTGTTAAGGATGCAGCAGCCGGTTTCCTGGCCCACTCCTTAGAAACCCGCTATACACAGTGTGTTTAAAGAGAAAAAAAAACACAAAATGCATGAAAACTTCATGCAAAAACGTGGGTTAAAAGTGCAAAACGCACTGCAAAACATGCCAGGAAAAAGCATCAAGCGCAGCTGCAAAGATGAGAACCTAGACTAAACCTCCACCACAGGGACTGACCATTTGGGCACTGCCCGAGTGCTCGGGGTCAGTAAGGGGCCCCGTTCCCAGCATCCCACAGAACCATGCTTAAGTTTTCACTCATTATCCTCCCTGGGGCTTGCTACTCTGGGTGCCTGACCCTTCACAGCATGGGATCTTATTCCCCTGGAGCAGCCGGCAGCAGCGTCACGATCACACAATGAAAGGAAGGGGGGGGGGTGGCCAGCCTCTGCCCTCTCCATAGAGGACACATAAGATTGTCAGAGTGAGGGATCGGGGGAACAAGTGCATACCTCCTGACTTTTGAACTTCAGAATGAGGGACACTTAAGGTAGGAAGTGGCTGGTAGCCTGGTACATGCACCACGTTAAAAGTGGGTGTGGCCAAACTCTTGGGAGGGGCTTAATGGGTACAGAGTTTAGGAGAGTGCTAGATACAGAGTGCAGGGTTCTGGTGTGCATTATGTACAGGAAGGTGGGTTCTGGAGTGTGGTATGTACAAAGTGCAGGGCACTGGAGTATGTTATGCACAGGGTGCAGGGTTTGGTAGTGCATTATGTACATAGTGCAGAAGAGTGCTAGCCACAGAGTGCATGGTTTTGGAGTGAGTTACGTACAGAGTGCAGGGTCCTGGAGTGAGTTACGTACAGAGTGCAGGGTCCTGGAGTGAGTTACGTACAGAGTGCAGGGTTCTGGAGTGCATTACGTACAGAGTGCAGGGTTTTGGAGTGCATTACGTACAGAGTGCAGGGTTCTGGATTGTTACGTACAGAAAGGTGGGTTCTGGAGTAAGTTATGCACAGGGTTCAAGAGAGCGCTAGGTACAGAGTCCATTCATCTATTGACATCTCACTATTGCATCTATCCTGAGCTATAACCTCCACACATACAAAACCACACACACACATACAAAACCACACAAACACAAAACCACACACATTCAAAACACACACACAAAAAAACAACAAACTATTTCAGGGGAAGTGGCGCTGTTCAAAAGTGATTAATTGTATGTGGACCCACTACACTATTTAATCTGAACAACTCTCCATAAAAGTGCAAAGTGCTTCAAATAAATAAATAAATAAAAAGTCAAAGGTCTATGTATAAGTGTAGGAAAAAATTGTGAATACATGGAAAATATAACAGTGATAATACACCACATCAAGTAATGATATAATATAACGTGCTAAAAAAGGGGGGGGCGACACACACACACACGTACAAAACCACACACACATACAAAACACAACACCTCTCCTCTGCCCTCCCCTTCCCCAAAGCTCTACCATCTTCCACATGGTTATCTTTGTAAAAGTACCTTTCTATGGCTGGCTCTGTCACAGCTTTGTTTTCTTTTTCAGTGCACACTCTTCTAATTTCCAGCTCCCAATCTCCCCTCCCTGAGTAGGAAGGATATAAGGAGGTGCAGTTCACCCCCCTCCTCCCCTCGATCATGCTGCACTCACAGACCAGCTATTGTCCCCGCTCTCAGTGCAGAGCAGAGAGGCTGCTATAGGAGCCGTGGGGGAGAGCTGTTACTTTTAATTTCAGAAGCCATGCTGTGAGTGCAGGGCTTCCACATAGCTGAAAAAAAACCCTGGTCAGTAGGGATGAGCCCGATGTTCGAGTCGAACGTAAGTTTGACTCGAACATCGTGTGTTCGCCTGTTCGCCAAATAGCGAACATTTTGGGGTGTTTGCGACAAATTTGAAAGCCACGGAACACCCTTTAAAAGCCTATGGAAGAAATCAAAAGTGCTAATTTTAGAGGCTTAAATGCCTTTAAAGAGGGAGGTGGGGCCACCCGGTGACGTAACTGGGTGACCCCGCCCCCTCTGACGCTAAGGGATGTCCCCGTGCGTCAGAGGGGGGCGGGATCACCTGGCGACTTCACCGCATGGCCCCGTCCTCAGTTATAAAAGAACTGTCACCTGAGAGGACGGTCATTATGGCGGGTGCCTCCCACGGAGGCGGATCGGTGGCGGCGTGTGTTTTTTTTTCTTTTTTTCTTTTTCGGTCCGTCAGCGGAGCAAGAGAAAAAGACTACATGGGACATTTTTATTTTTTAATAAAGGAAGGTAGAATAATACTGCGCAAATATATAACTAAATAAAAATGTAAATTGAAATGTGACAGCAACTACACAGGAACGTGACAAAAATTCAAATACAAATGGTGCAAGAAAATGTAGCGCTAACAAAATGTGTGCACAATTAAAGAAAAGCCTGGAGCAACAGCATGCAATGATGTATGCAAAGGGCGCACATGACAGTGGTAGCAGTGAAAGGGTTAAGGTTAAGGTGATACAGTGGAGCCAAGGGGGAGGGAGGATTAGGGGAGGGGTCATTTAAAAGGGGTTCCCGCTCTGGGTGGGACAACAGAAGATTTAGGAAAGTTTTGAGGAAGGTTAGTGCAGCAACATGTCTGAGCTAGAGATGCTGATGGCCCAGTTGATGGCCCAGTTGCAGGAGGAAGCGGCTGTGCGGGGTACTGATTGGCTGCAGGAGATGATCGCAGCCGCTCTCCGAGGCACAGCACAGCAGGCAAGTGGGGGAGAGAGAAGCTGCACCAGAGCGCGTCGCTCTCGGCCGCCCGAGCGGTTCTCTCCGGACCGCGTGACGTCAGCACAGCAGCACTCGGGTAGTCTTTCTGCAAGACTCCCGGTGGGCCCACCGGCCAAACGAACGGCAGGAGGAGAGCGGGTCAGCGGGCGTGTGGCCCCGGCGGGAAATGAGCAGAGGCAAGAAGGGGAATCGTCCGGAGTGAGGCCTAGTAGAAGGAGACACGCGTGCAAGCCCCGCCCCCAGGAGCTCCGCCATCGCGGCTACAGCACGGCCTGAAGGGGTTCCTGGGCCTTCTAGTTCCTCAGCAGGGGACAGGCAGAATGGAGAGAGAGGAAGAACTGGCCTGACACCTAACAGAGCGGAGGCCGGCAGGACTGCGGTAGCCCACACTGGTCCTGGGAAGGCTGTACGGAAGTCGGCAGGAGGTTTCGCAGCGCGGAGGAGGGGAAGGATGTCGAATAATGCGGCAGCCACAGTCACTATCCCAGGCGGGCCTCCATCTGATGAGGGAGAAGAGTCGGGTCGGAGTGTGAGAGAAGAGGCATCCGGATCGGAAGAGGATACGGCCCCTCTGCCCAGGAGGATGGTGCCAGGAGAGAGCAGACGGTCGGCTGATGGGGCGACACCTGTGCAGCCCGGTGAGTTATCACATGTTGTTTCCAATACTAGTTTAAATAATGCTGCGAGTGCAGGAGTTGGGGCAGGGGGGACAGGTGACAGCACGGTAGGAACTGCTAAGGTTGGAGGGGCTCCGGGTTTTTTGGGGTTTTTAACGGGGATAAAGGAGCTAGTGCAGAGGTTTGAGGCTGCAGAGTGGCAGGTGGGGGGCCCGATAGCCGCTTGGGTTCCACAGGCAGGGGCGGAATTGGAAAGTATAGGGCGGGGGGCCGCGACACCAGCAGTTGCAGCTGTGGTCACCTTGCCCAGTCCAGAGGCCACGGGGAGTGGTGTTACGCAGGGGAAGGAAAAAGCAGCGCCGTCAGTGGAGGCTGCGGGGAGGCAAGATATAATTAGGCTGGCGGATGCAGCTCGCTGTGAAGTGTATGTGTGCTACGAAGGGCCGTTAGGAGCTCACCTGAAACAAGAGGTTCGGGAAAAATTGTGGAAGGGTGAGTATGTGGAAATATTTTCGTTACTGCCCTTGGAAAAGTTCAACCTCGATAGAGTCAAACCAGATGATTCCAAGAAGGAGGATGAAGAGAAGAGGAGGTATAGGCTGATACCTAGGACATTTGCTAATTGGTTGCAAGCGTTTGCAATTATGGCGAGTGTTATAGGGGAAAAGCAACCGGAGCACTGTTCGGCGCTTTTCTGCTATCAAGACGCGATAGGGGAAGCGTATAGAGTATATGGCGGTACAGCATGGCTGAGATACGAGGAACAGTTTAGGCAGCGGAGAGCGATACGCCCGGAGCTACGTTGGGACCATAAAGACATCAGCCTGTGGATGCGTTTGATGACGACGGCGAGGGCGCCGAACCAGTTTTTTCAGGGGGGAGCCGGTGGACCTTCAGCCCAGAGACATTCGGCTGGAAACAAAAAAGGTGTTTGTTGGCAGTATAACACAGGGGCCTGTAAGTTCGGAGGGACATGTAAGTATAAGCACGAGTGCTCGGGCTGCGGGGGAACGCATCCAGCATCCAGATGTTTTAAGCAAGGAAAAGGTCGACCTGGAGAGGCTGGGAACAAAAGGGAGGACTCCGGTGATAGTGGAAAGGATGCGGCCGTTTCTCGGTAAGTACCCTGACAGGAAAGCGGCACTGCTATTAGAAGAGGGTTTTTCGGTGTGTTTTCAGATTCCATGCACATTATCGGCTATCCCCCCAGTGCCAAAAAATTTAAAGTCAGCCCTGCAACATCCGGAAGTGGTTTCGGAGAAACTGCAGAAGGAGGTTGCATTAGGTAGAATGAGTGGTCCTTTCCCAGTAGCGCCAATAGCCGATTTGGTGGTGTCACCACTGGGCGTGGTGCCCAAAAAAGAGCCCAACAAATTCAGGCTCATTCACCACTTATCCTTCCCAAAAGGGGGATCAGTGAATGATGCCATAGACCAGGAAGCGTGCTCGGTGACCTATATGTCATTTGATGCCGCTGTAAGGTTGATGCGCCACTATGGAAAGGGAGCTTTGATGGCAAAGGCAGATGTGGAATCAGCTTTTCGACTGCTGCCAGTTCACCCGGATAGTTTCCGGTTGCTCGGGTGCCATTGGAATGGTGGATTCTATGTTGATCAATGCCTACCAATGGGTTGTTCAGTATCGTGTGCGATATTCGAACAATTTAGCTCCTTCGTAGAATGGGTAGTAAGGGACGTATCAGGAGTGAATTCGATAATTCACTACTTGGACGATTTCTTATGCATAGGCCCGGCCTCTTCTAGAGTTTGTGAGGTGTTGCTGGCTACATTGCAGCATATAGCAGAAAGATTTGGCATTCCATTAGCGGATGAAAAGACGGAGGGACCCTGCTCGGTCATCACGTTTTTAGGCATTGTACTAGATTCTGAGGCGATGGAATGTAGATTACTGGAAGAAAAATTGGAGGATTTAAAGAAAGAGGTCGCAGGTTTGATGGGACTGAGGAAGGTACAACTGCGAAGGTTACAATCGGTGTTGGGCAAGCTGAATTTTGCTTGCCGCATACTACTGATGGGGAGAGTGTTTAGTTGCCGGCTGGTGGCTAGCACGAGTGGGATCAAATCACCCAAACATTTTGTACGGTTAGTAAAAACGCATGGGGAGGATCTAAGGGTATGGCATATCTTTCTGGAATCCTTTAACGGTAGGGCAATGTGGATGTCAGGACCAGTCAGCAATTTTGACTTGGAACTGTTTACCGATGCCGCAGGATCTACATGTTTTGGGGCGTTTTTTCAAGGGCAATGGAGCGCAGGTCCATGGCCACAATCTTGGGTAAAAGAGGGCTTCACGAAGAATTTGGTTTTGCTGGAGTTGTTTCCAGTAGTTCTGGCGGTGGAGCTATGGGGTGCATCATTCAGGGATCTGAAGGTGCGCTTTCATGGGGACAATCTGGGGGTGGTGCAAGTGATAAACAGGGCCACGGCGTCGTCTCCGCCAGTGATCAGGTTGCTGCAGCACTTAGTGTTAAGATGTTTACAACTGAATGTTTTCATTCATGCTGTTCACTTACCGGGGGTGGAAAACATAATTGCTGATGCGTTGTCTCACTTCCAGTGGGAAAGGTTCCGAGAGTTGGCGCCGGATGCGGAGCAACAGGGGGTACCTTGTCCAGACTGGCTGTGGGAGATAGCATTGGCATTGTCGAGGGATGGATTAAGCAGTCGGTAAGTGGGGCTACCTGGGCAGCATACACTAAGGTATGGCAGGAGTGGATGTCGTTCTTACAAGTTTTGGGGGAGGAGCCGATAGGGCAAGGAGTACGTTCGTTATTGCTGTATTATGTGGCAAAGAAACTGAACGAGGGTGCGTCGGTGTCAGTGGTTAATACACAGTTAGCAGGTTTGGCTTTCCTTTTCAAGCTACAAGGGCAGCCCGACGTCACCAAGGATTTTTGGGTGCGACAAGCTTTAAAGGGTTACCGGAGGGCGGTGGTCAAGCGCGATTCGAGGAGACCAGTAACTTTTGAGATATTGAAGGGTATTGTGGATCAACTGGTGGAGGTTTGTTCATCAGCCTACGAAGTTACTTTGTTTAAGGTAGCTTTTGTGTTAGCATTTTTTGGTGCATTCAGAATAGGGGAACTGGTTAGTCCATCCAAAAAAGTGCAAGGGGGAATTGGGTTCCAGGAGGTTAAACTAGAAGAGGATGGGGTAACGATATTCTTAAGGAAGTCTAAGACGGATCAGGGGGGAAGAGGCAGGATGGTACAAGTTTATCCCATTCAGGGATCCCCCCAGTGCCCGGTGGGCACAGTCAGGGAATTTATGAAGGTTCGGCCGGACTTTCAGGGCCCCTTTTTAGTGCATTTAGATGGGAATATGTTATCACGCTTTCAGTTTGGGGCGGTTTTTAAGAAATGTTTGAGTGGTTTGGGGCTGGAGGAGAAGGATTTTTCATCCCACTCATTTAGGATAGGAGCCGCGACAGAGGCAGCCAGATTGGGTATGGATGTGGAGTTAATAAAACGGATTGGGCGGTGGGAATCTAACAGATTCCAATCTTATGTACGGCCGCAGTTAGCGGTAAAATTGTAATGAGACAGGGGTGGTTTGTTGCTATTGGGTATGTGTTAGAGGCAGCTGTTATTGCCGGTGGTCTAGTTTTTCACATTCAATGTTGAGTATAGTGTTCTTGTTTTTCTTCTAATTTCAGGTTCAGCGCCAAGAATGGTCTGGATTATGGGCCATTCTTATCTATGTTGGGGGGCAAGGAGGGGAGACGCTCGGCATGAGGGTAGGCAGTTAAGTTTTGATAGGCGGAAGGTGTATATAAAGTGGTTGGGTATACCGGGCATGTTGTGGGGTAGACTGGTTCCTGAAGTACAGCGTTATGCACAAAGGGAGGGGCCGCCGGATGTATTGGTGATACATGTTGGCGGCAATGACCTAGGCATTCGATCTATGATAGACATCACGCGAGACATTAAATTTGATGTTTGGCGCTTAATGAAGGAAATCCCTGAGATGATCATTGTCTGGTCGGACATGGTTGCCCGGACGTCTTGGAGAATGGCCAGGTCGGTGGAGGGTGTGAATAGCGCAAGGAGGAAGATCAACAGGGAAGTGAGTAAATTTGTGGTGTGAAATGGGGGGTTGGCAATTCGGCATAGTGAACTGGAATTCGAGACATGGAGGTATTTAAGATGTGATGGGGTACATCTCAATGTTGTGGCACAGATTTGTGGGCTTTAGGCTTACAAGATGGGATACAGCGAGCTATTCTGGTGTGGAGGGGCACCCAAGAGTAAGGTATTACTATTGGGGTGCTGTGGCGGGTGTTGGTCTGGGCAAGGGAAGGAAGATGGCAAAAAGTAAGAGTGGGGATCTAACGTTGGTATGGGTCTGGAGGTTTTTGGTTCCCGGTTAACGGAGGTTAGCCGGGAAGTGATAATGGGGCACTGCGGTCACGGCAGTCTCTGAGCCAGCTTGTTGACTTAAGGCCTATTGGAGATTTTGGATTAGGGCTGCAGTGCCATAGTTGTTATGGCCATCAGATTGATTTGCTAAGCTATTGCTCAGACCAACGCTCTTTTGATTTAACAGATTGCGTAACAGATGTTTTTTGGTTATTGTTTTTTGATGACAGAATTTTATATTTTTATCTTGAAAATAGATATTGTTTAAATAAAGCAGGCTGCTACAGCCTTTTTTGTTACTCCAAAAAGCTGGTGTGGTCTTATTTATTTGGAGTAGAAGTATAAGGGTTTTTTGATAATGGTTAATATACATCTGTTATCCAACAGTCAAGAAAAGCCTGGAGCAACAGCATGCAATGATGTATGCAAAGGGCGCACATGACAGTGGTAGCAGTGAAAGGGTTAAGGTTAAGGTGATACAGTGGAGCCGAGGAGGAGGGAGGATTAGGGGAGGGGTAATTTAAAAGGGGTTCCCGCTCTGGGTGGGACAACAGAAGATTTAGGAAAGTTCCCGCCCACCCTCCCTAAGAAATAGTAAATGGTATTGTAAAAGGGTATTGTGGTTTTTTCTTTCTGTTAGCAGATGAAGAAAGAGATGTCGTGGCAGCGGCGGGCGTTGGTCTGGGCAAGGGAAGGAAGATGGCAAAAAGTAAGAGTGGGGATCTAACGTTGGTATGGGTCCGGAGGTTTTTGGTTCCCGGTTAACGGAGGTTAGCCGGGAAGTGATAATGGGGCACTGCGGTCACGGCAGTCTCTGAGCCAGCTTGTCGGCTTGAGGCCTATTGGAGATTTTGGATTAGGGCTGCAGTGCCATAGTTGTTATGGCCATCAGATTGATTTGCTATTGCTCAGACCAACGCTCTTTTGATTTAACAGGTTGTATAACAGATGTTTTTTGGTTATTGTTTTTTGATGACAGAATTTTATATTTTTATCTTGAAAATAGATATTGTTTAAATAAAGCAGGCTGCTACGGCCTTTTTTGTTACTCCAAAAAGCTGGTGTGGTCTTATTTATTTGGAGTAGAAGTATAAGGGTTTTTTGATAATGGTTAATATACATCTGTTATCCAACAGTCATGAGTGCAATAATCAAATAATATAAATAAATATTCCAAGTCCAACATGGTGAAATGAATGGATATATAAAGGTGAAAAAATATTTATGAGAGTCTCATATCACTAATCTCAAAAAATGAAAAAATATATATGTAGAAGTCCGCAACAATGAAGTGATGATCTTCCAATGTGCAAGATGCAATAAGAAACATCAACAATGGTGAATCCTGAAAGTGAATGAGATTGAATACTCTTACCGGAGCAGATGGACCCGGATGTCAGCGACACCGAATCATAAAAGCCTAGACAACCGAATCAGTGGCTCTCTTGGATGAAGGTAGAAACCTGGAGTCTCCAGTGATGTCTTCAAACGACCTCATGGATCTCGACCAAACTGGAAAGGCAACCATCCAAAAGGAACACCACGACAGCTCTCATCCAAGTACAATGTGTATGAAGAGAGGGGTGGCTCCAATAGTGTAGGTCAAAAAAGTAGGTTTATTAAAACCATCAAACATAGATAAAAGTGATCACGGTGAATAAAAGCAATGTGGGGAGCAATGAACTTTGTCCGATGCGTTTCATCCTAATGGGACATCTACGGGGTATATTTATATGGGAATATTTATTTATACTATTTGATTATTGCACTCATCACTTGTGCACACATTTTGTTAGCTCTACATTTTCTTGCACCATTTTCTAATAAAGGACTTGTCCCCAAGCCGTGTCTTGTCATTTTTACCATTTTCTCAGACCCCCACAACCACCGGGCAAGGGTTGTGGGGATGAGGTCCTTGTCCTTATCAACATGGGGACACGGTGCTTTGGGGGGCTACCCCAAAGCACCCTCCCAATGTTGAGGGCATGTGGCCTGGTACGGTTCAGGAGGGGGAGGGCGCTCTCTCATCCCCCCTCTTTTCCTGCGGCCTGCCAAGTTGCATGCTTGGATAAGGGTCTGGTATGGATTTTTGGGGGGACCCCCACGCCATTTTTTTTTTTTAATTTTGGTTCGGGGTTCCCCTTAATATTCATACCAGACCCAAAGGTCTGGTAATGGACTGTGGGGGATTCCCATGCCGTTTTTATCAATGACTTTTATGTGTATTGCCGGGACCGACAATTCATTATAGCCGCGAGTACTTTTAAACTACTTTTTTTCCTTTAGAAATGTCATTTTGCTCTCGGACTGTTCTAAACACGGGAAACATGCGCCCCTTTACAGGCATACTATAGACACCCCCCAGGTACAAAATTTAAAGGAATATTTCACTTTTATTGTTTCACTTTAAGCATTATTAAAATCACTGCTCCCGAAAAAACGGCCGTTTTTAAAACTTTTTTTTGCATTGATACATGTCCTCTAGGGCAGGACCCAGGTCCCCAAACACTTTTTATAACAATAACTTGCATATAAGCCTTTTGATTATTCATGTTCGTGTCCCATAGACTTTACCGGTGTTCGCTTGTTCGAATTAATTTTTTGCCTGCTTGCATGTTCTGATGCAAACCGAACCGGGGGGGGGGGTGTTCGGCTCATCCCTACTGGTCAGCAATGTGTATGCGCTGGCTGTTTCCCTATAGGCTGATTGCTTGACAAAGGGGTGGGTATGAGTAGCAGTCCCACCCATCCCTGACATCACGACTTGAATTTGACAGCTGCAGCTGTACAGAGCACACCCAGCGGGTTTTCTGGCCAATCGCTGGCTGTACTTGACATTCACACTTGCACTTGAAGTTACTATATAATTAACAGATGGAGTGATGCGGGACAAAGTCCTTGGACAGAGGTATAAATGTAGGACAGTCCCACTGTTGGGAGGTATGCAAGTGCACTGTGTCTATAGAGAGGTGTGAGACAATGAAGCCAGCAATGTGTGTGCAGTGTGCAGCTTCCTACTTTCTCACTCACTTTCTCCACTTCCCCCTCTACCTAACCTGCCTGCTTGGAATGTGTGGTCGTGCTGGAAGAATCATACCTGGCTCAGGCTGTGAAGGGAGGTGAGGGGACCATGAACAGGTTCTTAGGAGGGGAGGGGGGGTTGCTCACCTGTCAATGTAATACCAACCTACTCGTTCTCTTCGTTCCTCTCAAGACCTTCTGCTCTCTAGCTCCCTCGTCACCTCCTCCCATGCTCGCCTCTAGGACTTTTCCAAAGCCTTTCCAATCCTGTGGAATACCTTACCCCAATCTATCCGCTTATCTCCTACTCTATTAGCTTTTAGACGATCCCTGAAAAGCCTTCTCTTCAGAGAAACCTACCCTACCCACACCTAACAACTTTTTTTTTTAATTTTCTTCATCAGCTCACCCTCCCACAGTCATTACCTTTTCTTTCCACTTGACCCTCCCTTCTAGATTGTAAGCTCTAACGAGCAGGGCCCTCTGATCCCTCCTGTATTGATTTGTATTGTAAGTGTACTGTCTACCCTCATGTTGTAAAGCGCTGTGTAAACTGTTGGTGCTATATAAATCCTGTATAATAATAATAATAATAATAATAATGTGTGTTTGTACATGTCTACTGCCTATGTGTGTGCTACACTGAGACATGGGAGAACACTGGCTGCATGCTGAGAGACCCCTCCCCCACTGTATACACAGCATGTCACAGTACAGAGGGACCCTAATAAATAGAGAGAGAGTCCCTGACCTGGACACCAGTTCCTCTCCTTCACCCACTACTGTGTATGGCATTGTCCAGGTCCCCGTTTAACCACTTCAGCCCTAAAAGGTTTTACCCCCCTTAATGACCATTTTTTGTGATACGGCACTGTGTTAATTTAACTGACAATTGCGCGGTAGTGCGACACTGTAAACAAATACGATTTTTCCCAAAAATAGAGCTTTCTTTTGGTGCTATTTGATCACCTCTGCGATTTTTAGTTTTTGTGCTATAAACAAAAAAAGACTGACAATTTTGAAAAAAAAAGAATTTTTTACTTTCTGCTATAAAACATAAATTTAAGCCAATATGTATTCTGCTACATGTTTTTGGTAAAAAAATCTCAATAATCATATATTGATTGGTTTGCACAAAAGTTATAGCTTCTACAAACTATGGGATAAATTTATGGACTTTTTATTTATTTTTTTTATTAGTAATGGCGGTGATCAGCGACTTATACCGGGACTGTGAAATTGCAGCGGACAAATGTGACACTAAGTAACACTTTTTGGAGACCAGTGACATTATAACAGTGAAGGGGGGACATCAGGGGCAATCAATGGGTTAAATGTGCTCCCTGGGAGTTCTTACTAACTGCGTGGGGGGTGCTTTGGCTGTGTGAAGACAGAGATCCATGTTCCTGCTTAACAGAAACAAAGAATTTCTGTCTCCCCTACTAGCAGAGTGCTGCTCTGCCTCTTCCATGAACAATCGGCGGGTCCCGGCTGACATTGGATCCACTGATTGGCTTCTGCTGTGTCCAAACGGCAGTGGGTCGCCAGCAGGGTGTACGTGCGCCCCAGACTGAAAGTGTCAAACCAAGTTCATAGTGTTATCCCTGTTTGGTAAGGATAGTCCTTGTTATATAGGGACAGTCCCGGTTATATAGAGACGGTCCCGGTTATATAGAGATGGTCCTTGTTATATAGACAGTCCTTGTTCTGTAGAGATGGTCCAGGTTATATAGAGATGATCCTTGTTATATAAAGATGGTCATTGTTCTATAGAGATTGTTATATAAAGCAAAGGCAGTCCTTGTTCATTAGAGATGGTCCTTGTTATATATAAAATCAGTCCTTGTTCTGTAGAGATTGTTCTGTATAGAAAGTCATTTTTTTTACTGATTGTGCTGAGGTTTATATGTGTCTGTGGGACTCTTGCTTGTGGCACAGCAATCAAAGCACATTTACAGGTACAGGTGAGCCTGGGCTTTGTCTAACTATGCCCCATAAGCCCCTCCCATTTGTTATTGAAATCTGGCCACACCTTTTATTCGCTGCATTACTTCTCTTCTTTCTTTTCGAGCCCAGGTGCATGGGGGACCCTTGCAGTTCTCCCCACCCCCTCCTCCTCCCAACAGGGGGATGGTGTGTGGCTAGAGCAGGTGATCAGTGCAGCAGGTGGGGGAAGAAACTGGAACCAATCTTTTGTGGCTCTCACTGCAGCAGCTGAAAGCCGACATCTCCTGCTCTAGCTGTTGCAGTGAGAGCCACAAAAGATTGGGTCCAGTTATTTCCCTTTGTGTGGGTGTGACTTGGGTGTGGGCGAGGACACAGGGGGCCCCATGATCTCCTATTGCCTGGGGGCCCGATAAGCTGTCAGTCCACCCCTGCTCCATCATGTAGTTTACTGGATGGAACAGTGAGGGCTTGATGTCACTGCTACTTTTTGTGTAGGGGTACAATCTGGGGCGGCACAGTGGTGTAGTGGATAGCACTTTCACCTAGCAGTAAGAAGGGTCATTGGTTCAAATCCCAACCATGACACTACCTGCCTGGAGTTTGCATGTTCTCCCTGTGCCTGCATGGGTTTCCTCTGTGTACTCCAGTTTCCTCCCACACTCCAAAGACATGCTGGTAGGTTAATTGGCTTCTGTCTAAATTGTCCCTAGTACATAAATGTGAGTTAGGGACCTTAGATTGTAAGCTCCTTGAGGGTAGGGACTGATGTGAATGTACAATGTATATGTAAAGCGCTGTGTAATTTGACGGCACTATATAAGTACCTAGAATAAAATAAAATAATAATAAATCTCTGCAGCACTTGGCCATGACACATTAGAGCTGGGAGTGGAAAGTAGTCAGGATCCTGGAGTTCAGCTTTAATTCCTGGCACCAGACATATAGTGATAATATATGATAAATATAGAGCTAAAAACCCAATAACTTTACCTTTGATGATTAGTCTGGTTCCGCCTCCATACTGAATATCATCATCATATTGGTAGTCACCTGCACACCGTTTGACCACCACAAAACAGTGAAATGAAGTATTATCTGCCTTCGTCACATTCATTATCATTAGATTAGTCATCTCTGTTATGGATGTCCGATGTCTATATGTAGAGTGAACCATTTTCTGGTAGGGGTGGTAGGCGTACGGTCCGGTTACATTCCCCACTCTCCAGTATACATTGACCCGCAGAACATCTCTCTCTGTATACTGATCACTAGGAAGGGTGTAGGAGCAGGGAAGGGTCACTGAATGTCCTTCTTGTAATGTGATATTATTAGTTGGCTGATTCCAGGATGATTGATATTCTAGAAGATAAAGTTGAAGAAATAAAACATCTAGATACGTGAACCAGCAAAATCCAGTCCTAGTTTAAGGCCCCTTTCACAATATTTTTTACTTTTTGCTATAATAAATATCCCCAATTTACAAAATAAAAAAAGCACAGCAATAGTATGTCCAGACAGTGTCTGGTGCCTGTAGGTGGTGCTGTTGCAGAGTTTTTGGGAGGAAGTCAGTGCTGGGACAGTGTGGAGTGAGAGGGAGTGTGTGAGCAGGGAGCAGAGAACTGGACCCCCTACCCCCCGAGAGCAGCAGTGTGGCAGATGGACCCCCCCGACTGGATCGGACCACCCACGACCAAGAGTGGCAGCGTGTGACCCAGGGACCTACAGCGATGGCAGAGCGGGACATTGTGGTGCAGGAGTGGGTGTACTGAGGGCAGTATCACCCCACAGATGGGGACAGAGGAGGCGGGAGGACATCCAGCGGGACCGGGAAGTGGAAGGCTGGCAGGGAGAGGCGGTGGGTAAGTGAAGTGCAGACCGCAGGAGGGAGAGTGTGATACTGATCAGTGAAGAGGCGGCACTGAAGGTGACTGACTGCTAGTGTCAGATTACAAGGGGAGGCTGTGCAGAGTGACACAGAGACACAAACATCAAAACCTGACTGACGGTGTTAGTGAGTACCTGAGTATTGTGGGCACCTGAGTATTGTGGGCACCTGAGTATTGTGGGCACCTGGGTATTTACTGTGTGTACCTTAGTATTGTGTGTCGAGGAAACCAGCGTCCATTGGCTGGTGAAACGCGTCAGCGGTGTGACGTCAGCACGTCCTCGGGAGCCGCGCGCAATTTGACCTGACTCATCCTTACACGGACCTAACAGCTGATCCAACAGCTGATGTTGGTTTTTTCCTTGCAGCTACGCATCATACGGCGGCAGCGGTGCTTCGGCGGCTCCATGGTGAGGAGCAGTGAGCGACGACTCCTTACCGGCCTGCACTCCTGGTGAGCCACACAGAGGCATCTGTCCACAGAGAGACTTCAACATCCAGGACTAACATAGTCTGACGACGGACACAGTGCGGTTAATGAGATCCTTCCACCTTACTCAGCACTCCAACAAAACGTATGTCAGTTTTTCTATGTTTCCTTAAATGCCGTCTCCAAGGACATTTATTCTGCTGCCTCTGTAGATGTCTGCACAATCATTCTTACTGCAATCTGGAAAGCGTTTGTAATCTATTTCATCAGCTGTGATCTAAATAACCACTGAGTGCAATGATCGTTTGAGAGATCGCTCCATCTATGGTCCAACTTTTTGATTTGTCAGATCATCCACCCACTTACATCACCTCCAAACTAGTGATATAGGACTGTTCCTGCCCTACTGGATACTCTATACTGGGAATACTTTCCATTAATCTTCAATCTATTGTGCAGGACTATCCTTAATTCAATATACCCCATATCTAGTGTGTATGATGTGTATGTGTGGGCGTGTAGCCGCGGCTCCCATTTGATTTTAAATATTCCCTGTGACAACGTTGTCCATTTTAATTTGTTTGTGATAACCATCTGTCCATATTGCTTATATCTTCACTTTTTGATATATTAATTGGTTATATATTTTTTGGTTATTAATAAAGCTGGTTTTGTATTTGACAATAGTGCTCTCTGTTGACCTTCTTTAGAGAAACCCTCTGTTTCTCATCCCCCCTTTTTTAGTATTGTGTGTACCTGAGTATTGTGAGTAAATGAGTATTGTGAGTAAATGAGTATTGTGTGTACCTGAGTATTTATTGTGTGTACCTGAGTATTGTGAGTAAATGAGTATTGTGAGTAAATGAGTATTGTGAGTAAATGAGTATTGTGTGTACCTGAGTATTTATTGTGTGTACCTGAGTATTGTGAGTAAATGAGTATTGCGTGTACCTCAGTATTGTGAGTTCCTGTGTATTGTGTGTACCTGAGTATTGGGAGTACCTGTGTATTGTGTGTACCTGAGTATTGTGGGCACCTGCATATTGTGTGTACCTATGTATTGGGAGTTCCTGAGTATTGTGTGTACCTGTGTATTGTGAGTACCTGAGTATTGTGAGTGCCTGAGTATTGTAAGTGCCTGAGTATTGTGAGTATCTTTGTATTGTGAGTATCTGTGTATTGTGGGCACCTGAATATTGTGGGCACCTGAATATTGTGGGCACCTGTGTATTGTGGGCACTTGTGTATTGGGAGTACCTGTGTATTGTGTATCTGAGTATTGTTAGTGCCTGATTATTGTGAGTGCATGTGGGCAGTGAGTACACGACTGCTGCGGGTACACTGGGAGTGCATGTGGACTGCGAGTGCACGTGGACCGTGAGTACATGTGGGCTGCGAGTACATTTGGGCTGCGATTGCACGTGGACTGCAAGTGGGCTGTGAGTACCTGTGTATTGTATTGTTGGGCACCTGTGTGTTGTATTGTTGAGTACCTCTGTATTGTTGAGTATTAGTGTCAGGAAGCTAGTTGTTACTTTTTTGGACAGGGTATAATCCTCATTAAATTAGTAGGTACGATACCTGGCAGGTGTGGAGATGCGACTCGGTGTACATCTTGCGGCATGTATGCGTTCCTTGATCATGTGATTGAGGGTGAATACTGCTGTGCAGCACATTGTTTCCCTGGAAGCCCAGGTTCTGAATACTAAAGGAGAGCTGGGAATGTACCCAGAAGGTCCCGCTGGGGCTAGCATAAAGGCGGATGGAGACAAGGAGGTGCAGACACTAGAAAAGAGTAGACGGGTGACAGTTAGGAAAGTTACAGGGAAAAGTGCCAGGGAGGCCGATCCTGGGCTGGAACACCCCAATAAGTACACTCTATTGAGTGACATTGGTGAAACCAGTCAGGGACCAGCACTGCTGGAGCTGAGGGACTCTCCTAGCTGCCAGGGGAAGAACTCCTCCAGTGATAGTGGGGGGAAGCTAAGGGAAAGGAAAGGCAAATTCTGGTGGTAGGGGACTAAATTCTTAGAAGGACAGAGAGGGCAATCTGTGACAAAGACCTGAAGCGTCAAACTGTAAGTGTGTCTACCGGGCGCTCGGGTTCGGCACATCACGGATCTGGTGGACATATTACTGGGAGGGGCTGGGGAAGACCCGGCTGTCATGGTGCACGTTGGCACCAATGACAAAGTCAGAGGCAGATGGAGTGTCCTAAAGAAAGATTTTAGGCACTTAGGAGCTAAATTGACTAAAAAGTACCTCCAAGGTAGTATTCTCAGTAATACTACCGGTACCTTGAGCCACACCAGAAAGGTAGAGGGAGATTAGGGGAGTAAACAAGTGGCTGAGGAGCTGGCATAGTAAGGCTTGGGTTCCTGGAGAACTGGGCCAACTTCTCAGTCGGTCACCAATTCTATAGAAGGGACAGACTTCATCTAAATGAGGAGGGTGCAGATCTCCCGGGAGTGAAGATGGCCAAAAAGTTAGAGGAGCTTTTAAACTAGGCGACAGGAGGGGAGAGTCCAGAGGTAGAGATAGTCAGAGCGGAGCATATTCCAGGTAGTATTGGGGGCATTAGTATTAGGTTGACTAAAGCACATAAACCTGAGGTAAGTATAGTAACAAGTCCTATTTGCAATCTCGGAACACCCAATAAGAGGACGGTATGCGACTGGTCTAAACTGAGTGGCATGTTCACCAATGCCAGGAGCCTGGCGGATAAGATGGGAGAACTAGAGATAGTGTTATATGAGGAGGATTTCGATTTTGTGGGAATTTCAGAGACTTGGTTCAACAGCTCTCATGATTGGCTTGGCAGCCATTTAAGGGTATTCCCTTTATTACAGGGATTGAGAGGGTGAAAATGGGGAAGGGGTATACCTGTATATCAAGAATAATGTACAAGTGAATGTGAGAGATGTGAGCTAGGGAGGAGGTGGAATCCTTATGGATAGAGCTCCAAAGGGATGAAACTAAGGGGAAAATATTACTGGGAGTATGCTATAGGCCCCCTACCTTGAGGGAGGAGGGGGAGACTGACCTCCTATCACAATTTGGATTAGCAGCAAGCATGGGAAGTGTCATCATAATGGGGAATTTTAATTATCCAGACATAGACTGGGCGTAAGGAACCATGCATTTGTTTAAGGCTCGCCAGTTCCTAGATGTCTTGCTGGACAATTTCATGGGTCAGATGGTAGACCTACTGATTACCAACAATACAGATCTGATCATGGATGTGGGAATAAGGGGCAATTTAGGAAACAGCGATCACAGGTCTTCAGTATTCAGTATAGCTTCAGTATAAATCGCACAAATAGGAAACATAAGGGGAATGCAAAGACATTGAATTTTAAAAGAGCAAACTTCCCCAAACTACGAACCTTGCTAGAAGATATAAATTGGGATAAAATCTTAGGAACAAAGAACAAAGAGGGAAAATGGGTTTGCTTTAACAGCATATTAAATAAGGGCAGTAGCCAGTGCATCCCATTGGAAATAAATTTAAAAGAGTGAACAAAAGTCCTGGATGGCTTAACTCCAATGTAAAAATGCATATAAAAGCAAAGGAGAAAGCCTTCAAAAAATACAAGGCTAAGGGATCATCATCAGCATTCAGACTTTACAAAGAATGCAACAAGAAATGTAAGGGTTCAATTAGGGTGGCTAAGATAAAACACGAAAGACACATAGCGGAGGGGAGCAAAAAAAATCCCATGGAATTCTTTAAGTACATAAACAGTAAAAAAGGGAGGACAGACCATATTGGTCCCTGATAAGGTTGGAAATAATAGGTTGGAGTTCTACTTAAGTTGTTTTTCATTTTTCTACATAATGTGTGCGTGTCAGTTGTAAGACGTAGCTTAAGTCTTTCCAGATGTGTCCAGCGTCATGTATGTTGAAATTATACTGCTTGTTACCTTATATGGAGATTTGCTCAAACTGATGCTTGTGTAACCAGCCTTATAAAAAGCCCCAATAAAGAGCCGACAGGTTCAGTTGATAGTACGGGACCTTTAAGGCTCGGATCTGATATACAGAAACCTATATTCTGTGTCTTATTTCTTTGATAGCTAAATTTGGCAAAGCAATATAAACTAGAAGCAGTTAAGTTGAAAACTGCACTTAACATTTCTGGCGCCCGGAAGTAGGGACACACCGATGACACTTCAAGAGGTGGATGAATTGGACTGACGGAACAAAAGGTCAGGCATTCCGGGAACCACAGATCAAAAAACCTGCGCAGGTAAGAAAAAGCTTTATTTTTCTTATATTCTGTGCTCCCCTGATTTGTGCCTATCCGTTCTGTCAGTTACGGTTCTCCTGGTTTTAAAACACCAGCCTCTGTAGTGGTGAGTCTAGAATTACTGCATATTGTGGTTTATATTGCTGGAATTAATTGTTGTTTTGTTTTCTGTCTGTCTTGTTGAGAAAGTGAATGAGCCTTGCCTAGGTTGGTATGAATTGAAAGAATATCATCCCAATGAGCAGTAGAATGCGTCCTTAACCTCGCAAGAGGACTTTGGGGGTCTGCCGCTTAAGTTTGATATTCAATTTAATTCATAAACCATAGACGGGTTGAAAGTATAAGCCCTGTCTGCTCCATAAAGCAGGGATAAGAGTGCATGAGAGGGATTCCCAGATACAGGGGGAATGAGGTCTCCATAAGCCCGGAGATCTAGTCGGATACCTGGTCACTTAAAGGAATGCTTGTATATGTGTAGCTGCCATTCTGGTCATAATATTTGTGAGTTGGCTAGCATATAAAGTAATTCGATTTCAGAAATCTCATCCTGGAGAGGTTTTTAGTATTCTGGCACCCTAGGAGGAAGGCAACGAGGAACTAGTGTAGCTTTTTTTAGTATTTAGTACTGTACACTAAGTGTCCCACACGCTACCTAGGCACGGACTGTCAGAATGGGCCAGCAGAACACGAAACCCCGTCAGGGAATTGTGGTGCATTATACGGTGCCACAGATAATTAAGGACATCTATGGGAAAGATGAAGCATAGGACTTAAAGGATGTCCTTCGTAAATTTAAGGTGAAAGGAGCAGCGGGTTTAGACCTGGATGTATGGAGTGAAATAAAAAGGGACAGACAAGGAGAGGTGTTAGAGAAGCAATGGATGCGTCAGATTCAATGCTTAATTAAGGTCTCAAATAGAGCAAAAGAAGAGGGGTGGAAATATAATTCAGATTGTGATGGTTGGGATATGAAAGACAGAAGAATAAAAAAAAAAAAAAAAATGTTGAAATTTTAAATAATCTTAGTTCAGCCATCCCACCCCCATATACTGACATAGTACGTAAACTACACAAGATATATCCTGAAATTGAGGGTAGAGGATGGGTTTTGTATAGCAAAGCCAGCTGCTTTCTGTAGATTTTTTTTTTTTTTTTTGTGACACAGTTAATGAATACACATGAAGCAACCTGGCAGGATGGGGAGGATTTATGCAGACATAAAATGACTCTGACCCTGTTTAACCAGTTTATGACCGACCTGCAGACTGAGCTGAGGGGGGGTCAATATCACTCATGAAACAAATGCCAGGAGAGACTGTATTGGAATTTTACTTATCTATGGAAAGTATGATGGCAGATGAGGGATTGGATTTGGCTCTGCCAGTCACGATCTGAGCCTTCAATAGACAGTTTATGGAAGGATTAATTCCACAGATAAGTGAAAGACTGAAAGCCTGCATACCACCCTTAATTTGTTGCGATTTTTGGCAGAAAAAGGTTGCAAGGTTAACAAGAAAAAGTTGCAAGTGTGTCAGAAAAAAGTTATCTTTTTGGGACATTGTATATCACAGGGTACGAGACATCTCACTGAGGAGAGGGTTCAAGTGATAAAGGAAATGTTACCCCCACGGAATTTCAAACAATTGCATATGTTTTTAGGTATTGTGTCATATTGTAGACAATGGATACCACATGCTAGCGTTTTGATGCAGCCATTATACGATTGTTTGAAAATTGTACCGTATATGCTTACAGAAGTAGCTTATGAGTCGTTTGTCACTTTGAAAAGGTTATTGATTTCTGCCCCGGTTATTGATATTCCAGATTACACCAAGATATTTTATTTGTACATTGCTGAAATCACTGGACACGCCACAGGTGTTTTGACACAGGCACATGTAAAACAAAGATCCGTTGCTTAATTTTCAGCAGCATTAGATCCAGTGTCCAGAGGTTCACCGTCCTGTGTACGGGCGATAGCAGCGGTGTCGATAATCCTAGATAAGTCATCAGAAATTGTTCTAGACAATCCAGTTGTAGTGCACACCACACATGAGATACATGCAATCTTGTCTCAGGTACAGCCCAAACACATTTCAATGGCTAGGCAATTAAGGTTACAGTGTACTTTACTTTTACCTCCAAATGTTACTTTTCAGCGCTGTACAACTTTAAATTTGGCTACCTTTTTGCCTCTTCAGTCACCAGATTTGGCAAGGGGGAATAATAGTGCTAATAAGGAAGAAGAAGAGGAAAAAAAAATTCTCGAGAACCTCTGATAAGAGAGGACATTCTAAAAACAATGAACTTTTTAGTTTTTTTGACTACTGATGAAATAATTTATCCATCAGATATGTTGCAGTTTTTATATATCATTTTTATGTGACAGGACATGTTTATTATATCAAGATGAGATATTTTTTACACATCATTTTTTACATTCATATATAGTGTATTTTCAGAGTTGAAAGGGTTAAACATCCCTACAATAGAGTCATTCTAGTTAGAAGGAACATCTGGTGATAATTAAGACAGAGTACATTTTTTTTTTTCTTAAAGGTACATGTTACAGATACACCAATCTTAAATGCTGAGCACACTTTGTACATAGATGGTAGTAGGTTTGCTGATGACAAGGGTAAATATCACACAGGGTATGCCGTAGTGACTGATACACAGGTGATTGACGCACAGCCCTTACCAGCCCACATGTCAGCACAAGAAGCAGAATTAAAAGCTTTAGAACAAGCCCTAGAATACTTAAAAGAACGAGAAGGGAATATTTACACTGACTCTGCCTACGTTTATGGTGTAGTGCACGATTATGGCCATATATGGAGGGCTAGAGGTTATCTGACAGCAGCAGGTACACCTGTAAAACATGGAGAAGGGATTAAGAGAGTTCTGAACAATCTTCAAAAGGTTAAACGAGTGGCAATCATGAAGATAGTGGCACACACGAGCGCAAAAACAATTGAGGCAAAAGGAAATGCATTTGCAGATTTGACTGCAAAACAGGCAGCTCTAGGGGAAGGAAGCCCTGAGACCTTAGCAGCGGTAGAGGTGAGTATCCCAGAACCAACATGGCAGCAGTTGAGTAAATTACAGGAGCAAGCAGGGGAGAGCGAGAAAGATAAGTGGGTCAGGATGGGAGCAGCACCAGACCTTGACAATGTATGGAGGGAAGGGGGCAAAGTATGCCTGCCTGCCTCTCTGTACCCAGCAATGGCAGCGGCAGTTCACCTACCCACACATGTCAGTTCCAATTCCATGTATAGGATTGTGAACCAAGGATGGCTCGCCCCTGGATTCAGTAGTACTGCAAGAAACTACTGTGCAGCCTGCCAAATCTGTCTCCTGAATAACCCAGGACAGAGAGTAAAAACCCCACGAAAACACCAGGTTCAGGCCCAATACCCCTTCCAGAGACTGCAAATTGACTACATACAAATGCCTAAGAGCGGCCCCTTTGAATTTGTCCTCGTGTGTATCGATTTATTCTCAGGTTGGCCCGAAAGCTATCCAGTAAAATCAGCCACAGCAAAAGCCACAGCCAAGAAACTGATCACTGAGTTAATACCTAGGTTTGGTCTTCCTGAAACAATAGAATCAGATAGGGGGATACACTTTACAGGAGAAATCATGCAGAATGTGATGACCATGTTAGGGGTTCAACAAAGTTTTCACACCCCTTACCATCCACAGAGTTCAGGATCAGTGGAAAAAGTAAATGGGACAATAAAGTTGAAAATACAAAAAGCTATGCAAGAGTTAAACAAACCCATATGAAATACTTTTTGAGAATGCACCTAGATTAGGTCTATACTTTCTACAGAGTATGCAATTGCAATGTGATAGTTTGACTGCATATGTGATACAATTACAACAACGTCTAACTAAGATCCACAAAAGTGTGTATTCTTCTCTTCCAGACCCTAACTCAATAGCAGGTACACATACACTGCTACCAGGAGATTATGTATATGTTAAGAAACACATAAGAAAGACATTGGAACCTAGATTTGAAGGTCCTTATCAAGTGCTTTTGACTACAGCCACTTCAGTGAAATTGGAAGGAAAAGCAGCCTGGATCCACGCATCACACTGCAAAAAGAGTCTTGAACCGAGAGAAACAGAATGAAGATTCTTCTATGATAATAGTGCTTGAATGTTTTCAAATGTTTGTTTATACATGGACTCCGGGTATCAATGTAACAGTTCATGAAAATAGTACTGATCTTAGATGGGTAAATCAGGATAAGAGTATAACACAATATCATTACTACGAATGGTATTTTGTACTAGTAAGGAAATGGGAAGCACAACAGGAGGATATATATACAATGGCAACATTATGGTTTCAATATAAAGATAGAAGACGCTCTACCCACCATCTTCGAATCTTCTCTATTAACTCCTATTCCTAGATCTTGCATAAATGTTTCGGTATCAACAGAAAACAAAAATCAAATTTAATGTAACTTTTCCCCAGCTACCAGAATAATGGTATCGCCGAGAATGGTATGATACAGTTCTGGGAGCTGCAGGAACTGGAATGGGAATAATGAATGGGATACAGATGGAAATGATACAAAATAAGTGGAACCGTGCAGGAAGTCACATAGCTGATAGTTTAATAATTACAAGCAAATGGTTACCTACAACATTCGAAACACAAATTAGCCAGGTACAATTAACTAAATATCTCAATATTATGGTTAATCACACAGCACTAGCTAGTTTGAAGTTGTGGAAAGAAAATCAGGAGTTTATAAACATTACTCAATGTGCTTTTTCTACACTATCTTATCACATTCAAATCGCACTTGGATGAACTATTTTAAGGGTTTAAATTTAGAAATACATGGTTTGAAGTACCAGGAAAAGAAGTTGAATGTGAGGAAAGATGGTGTGCTGGAAGGTTTGATGTATACAAAGTGGAGGAGGTCCAGGTAATGTGTAAGTTAATAGTGATGCCACTCCTGATAGGAAAGGATCTACCTGAATTTTGGTATCCTGAGATTTATGGACACTATGTAGATACACAAAACATGACTCATGATCTAAGTTTATATGTGCTAAAACTAATAAGGGAATAGTCTGTGGAAGAAATTCTCCAGTCTATGAACTTTGCTTATTGAAACATCAATCTAACATATGTAAGTTTCAGAGATTACCAGCAGGTGTAGGAAACAGATTTATGGAGATAGGACACAACATATTTGTTTAGTCACAAATGATCAGGAAACTATGGAAAGTTTAAATAAAACGGCCCCTTTTTCAGGATGCGTAAAGAATGTTAAAATGCTTAAATGGCAAAATGACACTTTCCTTTTTGAACCAGATGCACATAGAATATTTAATCTAGAATGGACGGTAGATAATCTTACTGATACTACTCCTTTTATAATATCATTAGAGCTCTTACGGCAAATCTTAAATGAGTCCGAAATACTTAGAAAACACATAGAGACACAAGAACATACCCTTCAAAATAATCTAATATCTGCGGTTATAGATAAAGGGAAATTAATACATTTATCCTCACAAATAAGAGATGAAACAACACATCATTGGTATGATGTATTTGCTGGATGGTCACCCACTGCTACGGCAATTTTTTTAATTGGATGCTCAATCCGATACTTATTCTAATTTTAGTTTTTGTACTGCTTACTGTGATAAACTGTTGATTATATAGGAAGATTAAGGCACGAACAGATAGAATGGAAAGAGCAATGGTATTAGGAACTCCAATGACAAAAAGGGTAACTTGACATCACCCCTTTTCTATTCTCTTTGCTTATAAGATGCTGGTATGGATTTGAGGGATGAGGGTAAATAGAGAAGACTTATCCTCCTCTGACAACCCGCGGTCAGGGATAGTACTCTTTGAAGTATCGGCTATTCACTTGTTTGCAAGGACCCAGAATCGTGGAGGGGATGATGTCAAAGGGGGAAATTGATAAGGTTGGAAATAATAGGTTGGAGTTCTACTTAAGTTGTTTTTCATTTTTCTACATAATGTGTGCGTGTCAGTTGTAAGACGTAGCTTAAGTCTTTCCAGATGTGTCCAGCGTCATGTATGTTGAAATTATACTGCTTGTTACCTTATATGGAGATTTGCTCAAACTGATGCTTGTGTAACCAGCCTTATAAAAAGCCCCAATAAAGAGCCGACAGGTTCAGTTGATAGTACGGGACCTTTAAGGCTCGGATCTGATATACAGAAACCTATATTCTGTGTCTTATTTCTTTGATAGCTAAATTTGGCAAAGCAATATAAACTAGAAGCAGTTAAGTTGAAAACTGCACTTAACAGTCCCATAAAGAATGAGGAAGGAAATCTGGTTACAAAGGATGGGGAGATAGAGGTATTGAATTTATTCTTCTCCTCAGTCTTCACGAGGTATTTGGGGGGGCTTCAGTAGCCAAAACTGCAGTGTTTATCCTCATGACACATTACAGGAAGCACCCTCATGGCTAACAGAGGACAGAATTAGAAATAGACTTGGAAAATTTAACATTAATAAGTCACTAGGACCAGATGGCTTACACCCGTGGGTCCTGGGGGAACTCAATCAAATAATTACCAGACCATTGTTCCTAATTTTTACTGACAGTCTACTGACTGGAATGGTACCAGCTGATTGGAGAAAAGGCAACATAGCTCCAATATTTTAAAAAGGGCCAACATACATCCCTGGGCATTACAGACCAGTTAGCCTAACATCAATAGTATGCAAGTTCTTGGAGGGGATGATAAGGGACTATATACAAGATTTTAGTAATGAAAACGGTATTAACCATAATCAGCATGGATTCACTAAGAATTGTTCTTGCCAAACCAATCTATTAACCTTCTATGAGGAGGTGAGCTGCCATCTAGATAAAGGAAGGCCCGTAGACGTGGTGTATCTGTATTTTGCAAAAGCATTTGACACAGTTCCCCATAACCGTTTACTGTACAAAGGAAGGTCCATTGGCATGGACCATAGGGTGAGTACATGGATTGAAAACTGGCTACAAGGGTAAGTTCAGAGGGTGGTGATAAATGGGGAGTACTCGGAATTGTCAGGGGTGGAAAGTGGGGTCCCCCAGGGTTCTGTGCTGGGACCAATCCTATTTAATTTATTCATAAATGATCTGGAGGATGGGATAAACAGCTCAATCTCAGTACTTGCAGAGGATACTAAGCTAAGCAGTGCAATAACTTCTCTGCAAGATTAGGAAACCTTGCAAGAAGATCTTAAAAATTAATGGGGTGGGCAACTACATGGCAAATGAGGTTTAATGTGGAAAAATGTAAAATAATGCATTTGGGTGGCAAAAATATGAATGCAATCTACTCACTGGGGGGAGAACCTCTTGGGGAATTAGGTATGGAAAAGGACCTGGGGGTCCTAGTAGATGATGGGCTCAGCAATGGCATGCAATGCCAAGCTGCTGCTAACAAAGCAAACAGAATATTGGCATGCATTAAAAAGGGGAATAACTTAAGAGATAAAACAATAATTCTCCTGCTCTACAAGACTCCACCAGTTCTGGGCCCCAGTCCTCAGGAAGGATGTACTGGAAATGGAGAGAGTACAAAGAAGGGCAACAAAGATAATAAAGGGTCTGGAGGATATTAGTTATGAGGAAAGGTTGCGAGCACTGAACCTATTCTCTCTGGAGAAGAGACGCTTGAGAGGGGATATGATTTCAATTTACAAATACCATACTGGTGACTCTACAATAGGGATAAAACTTTTTCGCGGAAGGGAGTTCAACAAGACACGTGGCCACTCATTAAAAATAGAACAAAAGAGGTTTAACCTTAAACTATGTAGAGGGTTCTTTACTGTAAGAGCGGCAAGGATGTGGAATTCCCTTCCACAGGCGGAGGTCTCGGGGGGGGGGGGCATTGATGGTTTCAAGAAACTATTAGATAAGCATCTGAACGACCACAAAATAAAGGGATATACAAGGTAATACTGATATATAATCACACACATAGGTTGGACTTGATGGACTTGTGTCTTTTTTCAACCTCACCTACTATGTAACTATGTCTGCAGTCTCTGACCATCTCCTGTATTATGTCTGCAGTTTCTGTCCATCTATTGTATCATGTCTGCAGTCTCTGACCATCTCTTGTATCATGTCTGCAGTCTCTGCCTGTCTCTTGTATCATGTCTACAGTCTCTGACCATCTCTTGTATCATGTCTGTGGTCTCTGACCATCTCCTGTATTCAGGGCATTTTTCCCTTTACATCATTCAGGACAGCCACTATTGAGAGATAGTCTCCTCCTCTTCCTGTAGGAAACACTGCGCCAGCCCATAAAACTCTCACTTCCCCTGCCAGACCTCAGTTAATAGTGTTTCCTCCGGAGGGGAAACCCTGTGCAGAGAACCAGGCTGATACAGTCAGGGAGATTGTGGCCTCTCTCAAAACATCCCCAGGGGAGCAGGGGCTTCCAGCAATGGATGGCGGTACATACCCGCAAACAGCAGCCACCCCTTCCTTGTCAAGCGTGGGATCAGGCTGTGGGGGCCCCCTATCGCGTCCACAGGGCCGCAGCAAGGAAGACACTCCGCTCTCCCTGTACGCTGTACAGGCCGCATTTTTTTGTTTGGAATGAACGGGCCGGACGACGGGCGACGTCATTTCCGGCGGAGGGTGGACGTCTACCTTTAACCCGCGACTTCCAGTTCTGGGTCGCGGTGCTGATAGGGGGCCGGGCTCAGGCTGGAGTGAGTCGATTTACACGTGCAGACAGTGTGAGACTCTACACAGGCAACCACCTGCAGTCATGTCTGAGGCAGATGCTGCAGCTCATACGGACATTATCTCCAGCCTTCCGAAGGTAAGAGTTCCCTGGGGAGGGGTCCTCTCTACCTAGGATTGTCCCCCCCCCCCATGTACGGTTCCTTACTCAGAGGGGGGACAGACCCCCTGGGTGGTCAGGGGGTGGGGGTGACTCGGATCCCTACAGGTGGGTCGGGTACACCCCCGGGGTTGTTTTCGTTAAAAAATCGCTGAATGTAATATGTTTTCTGTATGTAATTTCAGAAATCTGCAGAAAAGACAAAGTCCACTCATGTTTCTAAAAAGAAATGTGCCTCTTGTAGGGACAGTTTAGGGGAAGCTTGGACCAAGGTTCTGTGTAAAGAATGCATAGACTCCCTGGTAAAGGAAAGGGACTCTAAACAGCAGTCCGGCTTGGCAGCCTCTGTAAAGGAGCTGTCATCCACCTTTTCATCCTTTAAAAAGCTTTTTGAGGAATTTCAGCTTCCCCCTAATCCCATTCAGCAGGACACAACCCCGCCTCATGCTCAGGGCTCTGCTCCTGCCAGATCCACTAATATGGCTGAGGCAGAAGAGGTTTCAGGCCCTTCCGGGGTGGAGCTTAGGCAACCAGACAGTGGCACTTCTGACTCCCATGAGGAATCAGAGGGAGAGGACCAGGACGGGAAGTCCAGGAAAATCTCCAGGTATAAATTGTCCCTAGAGGAGGTGGAAGACCTCCTAGGAGCAATATATACGACCCTCGGTATACACGAGGATAAAAACCCCTCTCACTCCATGACCTTATGTACAAGGGCTTAGGAGATCAAAAGAGAAAAGTTTTCCCAGTACACGAGGTTCTGGTGGAGTGTCAGGATCCGGAAAGAAAGCCCTTTTTCTCTAGTTCCCTTAAGAGAAGATTTCCGTTTTCAGAGGATCCAGCGTCCATTTGGAATAAAAATTCCAAATTGGATGCGGCCTTTTCTCAGGTCTCTAGGCACACAGACCTGTCATTTGAGGATATGGGGGCCTTATCAGACGTCATGGACAAAAGGATAGACTCACTACTGAAAAAGACGTGGGACTCGACAGTCGGTAACTTAAAACCAGAAATGGCTGTTACTGTAGTAGCTCGCAATTTAGAACACTGGCTTTTCCAGATTCAGGAGCATATTGAAGCTGGCATGGCTAAAGAGACTATCCTAGCTTCTTTCCCCACGATTCTGCGAGGAATCGCATACATAGCAGATGCCTCGGCAGAGTCAGTCCATATGTCAGCCAGATCAGCGGCCGTGGCTAACTCGGCCAGGAGGGCCCTCTGGCTGAAAACCTGGCCGGGCGACGCCGTCTCGAAGGTCAAGTTATGTGGGATACCCCTGACAGGTGACCTACTCTTTGGTCCTGGGTTAGATACAGTCTTAGACCGGACAGCAGACAAAAAGAAGTCCTTCCCACTCAAACGAAAAACCCCAACACAGAAAAAGAGGGGGTTTCTTCCGCAAAAGCACAGGGAAGCCCCTAAACAGAGGGGACAGAAGAAAACCTGGGGCCAAAGAGGCAAGGGCAGAGGAGGGGTGATTTTTTGCCCTCCTGAAAAAGCCCAGAAAGATCAATGACTCTCTAAAAACGGTGGGAGGAAGACTGGGGGACTTCCTTCCACAGTGGGAGATCATCTCCCCCAATCGGTTCATCCTAGGGATCATAAGAAGGGGGTATCTCCTGGAATTCACAAGGCCCCCCTCACAAAGGTTCCTTGTCACGCAGCTTTCCAGCTGCACGACAAAAACCAAGGCCTTGTTAGACGCCCTGAAGGAGTTGGAACTACAAAATGTAGTTGCAGAGTACCAAAGGGGGAGGAAGGAGAGGGGGTTTATTCCCATGTATTTATGGTAAAAAAACCCTCTTTTACGGTCAGGGCTCTGTTATCGCAGAATTGTTTCATGGTGTCTCTGGACCTCAGAGACGCGTATTTGCACGTCCCTATTGCAGAAACCTCTCAGAGGTTTCTCGGTTTAGAAATAAACCTGGGCGATGCAATACTGCACCTACAATATCAGGCCCTGCCTTTCGGGCTATCCTCCTCGCCCCGAATATTTACCAAAATCCTGGCAGAGGCCATGGCCTTCCTGCGACTGCAGGGTGTGTCAGTTATAGCCTATCTGGACGACCTGCTCCTATTTGCAGTATCCCCAGAAAAATTGCTCAGGGATCTCGACCTGACAAAAGAGGTACTGACAGGATTGGGATGGCTCCTGAACTTAGACAAGTCCAGGCTCATTCCTTCACAGCGTATTATGTACCTAGGATAGTTGCTAGACTCGACACTCTTGAAAGTTTTTCTTCCAAGAGAAAAAATTCTAAAACTGGACAGAGCAGTTTTATCTCTCCAGTGCAACCATCGGGTGTCCAAAAGGTCCTTAATGTCAACGCTAGGTCTGCTGACCTCTACTCTCCCAGCAGTGCAGTGGGCAGGATTACATTTTCGTCCCCTGCAGTCATACGTACTAAGGGCATGGGACCACAGTCAGAAGGATCTAGACACCTTAGTACAGGTTCCCCATCAATTAAAGAGATCTCTTTGGTGGTGGAGGAAGGAAGCGAACTTGTCGCAGGGACGTCTGTGGCTTATCCCAGTTTCACAGATAGTAACTACGGATGCAAGCGGCAAAGGCTGAGGGGCGCATCTGGGATCCCTTCTAGCGCAGGGCATATGGAGGGGAGACTAACTAAAAAGATCGTCCAATTGGAAGGAGCTGAGGGCGGTCGGCCTGGCCCTCAGGTTTTTCAAAAAAGAGCTTCAGGGCCACCATATACAGGTACGGTCAGACAACTCTTCTACCGTAGCCTATATAAATAAACAGGGAGGCACCAGAAGCGGAAGTCTCCTGGCCTTAGCAACAGACATCCTAAATTGGGCCGAGACCAACACTCTCTCACTCTCAGCGTTTTTTCTGAGAAGAGAAAGGAATGTTATAGCGGACTTTCTCAGCCGGAGGAGGCTGAGAGAGGGAGATTGGGCCCTCAACCAGGAGGTTTTCAACCTCATATCCGAGAAATGGGGATCTTTTCGCTTCAAGAGACAATGCGAAAACCCCCTGTTTTTTCTCCCTAAACGCAGGAGAAGGGACACTGGGGGTGGACGCATTAACGCAGAATTGGCATTTCAAGACATGCTATGCCTTCCCCCCTCCGGTGTTATTACCGGCGGTTCTGAGGAAGTTCCAACTAGAGAACACCTCCCTCATTCTAGTAGCTCCACATTGGCTGAAAAGGACATGGTTTTCAATTCTCAGTCAGCTAGCAGTGGAACCGCCCCTATTCCTTCCACCTCAGGAGGATCTTCTCTCACATGGTCCAATCCTCTGTCCACAGGTACACCAGTGGAAATTAGCGGCCAGGCTACTGAGGAGAGTATATTAAAATCTAAGGGGTTTTTCTCAGAAATTAATCTCCACCCTCCTCAACAGTAGAAAAAAGGAGACGCGTCAGATTTATAAAAAGGTCTGGCTATTTTTCAACAAGTGGTGCACTGAAAACTCCTTCTCGGTGCAGAGCCCCATAGCTGTTTTGGAGTTCCTACAGTGTGGAGCAGACAAAGGGTTATCCGTAGGTACCCTTAAAAGCCAGGTGTCAGCACTTAGTGTTTATTTGGAGAAATCTTTGGCCACCAATCCATGGGTCGTCAGGTTCTTTAGGGCACTGTCCAGACAGAGACCTATCCGAGGTCCCCCCTTTCCCGGGTGGGATCTATCTTTAGTGTTGCAGAGCCTAACAGGAATTCCCTTGGAGCCCTTGGACAAATGTTTGTTAAAAGAGTTAACCTTAAAAACAGCATTTTTAGTGGCAGTGACAACTGCCAGGAGAGTCCGAGAAATTGAGGCGTTATCAATTAGACCTCCTATTTGCGTTATTTTGCCAGATAGGATAGTCCTTAAGACTGATCCAGCATTTTTGCCTAAAGTGGCATCAGGCTTTCACAGAAGCCAGGAAATAGTCCTACCTTCATTTTGTCCCAACCCCTCAGGAGAAAGGGAACTGAAATTTCATTTTCTAGATGTAAGGAGGTATATCCTACAATACCTAGAGATGACTAAAACAATAAGAAAGTCTGATTCTCTATTTATTTTGTTTTCCGGGTCCAGAAAAGGGCTCAGAGCGTCTCGACGCACAATTGCCAGATGGCTTAGATTAGCTATTGGGCAGGCATATTCTTTAGCAGGGAAAGAGATCCCTATGGGCATAAAGGCACACTCTACGAGAGCCGTGGCAACTTCCCAGGCAGAGAAGGCTGGAGCAACGCCAGAGCAAATATGCAAGGCAGCGACATGGTCCAGCTACTCCACTTTCGTTAAACATTACAGAGTGGACCTGGTGGCGGCAGGTGAGCAGGCTTTTGGGCGAAAAGTTCTGCAAGCTGTAGTCCCACCCTAATTGGTAAGTGCTCGATTATCCTCTCAATAGTGGTTGTCCTGAATGACGTAAAGGGAAAATTAAAGTTACATATCGGTAACGTCTTTTCCTGTAGTCTTTCAGGACAGCCCTAGTTACCCACCCTAAGCTTGGGGGGGTCTTATTAAAGACCAGAACGCAGTATGATAATGATATTGAATGGTATGTTATTAATGTGTTCTTGTGTCTCCTCAGCTGACCAGAGGTGATCTTGTAAAAACTGAGGTCTGGCAGGGGAAGTGAGAGTTTTATGGGCTAGCGCAGTGTTTCCTACAGGAAGAGGAGGAGACTATCTCTCAATAGTGGCTGTCCTGAAAGACTACAGGAAAAGACGTTACCGGTACGTAACTTTAATTTTTCTCAAACAATAGGTGCTGGAACTCAACCCCTCCACCCACACACACCCTCCAAATCACATCAAATAGTGGGTGTGGTCAGTCAAATTTCTCGAACAGTAGGAGGGTCTTAAAGGGGCATTAAATACCAAGATTGCATTACATACAGAGTGCAGAGTTCAGGGGGGTTACACACAGAGTGCAGATCTGCAAACAGAGAAACTGGACTTCTGTGTTTACAAGTGATTGTGGTGAGCAGGCCCCCCCAAGGGCCTGAGCCGGAGGTGGTGGAACTGAGTTCCACCAAGCTCCCCCTCAAAAAAAGCCCTGCCTGTATTATATCTACAGTCTCTGACCATCTCTTGTATCGTGTCTACAGTTTCTGACCATCTCCTGTATTATGTCTGCAGTCTCTGACCGTCTCTTGTATCATGTCTGCAGTCTCTGACCATCTCTTGTATCATGTCTGCAGTCTCTGACCGTCACTTGTATCATGTCTGCAGTCTCTGACCATCTCTTGTATCATGTCTGCAGTCTCTGACCGTCTCTTGTATCATGTCTGCAGTCTCTGACCATCTTCTGTGCTATGTCTGCAGTCTCTGACCGTTTCCTGTAGTATTGCAGTCTCTGACCATCTCTTGTATCATGTCTGTAGTCTCTGACCATCTTCATTCTCCTGTATTATATCTGCAGTCTCTGACCATCTCCTGTACTATGATTGCAGTCTGGGACCGTCTCTTGTATCATGTCTGTACTCTCTGACCATCTCTTGTACCATGTCTGCAGTCTCTGACCATCTCTTGTATCATGTCTGTAGTCTCTGACTATCTCCTTTATTATATCTACAGTCTCTGACCATCTCCTGTATTATGTCTGCAGTCTCTGACCATCTCCTGTATTATGTCTGCAGTCTCTGACCATCTCCTGTACTAGGATTGCAGTCTCTGACTGTCTCCTGTATCAAGTCTAGGGGGTCTTTCTAACAGTAGCCCTCTCTGTGTGCATCAGAGAGACCCCCCTCCAAGTCTCATTAGTGTATGCTCTTCCTGTATTTTCTTTATTGTTAAAAGATCATGGAAGGATCCCAGGATAATGAAGACTTCTTAGGGGAGCATCTCTGTGTTTGAGTCGTTGCCATAGAAACATTTGTAGAGGGGAGGAGTTGGTAAGATGACCACGCCCATGTGGGGGCGCCACAAATATTTCTGCACCCAGGCGTCTGTGACCCTAGGATCCGCCCTGCTGATACCAGACTAGGAGGGAGGGAAAATATATAACAGGAACACAGAAAAATCTGAGCGAGGTTCTAGCCTTCCTCTACTAAAGAAAACTAATTGTATTCTGTCTACGGTCACTTTGAAGAGTTCCCCTCACTTCTTCTCTGGGGAAATGTTCTCAGCCGGAGAGGAAGTGATGGGAAAGGAAAGAATAGTGTTCTGTATTTGTACCTGCAACAACCAGCCTTGTAAATTGTTCGCTTTTCAGTGTTGCTCTTGTGGTAGAGGTAGAGATGACACAACAATAACTTCTCTCATCATTTACATGAAGTTTATGAATGCGCAGCGAGACGTCTTGAGTGAAATTGACCAAGGAGTACCGATCATATTGATGTGTGTTACTCCATTCTTGTATGCGTGTATGAGTACAGTCATTTGTTTCTCTGTCTGCAAAATACCAGGTGACATTTGTAATATCTGAGATGTCCTTGGAGTAATAACATGGGATGATGACCTCTCCACCTGAAGCAGCCATCACTTCATCCAGCTGAGTGATATATTCTGTACCTAAACAAAGAAAATGGATTAGAGGGGTATGTATATGCATGTAAAGGTGTCTGAACAGAGACTTTTATTTTAATTTTTGTAGAAAGCAGGGTCACTCGGTCTCCTGGGAATGGTACCTGTAGAGGACAGCTGCCAGGAGGTGGGCACACCTATGGTGAGAGGGTTAAATCTATTCACTTTCATTAAATACTTGCCATAAAAGAGGGAACATGATTAACTTACTGATGACCTATGTGTTCAAATTATTGCCCTTTTTCATGGGTTGATTCCTCCACTGCAATGGTTCCTATGATGATTTATTAGCTGGTAGGAGAAACCACACTGTGTGGGGAAGAAGTATAACTAGTATTCTATACAGCGAAAGTGTGGAATAAATGCAGCCACTAGGGGAAGCATAGTGGTAGTATTTCAAGAAATGGGCCACTGGGTAGGTAAGGGTATTATCCCTTCTTTTATTACAGGTATGGCTTTCTGTATAAGTGATCTGTGCTGACAGGATAACTTTAAAATATCGGGTTGTGAAGCATTTCTTTCGCAACCTGAGATTTGGTGGAACGCCAATGACATTACTGTTCTCCGTGTGCTGAGGATAGGGATGCAAATTGATTGATTGCTCTGACAGAGATAGATAGATAGATAGATAGATAGATAGATAGATAGATAGATAGATAGATAGATAGATAGATAGATAGATAGATAGATAGATAACAATTTACCTGGAAACTGCAGAAGAGTGGCAAGTCTACTATCCTCGAATATGTGCCCATATCTAATATCGTATAGTTGGCAGCAAAATCGAGGCACATCTGTTGGTTCCAGTCTTGTAATTGTGATATATTCTGTCCGATTCCTGTTAGGATCCTTCTCTCTGTAGAGTCTTCCCTTATATTTCTCTATAACATTTCCAGAATGTGAAATGATTGTGTCCTCAGCAGTTGCAGATGAACAATATTCTTGATCTGTCTCCCCCCATATGACCCGTACATCTTCATCTCGTTTCCCAGAGATGGAGTATGAACATGGAATGGTAACAGATCCTCCAGACTGCACTGTACGGGTTGTCATCTGATGAACACACCCGGGAGATCCTGTGATCCCTAAAATTAGCAAACACGATGAGATTTAATATCAGTACATTACAAAGGGGTGTCAATTTTTTTTTTGTGTGATTTCTTAGACATCCTAAAAGAGATCAGTTCAATTTAAATGTTCTTATTAATGTTAAAGTATAAGGTCCTATATAGGGGACGTTCACATTTGCTCACTAAGTACTCAGGCACTGCTTTGCGTTGGGGCATGCACTGTAACAGAGCCACATGTTTGCTACCATTACACCCCCCCATCACTAGTTGTGAAGGATGCTGTCAGCTTTACAGCCGACAGTCTCCTAGCAACCAGTGACACTGACATTGGGTCTGATGGATAGTCACAGATACCTGTTCCTTATCAGATAGCAAGTTTCACAAGTTTGTTGCACAATTGCAGCAAGTCCGCATTACATGACTCCAGATCAACTTTCTTTGCAAACGTTCTGCAAGTCTGCTGCAAGTTCTGGTTCAGTTATGTTGTGTAATAGTCCTCCCACCACAGGGGGTCACTGTGGCTGAATTTTCATGCTGTAGACTTGCAGAGCTCTTGCTGTAGACTCACCACTGCAACTTTGCTCTTGCTAGAGATTTTCCATTCAAATTTGCTACAAATTGGAAAAGTGTCAACTAGAACTTGTGCTTCAAGTGCTCTGCAAGTGTACAACATGCCGGTGAAAATGTGCAGCAATTTAACAGACTTAGTTCAGAATCCCAAAACTATACCTCTCACATGTGTACAGATAGAGATAGTGGTGCTAATATATATTGTGTAGAATTATGAGACAAAGCAACATGATACCTGTGATCCTCTAACTCTACATACAAAGTAGTACTATGTATATAAATACAACACCCAGTGAAAGTGTCAAAACAAATATGAAAAAATTAAAAAATCATAAACTGAGACAAATAAATGAATAAATGATCAAGCACAACAGTTGTTTTTCAATCTTCTTGTGTGATAAATCTTCTACTCTTCCACCACACCACCGTGATAGTGACAAATAAAAAAATGAAAGTAAAATAAATAAGAAAAAATGTTTTTTTGCGGGTCAGGCAGGCTTAGTCTGGTGAGCGGGGTGATGAAAAAACGCCAACTCCTGGGTGTGATCCTTCCTGGGGTGCTTTCAGGCACAAACATATGGAGAAAGAGCCCGCATAGTGAAGTACGTCTTGTTAACCACTTAACCACTTCAGCCCCAGAAGGATTTACCCCCTTCCTGACCAGAGCACTTTTTACAATTTGGCACTGCGTCGCTTTACCTGCTAATTGCGCGGTCATGCAATGCTGTACCCAAATGAAATTTGCGTCCTTTTCTTCCCACAAATAGAGCTTTCTTTTAATGGTATTTGATCACCTCTGCCGTTTTTATTTCTTGCGCTATAAACGGAAAAAGACCGAATATTTTGAAAAAAAAATGATATTTTCTACTTTTTGTTATAAAAAAAATCCAATAAACTCAATTTTAGTCATACATTTAGGCCAAAATGTATTCGGCCACATGTCTTTGGTAAAAAAAAGTCAATAAGCGTATATTTATTGGTTTGCGCAAAAGTTATAGCGTCTACAAACTAGGGTACATTTTCTGGAATTTACACAGCTTTTAGTTTATGACTGCCTATGTCATTTCTTGAGGTGCTAAAATGGCAGGGCAGTACAAAACCCCCACAAATGACCCCATTTTGGAAAGTAGACACCCCAAGGAAATTGCTGAGAGGCATGTTGAGCCCATTGAATATTAATTTTTTTTGTCCCAAGTGATTGAATAATGACAAAAAAAAAAAAAAAATTTACAAAAAGTTGTCACTAAATGATATATTGCTCACACAGGCCATGGGCCTATGTGGAATTGCACCCCAAAATACATTCAGCTGCTTCTCCTGAGTACGGGGATACCACATGTGTGGGACTTTTTGAGAGCCTAGCCGCGTACTGGGGCCCCGAAACCTATCACCGCCTTTAGGATTTCTAGGGGCGTAAATATTTGATTTCACTACTCACTACCTATCACAGTTTTGAAGGCCATAAAATGCCCAGATGGCACAAACCCCCCCAAATGACCCCATTTTGGAAAGTAGACAACCCAAGCTATTTGCTGAGAGGCATGTTGAGTCCATGGAATATTTTATTTTTTGACACAAGTTGCGGGAATTTGACAAATTTTTTTTTTTTTTGCAAAAAATTGTCACTAAATGATATATTGCTCACACAGGCCATGGGCTTATTTGGAATTGCACCCCAAAATACATTCTGCTGCTTCTCCTGAGTACGGGGATACCACATGAGTGGCACTTTTTGGAAGCCTAGCTTCATACGGGGCCCCGAAATCCAATCACCGCCTTCAGGATTTCTAAGGGCGTAAATTTTTTATTTCACTCCTCACTACCCATCACAGTTTCGAAGGCCATAAAATGCCAAGATAGCACAAAACCCCCCAAATGACCCCATTTTGGAAAGTAGACACCCCAAGCTATTTGCTGAGAGGCATGGTGAGTATTTTGCAGCTCTCATTTGTTTTTGAAAATGAAGAAAGACAAGAAAAACATTTTTTTTTTTTCTTTTTTCAATTTTCAAAAGTTTGTGACAAAAAGTGAGGTCTGCAAAATACTCACTATACCTCTCAGCAAATAGCTTTGGGTGTCTATTTTCCAAAATGGGGTCATTTGGGGGGGGGGGGGTTGTGCCATCTGAGCATTCCATGGCCTCCGAAACTGTGATAGGCAGTGAAGAGTGAAATCAAAAATTTACGCTCTTAGAAAGCCTGAAGGCGGTGCTTGGTTTTCGGGGTCCCGTACGCGGATAGGCTCCCAAAAAGTCTCACACATGTGGTATCCCCGTACTCAGGAGAAGCAACAGAATATATTTTGGGGTGTAATTTCACATATTCCCATGGCATGTTTGAGCAATATATCATTTAGTGACAACTTTGTGCAAAAAAAAAAAAAAATTTGTCTTTTTCCCGCAACTTGTGTCACAATATAAAATATTCCATGGACTCGACATCAGTGGCGTCACTAGGGTTGGTGTCACCTGGTGCCAAAAAAATTGGTGTCACCCCCCTCCACCAACTACCTCAGTACAGACCCCCCTCCACTAACTACAGACCCCACTCCATCAATATAGCCCCCCTCCCTCAGTACAGACCCCCTTCCATCAATATAGACCCCCCCACTAAGTACAGGCTCCCCTCCCTCAGTACAGACCCCCTCCATCAGTACAGACCCCCGCTCAGTGGAGACCCCCTTTCCTCAGTATAGACCCCCACTAAGTACTGACCCCCTCCCTCAGTACAGACCTCCCATCAGTACAGAAACCCTCCCTCAGTACAGAGTCTACAGACCCCCCTCCATCAGTATCAACCTCCCACCTCAGTGCAGACTGCCCCATCAGTACATACACCCCCCCAGTGCTGACCCCCATCAGTATAGAATCCCCCGTCAGTGCAGACTCCCCCATCAGTATAAAATCCCCCCTCAGTGCAGAGCCCCCCATTAGTATAGAATCCCCCCTCAGTGCAGACCCCCCATTAGTATAGATTCCCCCCTCAGTGCAGAGCCCCCCATTTGTATAGAATCCCCCTCAGTGCAGAGCCCCCATTAGTATAGACATCCCCCTCAGTGCAGAGCCCCCCATTAGTATAGACATCCCCCTCAGTGCAGAGCCCCCCATTAGTATAGAATCCCCCTCAGAGCAGAGCCCCACATTAGTATAGAATCCCCCTCAGTGCAGAGCCCCCCATTAGTATAGAATCCCCCTCAGTGCAGAGCCCCCCATTAGTATAGAATCCCCCTCAGTAAAGAGCCCCCCATTAGTATAGAATCCCCATCAGTGCAGCGCCCCCCATTAGTATAGAATCCCCCTCAGTGCAGAGCCCCCCATTAGTATAGAATCCCCCTCAGTGCAGAGCCCCCATTAGTATAGAATCCCCCTCAGTGCAGAGCCCCCATTAGTATAGAATCCCCCTCAGTGCAGAGCCCCCCATTAGTATAGAATCCCCCTCAGTGCAGAGCCCCCCATTAGTATAGAATCCCCCTCAGTGCAGAGCCCCCCATTAGTATAGAATCCCCCTCAGTGCAGAGCCCCCCATTAGTATAGAATCCCCCTCAGTGCAGAGCCCCCATTAGTATAGAATCCCCCTCAGTGCAGAGCCCCCCATTAGTATAGAATCCCCCTCAGTGCAGCGCCCCCATTAGTATAGAATCCCCCTCAGTGCAGAGCCCCCCATTTGTATAGAATCCCCCTCAGTGCAGAGCCCCCCATTAGTATAGAATCCCCCCAGTGCAGAGCCCCCATTAGTATAAAATCCCCCTCAGTGCAGAGCCCCCCATTAGTATAGAATCCCCCTCAGTGCAGAGCCCCCATTAGTATAGAATCCCCCAGTGCAGAGCCCCCCATTAGTATAGAATCCCCCTCAGTGCAGCGCCCCCCATTAGTATAGAATCCCCCTCAGTGCAGCGCCCCCCATTAGTATAGAATCCCCCTCAGTGCAGAGCCCCCATTAGTATAGAATCCCCCCAGTGCAGAGCCCCCATTAGTATAGAATCCCCCTCAGTGCAGAGCCCCCCATTAGTATAGAATCCCCCCAGTGCAGAGCCCCCATTAGTATAGAATCCCCCTCAGTGCAGAGCCCCCATTAGTATAGAATCCCCCTCAGTGCAGAGCCCCCCATTAGTATAGAATCTCCCCAGTGCAGAGCCCCCATTAGTATAGAATCCCCCTCAGTGCAGAGCCCCCCATTAGTATAGAATCCCCCCAGTGCAGAGCCCCCATTAGTATAGAATCCCCCCAGTGCAGAGCCCCCATTAGTATAGAATCCCCCAGTGCAGCGCCCCCCATTAGTATAGAATCCCCCTCAGTGCAGAGCCCCCATTAGTATAGAATCCCCCTCAGTGCAGAGCCCCCATTAGTATAGAATCCCCCTCAGTGCAGAGCCCCCATTAGTATAGAATCCCCCTCAGTGCAGAGCCCCCCATTAGTATAGAATCCCCCTCAGTGCAGCGCCCCCCATTAGTATAGAATCCCCCTCAGTGCAGCGCCCCCCATTAGTATAGAATCCCCCTGCACATGTCCACCCACATACTGTATGCATAAAGTTTACAGACCTCAGAACAGCGCGGACAGATGCACACAGCCGTGTGTGTCCCTTGGGCTCCTCCTCCTCCTGTGTGAAGTAAACAGAGAGGAGGGGGAGGCGGCTTCAGTCCGCTGTGCTGAGGGACACAGCACAAGTCCCGTGGCGCAGATCAGGGCAGCGGGCAGTGTAGCGGTGTGTGCCGCTACCTACGGGTGTCACCCCTCTGGCGGGTGTCACCCGGTGCGGCCCGCACCCCCCGCACCCACCTAACAACGCCACTGCTCGACATGCCTCTCAGCAAATAGCTTGGGGTGTCTACTTTCCAAAATGGGGTCATTTGGGGGGGTTTGAACTGTCCTGGCATTTTATGCACAACATTTAGAAGCTTATGTCACACATCACCCACTCTTCTAACCACTTGAAGACAAAGCCCTTTCTGACACTTTTTGTTTACATGAAAAAACATTTTTTTTTTTGCAAGAAAATTACTTTGAACCCCCAAACATTATATATTTTTTTAAAGCAAATGCCCTACAGATTAAAATGGTGGGTGTTTCATTTTTTTTTCACACAGTATTTGCACAGCGATTTTTCAAACGCATTTTTTGGGGAAAAAACACACTTTTTAAAATTTTAATGCACTAAAACACACTATATTGCCCAAATGTTTGATGAAATAAAAAAGATGATCTTAGGCCGAGTACATGGATACCAAACATGACATGCTTTAAAATTGCGCACAAACGTGCAGTAGCGACAAACTAAATACATTTTTAAAAGCCTTTACAGGTTACCACTTTAGATTTACAGAGGAGGTCTACTGCTAAAATTACTGCCCTCGATCTGACCTTCGCGGTGATACCTCACATGCATGGTGCAATTGCTGTTTACATTTGACGCCAGACCGACGCTTGCGTTCGCCTTTGTGCGAGAGCAGGGGGGGACAGGGGTGCTTTATTTTTTTTTTATTTTTTTTTTTTTTCTTTTATCTTATTTTTAAACTGTTCTTTTCATTTTTTCTTTTTTTTTAATCATTTTTATTGTTATCTCAGGGAATGTAAATATCCCCTATGATAGCAATAGGTAGTGACAGGTACTCTTTTTTGAAAAAAATTGGGGTCTATTAGACCTTAGATCTCTCCTCTGCCCTCAAAGCATCTGACCACACCAAGATCGTTGTGATAAAATGCTTTCCCAATTTCCCAATGGCGCTGTTTACATCTGGCGAAATCATGTCATGAAATGTCATGAAATGCTCGTAGCTTCCGGTTTCTTATGCCATAGAGATGTTTTGTGCCATTCTGGTCTCTGATCAGCTCTATGGTCAGCTGGCTGAATCACCGGCTGCATTCTCAGGTTCCCTGTTGGGACAGGAGAGCCAGAGAAAAACATGGAATACAGTGGGGGGGGGCATTCCCTCCCACTGCTTGTAAAAGCAGTCTAGAGGCTAATTAGCCGCTAGGATTGCTTTTACATGAAAGCCGACCGCTGGCTGAAAAGAATGATACCAAGATGATACCTAAACCTGCAGGCATTCTGGTATAACCACTCAAAGTCCAGCAACATACCAGTACGTTGCTGTTCCTTGTTGGGCATATATTGTAAACTTTTTTTTCATGCAGCCTGTGGGCTGAACGAAAAAAAGATATTGATCGGTGGGTATGCCCACCATTAGAATACCTCCCTTCATCCACCCACTTCTAATGATGGGCATACATGCACCATATATATATATATATATATATATATATATATATATATATATGCCGAAGCATGGGGGCATCCTCCCGCAAAAGTTAGAAGCAAATCGCTCCTCCGCCCTCTGCTGCCCCCACGCTTCGGCATATATGCTGAAGTATGTAACTGTGGTGGTGAAATCACCTCCGACATCGCTGGAGTCACGGCTTTATGTATCATGGGAGCAAACGCTGTTGCTGTCAAGATAAATAAATCTGCGCTGCAACTGAATGGCGTACCTGAAAACAAAAAAGTGGTTAACAAAAAAAAAAACAAAGTATAAAAAAATTGCATACCTATAAAGAAAACATGATAAAAACATAACAATAAAACATTGCAGTATAGAATGCAGAACAATAGAGAGAGAATAGAGAGAGAACAATAAAACAACAACTATTTTTGTTTTTTTTATTTCTATATATTTTTTTGTTTTTTTCTTTTTTTGGCGTACCTGCTAAGCAAATGATGGTTAACAAAAAAACAAAGTAACATTACAGTATAACAGTAATACTTACCATACCTGCAAAGCAAATACAAAAAAAAACATAGTAAAAAATAAAACATTTAACGCAACCTGTGCCTACCTAAAATATATATATGCCGAAGCATGGGGGCATCCTCCCGCAAAAGGCAGGAGCAAATCGCTCCTCCACCCACTGCTGCCCCCACGCTTCGGCATATATGCTGAAGTATGTAACCGTGGTAGTGAAATCACCTCCGACAGCGCTGGAGTCACGGCTTTATGTATCGTGGGAGCAAACGCTGTTGCTGTCAAGATAAATAAATCCGCTCTGCAGCTGAATGGCGTACCTGAAAACAAAAAAGTGGTTAACAAAAAAAAAAACAAAGTATAAAAAAATTGCATACCTATAAAGAAAACATGATAAAAACATAACAATAAAACATTGCAGTATAGAATGCAGAACAATAGAGAGAGAATAGAGAGAGAACAATAAAACAACAACTATTTTTGTTTTTTTTATTTCTATATATTTTTTTGTTTTTTTCTTTTTTTTACTTTTTTTTGTTGTTTTTTACACTTTTTTTTGTAACTTTAACTTTTTTAACTGGTACCAGGTTTGGGTCTCTCAAAATGCGACAGCATCTTGGGAGACCCTGTGAAAGTGTGTCCTAGTCTGTGCAGTGCTGTACCCTACGCTAATACTCCACTAGTGTATGGTAGCGTTCAAAACATTCACCAATGCAAAGACCAGGATTGCCAGGACAGAGGGGACAACAATACCGGGTGTCACGCCTAAATCCGCGCTTGCTGCAGACACGACATCTTTTTTGGGGGGTTCGTTGGGTAGGGGTACTCGGGAGGGCATAAAGAAAATGCCTCTCATGCAGCCGGCTTACTGCATTTGGTTGGGGAAGGTGAGGTAGAGCACCGTCTGGATACAGAAGGGCTCTGATGATCTCTTCCTGGAATTTAAGGAAGGATCCAGTCTGTCCTGAAGCTCTGTATAGCACATGAGCGTTCAGCAAAGCCAATTGAAATAAATAAACAGACACTTTTTGTACCAGCGTCTGGCCTTACGGGCAATTAGGTACGGCGCCAACAACTGCTCGTTGAGGTCCACCCCTCCCATATTTTGGTTATATTCGTGAACACAGAGGGGTTTCTCCACAACACCAGTCGCCGTAGTAATTTGGGTCGTCGTGTCTGCATGAAGGGAGGTAAGAACGAAAACATTCTTATTGTCCCTCCACTTCATAGCGAGCAAGTTATTACACTGCAAGCAGGCTCTCTCCCCCAGCCTAAGACGGGAATCTACAAGCCGCTGGGGAAAGCCCCGGCAATTAGGTCGCACGGTGCCACATGCTCCAATCTGATGATCAAAAAGGTGGCTAAAAAGTGGCACGCTTGTGTAATAATTGTCCACGTACAAGTGGTACCCCTTTCCGAATAAGGGTGACACCAAGTCCCACACTATCTTGCCAGTGCTTCCTATGTAGTTAGGGCAGTTTGTCGGCTCTACGTGACTATCTTTGCCCTTGTAAACCATAAATCTACATGTATAGCCTGTGGCCCTGTCACAGAGCTTATACATCTTGACCCCGTATCTGGCACGCTTGCTGGGAAGGTACTGTTTGAATGACAAGCGGCCAGAAAATTTAATCAGGGACTCATCAACGCAGACAACTTGATGGGGAGTAAACAAGTCTGCAAAACGTTGGTTGAAGTGGTTTACGAGGGGCCGAATTTTGTAGAGCCGATCGTATCCAGGGTCTCCACGAGGACGACAGAGTTCATTGTCGTTGAAGTGCATGAACCGCAAAATCTGCCCGTATCCATGAGGAGGGAAAGGCCTAGAAAGATCTTAAATTCGGAAACCGTAATTGGTTACCAATCTCTGGCAAGGGAGGACTGGGGAATAGTGGCGATGTGTTGACCAGCGTACAAATTGCTTTGGTCCACAATAGATCTATAGAGATCTTCGGTGAAAAACAGCGAATAAAAATCCAGTCAACTGTTTCCACCTGAATTCCGGGTTGGCCAGTGAATGGGGGAAGTACGGGTGCTGCAGAAGTGGTGGGTACCCAATTTGGATTGGCGAATGCAGCAGGAAGGGCACTATGGGCACGACGGGCCTGTGTTCGTCTTCTTGGTGGCAGCGGGACACTACTAGTGCTTGCCACCTCGCCAGCTTGAACTGCACTTATGGGACTCGCCACGTCACCAAGTGTTACTGCAGTGCTGGATGTACGACCAGGGTGTACTAGGCCGCTGGTGCTTGCCAGTTCACCAGAAGGAATAGTGGCACTAGTACTTCTCTGCTCCATACGAGAGCCCTGCGGTTCTTGCACTTCAAGGACAGAAGAAGTTCGGGGTCTGGTACGCCTGACCTTAGCAGGGACCACAACTCCATCGTCAGAGCTATCTGTCATGGAGCCGCTGTCCTCTACAGGATCGTATTCTGAGCCTGAATCTGACAGATGAGTGACTTCCTCTTCACTATCTGTCATGCTCAGAAACGTGTAGGCCTCTTCACTAGTGTACCTTCGATTTGCCATTTTTGGCTCTAAATTTAGGGGTACACTTTAGGGTAGACTCACAGGCAAAAAAGCTCCTGACTGTTAGCGACTGATTCAAAACGCTACCAAAAAACTGTTAGCGATCGCAGGGATCAGGCCTGACTCTGCGAACGCTGCAGTTATGTGTGCTTAGTATTTTGTAAGTGACAGTTAACGATCGATACTGCACTTGGGTGGGCTGGGCTGGGCCGAGGAGCAAAACGCAGGTGCTAGCAGGTATCTGGGCTGATCCCGCTAACACTGCGTTTTTGGGAACCCTAAACTGCTGGGGAGTATAGATCTGATCGGATCAGATATTGATCCGTTCAGATACTATAGCACTAAGGGAGGTGTATGCTGCGTGCGTGGGTTTTAGCGCTACTGGCGCTAACCTGACGCTGCCTGGGGCGACGCAGACCTTATCTGTCCCTAAAAACATAACTTATATCACAGCCGGGCAATTAGGGGGTTAAACCTTTATAAGGTAATAAACGGCGGGTGCCCTAAAACTATAATAAACTAAAAAAATAAACTAACTAACAAGCGTCACCCGTAACACTTATACGGTGATCGCTGGTGAAAGGGTTAACTAGGGGCAATCAAGGGGTTAAAACCTTTAGCAGGTAGTATATGGGGGTCCCTGTCGCTATAAAAAACACTGACGGCGAACCTATATACTTACCTTCCTAACTAGCGTCACCTGTGTCACTAATACAGCGATCAGAAAAACAATCGCTTAGCGACACTGGTGACGGGGGGTGATCACGGGGTTAACCTTTATTAGGGGGGATTAGGGGGGTACCCTGGACCTAAAGGGGGTACCCTAGACCTAAAGGAGGCTAACCTAACTGCCCTAACACTTATAACTGTCACAAACTGACACCAATGCAAAAAAAAAAAAAAACTGCTATTGGTGTCAGTGTGACAGGGGGTACAGGGGGGTGATCGGGGGGTACAGGGGGGTGATCGGGGGGTGAAAAGTGTGCCTGCGTGTTCTACTGGAAGTGTAGTGTTGGTGCAACTTACTTGGATGTCTTCTCTCCTCGGCGCCGGAACGAAAAGACCGGCTCGAGGAGGGATGACATCACTTCCTCTCCCTCTGTTTACATTACAGAGGGAGAGGAAGCATTTCATTCACTGGGAGCGATCGGGAGGGGGTGGCCATCAATGGATGGCCTCCCCCTCACCTCTCATCGCCCGCGAACAAGAGCCGGCCGCCTATGGCACCGGGGGGGTCTCCCCCTCATCTCCGATTGCCGCTGGACAAAAACGGACCACCTCGGGCACCGGGGGGGTCCGATCGGACCCCCCGCCCGCGGGAGGCAGATCACGTATATGTACGTGATTTTGCCTGCCCGTGCCATTCTGTTCACGTATATATGCGTGAGGCGGTCGGCAAGTGGTTAAGGACCGCCTCACGCCTATGTACGTCGGCAGAATGGCACGGGCAGGCAGAATCGCGTACATATATGTGATCTGCCTCCCGCGGGCGGGGGGTCCGATTGGACCCCCCCGATGCCCGAGGCGGTCCGTTTTTGTCCAGCGGCAATCGGAGATGAGGGGGAGACCATCCGTTCATGGCCCCCCCCCTCGCGATCGCCGCCGGCCAATCAAATCATTCCTCTGCTGCTGTATGCTAAACAGCAGCAAAGGAAATGATGTCATCTCTCCTCGGCTCGGTATTTTCCGTTCCGGCGCCGAGGAGAGAAGACTTTAATGTGAGTGTAACACTACACACACACAGTAGAACATGCCAGGCACACAAAACACCCCCCTTTACCCCCCGATCCCCACCTCGATCACCCCCTCCCCCACCCCGTCACACTGACACCAAGCAGTTTTTTTTGTTTTTTTTTCTGATTACTGCATGGTGTCAGTTTGTGACATTTAGTGTGGTGGGACAGTTACTGTTAGCCCCCTTTAGGTCTAGGGTACCCCCCTAACCCCCCCTAATAAAGTTTTAACCCCTTGATCACCCCCTGTCGCCAATGTCGCTAAGCGATCATTTTTCTGATCGCTGTATTAGTGTCACTGGTGACGATAGTTAGGGAGGTAAATATTTAGGTTCGCCGTCAGCATTTTATAGCGACAGGGACCCCCATATACTATCTAATAAATGTTTTAACCCCTTGCTTGCCCCCTAGTTAACCCTTTCACCACTGTTCACCGTATAACTGTTACGGTGACGGTGGTTAGTTCGTTTATTTTTTATAGTGTCAGGGCACCTGCCGTTTATTACCGAATAAAGGTTTAGCCCCCCGATCGCCCGGCGGTGATATGCGTCGCCCCAGGCAGCGTCAGATTAGCGCTAGTACCGCTAACACCCACGCACGCAGCATACGCCTCCCTTAGTGGTATAGTATCTGAACGGATCAATATCTGATCCGATCAGATCTATACTGGCGTCCCCAGCAGTTTAGGGTTCCCAAAAACGCAGTGTTAGCGGGATCAGCCCAGATACCTGCTAGCACCTGCATTATGCCCCTCCGCCCGGCCCAGCCCAGCCCACCCAAGTGCAGTATCGATCGATCACTGTCACTTACAAAACACTAAACACATAACTGCAGCGTTCGCAGAGTCAGGCCTGATCCCTGCGATCGCTAACAGTTTTTTTGGTAGCGTTTTGGTGAACTGGCAAGCACCAGTGGCCTAGTACACCCCGGTCATAGTCAAACCAGCACTGCAGTAAGACTTGGTGACGTGGCGAGTCCCATAAGTGCAGTTTTAAGCTGGCGAGGGACAAGCTCAAGTAGTGTCCCGCTGCCACCAAGAAGAAGACAAACACAGGCCCGTCGTGCCCATAGTGCCCTTCCTGCTGCATTCGCCAATCCTAATTGGGAACCCACCACTTCTGCAGCGCCCGTACTTCCCCCATTCACATCCCCAACCAAATGCAGTCGGCTGCATGAGAGGCATTTTCTATATGTCCTCCCGAGTACAGCATTGCACAGACTAGGCACACTTTCACAGGGTCTCCCAAGATGCCATCGCATTTTGAGAGACCCGAACCTGGAACCGGTTACAGTTATAAAAGTTAGTTAGAAAAAAAAGTGTAAAATAAAAAAATAGTTGTCGTTTTATTGTTCTCTCTCTCTCTATTCTCTCTCTATTGTTCTGCTCTTTTTTACTGTATTCTACTCTGCAATGTTTTATTGTTATTATGTTTTATCATGTTTGCTTTTCAGGTATTATTGTTAACCATTTTTTTGTCTTCAGGTACGCCATTCACGACTTTGAGTGGTTATACCAGAATGATGCCTGCAGGTTTAGGTATCATCTTGGTATCATTCTTTTCAGCCAGCGGTCAGCTTTCATGTAAAAGCAATCCTAGCGGCTAATTAGCCTCTAGACTGCTTTTACAAGCAGGGGGAGGGAATGCCCCCCCCCCACCGTCTTCCGTGTTTTTCTCTGGCTCTCCTGTCTTAACAGGGAACCTGAGAATGCAGCCGGTGATTCAGCCAGCTGACCATAGAGCTGATCAGAGACCAGAGTGGCTCCAAACATCTCTATGGCCTAAGAAACTGGAAGCTACGAGCATTTCATGACTTAGATTTTGCCGGATGTAAACAGCGCCATTGGGAAATTGGGAAAGCATTTTATCACACCGATCTTGGTGTGGTCAGATGCTTTGAGGGCAGAGGAGAGATCTAGGGTCTAATAGACCCCAATTTTTTCAAAAAAGAGTACCTGTCACTACCTATTGCGATCATAGGGGATATTTACATTCCCTGAGATAACAATAAAAATGATTAAAAAAAAAAAAATGAAAGGAACAGTTTAAAAATAAGATAAAAAAGCAAAAAAATAATAAAGAAAAAAAAAAAAATAAGCACCCCTGTCCCCCCCCTGCTCTCGCGCAAAGGCGAACGCAAGTGTCGGTCTGGCATCAAATGTAAACAGCAATTGCACCATGAATGTGAGGTGTCACCGCGAACGTCAGATCAAGGGCAGTAATTTTAGCAGTAGACCTCCTCTGTAAATTTAAAGTGGTAACCTGTAAAGGCTTTTAAAAGCTTTCAAAACGGTATTTAGTTTGTCGCCACTGCACGTTTGTGCGCAATTTTAAAGCATGTCATGTTTGGTATCCATGTACTCGGCCTAAGATCATCTTTTTTATTTCATCAAACATTTGGGCAATATAGTGTGTTTTAGTGCATTAAAATTTTAAAAAGTGTGTTTTTTCCCCAAAAAATGCATTTGAAAAATCGCTGCGCAAATACTGTGTGAAAAAAAATAAAAATGAAACACCCACCATTTTAATCTGTAGGGCATTTGCTTTAAAAAAATATATAATGTTTGGGGGTTCAAAGTAATTTTCTTGCAAAAAAAAATAATTTTTTCATGTAAACAAAAAGTGTCAGAAAGGGCTTTGTATTCAAGTGGTTAGAAGAGTGGGTGATGTGTGACATAAGCTTCTAAATGTTGTGCATAAAATGCCAGGACAGTTCAACCCCCCCAAATGACCCCATTTTGGAAAATAGACACCCCAAGCTATTTACTAAGAGTTATGTCGAGTCCATGGAATATTTTATATTGTGACACAAGTTGCGGAAAAGAGACATATTTTTTTTTTTTGCACAAAGTTGTCACTAAATGATATATTGCTCAAACATGCCATGGGAATATGTGAAATTACACCCAAAAATACATTCTGTTGCTTCTCCTGAATACGGGGATACCACATGTGTGAGACTTTTTAGGAGCCTAGCCGCGTACGGGACCCCGAAAACCAAGCACCGCCTTCAGGCTTTCTAAGAGCGTAAATTTTTGATTTCACTCTTCACTGCCTATCACAGTTTCGGAGGCCATGGAATGCTCAGGTGGCACAACCCCCCCCCCCCCAAATGACCCCATTTTGGAAAGTAGACACCCCAAGCTATTTGGTGAGAGGTATAGTGAGTATTTTGCAGACCTCACTTTTTGTCACAAAGTTTTGAAAATTGAAAAAAGAAAAAAAAAATGTTTTTTCTTGTCTTTCTTCATTTTCAAAAACAAATGATGAAAATGGATGAACATCAATTACCAATCCATTGATCAATAGGTTCTCTCACAACCTAACTGCAATTGAACGGGCATCGGACGTGATGTCACCGCGGTGCCGCAAGCTGCTTATGTGCACGTCTTTTTTGGACTTTCACTGGCCACGTGCTTAATATTGATTTGCACTATTTCTAGCACAACAGCACCTGTGAAAGGAACCTTCCAACTAGAAGTTTATACAGATTTGCTCGTGTTTTTTAAGCTTTCACTGGCTACATTCTTGATATATTTTTCGGGGGGTTTTTTTGGATTAATTTTGCACCTAATTTTGTATGCACTACAGTTGCACTTTATTGTATTTATTTAGGCTGTCAGCGCTGTGGTACTTATACCCTTTTTTCCCATTCCTGATTGACTGAGACGCAGCAGCGGCTCCTGGGGCTGTCAATCAAAGTCAGCTAGCCAATCGATGAGAGAGGGGGCAGGGCCAGGTCGGGCTCCATATCTTAATGGACACAGGGAGCTGTGACTCAGCTAGGTAGGGTGACCCCATAGCAAGCTGCTTGCTGGGGGGGGCACTGAACAGGAGGGAGGGGCCAGGAGCACCGAAGAGGGACCCGAGAAGAGGAGGAACTGGGCTGCTCTGTGCAAATCCACAGCACAGAGGAGGTAAATATAACATGTTTATTATTTTTATAGGAAAAAAAATAGACTTTACAATCACTTTAAAAAAGGATGCAGAGTGTTTGCAAATTGAGAAATTGCTTCCGCTATTTTAGTGTTTCTTAACCTGGGGTTCATGTATGAGTTTCAGGAGCTCTGTGAGGGTCAGATATAAAATGTATAGGTCATTGAGAATTCTGGCCAGGCTGCATGCTCGGATAAGGGTCTGGTATGGTCTTTGGGGGGACCCCACGCTGTTCTTTTCATGAATTTTTTTAGCCGGCAATTTTTTTTTTTTAATTTTACATTCAGCTGTCAGCAGGGAAGCCGCTTCCCAGACCGCTGCTCAGCAACCAGCTATATACAGTGAATGTAAAAAAAAACCCACAAATTGCAAATCGTGTCAAAAGTGCAGTAAGAATGCAGTACTTGCGTTTTGGATGTGGGTCCATTGAAATCTATTACATGCAAAATGTTGCATTTTGCAGGAAAAAAGTCCCCGACCCTTTCCAAAAGTGCAGAGGCAGAAAAATGCATTGGTGTGAACGTGTTCCATAGGAACCAATGTTAAAAAAATGAAATGCATACCTGCACAATGCAAAAAGCATCAAAAAATGCATTAGTGTGAATCAAGCCTTAAGGCTCGTACACGCGGTTTGATTGTTGTACGACAGCATCTGATTTTTATCAAAAGGGTGTGTGCAGGATCTTGTCTAGAATACTAACTATCCGCAAATTGTCGTTCGACAAACACGAACGTAGTGACGTACTATGAGGGTTTAAAGAGGAAGTTAATTTCTCAAGCGCCTTCTTTGGGCCCCTTCTGCTAATTTCATGTTAGTAGAAGTTTGGTGAGCGTTGAGTCACACTTTTTTGTTAAGTAATTTTTATTTGGATGACAGATAGCATCTCTAATTTAATTTCTGTTGTTTTTTTCTTTCTACACAACAAAAAAATGGTGTAGAATATTAATGTGTTTTTCTTCAAATGACAATTTGGGAGTAGGCAGTTACATTAAAAACAACACAATGGATGGAATGAATGGATCTTACATCCTAGGGCTTCAGATTTTCTGAAAAATTCTAAGACCTATACAAATGTTTAAACACCTTAAGAGTCTCTAGTTTGACTATAGTGTTTTATAGTAACTTAATTTAAGCAAGAATTTTTTTTACCCCGAGGTCACCAGAACAAGCGTCCCCATTGGATTTCCCCTCTATTACTTTTCTGGGGACAACCAAAAACAAGGTCTTTAGGCTCACTCTGTTGGAAAAGTATGGTCACTGACTGACTTGGCACAGGCAACCTAACTCTTCAATAAGGCATAGAAGTTAATTCCAAAACAATTATACTTCAGCTGATGTAAAGTGTTACTAAACCCAGTAATATGAAAAAAGTTCATCTGCCTCCCCACAGTGCCCACAGCCTATAAATCTTTTTTACATTGAAATGCTGCCACCATAGGCGTCACCAGGGGGGGGCTATCGAGGCTGGAGCCCCGAAAGTGGAGCTCATAGCCCCGAGTCTCATCGGGTGTGGACTGTGGAGGAGAGAAGAGCCGGCGGGTCGCTGCTGTGGCGGGCGGCATTGGAGGTGGAGGAGGGACGATCAGGCATGTACAGGCACTGAGCCATCGGACCCCCCCCCACCCCCCCCGCAGCGCTCACCTCTTCTCCCTGCTTATGCTGCGCGGCTGAATACAAACATGATCCTAGGAGTGGACACTGATAAGCTTATTGTACGATCCAGAAGTCATGCAGCCGCACACAGCTGTGACATGAACTTCCTCGGCACTCGTTCACTTGTTCTTTCCTTCCCCCGCTCTTCATCCTGTCTGCTGCCGCGGAGAATCTAGATGAGAGCGGGGGAAGGAAAGAACAAGAGAACGAGTGCCGAGGAAGTTCATGTCACAGCTGTGTGCGGCTGCATGACTTCTGGATCGTACAATAAGCTTATCAGTGTCCACTCCTAGGGTCATGTCTGTATGCCTATCTAAGCAGGGAGAGGAGGTGAGCGCTGGGAGGGGGGATAGAGCAGCATGGGGGGGGGGAATAGAGGAGCACGGGGACCAGAGCAGGGGGGGGGACCAGCAGAGCACATGTGGGACCGAAACAGCATTCGGGGGATCAGCGGAGCATGCAGGGGACCAGCGCAGCACACAGCACGCGGCGGACCAGAGGAGCATAGGCGGACCAGAGGAGCACGGGCGAACCAGAGGAGCATAGGCGGACCAGCGCAGCACGCGGGGGACCAGCGCAGCACAGGCGGACCAGAGGAGCACAGGCGGACCAGAGGAGCACAGGCGGACCAGAGGAGCACAGGCGGACCAGCGCAGCACGCGGGGGACCAGAGGAGCACAGGCAGACCAGAGGAGCACAGGCGGACCAGAGGAGCACAGGCGGACCAGAGGAGCACAGGGGGACCAACGCAGCACGCGGGGGACCAACGCAGCACGCGGGGGACCATAGGAGCACAGGGGGACCAGCGCAGCATGCGGGGGACCAGCGCAGCACGCGGGGGACCAGCGCAGCACGCGGGGGACCAGAGGAGCACAGGGGGACCAGAGGAGCACAGGGGGACCAGAGGAGCACAGGCGGACCAGAGGAGCACAGGCGGACCAGAGGAGCACAGGCGGACCAGCGCAGCACGCGGGGGACCAGCGCAGCACACGGGGGACCAGAGGAGCACAGGGGGACCAGAGGAGCACAGGGGGACCAGCGCAGCATGCGGGGGACCAGAGGAGCACAGGGGGACCAACGCAGCACGCGGGGGACCAGAGGAGCACAGGGGGACCAACGCAGCACACAGGGGACCAGAGGAGCACAGGGGGACCAGCGCAGCATGCGGGGGAACAGAGGAGCACAGGGGGACCAGCGCAGCACGCGGGGGACCAGCGCAGTACGCGGGGGACCAGAGGAGCACAGGGGGACCAGAGGAGCACAGGGGGGACCAGCACAGCACGCGGGGGACCAGAGGAGCACAGGGGGACCAGCACAGTACGTGGTGGACCAGAGGAGCACAGGGGGACCAGCACAGCACGTGGTGGACCAGAGGAGCACAGGGGGACCAGCGCAAGTCTGGGGACCAGAGCAGCACGTGGGGGACCAGAGAAGCACAGGGGGACCACAGGAGCAAGGGGGACCAGAAGATCCGGCATGGGTGAGACCTGTCAAAGTTGGCCGGTCTGGATGAAGTCCAGGGCCAAATTTTTGTCTCAGTCCAGCCCTGGAGACGAGCAGGCGAACAAGCAGAGATGACATCATCTCTCTCCGCCCACCCGTCACCAATCTTCCGCTTTCACAGCTGGGACTTCAATGTGGGAGCGATGTGCGGCGGGGAGCAGAGAGATGATGTCATCTCTCACTGCCTGCCACACATCAGCGCTCTTCTGCCCTCACTAAATGGGCCTCTTCAATGTCGGAGGTGTGGTGGGGAGCAGAGAGATTACATCATCTCTCACTGCCCGCCCTGCCTCTCAGCTCTCCTGCCCTCACTAAATGGGCCAGTGCTGCCAGCCTGCAACCAATGCAGCGAGAATGCACATTTAGTGGCACTGGCTGGCATAGCAAGTGACAATCTGCTAATGGTGGCAAGTGACAATCTGCTAATGGTGGCAGGTGACGTGGCAAGTGACAATCTGCTAATGGTGGCAGGTGATGTGGCAAGTGACAATCTGCTAATGGTGGCAGGTGACGTGGCAAGTGACAATCTGCAAATGGTGGCAAGTGACAATCTGCAATGGGTGGCAAGTGACAATCTGCAAATGGTGGCAGATGATGTGGCAAGTGACACGCCCAGGGCTCCCACTGATTCTGCATTATGGTGAGTTGAACCACTTCATTATATATTACAATAGAAACAATGCGCTTTGATCACCCTGACACCATATCAACCATGGTGCCATGAAGATTGAAACGCCAACACCCGTGCACCCCCCCCCCCCGGTTGGTGACCGCTGCTATGGGCTATAGCCCCAGATCTTTTTCAGACCTAGCAACGCCCCTGGCTGCCACTATATACCTTTTTGGATTATATGTATACCACAGTCACATGATAAACAGCACAGCTGACAACCCTTGCTTCTTTGAGCTCAGCACATCCTGTTACCACCACCAGAGGTGCTTGGCACTCAGCCACAAGGGAAGCCCTCTTGTCACTTCAACCTCCAACCAGATACACGACCGCATCAACCAGCCATCATGTCAGAGGCCAAAAAAGGTGCTTCCCCAATACAGGCTCTGTGCCATCAAGTCGCAGCTCTAACACAAGCAGTGAAGAACCTACAGGAGGGCTACTTCCAATTAGAGGATCATCTGCAAAATCTCTCTGTGTCCGCTGCTCCTGCTGACCAGAATCCACCAATCACCACCATAGCATCAACCTCTTCTGCTCTAGAACATTCAGCCATCACTCCTACTGTTGCCTCCTCGAGAACGTAGGGTCCCTGTTCCTGAACGCTTCTCAGGGGACCAAATAAATATTAGGGCCTTAAAAGTGTGGTTCATTATCTCTCTTCTATCAGAAGAACCATAGTCTTGGGTGCACCACCTACTTGAGCAAAAGAGCCCAGTCTTCATTTCTGTTTATGCATTTTTTGAAGCTGTGGCACAATTTTATAATGACTCCCAGCGGCCTACTACTGCCGAGGCCGCCCTTCATGCACTAAAACAAGGACAATGGCCTGTGGAGGACTATATTTTTGAATTTCCTAAGTGGTCAGCAGATACAGGCTGGTCTGTCTGAAGCTTGGTCTGTCTGAAGCACTCAAGGACAAGCAAGCCAGGGTTGAGGCTCAGGCTTCCTTAGAAGATCTAATCCAGCTAGCTATTTAACTAGACCGATGTTTGTGAGAACGGACTCATTCCTTTAGGACATTTGGTCCTGTTCTGAACTGTGCTGCCATTGCTGAGCTAGCATAATTGTTATCTTGCCTCCTCCCCCACTAATGTCTACAGGAAGTTCAAAGATGCCCGGGGTGAGAACAAACGGTGTTTTTTACTTACAATGCTCTAGAAAATAAAGTAATCCTCTGCAGGTTTTTCTCTTTTCCAAAGTGAAACTGTGCTTTGCTCATGCACAAGTGACTTATCCCTTTTTAATTTCTATTTCATAGTTAAAGAGTAGACCAACTTTAGTTGAAGAAAAAAAATTCCCCTCTGGGTAATTGATGTACATTGGAGCAAAAATTTGTTAAACCTTTGCATTGATTAATGAAAGAATGGGAATGTGATCACACTTTAAATAAGTGCCTCCAAATCTAGAAAGGAAAACTATGTATAAAATCAGTGTCCTCACAAGTGTGCAGATATAGTTATGAAAATCCTTTGAGAATATTTAAAAAATGCCACCTCATGATGAAATCCTTTTCCAGTGGCAGCTGGTGTTAGCGGACGCATGGATAGGGGGGTGACGCCCCTGTGCCCTGCATTATGGGCCACCACTGTCCTCTTCCTTCAAAGTTTCTTGTGCCAAACACAATTACTGTATTTATCGGCATATAACATGCACAGGCGTATAACACGCACATTCATTTTAGGAGGGAAGTTTCAGGAAAAAACTTCAATTTTAAATAAGGAACTTTGAAGCAAAATAAGGGTCAGTGCCCATCTGCAGCCTCACCATTGCCATCAATGCAGCCTGATTAATGCCCACCTGCAGCCATACAAGTGCCATCAATGCAGCCTTATTAGTCCACATCAATGCAGCCTTACCATTGCCATCAATGCAGCAGCCTCACCATTGCCATCAATGCAGCAGCCTCGCCATTGCCATAAATGCAGCAGCCTCGCCATTGCCATCTATTGACTTCCTATTACAGAGGCCGCCAAGTAAACAGGAGATTCTCACTGTATGTAATCTGACGGCACTCGTCCCGCCCCCCCCCCCCCCCTGCCTCCGAGGCAGCTGAAATTGAAGTATTGGCGTATAACACGCACACACTATTTGCACCCAATTTTCATGGTGAAAAAGTGAGTGTTATACGCCAATAAATACAAAGTGATAAAACTGACCCCTCGGTGCTCTTCACACATGAAACATTGGGGTTTATTTATGTAGCGCTCTCCCCTACTTTCAGAGGCCTGGTGGTGACCCCCAGAGTCAGGGAGGGCTGACATTCCTCCTCAGAATGCAGGTTACTAGGCATGGTGTGTTGTGTAAAGAGGAAAGATGGGCGCCAGTCACCTCGGAAAATGAACAAAGAGAGTTTCATTTCTCTTAACATGAAATGTGGGAGAAAGGAATAGGGCAAATGCAATAGCAAATTGGCAGACTCCTTGGACAAAAATAAAATTAGGCAGACAGCTATACAGAACAAAGGCCTTTAAGCTGAATTCAGCAATCCTGTATTTCGTAGCAACTGCTGTATCCTATAGCAACAAGCTCAGCTCACAGCTACCCGCTGGATTCCTCGAGCTTAACTCACAGCTACCCTCTGGATTCCTTGGATGAGTTCTTTCTTGAAGCTTTCCTAGCTACTTCACAGTCCCCGGCTGATGAAGAATCTCCTCTGGTACTCCTTCAAAACTCCATCCCTCTATACATGCCTTCGGCAATAAAAGTGGTTGATCCTCTGGCAATTTCTCTCCCATGCTTCCCGGCAACGGCCAGGCTCTCTCCGACAGAGCCCCTGACCCACATGACAAGGCCCCAGGCTTCAGGCCTACATTTCTGCTGCTGCTCCACACACGTCCATCCAGGCCACAGCCCGGGTAAAAAGAACCCCGATCATCTCATCATTCTCTTAATAAATACCCTCTCCCAGCCTTCTCGGCTGATTGGCAGTGAGAGGTATATACACTCATAACCTGAATTCACTGTAACTCATTACACTGATGACAAAGGTAACAGTGCCACCTATTGGCAAAAGAGAGAAATCATAGTTGACACCAGACCCATTTGATAAATAGACTACAAATTAGCCAAGCTAGCTACCACCTAGCATCGCTAAATTTACTAGCAGCCCTGTTTAGGACAAGGGTGCTACATTTACTAAAGGGAAATCCACTGTGCACTTGGAAGTGCAGTCACTGTAGATCTGAGGAAGACATGAAAGGAAAATAAAAAACAACATTTTTGCATGCACATGATTGTATGATAAAAATCAACAGATCTTCCTCTCAGATCTACAGCGACTGCACTTCCAAGTGCACTTGTAGTGCACAGTGGATTTGTCTTTAGTAGTGTGCAAGCTTGCTGACACATTTTTGATTTTGCATTTTTTGCATAGGGACCATTTTAAAGTTTCTAAAGTACATTGGAGGGATTATAACAAACTTTGATTCCTACCTGTTTTTGCTCTTAGTAAATAGCTGTTTGTTTGACCATGTCCTGTGCAGACTGATTCTTAAGGGGAGGGTCAGGTTCATTATAAACACCTGTGCACTCTCAGTGTTCTGATGAGAAGAGCTACAGGGTCTGCATCCCTTTAGAAGTGATTAACCATTGGAGAATATTTCACCAAAATTGAAATTCCCATTGTAGATGATGCCTAAAATCTGACTTAAGCCTCGTACACACACGATCGCATTTTCCGACGGGAAATGTGTGATGACACACTATTGGCCTAAAATCCGACCATTTGTATATCGGACAATTGTTGTCAGATTTTCCGTGGACAAATGTTGGATGGCAGGCTTTAAAACTTTCCATGGACAACAGTCTGTTGTCAGATTTTCCGATTGTGTGTACACAAGTCCATCAGACAAAAGTCCAAAGTACAAACATGCATGCTCGGAAGCAATACTCACCAAACACAAAATTAGCAGAAGGTGCCCAAAGGGTGGCGGTAAAGAGCTGGAAAAATCACATAGTACGTCACTATGTTCGTGTTTGTTGGCTGACAATTGTGTGCCATTTGTATGCAAGACAAGTTCCCGGCCAACGCCCTTCGGGCAAAAGTCAGACTCTTTGTCTGCGGAAAATCCGATTGTGTGTAGGAGGCTTTAGTGTATATTTCTGGGAAAATCAGTGAATCAATCACACAAGTGGGAAGGGACATTGCAGGTGTTCTGTAAACCTTTGTACAGATTGCCTTCAAGTTGCCAGATTACAGTTGCAGCCCCCTCAGTCCCCCTATTACTTATCTGAGCCCCTCCTCTATCCACTAATGTTGCACGAAAGACTCGACTGCCTGGGACTCTCCTCCTCCTTGGCTGAGACAGCAGCGTGGCACCATTGGCTCCCACTGCTGTCAATCAAGTCAGTCAGCCAATGGGGAGAGAAAGGGGGTGGGCCAGGCCGTGGCTCCATGTCTGAATAGACACAGGGAGCCATGGCTTGGCTCGGGTGCTCCCATAGTAAGCTGCTTGCTGTAGGGGGCACTCAACAGGAGGGAGGAGCCAATAGAACTGAAGAGGGACCCGAGAAGAGGAGAATCTGGGCTGCTCTGTACAAAACCAACTGTATTACATGTTTGGTACTTTTAACTTAAAAAGGGAGACTTTAGAATCACTTGAAGCTATACCCATATAATATTATCTATTGAAAAATGTGTCAGCTGAACGAATGGAAGACCTGACTGCAACGATCCGGGATAAATCGGAGGAACATAAGCCCAGATAGTTTTATTGGACCCAGTTCCGCTTCCCAGGGGAATACCTCTGCAATGCATAGTCTGGCTTTATTGACTTCAGAAGCTCTTGATTCCAACCGTGAGTCTGGCATTATTGACTGTCAGAAGCTCCAACCGTGGTTATCAGATGGCCGGCAAAATGTGGGCGGTCCTTGCTCCCTTGGTGGATTCCTTCCCTACCTCACCTTACCTATAAACCCCCTCCATCCCATCCTCTCCCTTTTTCTTCCTTTCTTTCTCCCACCCCCTCTTTCCCTCTATTTTCTCTCCCCCCCTCTTTTCCATTTAATTCAAGAACTGGTATGTTTCGACCCTAGTTGGTCACTCCATATCACTCTTCCCCAAGGCACTGATACTTTTCAAGGCTATCGGTGCTAAACCCTAAAGTATTTTAATTAATTAGATGGCCGTCAATGTGAAGAACTAGTCTAACACGTTCTAGGTGTTGGGGTACATTAAACACCTGCAGAGCTAATCCCTCGTCATTACCCCCGGGGTCCGTATCTTTGTTTCAGATACAACTATCTGTTGATCATATAATTGCTCCTTTGTTTGTACCACGTATTCTGTGAAGCTACCATTTCAATGTATGTCACATACCTTTAAATAAAAAATTAAAAAAAGAAATGTGTCAGCTCACACTTCCAGGAAGATGAATTTTGAAGGTTGTTCATAGCTTCTTATTTATTGTTGCAATCCCTCCGGTGCCCAGACCGGCCACAAATTAGATACAAATAACGACTTTCATAATTAGTTTTATCACTTACCTAGAAAGGACAGACTGATCACGATGAAGAGTCTCATCTCTTCTTACAGGGTGCCGTATCTGGAGGATATGTGTGGTCACCGCTGTATGGTCTGAATATATTGTAATTTATAGAAAGAGGATATAAGTGAAACATGAAGTGAAGAAAAAGCAGAACTTGTTTTAACCTCTTCCATACCGGGCACTTTCCCCTCTTTCTGCCCAGGACAATTTTTAGCTTTCAGTGCTGTCACATTTTGATTGACAATTTTTATAATTTTGTTCAAACAAATAGAGCTTTCTTTTGGTGGTATTTAATCACCACTAGGGTATTTATTTTTTGCTAGACATATGAAAAAAGACCGAAAATTTCGGGGAAAAAAAAAGTTTTCTCTTATAAAATTTTGTAAATAAGTAATTTTTCTACTTCACTGATGGGCACTGATAGGTGGCACTAATATTATTATTATAATACAGGGTTTATATAGCGCCAACAATTTGTGCAGCGCTTTACAACATGAGGGCAGACAGTACAGTTCAATACAGGAGGAATCAGAGGGCCCTGCTCCTTAAAGCTTACAATCTAGGAGGGAGGGTCAAGTGATACAAAAGGTAATAACTGTGGGGGATGATCTGATGGAGAAAATACAGTTGTTAGGTTTGGGTAGGATAGGCTTCTCTGAAGAGGAGGGTTTTCTGACACCCGTTCGTCCCCAATATGTGAGGAACACGGGTATCAGATCTCTGCCCTCCTCACTAACTCATGGCAAAGGGCTGGCCAATCTCACACCGCACTGTCATTACATAACAATGCCAGTCTTATCTGCACCCGACACAAAGACTTTCCAGCTTGTGGGACCCAATCTAGGTGCCAGCAGCCTGGGAGCGATTGTCACTGGGCTAATTAAGTAATTAACCCTTTAACTGCCACCAGTGACTTTTACTGAAGAGTCAGAACTTCCACCAATTTAGCATTACAATTATGATTTTAGAATAATCGTCTGTAAGACGCACAGTCACCACAGACAGGCATGTTCATAGGATTTATCCTATACAGCAGCACTCTTGAAGAGATGGGATATTTTCTAGCTTGCATTAAGAGCTTAGGGACCAGTTTAACACTTTTCATAATAAGGTTTTAATAATGAAAAGGTCAAAATTGATGCGAATAAAATATTTACAGGAAAAAAAAAGATGTTTCAAAGAAATAAAGACATAATACAGCGACAAAGAAATAGAGCGAGAAGAAGAATATTTGCGCAATGTCCTGGGTTGAACAGAGTTTGGTCGATGAGACAGGTGTTATGGGTTCTCAAACTTGGCAGGTGTTCCTGATTTGATGGTAAAGGAGAACTTTCAGAACTGATGGGCACTGATAGGTGGCACTGATGGGCACTGATAGGTAGCACTGATGGACACTGATAGGAGGCACTGATAGGCAGCACCGATGGGCACTGATTGGCGGCACTGATTGGCATCACTGGTGGGCACTAACAGGCATTAATGATGGGGCAGATCTCCCCTGTGAGGAAAGCCGCTTATCATCTTTCCTCTCCTCACGCTATCAGTGTGAGGAGAGGAATGCCGATAACTGGCATTTCCTGATTGGACACAGCTAATCACATGGTAAAGAGCCTACGTCATAGGCTCTTCACTGAGATTGGTGATGCAGTGTGTCCAAGGAATACACCGGACAACAGATCACCGCACTGCGCGCCCCCGAGGAACGTCATATGATGTCCACTCAGAAGGGGAAATCATTCTGCTATAGGCCAGGACCCTTTATATATTTGTACATGTTGATCATATCCCCCCTTATTCTCCTCTTCTCAAGAGAGAATAAATTCAGTTCCTCTAATCTTTCCTCATAGCTGAGCTCCTCCATGCCTCTTATCACTTCTCTGCACTTTCTCCATTTCCCAGATATCTTTTTTGAGAACTGGTGCCCAAAACTGAACTGCATATTCCAGATGAGGTCTAATGCTGCGTACACACGATCGGAAATTCGGCCAGCAAAAGACTGATGAGAGCTTTTGGTCGGAAAAACTGAACTGCATATTCCAGATGAGGTCTTACTAATGATTTGAACAGGGACAAAATTCTATCTATAGAATACCATAAAAGTGCTCAGTGTAAAGGGAGAACAATGGGTGAACTCATATAGACATGGCACAATCACATGAACCAAAGGAATACATATAGTCCATATAATAATTACACATGAAGTGTTATCTGACTAAGGCTGATCAGCATCGCAGTATGCCTATGGTGAACATAAAAAAGTTCATAAAGACATTTAATGAAAGATATATAGTCTCTTAGAGACAGGGGCGGACTGACAAGTCATGGGGCCCCCGGGCAATAGGAGAAGATTATGGGGCCACACAGTATACACACACACACACAGTATACAATCACACAGTATACACATACATGTACACACAGTATACAGACATGTTTCTATTGGCTGAGAAGGTACTGGAGAGGTGGGGCAGCTATAATCTTGGGATTTTTAGACCAAAAGGATGTCGGTAAGGGACAGTTCAGAGACAGATGTAAAAAAAACACAGATTTTTACATACTGTCCCTGGTTTTACTGAGGCTGGCAACCCTGATGGGGCCCCCTAGTGGCCCAGGGCCCTCGGGCAGTGTCCGATTGGCTCAATGGTCAGTTCGCCCCTGCTTAGAGATAACAATGAGATACAATCATTCTTGTGAGGGGAAATGAAAGAAATATAATGTAGAGAGTGAGTTTCACACACGACAATCTGGGATGTGCATCCAACACCGGGGGAGGGGGATGGGTACTCTTACCCCAAATGGTGGACACACACACGCTAGCGGCGGTGGGTCAATCAAGAATGAAAACGATCCTCCAAAGCGAACTCTCCAACTAGGACTCCTGCAGACAAGGTGATGTATATCAGCATCAACATCCAGGGGGGTCGGTGATGAGTTGTCCCAATAGGGGCTCAAGCAGGTAGATGTTAGTTGTCATCCTACCGACAGCATGAATTATGGAAAAAATAACGCAAAAAGGCCTCCACATGGTGCAGATAAATCCAAGATAAAAATGTATTCAAATAAAATAATTAAAAAATGTACAAAACATCACTCAAGATGCGTACATAGCGTGATCACAAGAATCAAGTAAAAAAAGCACAATATGTAGAGCCAAGCAGGATATGTACCCGACATGTTTTGTACTAACGTACGTACTAACTAGTGAATATTCACTCTAAGGTGATTTCTTGAGTTGTTATATTCTCTTAGCGTTGTATTTTTTATTTTTATTTCATACACAATTTGGTTCATTGTTGATGCTGGCTGCTAGTTTTCACATTTTTGTTTTTCTTTTTTGATATTGGTAACGCAACTTTTCTTTATATATTTTGTGCAAACTGATATCTCTCTCTGGAGTCCATACCTCTCTTAATACAAGGAAGGACTTTGCAACGCTTTAACATTTTTTACAGGTTACCTGTTTAGAGTTACAGAGGAGGTCTAGTGCTAGAATTATTGCTCTCGCTCTAATGCACGCGGTGATACCTCACATGTGTGGTTTTAACGCCGTTTACATATGTGGACGCGATTTATGTATGCATTCACTTATGTGCATGAGCACGCGGGGATGGGGGCACTTTAAAAAAAATGTGATCACTTTTATTTCTATTACGAAGAGTGTAAACATCCCTTGTAATTGGAATAGTGCGTGACAGGTCCTCTTTATGGAGAGATCTGGGGGTCAATAAGACCCCGCATATCTTCTTCAGGCTGGAAAGACCGAGATAAATAAACTGTCTAGGCTTTTCCAGCGGCGTTCCCGGCATTGTTTACCTCCGCTGTCCCAGACTTGAAGTCATAACGTCGCGCTTGGGCCTCCGAGGGTCATAGAGATGACTGGGGACCATCTGGTCTCTATGATCAACGTCCGGCATCGGCGGATTCCTTCTCTGTCTCGCCAATCCTTCTCCGTCTCGCTAGCCGGTAGAAGCACCAGAGGGAGCCGGGAGGGGGGATGTCCCCTCCCACCGCCTTTAAGAATAATCAAGCGGCTGAACTGTTATTTATGATCATTCCTATGGTGTAGGGAATTGCCGTCTGAAAAAGATGATATCTGAATGATGCCTATAACTGCACCCATCATTCAGATATCCCCACTCAAAGTCCAGGATGTCATATAACTTTTCCAGCCGCGTTCCCGGCATCATATGTCCTTGGGCTGGTGGTGCTTTCATCAAAAAGCACCTGGGAGCGGATTGGTTTCTATGCAGAGCTGCACCGGATTTTACACTCATTCCAGTGTGACTTGTGGGACATTCCGAAAAGTCCTGCAAGCAGCATCTTTAGGGTGGGCTGGGAGCGCTGTATTTAGCTCTCCCAAAACGCCCTGCCCATTGGAATAAATGAGCAGCGCTTTCAAAGCGCCTGAAAAGCACATTGAAAGCGCTGCAAATTGGGAGTCGTTAACCCTTCTTTTTGGGTTAAAAGTGCCCTGCTAGCGGGCAAAAAGCGGTGCAAAAACTAGCGGCACTTTAGCGCTAATGGCCTGCGCTTTCAGTGTGAAAGCACTCAAATGCCGCGTACACGCGATCAGAAATTCTGCCAGAAAAAGTCCGATGTGAGCTTTTGGTCCGACCGTGTGTATGCTCCATCAGACTTTTGCTGGCGGAATTCCAGCCAGCAAAAGTTCCGATCGTCTGTACCAATTCCGACGCGCAAAATTCCTACGCATGCTCGGAAACAATTTGATGCATGCTCGGAAGCATTGAACTTCTTTTTCTCAGCTCGTCGTAGTGTTGTACATCATCGCGTTCTTGACGGTTGAAAGTTCAGAGAACTTTTGTGTAACCATGTGTATGCAAGCCAAGCTTGAGCGGAATTCTGTCGGAAAAACCATCCAAGAGTTTTCCGACGGAAAATCCGCTCGTGTGTACAGGGTATAAGTGAAATGAATCCACTTCTATTTTACTAACCGAGCTCTACAAAACGAATCCTCTGTTAGACGTCTTTCACAATGGAGGCGTTTTTCAGGCATTTTATCACTAAAAATAGCGCCTGAAAAACGTCTCTCAATGCTCCCCAGTGTGAAGACCAGAGTGCTTTCACCCCGGGGTGATGCGTTGGCAGGACATTAAAAAAAAGTCCTGCAAGCAGCATCTTTGGGGTGGTGCGGGAGCTCCAACGCCTCTGCCAATTGAAATGAATGGGCACCGTTGCCGAAGCGCCTGCAAAGCGATTCGGCAGCGGCGCTACATGGGTGCTATTAACCCTTTCTTTGGCTGCTAGCAGGGGTTAAAAGCGCCCCGCTAGCAGATGAAAAGTGCCGCTAAAACGACATATTTTTGGTAAAAAAAAAAATCACAATAGGAGTATATTGATTGGTTTGCGCAAAAGTTATCAGGTCTACAAACTACAGGATAGAGTTAAGGGCTTTTATTTATTTTTTTATTGTTTTACTGGTAATGGCAGCGATCCGCAATTTTTAGCGGGACTGCGAAATTGCGGCGGACAAATCTGACCGCAAATGACACTTTTTAGGGACCAGTGACATTATTACATTGATCAGTGCTATAAAATTGCACTGATTAATGTAAAAATGACACTGGCAGGGAAGGGGTTGACACTAGGGGGCGATCAAGGGGTTAAGTGTGTGCTCTAACTGTAGGGGGGATGGGCTGCCTGGGACATGACAGAGATCTGGAAACAGTAGATTTCTGTCATGTCATCTGGCAGAATGGGGAATCGCCTTGTTTACATAAGCAGTTCCCCGTCCTGCCTCTGTACAGTGCGATGGCGGGTCTCTGGCGGACATCGAGCCCGCTATCCTCCTTGCACGGACCGACGTACAGGTACGTCAGTGAGCACAGGTAGAGCCGACCTGCCGCAGTATATCTGCGTGAGCTGGACGCCTAGTGGTTACAAAAAACAAATAAATAAAAAATTCAATAAAAACACATAAGTGTGTCACAGTAATGTCTTCTGCCCCGCTTCAAATCACCACCCCTCCCCCACAGTAGTATCCTCTGCCATCCCCCCCCCCCCCAGTGGTGTCCTCTGCCTCCTTTCACATCATCCTCCCCTAGTAATATACTATGCTAGTAATACTATGTAGTGTCCTCTGCCCCCCTCCCCCTCCCCACACACACATGGTAGTGTTTTCTGCCCCCCCCAACAGTAGTGTCCTGTGCCCCCCCAAAGCAGTGTCCTCTGCTCCCCTCCCCCCATTATAGTACCCTCTGCCCCCATAGCAGTGTCCTCTGCAACCCCCTACCCCCCCAAAAAAGTTTCCTCTGCTCCCACACATAGTGCCCTCTGCCACCCCATAGCAATGTCCTCTGCACCAAACCTCTCCAGTAGTGTCCTCTCCCCCCCCTGTAGTATCCTCCCACCATAGCAGTTCCCTCTGCAACCCTCAGTAGTGTCCTCCCCCCAGCATAGTACTATCCTCCGGGGCTCCCCCCCCAGTAGTGTCCTCTGCTCCTCTATATCTGTTTCCCCTGTTGCCACACACACATGGTAGTGCCCTCTAACCCTCCCACACATGGTAGTGTCGTCTGCCCCCCCCAACAGTAGTGTACTGTTTCCCCAAAGCAGTGTCCTCTGCTCCCCTCTCCCCAATTGTAGTGCCCTCTGCCACCCCACAGCAATGTCCTCTGCACCAAACCCCTCCACTAGTGTCCTTCTCCTCCCCCCCATGTAGTATCCTTCCCCATAGCAGTTTCCTCTGCAACCCAAAGTAGTGTCCCCCCCCCCGCATAGTACTATCCTCTGTGTCTTCCCAACCCATCAGTGTCCTTTGCCCCTCTATATCTGTTTCTCCTATTACTCCCAACACACAGCTGTAGGAAGCTCTCTCCTACCTTACAGCACTTGTACATGACAGAGGAGTTGAGAGGCTGCACGGTGCTAAATGGAGGGCGGGACCGGGGGGGCTAAACTAGTTAACTTTTTATGTTAACAAGTTGATGATTGGTTGCTAGGACTGCCTAGCAACCAATCATCTGCTAGTTAACTTGCAAAGTTAACTAAAGCAGTCCCCGGTCCTGCCCTACATCCAGCACGGCTTTGCCTCTCATGCCACGTACACACAAGTGAAATTTCCGACAGAGAGTCCAATGGGAGCTTTTCATCATATATTCCCACTGTGTGTATGCCCCATCGGACTTTTTCTGTCAAATTCAGACGGACTTAGATAGAGAACAAGTTCTATATTTTTCCGACGGAACTAATTATTGAGAAACCCGCTTGTCTCTATGCTGTTCCGAGGCACCAAAAACGACGCATGCTCTGAAGCAAGTACGAGACTGAAACTATTGGTTACTTGCTATTGAACTTCCGTTTTCTAGTCCCATCGAACGTGTTGTACATCACCACGTTCTGGATGTTTATTCCGGTGGCAAAACCGTTCGTGTGTATGTGGTATAAAGCAGCTCCCGGTCCCGCCCTCCATCCAGCATGGCTTTGCCTCTCGCTCTGCTAGTGAAGGGAGAGCAATGACAGGCCAAGCCTGGGAGAAGCATTAGCACAGCCCTGATCGAGATCTACCTGTTGGCTTCCCGAGCTCTAGCTTGTGATCAACGGATTGCCGACCTCAGCTTTAAAGGATAACTCCACTTTTGTGGTAAAAAAAATATATATATATAGCGTATACAATATTGTAAATGAATATTATTAAAAATGACCTTTCCTTTTCAATCCAGCGCTGTCATTTTCTGTAAAATGCAATATGGCGACCTGGAGGCATTCTGAACGCCGATGGTATACAGAACGCCCCCTGGAAATGTAGTTTCCTGCTTGTGTGCTTGGCTCACTGATTTCCCCAGAAGTCTGCACTAAGATACAAGTCCGATTTTGAGCATCCCCTGCCACACAAATTTCATTTTTGGTGTGTTCTTCTCAAAGGGAGATCACGTCTAAAGAGACCCTGCAGGTGCAGCAGCTGAGTGATAATTGTAAAACCACTCCTATACAGATTCATTCATAGTGGACAAAGACAAACAAACATCAATTTTCTTCAGGAAAAAAAAAAAATGTAGGAATCTGCAACAAAATTTGTTAAATCCCTGCAATGTACATAGATCAGTGTTTCTCAACTCCAGTGCTCAAGGCGCCCCAACAGGTCATGTTTTCAGGATTTCCCTCAGATGAAATGGCTGTTGTAATTACTATGGCAGTGAAACTGATCAAATCACCTGTGCAAAATAATGGAAATCCTGAAAACATGACCTGTTGGGGCGCCTTGAGGACTGGAGTTAAGAAACACTGACATAGATCACCCGGGGGGGATGTTTTTCTTCTCAATAAAAGTGGAGATTTTCTTTAACTTTATCTACAGATGGTGGGTCACTCAGCCGTCAACAAAGGTGTTTATGCACTTTTATGAGGGACTGGCTAGTTTTTCTAAGAATTCAAGAAATGTGGTAAAAAAGGTGTAAAATCTACCCTTGTTTATTAATAAGACTTATTTTTAATTTTCCATTTGACAATTGATGACCGCATACTGTACATATACGGCAGCAAAGCAACTCACCTGGGCAGGATCACATACCTGAACATAATCCTGCACTTCTGGGTCTGGGGCACACGCGCGCGCCACCGGCAATCCGCTCCCGATTGGAGACACAATACACAATACAGTGCAGCCGTTGTACAGTTGCTGATACAGTGCAGGCGGTGTACATAGTATCTAATACAATGTGTACAGTTTCTACTACACTTCTGGTGGTGTACACAGTACACAATACAGTGCAGCCATAGTACAGTTTCTAATACAGTGCAGACGGTGTACACAGTATCTAATACAACCTGTACAGTTTCTACTACACTTCTGGTGCTGTACACAATACAGTGCAGCCATAGTACAGTTTCTAATACAGTGCAGCTGTTGTACAGTTGCTAATGCAGTGCAGGCGGTGTACATACAATCTAATACAGTGTGTACAGTTTCTAATACACTTTAGGCGGTGTACATAGTATCTAATAGTGTAGTGTGGTGTTGAAAAATAAAAATTTAATCATGTCTGGAAGGCCACCAAGGAGAGGCAGACACTCACAAGCCACTAAAAGAGGGCAAGCAGCCTGGTCGTGGACATGGTGCATCCTCTGCAGGTGGCCGTGGGGCACGCTTGTCCTTTTTTTCTGCTGCTGGCCGTGTTATTGAGCCAGAACATGCAGAAGGGTTGGTGGAGTGGATAAAAAAGCCGTCCTCATCCTCCTTATCCGCTGTCACCCAGGCTCAGAGTAGTTGGCCTTCCAATTCAGCTGCCAATTCCACCGGCTCCTTGTCCACAGTCACTCCTTCCGTTGCCCCACCATCAAGAAACTGGCAGTCATGTTCCCGCAGCTGCAGCATTCTGCCAAGTTTGCTCCAGCCACTAGGAGGGAGGGGATGATGAGGTCACTGACTGTACTTGAGTGCCTGAGACAGGAGAGGAGGAGGAGGCACAACTCCAATGTGGCAGGATGTCCTCTAGGGGGCAGCTTAAGGGCAGCCACCCTATTGCATCACACAGCAGAGCTCCACAGGTGCAGGGCACTGCTGACTCCCCGATGACTTTTAAAAGTTCCTTGTGGGCCTTTTTTGACACATGTGCAGAAGATCGCACCATTGCTGTTCGCAATCTATGTCTGGAGTGGATTAAGTGTGACCAGAACAGCAGCCGCTTGGGCACCACATGCTTGACCAGACATATGACGACCTTCCATGCAGTCCATTGGCAACAGCACTTGAAAGACCCACATCAAAGAAAAAGGCGGACTTCTCCTTGCTCCTCATCTGGGATCTCCAACCCTACTATACCTCCAGTCCTCTCAAAAACCTACACTGAGAGGAATGAAGGTATAGCAATAGGTATCCCAAGTACTTGACGCTAATCTGCTAGCAGTACACCACCATCTGATTTTAGCAGGCAAATTTCCCTGCCCCAGTTGCTGAACCGCAAAAAGAAATTCGGTCCCAGCAATTCACATGCTCAGTGTCTAAATGCTAGCTTGGCCAAATTGCTAGTACTGCCACTGCTGCCTTTTCAGCTCGTAGACTCTGCCCCCTTTCGTGAATTTGTGAAATGTGCTGTACCTCCGTGGCAGGTTCCAAAACGCCATTTCTTTTCATGGAAGGCCATTCTGGCTCTCTACCGGCATGTGGAAAGCAATATTTTGGCCTCTTTGGACAGGGCAGTCAGCAGTAAGATTCATATTTATTACCAAAGGATCCACACTTCAGGATGTTGAAAACTGCTGCCCCCCTATAAACAGAAAACACCTAAGTGAAACCCAAACGCAAGTGAGAAAACGAAAAAATAGGGAATGGCGCTGTTGTAAGAAAGTGTATCAATACAATAATCTTTCTTATTATAAATATAAAGTGACAGGTGCTAAATCTGTGTAAGCAAAATAGTGAAGGTGTATCAGTATAATAATTTTTCTTATCATAGATATAAAGTGACAAGTGCTGAATATGTGCAAGAAAACACTGTAAATGTACATATGATGACAACTCAATCACTAAAACCAACGTATAAGTAAAGTGACAAGTGCAAAATAAATATGTTTAAATCAATGTGCAATAGAAAATAAATCAATGTGCAATAAAAATTCAATGTGCAATATAAACAGCAATAATGCAATTCATTCGACTCCTGTGTATATAATGTGTAAAAACAGAATCAAAATGTCCATAAAGGTGACGTAGTGTTCCATCCAGTATGTTTGAAATCCTCTTTTTATAATGGGATATAGGTGAAAAAGTGCAGAAATTGTGGCAGTATTTCCCTTATGTGATTGCACTCACCGGAGCGCCCTACCCCTGCAGGGGTGCGAGCGTAAAATGTTGATCCCAAGATGCCTATCTCTTTCCAGCTCCCAGCAGCACGGCTCAGGTTCATCCACCCACAGGGAAGGGAAAAAAGGCTCCACTGGCTCCTGTTTCAATGAAGTTCCCAGCCAGGCATCCACATGATATGTTTCATAAAACAAAAATAAAGGTAGTCCACATAGCGTAACTCCGTTTCATTTGTTTATTGCAGAAATATCCAAGGAATAGATTTAATAAAAATTTAAATTTAAGTTTAAAAATAGGAAACCTTTGTGAAACAAACAAAAAAAAAAAAATAGGAGAGGGAGCTCACATGCTCTAGTACTCTTTTTTTTTTTTTTTAATATTACCACTGACTCATGGGCCAGCAGGCATAGGCAGGGACGTTACCTTTCTTTCACGGTGCACTGGGTAACTCTGCTGGCAGCTGGGAAGGATGCAGGACAGGGTTCAGTGTTGTTGGAGCTTGTTCCACCACCACGCCTCCAAAATGCTAGTAGTGATTCTGCCATAGCTCTCTCCTCCACCCCCTCTTCTTCCTCTATGGCCTCTTCTGCAGGTTTGTCCTCTGAACCAGCTGTGCTCCGTAAGCATTCAAGGGGCTACGCAAGCAGTCAGGCTAAAAGATGCCATGTGGTGCTTGGGTTGGTGTGCCTAGAGGACAGGAGCCACACTGGGACAGAGATTCTGTCAGCTCTGCAGGAGCAGGCTCAGAGGTGGTTGATGTCACACCAGCTTCAGCCAGGAATGGTTGTATGCAACAATGGCCAACAACCTTCTCTCTGCCCTCCAACAGGGACACTTGACCCATGTTCAATTATTCAGTCTTCAGCACCAAGGTCTGATCGGTTCAAGCAACCATTGCCAGCGTCTGCATTACATGGTGCAGGAATATCTAGGGGCAAGAGCAGACTTGGAGACTTTTCCAACAGAGCATCCACTGGGTTACTGGGTCATGGGGATGGACTACTGGCAAGAACTTGCTCAATATGTCCTGCATCCAGTGTGCTTGGTAATGGATCACAGAGTGCACCTGTCCACAGACTCCATTGATAGGCTCACATTCATAAAAATGAATCAGTCTTGGATCAGCAGCTATCAAGCACCTGATGCTGATGTAGTTGATTGAATTTGCTATGGATGTGGGATCCCTTGAAGACTGCCTATGCTGACTAACCTATTCCTCCTCAATCTTGATGATGCTAGCTTCCAAAAAAAAGATTTTGGTTTAGGGCACCATCACCCAAGGCCCAATTGTTTTTCCCCTGTTTAACAGGGGCATGTAATTACAATTTTTGATCTAATATTTCACAGCAGGGCCCGTTCCTGCGCCCAACAAGAGTATCTGTGCAGGGTTACAGTGTTGTGGCACCACACTGGAACTGAGATTCTGTCAGCTCTGCAAGGGCAGGCTCAGAGGTGGTTCAGAGGTGGTTGATGCCCTGCCAGCTTCAGCCAGGAATGGTTGTATGCGACAATGGCACCAACCTTCTCTCCACCCTCCGTCAGGGACACTTGACCCATGTTTCAATTTTTCTGCCCTTGTTTAACAGGGGCATGTAATTACAATTCTTGATATAATATTTCACAGCAGGGACCGTTCTTGCGCCCACCAAGAGTAACTGTGAGGGCTTACAGTGTTCTAGTACCAACACCTAAGGCCCAATTTTCTGCAGAGTATATAGGGCAGGCCGTATAGTATATATACTGCTATTCAGAGTATATAGTGCCTGGGGAACCTCCATGTCATATTTTAAAAAAATTGGGTGGGGGGGTTTCCCTTAATATCCATACCAGACCTGAGGGGCCTGGTATGGATTTTGGGGGTGACACCCACACCATTTTTTTTTTTTTTTGGTATGTTTGATATTTGTATCTATATTGCCGTGATCCGACAATACATTACAGCCGCGCGCAGTTTTAAATAACATTTTTTCCTTTAGAAATGTAATTTTACTGTGGCACTGTTACAAATACTTTACAGGCATACTAAGGACACCCCACAGGCACGATATTTAAAGGAATATTTCATTTTTATTGTTTCACTTTAAACATTAATAAAATCACTTCTCCCGAAAAAAATGGCCATTTTTAGAACTTTTTTTTGCATTGATACAGGTCCCCTAGGGCAGGACCCAGGTCCCCAAACACTTTTTATGGCAATAACTTGTATATAAACCTTTAAAATTAGCACTTTTGTTTCTTCTTCACATTCGTGTCCCATAGACTTTAACAGTGTTCAAACTAATTTTTTGTCTGTTCACACATTCTGCTGCGAACCGAACAGGGGGGGTGTTCGGCTCATCCCTATTTGAGAGGGATATTTAATTTAAGCAGTTGGTAGGAGAGGAGAGTACGCCAAGAGTTTAGTGGCTGGTATCGGGTGAGGCACTTTATTATTCTTAGTGGGGGACATAAGAGATACTGCTAATAGGGCCATGAAGTCCTGTTGTCTTATGAAAGTTTGTTCTATGGTAACCCATAATTTGTCCTCTGCTGGACTGATCCAAATATTGTATGTATTTTCATGTTATGAGCAACATATATATCTGTGGCATCTATGATCTGCATGAGTATTATTAACATAGTCCTATTATTATTATTACTATTTTTTTAGGTTTTATGCTTCTGTTGGCTTGAATTGAGACATTTGGCAATCTTTGAAAGTTGCCAACACCTGACAAACTTTGCAGGTAAGATCAAAATCAACATAACACAATGCAAAAAGATGCAAATATGATTAAAAATTTAAATGTCTACTACACGGTTTTCCCCAAGCGTAAAGTAGAAACATTAACTTTGTGAAGCATTTTGAGGGATTTAACAATGCAACAGATTTAACATTACTCACACCTATTGTAGATTAACAATGCCTAATGGATTATATTTAGCATAATAATAAATAACAGAAAAGTTTGGAGTTTGAAAAAACACTTTATTTTATTTTTATTTTTTTAAACATTTTGAAGGTGAAAGCTTTCAAAATACATTAACCACTTTATCGTATCAGGCATTCGTTATGATGATACTTAATTTGTCTGTATGCAAAAAAGAGAGTTGTGAAGGGTTAGACATTCTAGTTCACTCGAGTTTTCCCATTCGGGAGATTCAGAAAGAAATGGAGGGGAAATCCAAAATTTTAGAATTGTCTCTAGAATAAGAGGTATTGGGAAATCTTCCAAATAGGGATGAGCTTCGAGTTCGAGTCGAACTCATGTTCGACTCGAACATTGGCTGTTCGCAAGTTCGCCGAACAGCGAACAATTTGGGGTTGCGAATGCCGCGGAAAACCCTTTAAAAGTCTATGGGAGAAATCAAAAGTGCTAATTTTAAAGGCTAATATGCAAGTTATTGTCATAAAAAGTGTTTGGGGACCTGGGTCCTGCCCCAGGGGACATGGATCAATGCAAAAAAAAGTTTTAAAAACGGCCGTTTTTTCAGGAGCAGTGATTTTAAAAATGCTTAAAGTCAAACAATAAAAGTGTAATATCCCTTTAAATTTCGTACCTGGGGGGTGTCTATAGTATGCCTGTAAAGGGGCGCATGTTTCCTGTGTTTAGAACAGTCTGACAGCAAAATGACATTTTGAAGGAAAAAACTCATTTAAAACTACCCGCGGCTATTGCATTCCCGACAATACACATAGAAGTTCATTGATAAAAACGGCATGGGAATTCCCCAAAGGGGAACCCCGAACCAAAATTAAAAAAAAAAAATGACGTGGGAGTCCCCCTAAATTCCATACCAGGCCCTTCAGGTCTGGTATGGATATTAAGGGGAACCCCGGCCAAAATTTAAAAAAAAAATAACGTGGGGTTCCCCCTAAATTCCATACCAGACACTTCAGGTCTGGTATGGATTTTAAGGGGAACCCTGCGCCAAAAAAAAAAAAAACGGCGTGGGGTCCCCCCAAAAATCCATACCAGACCCTTATCCGAGCACACAACCTGGCAGGCAGCAGGAAAAGAGGGGGGGACGAGAGTGCACCCCCCCCCTCCTGAACCATACCAGGCCACATGCCCTCAACATTGGGAGGGTGCTTTGGGGTAGCCCCCCAAAACACCTTGTCCCCATGTTGATGAGGACAAGGACCTCATCCCCACAACCCTGGCCGGTGGTTGTGGGGGTCTGCGGGTGGGGGGCTTATCGGAATCTGGAAGCCCCCTTTAACAAGGGGACCCCCAGATCCCGGCCCCCCCCCTGTGTGAAATGGTAAGGGGGTACAAAAGTAATGTTAAAAATGACAAGAGACAGTTTTTGACAATTCCTTTATTTAAATACTTCTTCTTTCTTCTATCTTCCTTCATCTTCTGGTTCTTCTGGTTCTTCTGGCTCTTCTGGTTCTTCCTCCGGCGTTCTCGTCCAGCATCTCCTCCGCGGCGTCTTCTATCTTCTTCTCCTCGGGCCGCTCCGCACCCATGTAGAAAATGAAGAAGAGAAGAAGATGAAGAAGAAGAGAAGAGCGGGAGCCTCCCCCCATGCCATGGGTGCAGAGCGGCCCGAGGAGAAGAAGATAGAAGACGCCGCGGAGGAGATGCTGGACGAGAACGCCGGAGGAAGAACCAGAAGAACCAGAAGAACCAGAAGATGAAGGAAGATAGAAGAAAGAAGAAGTATTTAAATAAAGGAATTGTCAAAAACTGTCTCTTGTCATTTTTAACATTTTTGACAGTTTTTTAGTGAAATGGTAGGGGTACTTTTGTACCCCCTTACCATTTCACACAGGGGGGGGGCCGGGATCTGGGGGTCCCCTTGTTAAAGGGGGCTTCCAGATTCCGATAAGCCCCCCGCCCGCAGACTCCCACAACCACCGGCCAGGGTTGTGGGGATGAGGCCCTTGTCCTCATCAACATGGGGACAAGGTGTTTTGGGGGACTACCCCAAAGCACCCTCCCAATGTTGAGGGCATGTGGCCTGGTACGGTTCAGGAGGGGGGGGGCCGCACTCTCGTCCCCCCCTCTTTTCCTGCGGCCTGCCAGGTTGCGTGCTCGGATAAGGGTCTGGTATGGATTTTTGGGGCGACCCCACGACGTTTTTTTTTTTTTTTTTTTGGCGCGGGGTTCCCCTTAAAATCCATACCAGACCTGAAGGGTCTGGTATGGAATTTAGGGGGAACCCCACGTCATTTTTTTTTTTAAATTTTGGCCGGGGTTCCCCTTAATATCCATACCAGACCTGAAGGGCCTGGTATGGAATTTAGGGGGACTCCCACGTCATTTTTTTTTTTTTAATTTTGGTTCGGGGTTCCCCTTTGGGGAATTCCCATGCCGTTTTTATCAATGAACTTCTATGTGTATTGTTGGCAATGCAATAGCCGCGGGTAGTTTTAAATGAGTTTTTTCCTTCAAAATGTCATTTTGCTGTCAGACTGTTCTAAACACAGGAAACATGCGCCCCTTTACAGGCATACTATAGACACCCCCCAGGTATGAAATTTAAAGGGATATTACACTTTTATTGTTTGACTTTAAGCATTATTAAAATCACTGCTCCTGAAAAAACGGCCGTTTTTAAAACTTTTTTTTGCATTGATCCATGTCCCCTGGGGCAGGACCCAGGTCCCCAAACACTTTTTATGACAATAACTTGCATATTAGCCTTTAAAATTAGCACTTTTGATTATTCATGTTCGTGTCCCATAGACTTTAACGGTGTTCGCGTGTTTGAACAAACTTTTTTCCTGTTCGCATGTTCTGGTGCGAACCGAACAGGGGGTTGTTCGGCTCATCCCTACTTCCAAAGTAGATACTGGAAATTTCTCCAATGGTGCACAGAGAGCAAAACAAAACCCGATAGAGGTTTTAACCCTTCCCTGCTCTATCCAAAACTAAAAAAAAAAAAAAATCAGACAAAGGTGTCTCCAAACTTTTTACACTGATTGATGGCAGACACCAGAAAACACAAGTAGTGGAGAGAGTAAAATGATACAGATGGAAAACTCAAAGGGGCCTCCAATGATGTAATAGCTGATAAGAAAGGTTGGCATTTAAAAAAAATAACATTTGTTTCTTTTGACTGTCTGCTGATGGTAGGATACTCAACTGTTGTTCATGTACTTTGTACAGAGAACTGGCCAGTGTTTCTAAGAAACATGGAGGAATGATGTAAAAACTTTCTTTATGCACCCGATATGATTTGTTTTTAATTTACATTTTGTTAACATTTTGTTTGCAATTCAATTTTATTAAGAATACAAAGAACAGAACTTGTAATACAAATTACAAAATAAAGAAAGATCAAGAATACGGATCTAACACATAAAATGGTGACAATACAGACTTAGGTACACAAAGAATTCTAGAGACCCTTGTAAGTATATCTCCCGCCCAATGTACTATCATCAGAGAGACCACTTGCCTAGGTCCCACAACTGGGGGAACAGGTCTATGTTGCTGGGGAGTGGAATCTGTTCAGTGAAGTGGAGTGCTGGAAGTCAGTCCAACAGTGTCTGGGAGGACATAAAGGGGTTGATTTAAAAAATCTGGTGCAGCTCTGCCTAGAAACCAATCAGCTTCCAGGTTTTTTTTGTTAACGCTTACTTGAAAGAGCCGAAGTTAGAAGCTCTTTGGCTACCATGCACAGCTGCACCAGATTTTGCACTCTCTGGTTTTAGTAAATCAACCCCAAAGGGTCTACTTTTCTCACTGCAAAGGTGACCTGTGAAAGTGACCAAGAAAGTACAGGGAGAAAGGTAAGAAAGATCCACACATCAAGACAAATCAGGAAACAAAGGGCTAGGTAAGGAGAAGGATGGCAAGCAGAAGTGGAAGAGGAGGAGGATTGCATAATACATACTTCCACATGTTATCATTAACCATATGTTGCAAGTAAAATGAAAAGCAAACCTAGTCATTGGTAAAATCAAACCGGGTTTCAGAACTCATTAATATCCATGAAGATGATCCAAGGAGTCTATCACTTGAATGTATTCACTTCACTTGAATGTATTCGTAGGTATCATGCTGGCATATCATCAGTTCCTCCACCCTCGTCATTCAGCAGACCTTACCAACCCGCTCCAGTCAGAACCATGATATCGTGCCAGTGTTAGGGTTGAGGGCTATTTTATTTATTTCAACTTATACCCTGTACACACGGTTGGATTTTCCTACGGAAAATGTTCGATGGGAGCTTTTTATCAGAAATTCCGACCGTGTGTAGGCTCCATCGGACGCTTTCCATCGGAATTTCCATCGCACAAAATTTGAGATCTGGATCTCAAATTTTCCGACAACAAAATCCTGACGTTTTTGACGTTTACAATTTCCGACCAACTTTGTGTGACTGTGTGTACGCAAGACAAGTTTGAGCCAACATCCGTCGGAAAAAATCCATGGATTTTGTTGTCGGAATGTCCAATCGTGTGTACGGGGCATTAGTGGTCCTGCCGATAGGGATGATGTTGGGGTTTGTGTGCTTTTATGGATTTGCGTTAAACATGTATGTATGTTTGCAATTTGTGGATCTGCCCTATTAAAGCAGAAATTTGCCATAGTACCCATAATACCTTTGAACTTAGGTAAGCTCACTTAGATGAATTGCAGAAGAGCTGGCACATCTGACAACACTCAACAGTGTCACGCTAACTTGCACAAAAATACACACAGCCATTGTGTGCGGGTGCGGGTACTCAGCTGCGAACGCTGGCGCGCAATGATGCAATCATACGCACCATGGTGCACGCAATACGTGACTGATCTTGGTGCCAAGTGACCTATTTAATGGCAGTAGTCTGGTCCACATGTTGCTGGATGATCATCAGCCCCCCCCTCCCCCGTGTGTTCCTGTGCTCCAATGTATGCTATTATTGGACTCCCCGTTACCGATGCAGCATGTCTATGACCTGTCTTGTTTCCATCCCTGGCTCTGACCCCTAGCTTGTTCTACTGACTCTGCTGCTGCCTGATTACCCATGTATGAACCTGGCTTCATATTCTCTCTCTGCTGCGGCCTGATCACCTGTGTATGACCCAAGCTTGTTTTATGATTCTGCTTCTTGCTTCTACTCCTGGCTGACTTCCCATGCATGACTACTGGCCTGGCTCCTGACCCTGCTTCCTGTATCACCCTGCTGCCAAGTATTGTCTGGTACTTCTGAATGACATCTGCCCTGCACTGCATTCTGAAGAGAGAGAGAGAGAGAGAGAGAGACAATGGGGAGTTGCTCTCCCTTGGAAGGCATATGGACATTATCATGCCCATGGATAGGGATGATAGTTTCCGCCCAATCCTCCACCATAGCTAGAGTTGCCACCTCATCCCTTTAAACCCGAACACCTTTGAATTACACAGGTTCTGAGGCTAATTAAATGCACATAAGGCACCAAGTGAGTTTAATTACCACCTTAATCAGCCACAGAACCTGTGTAATTCATATGTGTTCGGGTTTAAAGGGATGAGGTGGCAACCATAACCATAGCCTTGCATTTTTCTTTTTGGTCTCACCCATCAATGTCCTCTCTCAAACCGTATTGGTGCGATAATGGTCGGATTAAGGCTGGATGATAGGACTGGAGCTAGGAGACAGGCTTTTCCTGAAGACCCTTCCTATGAAATGGCAAGTTTCACAGTTAAAAAAGTATATATAAAAAAAAAAAAACTAAGATACACAGTGCTGTTTCTAATATATATATATATATATATATATATATATATATATATATATATATATATATATATATTCTCATAAAAACAGGCACATTTACTTTTGTTCAGCAAATGAAGAAAAATTATTTTTAACAAAAAACACTGTGCTCCATTTTTTTCAAAATCTAAAAAAAATTGTTTTGTTTTCATAATTTTCACCTTCTTTTTCTCTATAAAAAAGGATGAAAGTTTATTATTGACAGTATGGTATCAAATTAAAGCACTATCTTTTTCCAATAAAGCAATATTAGGAGGACAAAATAAGAAGCAACTGCTAGACAATTGTTATATAAATGCTAAATTATTTACATCAGGTGGATCTCTTGGTGTTTTTGGTTCTTCCATACACACAGCCCAGGACCACTAGGATGACAGCGATGAAGAATTTTATAGCCACATATGCTGCTAGTACTAAAGCTTCTTGACCAAAACTGGACATCTGAGGTGGTTCTGATGGTTCTGTAAAATATTCTGTAAAACAATTTGGATGTATGAATATATCGTAGAATCAAGTACAATATGTTCAGGTCATATTCAAACTCAACTTTCATCAAAAAATATGACACATGGGGGAAACTGTACTAAAACGTAGACATGTGCACTACCGAAAAAATTGTTTTGTTTCATTTGTTTTTTTTCATTTATTTATCAGATCATTCATTATGATCAGCATTTGTTATTTCGGATCATTCGTAACTTTGGATGCATTTGTATTCATTACATTCACGAACAGTTACTTTAGCCAAATTTGAAAGGAAATTCTAGTAGAAATGTAAATCTAATCTATTCCATCTATTATCTATTATCTGAATGTAATTGATTCGTTAAACTTGTAGGTTGAATCGTTTTTTTCTTTCGGATTTTCGTTCTTTTGGGTTTTCGTTCTTTTGGATTACCATTCGTTCTAACAATTCGTTTTTGTATGCATGCATCAAAAGAGTCTTTTGTCCATTCAGATGCTTCCGAATGAACAAATATCCTGAATTTTGTCCTAAAATGAATTTGGAACTAAACTAATTGCACATGTCTACTAAAACTGGAGCACACAGAATCTGGTGCCGCTGTGCATAGTAACCAATCAGCTTCTATCTTCAGCTTGTTCAATTAAGCTTTGCCAATAAAACCTGGAAGCTGATTGGTTACTATGCGAAACTGCACTATATTCTATGTGCTCCAGTTTTTGTAACTCTCCCCCATAGAATATATCAGCTACACACAGCATTATGTAAATTAATGAGTACACCCCTTATATTGAACTTTCTGGCTATCACCCACTTTTGGTTTTTCTATTACTTATGGTAAAAGTTAAAAGCTTTGGAGTATTTTCACTTTGGATTTTTTTTGTGTGCAACTTAAAGTAAAATTCCAAGCTAAACCTGGTCTTAAAAATGACCCCCAAGAATCAGAGCCCCCCCCCGCCCCAAAGCACCGCCCATGTTGGGGGCATGCCACCTGGTATGGTGTGGGAGGGGGAGATGCTCACTCGTCCCCTCCTTTTCCTGACCTTCCCGGGCTGCATGCTTTGATAAGGGTCTGGCATGGCATTTGGGGGGACCCCACGCCGTTTTTTTCCCAATTTTTTTTGCTGGCAATTCTCTTTTTACATGATTCACCGGTTGTTAAGGACGCAGCAGCCGGTTTCCTGGCCCACTCCTTAGCAACTGGCTATACACAGTGTGTTTAACCACTTGCCGACCTCCTCACGCAGATATACTGCGGCAAAATTGCACGGGCAGGCAAAGTAACGTATGGGTACGTTACTTGCCTCTCGCGGGCGGGGGGTCCTATCGAACCCCCCCGGTGCCCGAGGCGGTCGGCTTCTGTCCCCGAGCGATCAGAGGTGAGGGGGAGGCCATCCATTCATGGCCACCCCCTCGCAATCGCTCCCAGCCAATGACAATCTTCCTCTGCTGCTGCAATGTAAATGGCAGAGGAAGTTATGTCATCGCTCCTCGGCTCGGCATTTTCCGTTCCGGCGCCAAGGAGAGAAGACATCTGAGTAAGTGCACAACACACTTATGCCCCGTACACACGGTCAGATTTTCCGATGGAAAATGTCCGATCGGAGCGTGTTGTCGGAAATTCCGACCGTGTGTAGGCTCCATCGGACATTTTCCATCGGATTTTCCGACACACAAAGTTGGAGAGCAGGAGATAAAATTTTCCGACAACAAAATCCGTTGTCGGAAATTCCGATCGTGTGTACACAAATCCGACGGACAAAGTGCCACGCATGCTCAGAATAAATAAAGAGATGAAAGCTTTATAGTTTATGAAGTCCCGACGTACATGTTTTACGTCACCGCGTTTAAAACGATCGGATTTTCCGACAACTTTGTGTGACCGTGTGTATGCAAGACAAGTTTGAGCCAACATCCGTCGGAAAAAATCCTAGGATTTTGTTGTCGGAATGTCCGAACAAAGTCCGACTGTGTGTACGCCCTATTACAGTAAAACACACCAGGCACACTTTACACCCCCTGATCACACCCTGATCACACCCCAATCACCCCCCCCCCCATCACAGTGACACCAAGCAGTTTTTTTTTCTGATTACTGCATTGGTGTCAGTTTGTGACAGTGTGGTGGGACAGTTAGTGTTAGCCCCCTTTAGGTCTAGGATACCCCCCTAACCCCCCCCAATAAAGTTTTAACCCCTTGATCACCCCCGTCACCAGTGTCACTAAGCGATTGTTTTTCTGATTGCTGTATTAGTGTCACTGGTGACACTAGTTAGGGAGGTAAATATATAGGTTCGCCGTCAGCGTTTTATAGCGTCAGGGACCCCCATATACTACCTAATAAAGGTTTTAACCCCTTGATTGCCCCCTAGTTAACCCTTTCACCACTGATCACCGTATAACTGTTACGGGTGACGCTGGTTAGTTAGTTTATTTTTTATAGTGTCAGGGCACCCGCCGTTTATTACCGAATAAAGGTTTAGCCCCCTGATCGCCCGGCGGTGATATAACTTAGGTTTTAGGGTCAGATAGGGTCTGCGTCACCCCAGGCAGTGTCAGGTTAGTGCCAGTACCACTAACACCCACTCATGCAGCATACACCTCCCTTAGTGGTATAGTATCTGAAGGGATCAATATCTGATACGATCAGATCTATACTAGCATCCCCAGCAGTTTAGGGTTCCCAAAAACACAGTGTTGGCGGGATCAGCCCAGATACCTGCTAGCACCTGCGTTTTGCCCCTCCGCCCAGCCCAGCCCACCCAAGTGCAGTATCGATCGATCACTGTCACTTACAAAACACTAAACGCATAACTGCAGCGTTCGCAGAGTCAGGCCTGATCCCTGCGATCGCCAACAGTTTTTTTGGTAGCGTTTTGGTGAACTGGCAAGCACCAGTGGCCTAGTACACCCCGGTCATAGTCAAACCCGCACTGCAGTAAAACTTGGTGACGTGGCGAGTCCCATAAGTGCAGTTCAAGCTGGTGAGGTGGCAAGCACAAATAGTGTCCCGCTGCCACCAAGAAGACAAACACAGGCCCGTCGTGCCCATAATGCCCTTCCTGCTGCATTCGCCAATCCTAATTGAGAACCCACCACTTCTGCAGCACCCGTACTTCCCCCATTCACATCCCCAACCAAATGCAGTCGGCTGCATGAGAGGCATCTTCTTTATGTCCTCCCGAGTACCCCTACCCAACGAACCCCCCCAAAAAAGATGTTGTGTCTGCAGCAAGCGCGGATATAGGCGTGACACCCGCTATTATTGTCCCTCCTGTCCTGACAATCCTGGTCTTTGCATTAGTGAATGTTTTGAACGCTACCATACACTAGTTGAGTATTAGCGTAGGGTACAGCATTGCACAGACTAGGCACACTTTCACAGGGTCTCCTAAGATGCCATTGCATTTTGAGAGACCCGAACCTGGAACCGATTACAGTTACAAAAAAAAGTGTAAAAAAAAAAAAAAAACACAAAAAAATATACAAAATAAAAAAAAATAGTTGTCGTTTTATTCTCTCTCTCTCTATTCTCTCTCTATTGTTCTGCTCTTTTTTACTGTATTCTATTCTGCAATGTTATATTGTTATTATGTTTTATCATATTTGCTTTTCAGGTATGCAATTTTTTATACTTTACTGTTTACTGTGTTTTATTATTAACCATTTTTTGTCTTCAGATACGCCATTCAGCTGTAGTGCGGATTTATTTATCTTGACAGCAACAGCGTTTGCTCCCACGATATGTAAAGCCGTGACTCCAGCGGAGGTGATATATGCCGAAGCATGGAGGCAGCAGGGGCGGAGGAGCGATTTAGTCTTAACTTTTGGGGCGGATGCCCCCATGCTTCGGCATATATAAATAGTGCATGTATGCCCATCATTAGAAGTGGGTGGATGAAGGGAGGTATTCTAATGGTGGGCATACCCACCAATCAATCTCTTTTTTTCGTTCAGCCCACAGGCTGCATGAAAAAAAAAAGATTACAATATATGCCCAACAAGGACCAGCAATGTACTGGTATGTTGCTGGACTTTGAGTGGTTATACCAGAATGATGGCTGCAGGTTTAGGTATCATCTTGGTATTATTCATTTCAGCCAGCGGTCGGCTTTCATGTAAAAGCAATCCTAGCGGCTAATTAGCCTCTAGATTGCTTTTACAAGCAGTGGGAGGGAATGCCCCCCCCCCCCACACTGTCTTCCGTGTTTTTCTCTGGCTTTCCTGTCCCAACAGGGGACCTGAAAATGCAGCCGGTGATTCAGCCAGCTGACCATAGAGCTGATCAGAGACCAGAGTGGCTCCAAACATCTCTATGGCCTAAGAAACCGGAAGCTACGAGCATTTCATGACTTAGATTTCGCCGGATGTAAACAGCGCCATTGGGAAATTGGGAAAGCATTTTATCACACCGATCTTGGTGTGGTCAGATTCTTTGAGGGCAGAGGAGAGATCTAGGCTCTAATAGACCCCAATTTTTTCAAAAAAGAGTACCTGTCACTACCTATTGCTATCATAGGGGATATTTACATTCCCTGAGATAACAATAAAAATGATTTAAAAAAAAATGAAAGGAACAGTTTAAAAATAAGATAAAAAAGCAAAAAAATAATAAAAAAAAAAAAAAAAAAAAAAAGCACCCCTGTCCCCCCCTGCTCTCGCGCAAAGGCGAACGCAAGCATCGATCTGGCATCAAATGTAAACAGCAATTGCACCATGCATCATGTGAGGTATCACCGCCAAGGTCAGATCGAGGGCAGTAATTTTAGCAGTAGACCTCCTCTGTAAATCTAAAGTGGTAACCTGTAAAGGCTTTTAAAAATGTATTTAGTTTGTCGCCACTGCATGTTTGTGCGCAATTTTAAAGCATGTCATGTTTGGTATCCATGTACTTGGCCTAAGATCATCTTTTTTATTTCATCAAACATTTGGGCAATATAGTGTGTTTTAGTGCATTAAAATTAAAAAAAGTGTGTTTTTTCCCCAAAAAATGCGTTTGAAAAAACGCTGAAAAATGAAACACCCACCATTTTAATCTGTAGGGCATTTGCTTTAAAAAAATATATAATGTTTGGGGGTTCAAAGTAATTTTCTTGCAAAAAAAAAAAAAATTTTCATGTAAACAAAAAGTGTCAGAAAGGGCTTTGTCTTCGTGGGTGATGTGTGACATAAGCTTCTAAATGTTGTGCATAAAATGCCAGGACAGTTCAAAACCCCCCCAAATGACCCCATTTTGGAAAGTAGACACCCCAAGCTATTTGCTGAGAGTCATGTCGAGTTCATGGAATATTTTATATTGTGACACAAGTTGCAGGAAAAAGAAATATTTTTTTTTTTTTTTGCACAAAGTTGTCATTAATGATATATTGCTCAAACATGCCATGGGAATATGTGGAATTACACCCCAAAATACATTCTGTTGCTTCTCCTGAGTACGGGGATACCACATGTGTGAGACTTTTTGGGAGCCTAGCCGGGCACGGGACCCCGAAAAACAAGCACCGCCTTCAGGCTTTCTAAGGGCGTAAATGTTTGATTTCGCTCTTCACTGCCTATCACAGTTTTGGAGGCCATGGAATGCCCAGGTGGCACAACCCCCCCCCCCCCCAAATGACCCTATTTTGGAAAGTAGACACCCCAAGCTATTTGCTGAGAGGTATAGTGAGTATTTTGCAGACCTTACTTTTTGTCACAAAGTTTTGAAAATTGAAAAAAGAAAAAAATTTTTTCTTCTTTCTTTATTTTCGAAAACAAATGAGAGCTGCAAAATACTCACCATGCCTCTCAGCAAATAGCTTGGGGTGTCTACTTGGGGCATGTTTGAGCAATATATCATTTAGTGACAACTTTGTGCAAAAAAAAAAAAAAAAATTGTCACTTTCCTGCAACTTGTGTCAAAATATAAAATATTCCATGGACTAAACATGCCTCTCAGCAAATAGCTTGGGGTGTCTACTTTCCAAAATGGGGTCATTTGGGGGGGTTTTGTGCCATCTGGGCATTTTATGGCCTTCAAAACTGTGATAGGTAGTGAGGAGTGAAATCAAAAATTTACGCCCTTAGAAATCCTGAAGGCGGTGCTTGATTTTCAGGGCCCCGTAGGCGGCTAGGCTCCCAAAAAGTCCCACACATGTGGTATCCCCATACTCAGGAGAAGCAGCTAAATGTATTTTGGGGTGCAATTCCACATATGCCCATGGCCTGTGTGAGCAATATATCATTTAGTGACAACTTTTTGTAAATTTTTTTTTTGTCATTATTCAATCACTTGGGACCAAAAAAATTAATATTCAATGGGCTCAACATGCCTCTCAGCAATTTCCTTGGGGTGTCTACTTTCCAAAATGGGGTCATTTGGGGGGGTTTTGTACTGCCCTGCCATTTTAGCACCTCAAGAAATGACATAGGCCGTCATAAACTAAAAGCTGTGTAAATTCCAGAAAATGTACCCTAGTTTGTAGACGCTATAGCTTTTGCGCAAACCAATAAATATATGCTTATTGACATTTTTTCTTACCAAAGACATGTGGCCGAATACATTTTGGCCTAAATGTATGACTAAAATTGAGTTTATTGGATTTTTTTTATAACAAAAATAGAAAATATCATTTTTTTTCAAAATTTTCGATCTTTTTCCGTTTATAGCGCAAAAAATAAAAACCGCAGAGGTGATCAAATACCATCAAAAGAAAGCTCTATTTGTGGGAAGAAAAGGACGCAAATTTCGTTTGGGTACAGCATTGCATGACCGCGCAATTAGCAGTTAAAGCGACGCAGTGCCAAATTGTAAAAAGTGCTCTGGTCAGGAAGGGGGTAAATCCTTCCAGGGCTGAAGTGGTTAAAGAGAAAAAAACACACAAAACGCAAAATGCATGAAAACTTCATGTAAAAACGTGGGGTTAAAAGTGCAAAACACACCAGGAAAAAGCATCAAGCGCAGCTGCAAAGATGAGAACCTAGACTAAACCTCCACCACAGGGAGTGACTATTTGGGCACTGCCCAAGGGCTCGGGGTCAGTAAGGTGCCCTGTTCCCAGCATCTCGCAGAACTATGCTGGAGTTTTCACTCATTATCCTCCCTGGGGCTCGCTACTCTGGGCGCCTGACCCTTCACAGCATGGGATCTTATTCCACCTGGAGCAGCCGGCAGCAGCGATGTCATGATCACACAATGAGTGTCTGGAAGGGGGGAACTGCCATCCTCTGCCCTCTACATAGAGGACATATAAGATTGTCAGAGTGAGGGATCGGGGAACAAGTGCATACCTCCCGACTTTTGAACTTCAGAATGAGGGACACTTAAGGTAGGAAGTGACTGGTAGCGTGGTACATGCACCACTGTAAAAGTGGGTGTGGCCAAACTCTTAACAGTGGGAGGGGCTTAATGGTTACAGAGTTTACAAGAGTGCTAGATACAGAGTACAGGGTTCTAGAGTGCATTATGTAGAGGAAGGTGAGTTCTGGAGTGTGCTATGTACAAAGTGTAGGGCACTGGAGTATGTTATGCACAGGGTGCAGGGTTTTGTAGTGCATTATGTACATAGTTTAGAAGAGTCCTAGCCACAGAGTGCATGGTCCTGGAGTGCATTACGTACAGAGTGCATGGTCCTGGAGTGCATTATGTACAGAGTGCAGGGTCCTGGAGTGCATTACGTACAGAGTGCAGGGTCCTGAAGTGCGTTACGTACAGAGTGCAGGGTTCTGGAGTGAGTTACGTACAGAATGCAGGGTTCTGGCGTGAGTTACGTACAGAGTGCAGTGTTCTGGAGTACATTACGTACAGAGTGCAGGGTTCTGGAGTGAGTTACGTACAGAGTGCAGTGTTCTGGAGTGCATTACGTACAGAGTGCAGGGTTCTGGAGTGAGTTAGGTACAGAGTGCAGGGTTCTGGAGTGAGTTATGTACAGAGTGCAGGGTTCTGGAGTGAGTTATGTACAGAGTGCAGGGTTCTTAAGTGCATTACGTTCAGAGTGCAGGGTTATGGAGTGTGTTACGTACAGAGTGCAGGGTTCTTAAGTGCATTACGTACAGAGTGCAGGGTTCTGGAGTGAGTTACTGTAGAGTGCAGGTTTCTGGAGTGTGTTACGTACAGAAAGGTGGGTTCTGGAGTAAGTTATGCACAGGGTTCAAGAGAGCGCTAGGTAAAGAGTCCATTCATCTATTGACATCTCACTATTGTACCTATCCTGAGCTATAACCTCCACATATACAAAACCACACACATACAAAACCACACACACATACAAGACACACACACACGCACACACACACATACAAAACCACACACATTCAAAACACACACACATACAAAACCACACACACACACACAAAACTACACACATACAAAAAACATACACACACATACACATACAAAACACAACACCTCTCCTATGCCCTCCCCTTCCCCAAAGCTCTACCATCTTCCTCATGGTTATCTTTGTAAAAGTACCTTTCTGTGGCTAGCTCTGTCACAGCTTTGTTTTCTTTTTCAGTGCACTAAGTCAGTGCACACTCTTCTAATTTCCAGCTCCCAATCTCCCCTATCCGAGCAGGAAGGAGATAAGGATAATGGTGCAGCTCACCCCCCTCCTCCCCTCGATCATGCTGCACTCACAGACCAGCTCTTGTCCCCGCTCTCAGTGCAGAGCAGAGAGGGTGCTATAGGAGCCGTGGGGGAGAGCTGTTACTTTTAATTTCAGAAGCAATGCTGTGAGTGCAGGGCTTCCACATAGCTGAAAAAAACACTGGTCAGCAATGTGTACGTGCGGGCTGTTTCCCTATAGGCGGATTTCTTGACAAAGGGGTGGGTATGAGTAGCAGTCCCGCCCATCCTCGACATCACGGCTTGAATTTTACAGCTGCAGCTGTACAGAGCACACCCAGCGGGTTTTCTGGCCAATTGGTGGCTGTACTTGACATTCACACTTGCACTGGAAGTTGCTATATAGTTAACAGATGGCATCTACAAACTATGGGATAAATTTATGGACTTTTTATTTTTTTTTTATTAGTAATGGCAGTGATCAGTGACTTATACTGGGACTGCGAAATTGCAGCGGACAAATGTGACACTAATGCCGCGTACACACGAGGGACTTTACGGCAGACTATGTCCTGCAGACTTTTCGACGGACTTTACGATGGACTTTCCGAATGAACGGACTTGCCTACACACGATCAACCAAAGTCCAATGGATTGCACATGCTGACATAGGACCGGACTAAAACAAGGAAGTTCATAGCCAGTAGACAATAGCTGCCCTAGCGTCGTTTTTTGTCCATCGGACTAGCATACAGACGAGCGGACTTTTCGACTGGACTCAAGTCCATCGAAGATTTGAAACATGTTTAATTTCTAGGTCCGTCGAACTTTTGGGGAAAAAAGTCTGCTGGAGCCCACACACGATTGAATTGTCCGGACTCCGGTCCGCCGGACCAAGTCTGCCGTAAAGTCCGGTTGTGTATACGCGGCATAAGTAACACTTTTTGGGGACCAGTGACGTTATTACAGCGAAGGGGGGACATCAGGGGCAATAAAAGGGTTAAATGTGCTCCCTGGGAGTGCTTACTAACTGTATGGGGGGTGCTTTGGCTGTGTGAAGACAGAGATCTGTGTTCCTGTTTAACAGAAACACAGAATTTCTGTCTCCCCTACTAGCAGAGTGATGCTCTGCCTCTCCCATGAACAAACGGCGGGTCCCGGGGGACATTGGATCCACTGATTGGCTTCTGCTGTGTCCAAACGGGAGTGGGTCACCAGCAGGGTGTACGTGCGCCCCAGACTGAAAGTGTCAGACCAAGTTCATAGTTTAATCCCTGTTTGGTAAGGATAGTCCTTGTTATATAGAGACGGTCCTTGTTATATAGAGACGATCCTGGTTATATGGAAATGGTCTTTGTTATATAGATAGTTTTTGTTATATAGATAGTCCTGTAATGGAAATTTGTAAGTTCTGTATATAATTGTATTGTATTTTGTATGTATCACACACTGCCCTCACTGTGCACACAACACTAATAATGTTTTCAGTACATGTTTACATTCTTTTGAGTCCTGATTACATTTAGCCTGCCTATGTAACGCCCCTTGTTACCATGAACGTAGAATTGTAATATTAATGTGATACCTACGTAATCATGTGCATAAAAACCTTCAATTGCGTCATAATAAAGCAGAACAGTTATTTGGAAAGATGCTGAGCGTATCTTTTGTGCCTGTTCCCTACTGCAGTAGTTATTATTAATTTGGAACCACTAATCAATATGAGGATAGGAGTTGCCTATCATCAATTTAACCAAGTCAGCATGGCGAGCCAGCCAGGAGGGGATTCCAGGTGACCCTGAGTATCCGAAACGAGGAGCTTGAGACGATCCGGGAATTTCTGATAATCAGCCGGCTGAGGTAAGCCTTTTGCTTACATTTGAGTTATCAGACTTCCTTGATCGGTAAGGCATTTTCGGGACAAAGGGTACCTATTTTACTCCCCTTAATGGAACTGTATTGATTGGTGGTTATATGTTATGTTGTCCCTGTCTACTGTCCATCGGAGTGTTATAAATAAGAAAGGGAAGAATAGTGCTGTTCACAGGTATATGTAGTACATCTGCTAGATAAAGTAGTTTAGAGGCAAGAGGGTATAGGCACACGTAGAGAAGAGAGAAGACTGGCTAGTCATTATGGGCATTGAATTAAGTAAGGGAATGAAGGGTGAGAGACCCTCAAAAATGCCCAGCGCAAGAGAAGCGCTATATATGAACTGAAGGTGCGGTTCCGCCTATACTGAGCCCCTAGATTAATGGTTAAAGTAGACAGGGATCCACAATGGATACCTGGGTTACCACCAAAGTCCACAGGGACTAAGAATCATGCAGAGTAAATAGCTAGAGAAACAGCTATCTATGTGAGCAGGATGGATCAAGGGTGACATTAACACTAGACAGAAAGGGACATTTTCATGTTAAGTTGTGGGATGAATTTGGGGTCAGGCACTACAACTATTAGAATCAGAAACAGAGAAATTAGAGTTAAAACAGAATACTTTATATGTTGTCAGAGAGGGAAGATGGGATGAGCACTGTGGCTGCTCGTCTGATCATAGAAGCTAGATATAAAAGATATGTGAACAAAATAAGGAATGCAGAATTTAGGCAGGGAAATATTAAAGAGTTAAAAGAAAGTGAGAGAATGATATGCATGTGTTGTGTACAAATGGGAAAAAGTAAGCTATTTTAGAGAGATATTGGTGTGTGTGTGTGCGAATAGTTCTATCCCTTGTGTGTGTCATGTACACAGATGTGACCCCCTCCTTTGTGCTCTCATGAAAGAATGTGGCTGGGATGAGAGGTCAGTGATAAGCTGGAAGGACACCATGCCAATTCCAGTTTTTTTTAGACAAAAAATTTATAACAAAATGTGCCAGGTTAAGGAATCTAATGGTAAACAATGTGATCACAATTCGTTTGAATCTGTTTTCCAGACATGATAAAATGAAGGTTACATTTAACCGTGTATTACACAAATTGAATATCCTTTGATAGTGGAAACACTGCATTTAAAAAAGGGAAATTAAGTAAAATTAAGTAATAATGAATATTCATTTCTAATATGAGTTTAACAATTTTATTAATAATATAGATATATTGAAACTGGTTTAGACAACCTTTGGTTGGAAATGAAATTCAGGTTATTGGGGAAATTTGTAATGAATGGGATTAGTTTAGATTAAGATAACAATTTTGTCATTTTACATTTATACAATAAGCCCTTATTGAGAGAAAAAAAGATTAAGATGAGGTTGTTATTTGGAATACAGCTGCCATAATATTTAACAAAGCCAAGATGGATGGGATACATAAGAAGCTTTTCTACAAAAATGAAATTTTAAGGTTTTTGATAATAACTTGATGTGCGGTCCATGATATGAGAGTAATAATAAATAAAATTTAAATATAACAGACCCATCACATCAAGTCCACACACCCTGTTAGGATAGATGCCACCTGCAGCCAGTTGTCTTTTAGTTTTTGATGCTTTCTGGTCCATCATACAGATTCTTGGTCCTTTTGTTTTTATTTATTTTTATTTTTTAAATCCAAAGCAGAATGTGTGGATTGTGAAATGATGTGCCCCTTTTTCTTGTAAGTACAGTGGTATAAGCAGAAGGATATTTTGAATTTATGGGCATCTCTGCATGACCACAAGGTATTGTTATCATTTATTATAATATTGCCAGGAAAAAGTTGTCTTTTGAAACATGAAACTGGAGTTCTTACACAAACAGCGTGATAGAAAACAAGCCATTGTAATAAATTTATGCAAGCTGGACCCAGTAATGAAGGGTTCACCCCGATATATCAGAGCTGTAGCTTTTATGCAAAGGTGCTATTAGACAAAGTTAGATATTGTTTTGGTCAAACATTTAATTTTTAATGGTCCGACATTCTGCGCAGCAAATATACAGCTAACTAAATGTTTGTCTAATGAAAGGTTTAAAATATGAGTTTGCTTATGTACAAATCTAACAATGAAAAATGCGTACATTTGAATCCAGACACCTTATTGCCTTTATTGGAGGAGGCTGGAGACAAAGGAAGACATGTGTGTTAAATTGATGTGGGAATCAGCTGCTGTGAGCCCAGTGCGGGACACACTCCCTGAAGACCCAGATATTACATTTTTTGTAGATTTGAGTATGCAGTTTATCACCCAGAAGGATACTCTGTATTCAAAGTCATTGGATCCTTTTTCCCCAGCTCAAGAAGCAGAGCTCCATGTTTTAGCAAAGCCTGTGAGCTACAAAAAGAGTGTATATTTATATAGATAGTCGAGATATAGAGAGCTTTTAGTTTCATTTGAAGGGCCAGAAGTTTGTTTTTACTTCGGCAGGTAAACCAATAAAGCATGCCAAGTTAATTTGATTGGCTGTTTTCAGCCTTCCAGGTTCTTGCTGAGGTAGCCATATTAACTTTCACACATGGAAGCAGACCAGGTGACTAAGGATTCTGCATTTACAGCCCCGGACACTTGATGGGTCTGTGCAACTCACAGATTCCACCCTAGTTCTGGCCCAGTATAGCTGGGATTAATAATTCAACTTTAAGGACCCCAGAATGAGAAGAACAAGTGGTCCACAGGGGGCAACTTCTTATGAAACAGGACTTTGGGAAAGGTGATCATTTATGTCTGCCAGCCACTCTTTTCCCTCCAGCTTGACACATGGACCGTGTCATGAGTCACAAGCAGTTATGGCTGCCTTAGTAAATGAGCATGGGATAGAGCCAGGGTTCTCCACAGTTGTTTTTATAACATACCACTTCTTGTTTTACCTGTTACCAAAGGTGTTACCAAAAGCTGAACATCCCTTCCAGAGATTACAAAAAAGATATATCCAGATGCCCAAGTCAGGATCTTACAAGTATGCATTTTGTCTGTATGGACATGTTTTGTGGATGTCCAGTGGCAAATGCTACTGCAAAGGCCACAGTAAAAAGTGTTATCAGAAGTAGTTTGCAAATATAGAGTGCAGAAAGTACAGAAAGTAACAGAGGAAATCATTTTTTATATTTTTATTTACTAGAAGTTTTGAGGTTTTATTTTTACACCCCTTACTGTCTACAATGTATCGGACAAAGTAGAGTAAGAAACTGGAAAACTTTTGCCTGAATGTTTTCTTATATTTTATGAAGCCCCTAAGGGGGATGTTGGACTCTCTCCCTATGGGATTTGGTTTGGGAGTGTGTTACTCACTTGCTTATATTTTGTCTCAGCAGCTGAAGTCCTCCATTCGGATCTCACAGAGAACGTTGCTGATCTTTTAAGGTTTTTTGACAAACTCATTTATGTGTTTTCTCTCCAATTCCAAATCCTAAAAGTTTGGAAGGATCTAAAACTAAAGCCAGGTGAATTGTGGATTGTTAAGAGACATTTATATATAAGGATATGTTTGGAGACTCAATACAGCATCTATTTCATGTACAGTTTTTGCAAAACTTGAAGGAAAAGTCACCTGGATCCACACCAGACACTGCAAAAATGACTAAATTAAAGAAATCTCTGAGTTTGATTTGTTTCCCTCTTGTCATCACAGTCTAGGGTACTTTTTGATTCAATTACTTTAATTGTAAGGGATATATATATTTGAAAAGTAGTTTAGCCATGTTGAAGTCATATTTGTCTTTTGTACGTCTTCCATTTTATGTAGAATTGTCTGTGTTTACATATGCTGATAAGTCAGCATGCCTACAATTCAGCTAGAAGGCCATTCTGGCCACAGGAGTGTACAGCCAGTACTCTGTAAATATGTCTTATCAATCATTTGTTTTTCACAATGAAAAGTCATTTGGTAATGAAAAAAGTTGCTCAGCTATTATTTTCTCCACAATGGAGTTTTTGCCTCTTTGGCCAGGACTACCTCTACCTAAGCGTGTGGAGGTTCCAGGTTAAAGGCGATAGCAGGTGTGGTTAGTGATCAAAAGAGGGGAGACTGTAATGGAAATTTGTAAGTTCTGTATATAATTGTATTGTATTTTGTATGTATCGCACACTGCCATCACTGTGCACACGGCACTAATAATGTTTTCAGTACATGTTTACATTCTTTTGAGTCCTGATTACATTTAGCCTGCCTATGTAACGCCCCTTGTTATCATGAACGTACAATTGTAATATTAATGTGATACCTACGTAATCATGTGCATAAAAACCTTCAATTGCGTCATAATAAAGCAGAACAAGTTATTTGGAAAGATGCTGAGTGTATCTTTTGTGTCTGTTCCCTACTGCAGTAGTTATTATTAATTTGGAACCACTAATCAATATGAGGATAGGAGTTGCCTATCATCAATTTAACCAAGTCAGTCCTAATTATATAGGATAGTCCTTGTTATATAGAGACGGTCCCGGTTATATAGAGACAGTCTCGTTTATATAGAGATGGTCTTTGTTATATAGACAGTCCTAATTATATAGAGATGGTCCCTGTTATATAGAGATGGTCCTTGTTATATAGACAGTCCTTGTTCTGTAGAGATGGTCCAGGTTATATAGAGATGATCCTTGTTATATAGAGATGGTCATTGTTCTATAGAGATTGTTATATAAAGTAAAGACAGTCCTTGTTCATTAGAGATGGTCCTTGATATATATAGAATCAGTCCTTGTTCTGTAGAGATTGTTCTGTATAGAAAGTCATTTTTTTACTGATTGTGCTGAGGTTTATATGTGTCTGTGGGACTCTTGCTTGTGGCACAGCAATCAAAGCACATTTACAGGTACAGGTGAGCCTGGGCTTTGTCTAACTATGCCCCATAAGCCCCTCCCATTTGTTATTGAAATCTGGCCACACCCATTATACGCTGCATTACTTCTCTCCTTTCTTTTTGAACCCAGGTGCATGGGGGACCCTTCCAGTTCTCCCCACCCCCTCCTCCTCCCACCAGGGGGATGGTGTGTGGCTAGAGCAGGTGATCAGTGCAGCAGGTGGGGGAAGAAACTGGAACCAATCTTATGTAGCTCTCACTGCAGCAGCTGAAAGCCGACATCTCCTGTTCTAGCTGCTGCAGTGAGAGCCACAAAAGATTGGGTCCAGTTATTTCCCTTTGTGTGGGTGAGACTTGAGTGTGGGCGAGGACACAGGGGGCCCCATGATCTCCTATTGCCTGGGGGTCTGATAAGTTGTCAGTCCACCCCCTGCTCCACCATGTAGTTTACTGGATGGAACAGTGAGGGCTTGATGTAACTGCTCTTTTGTGTAGGGGTACAATCTCTGCAGCACTTGGCCATGACACATTAGAGCTGGGAGTGGAAAATAGTCAGGATCCTGGAGTTCAGCTTTAATTCCTGGCACCAGACATATAGTGATAATATATGATAAATATAGAGCTAAAAACCCAATAACTTTACCTTTGATGATTAGTCTGGTTCCTCCTCCATACTGAATATTATCATCATATCGGTAGTCACCTGCACACCGTTTGACCACCACAAAGCAGTGAAATGAAGTATTATCTGCCTTTGTCACATCATTTATCATTAGATTAGTCATCTCTGTTATGGATGTCCGATGTCTATATGTAGAATGAACCATTTCCTGGTAGGGGTGGTAGGCGTACGGTCCGGTTACATTCCCCACTCTCCAGTATACATTGACCCGCAGAACATCTCTCTCTGTATACCGATCACTAGGAAGGGTGTAGGAGCAGGTAAGGGTCACTGAATGTCCTTCTTGTAATGAGATCTCATTCGTTGGTAGATTAAAGGATGATTGATATTCTAGAAGATAGTTGAAGAAATAAAACAGATACGTGAACCAGCAAAATCCAGTCCTAGTTTAAGGCCCCTTTCACAATATTTTTTACTTTTTGCTATAATAAATATCTCCAATTTAAAAAAAAAAAAAAAAAAATAAGCACAGCAATAGTATGCCCAGACAGTGTCTGGTGCCTGTAGGTGGTGCTGTTGCAGAGTTTTTGGTGTGGAAGTCAGTGCTGGGACAGTGTGGAGTGAGAGGGAGTGTGTGAGCAGGGAGCAGAGGACTGGACTGGACCCCCCCCGACCGGATCGGACCCCCCACGACTGGACCGGGCCCCCTCACGACCGAGAGCGGCAGCCCCAGGGACCTACAGCGATGGCAGAGTGGGACATTGTGGTGCGGGAGCGGGTATACTGAGGCAGTATCTCCCCACAGATGGGGACAGAGGAGGCGGGAGGACATCCAGCGGGACCGGGAAGTGGAAGGCTGGCAGAGAGAGGCGGTGGGTAAGTGAAGTGCAGACCACAGGAGGGAGAGTGTGAGACTGATCAGTGAAGAGGCGGCACTGACTGCTAGTGTGAGATTATAAGGGGAGGCTGTGCAGAGCGACACAGAGACACAAACATCAAAACCTGACTGACGGTGTATGTGAGTACCTGAGTATTGTGGGCACCTGAGTATTGTGGGTACCTGAGTATTGTGGGTACCTGAGTATTGTGAGTACCTGGGTATTGTGGGTACCTGAGTATTGTGGGTACCTGAGTATTGTGGGTACCTGAGTATTGTGAGTACCTGGGTATTGTGTGTACCTGGGTATTGTGTGTACCTGAGTATTTATTGTGTGTACCTGAGTATTGTGTGTACCTGAGTATTGGGAGTTCCTGAGTATTGTGTATACCTGGGTATTGTGAGTACCTGTGTATTGTGCGTACCTGAGTATTTTGCGCACTGAGTATTGTGCGCAAATGTGTATTGTGAGTATCTGTGTATTGTGGGCACCTGAGTATTGTGAGTACCTGTGTATTGGGAGTACCTGTGTATTGTGTATCTGGGTAGATCGTTAGTGCCTGAGTATTGTGAGTGCACATGGGCAGTGAGTACATGACCGCTGCGAGTGCACGTGGGCTGGGAGTACACGTGGACTGTGAGTACCCGTGGGCTGCAATTGCACGTGGGCTGTGAGTACCTGTGTACTGTATTGTTGAGTACCTGTGTGTTTTATTGTTGAGTACCTGTGTATTGTTGAGTATTAGTGTCAGGAAGCTAGTTGTTACTTATTTGAACAGGGTATAATCCTCATTAAATTAGTAGGTACGATACCCGGTGGGTGTGGAGATGCGACTCGGTGTACATCTTGCGGCATGTATGCGTTCCTTGATCATCTGATTGAGGGTGAATACTGCTGTGCAGCACATTGTTTCCCTGGAAGCCCAGGTTCTGAATACTAAAGGAGAGCCGGGAATGTACCCGGAAGGTCCTGCAGGGGCTAGCACAGAGGCGGATGGAGACAAGGAGGTGCAGACACTAGAAAAGAGTAGATGGGTGACAGTTAGGAAGATTACAGGGAAAAGTGCCAGGGAGGCCGATCCTGGGCTGGAACACCACCCCAATAAGTACGCTCAATTGAGTGACATTGGTGAAACCAGTCAGGGACCAGCACTGCTGGAGCTGAGGGACTCTCCTAGCTGCCAGGGGAAGAACTCCTCCAGTGAGAGTGGGGGGAAGCTAAGGGAAAGGAAAGACAGATTCTGGTGGTAGGGGACTAAATTCTTAGAAGGACAGATAGGGCAATCTGTTATAAAGACCTGAAGCGTCGAACTGTAAGTGTGTCTAATGGGTGCTCGGGTTCGGCACATCACGGATCTGGTGGACAGATTACTGGGAGGGGCTGGAGAAGACCCAGCTGTCATGGTGCACGTTGGTACCAATGACAAAGTCAGAGGCAGATGGAGTGTCCTAAAGAACGACTTAGGAGCTAAATTGACTAAAAAGGACCTCCAAGGTAGTATTCTCAGGAATACTACCGGTACCTCGAGCCACACCAGAAAGGTGGAGGGAGATTAGGGAAGTAAACAAATAGCTGAAGAGCTGGTGTAGTAAGAAGGGGTTTGGATTCCTGGAGAACTGGGCCGACTTCTTAGTCGGTCACCAGTTCTATAGAGGGGATAGACTGCATCTAAATGAGGAGGGTGCAGATCTCCCGGGAGTGAAGATGGCCAAAAAGTTAGAGGGACTTTTAAACTAGGCGACAGGAGGGGAAAGTCCAGAGGTAGAGATAGTCAGAGCGGAGCATATTCCAGGTAGTATTGGGGGCATTAGTATTAGGTTGACTAAAGCACATAAACCTGAGGTAAGTATAGTAACAAGTCCTATTTGCAATCTTGGAACACCCAATAAGAGGACGGTATGCGACTGGTCTAAACTGAGTGGCATGTTCACCAATGCCAGGAGCCTGGCGGATAAGATGTGAGAACTAGCGATAGTGTTGTATGAGGAGGATTTCGATTTTGTGGGAATTTCAGAGACTTGGTTCAACAGCTCTCATGATTGGCTTGGCAGCCATTTAAGGGTATTCCCTTTATTACAGGGATAGAGAGGGTAAGAAAGGGGAAGGGGTGTACCTGTATATAAAGAATAATGTACGAGTGAATGTGAGCTAGGGAGGAGGTGGAATCCTTAGGATAGAGCTCCAAAGGGATGAAACTAAGGGGAAAGTAATACTGGGAGTATGCTATAGGCCCCCTACCTTGAGGTAGGGGGCCCCCTCCCAACATTTTACCTGGGAGGTATGCACTTAGCTGTTACTGTTCACCATCTCAGGAGTGAGCTCTTTCTCTTGATTTAAATCCCCTCACATGCTCTTTCTCCTCTGATGCAGTAGCTCTGAGCAGTAACAGCTGGGACTGTCTTGGTAACATCCCAGGAGATTTCCAGTCAGGCTTCAGGAGAGGCTGGGTCTGATCACTCCGGACGTCCGGCTTCAGTGGTAATTGGACAATTCACAGAGGGACCACAGGAGACCATTCACTAAGACCACCTCTGATGTTCCTTAATGCCTGTTACCCCCGTAGGGGTATGGGAAGCTGGTGAGTGGGGAACCATAGGGGAGCACAAGAGTCACCACCAGTTTGAACTGCATATAGCAAAACCTTTTTGCACACAAACCTGGTTGCAATCGAATTTTTATTTCTGAAAAACTCTTGTTTTCAATTTTTCAGCGTTTAATATATATATTTTTTTCACTAATATTTTTTGGATCATTTTTTTGGATTAACTTCTGGACTTTGATTAATGTTATGTTAATCATATTGAATTTGATATGTTACACATGTGGCACAGATTGCCACACCAATGCTTTTATGTTTAATACTACAATTGAGTGGTATCACTGAATTTTATATGTTATGTTGTAGTATTTTTATTTTTATTTGTTAGAGCTATCACTTATAGTGCATCACAGTGGATGTTTTGCACCTAGTTTACACATTCATTTCACTTAAATAGGGAGCGCCATTCACCCCATTGTTCAATCACGTTACATTGATTAGCCCTTTAGGGGTCTTATTAGGGGAGGCTGCACACGTCTGCAGTCTCTGACCGTCTCTTCTATCATGTCTGCAGTCTCTGACCATCTTCTGTACTATGTCTGCAGTCTCTGACTGTCTCTTGTATCGTGTCTACAGTCTCTGACTATCTCCTCTACTATGTCTACAGTCTCTGACCATCTCTTGTACCATGTCTGCAGTCTCTGACCGTCTCTTGTATCATGTCTGCAGTCTCTGACCATCTCTTGTATCATGTCTGCAGTCTCTGACCATCTCTTGTATCATGTCTACAGTCTCTGACCATCTCTTGTATTATATCTGCAGTCTCTGACCATCTCTTGTATCATGTCAACAATCTCTGACCATCTCTTGTATCATGTCTGCAGTCTCTGACCATCTCCTGTATTATGTCTGCAGTCTCTGACCATCTCCTGTATTATGTCTGCAGTCTCTGACCAACCCCTGTACTGTGTCTGCAGTCTCTGACCGTTTCCTGTAGTATGATTGCAGTCTCTGACCGTCTCTTGTATCATATCTACAGTCTCTGACCATCTCTTGTATCATGTCTGTAGTCTCTGACCATCTCCTGTATTATATCTGCAGTCTCTGACCATCTCCTGTACTATGTCTGCAGTGTCTGACCGTCTCTTGTATCATGTCTTCAGTCTCTGACAATCTCTTGTATCATGTCTGCAGTCTCTGACCATCTCTTTTATCATGTCTGCAGTCTTTGACCATCCCTTGTATCATGTCTGTAGTCTCTGACCATCTTCTGTATTATGTCTGCAGTCTCTGACCATCTCCTGTATTATGTCTGCAGTCTCTGACCATCTCTTTTATCATGTCTACAGTCTCTGACCATCTCCTGTATCATGTCTGGGGGCTCTTTCTAACAGTCTCTCTAACAGAAGCCCTCTCTGTGTGCATCAGAGAGACCCCCTTCTAGGTCTCATTAGTGTACGCTCTTCCTGTATTTTCTTTATTGTTAAAAGATTATGGGAGGATCCCAGGATAAGGAAGACTGCTTAGGGGAGCATCTCTGTGTTTGAGTCGTTGCCATAGAAACATTTGTAGAGGGGAGGAGTTGGTAAGATGACCACGCCCATGTGGGGGCGCCACAAATATTTCTGCACCCAAGCGTCTGTGACCCTAGGATCAGCCATGGTGATACCAGATTAGGAAGGAGGGAAAATCTATAACAGGAACACAGAAAAATCTGAGCGAGGTTCTAGCCTTCCTCTACTAAAGAAATGTAATTGTATTCTGTCTACGGTCACTTTGAAGAGTTCCCCTCACTTCTTCTCTGGGGAAATGTTCTCAGCCGGACAGGAAGTGATGGGAAAGGAAAGAATAGTGTTCTGTATTTGTACCTGCAACAATCAGCCTTGTAAATTGTTTGCTTTTCAGTGTTGCTCTTGTGGTAGAGGTAGAGATGACACAGCAATAACTTCTCTCATTATTTACATGAAGCCTATGAATGTGCAGGGAGATGTCTTGAGTAAAATTGACCAAAGAGTACCGACCATATTGACGTGCTTTACTCCATTCATGTATGAGTATATGAGTACAGTAATGACTTTCTCTGTCTGCAAAATACCAGGTGACCTTTGTAATATCTGAGATGTCCTTGGAGTAATAACACGGGATGATGCCCTCTTCTCTTGAAACCGCCATCACTTCATCCAGCTGAGTGATATCTTCTGTACCTAAACAAAGAAAATGGATTAGAGGGGTATGTATATGCATGTAAAGGTGTCTGAACAGAGACTTTTATTTTAATTTTTGTAGAAAGCAGGGTCACTCGGTCTCCTGGGAATGGTACCTGTAGAGGACAGCTGCCAGGAGGTGGGCACACCTATGGTGAGAGGGTTAAATCTATTCACTTTCATGAAATACTTACCATAAAAGAGGGAACATGATTAACTTTCTGATGACCTATGTGTTCAAATATTGCCCTTTTTCATGGGTCGATTCCTCCACTGCAATGGTTCCTATGATGATGTACCAGCTGGTAGGAGAAACCACACTGTGTGGTGGGGAAAATGTATTCTGAACACCAGAAAGTGTGGAATAGATGCGGCCACTAGGGGGAAGCATAGTGGTAGTATTTCAAGAAATGGGTCACTGGGTAGGTAAGGGTATTATCCCTCCTTTTATTACAGGTATGACATTCTGTATAAGTGATCTGTGCTGACAGGATAACTTTGAAACATCGGGTTGTAAAGCATTTCTTTCACAGCCTGAGATTTGGTGGAGCCTGGGGAGAGCCAATGACATTACTGTTCCCTGTGTGCTGAGGATAGGGATGCAAATTGATCGATTGCTCTGATAGATAGATAGATAGATAGATAGATAGATAGATAGATAGATAGATAGATAGATAGATAGATAGATAGATAGATAGATAGATAGATAGATAGATAGATAGATAGATAGATAGATAGATAGATAGATAGATAGATAGATAGATAGATAGATAGATACAATTTACCTGGAAACTGCAGAAGAGTGCCAAGTCTACTATTCTTGAATACATTCCCATATTGAATATCGTATAGTAGGCAGCAAAATCGAGGCCCATCTGTTGGTTCCAGTCCTGTAATTTTGATATATTCAGTCCGATTCCTGTTCGGATCCTTCTCTCTATAGAGTCTTCCCTCATATTTCTCTGTAACATTTCCAGAAGATGAAATGATTGTGTCCTCAGCAGTTACAGATGAACAATATTCTTGATCTGTCTCCCCCCATATGACCCGTACATCTTCATCTGGTTTCCCAGGGTCGGAGTATGAACATGGAATGGTAACAGATCCTCCAGACTGCACTGTACGGATTGTCATCTGATGAACACACCCGGGAGATCCTGTGATCCCTAAAATTAGCAAACACGATGAGATTTAATATCAGTACATTACAAAGGGGTGTCAATTTTTTTTTTTTTTGTGATTTCTTAGACATCCTAAAAGACATCAGTTCAATTTAACTGATCTTATTAATGTTAAAGTATTGAATCCTATATAGGGGAAGTTCACATTTGCTCACTAAGTACTCAGGCACTGCTTTGCGTTGGGGCAGTGTGCCCGTCCCTGTACACAGTGTAACAGAGCCGCATGTTTGCTACCATTACCCCCCCCCCCCGTCACTAGTTGTTAAGGATGCTGTCAGCTTCACAGCCGACAGTCTCCTAGCAACCAGTGACACTGACATTGGGTCTGATGGATAGTCACAGATACCTGTTCCTTATCAGATAGCAAGCAATTGTGCGGTAGTTTGAAAATGACTTGATAAGCTATTGCTAGACTTGCCAGGCTTCACAAGTTTGTTGCACAATTGCAGCAAGTCCGCATTACATGACTCCAGATCAACTTTCTTTGCAAACATTCTGCAACTCTGCTGCAAGTTCTGGTTCAGTTATGTTCAGATGCAATAGTCCTCCCACCACAGGGGGGCACTGTGGCCGAATTATCATGCTGTAGACTTGCAGAGCTCTTACTGTAGACTCACCACTGCAACTTTGCTCTTGCTAGAGACTTGCCATTCAAATTTGCTACAAATTGGAAAAGTGTCAACTAGAACTTGTGCTTCAAGTGCTCTGCAAGTGTACAACATGCCGGTGAAAATGTGCAGCAAGTTAACAGACTTAGTTCAGAATCCCAAATTATACCTCTCACATGTGTACAGATAGAGATAGTGGCGCTAATATATATTGTGTAGAATTATGAGACAAAGCAACATGATACCTGTGATCCTCTAACTCTACATACAGAGTAGTACTATGGATATAAATACAACACCCAGTGAAAGTGTCAATATAAATATGAAAAAATTAAAAAATCATAAGCTGAGAAAAATAAATGAATAAATGATCAAGCACAACAGTTGTTTTTCAATCTTCTTGTGTGATAAATCTTCTTTGTACACGCCCAGACATGTTTCGTCAAAGATTTTGAAGAAGTCTTTTCAATGAAACATGTCTGGGGCGTGGTTACACGGCATTCCATCGCACTGACATTAGACGCCACTGTCTGAGGAGGACTACACCGATCGGACTGCTGGGCCTTAGAAGGTTGGGTGAGAGATACACCAGTATACTCTTCAGGTCCGCTGTGACCGCGGTGCACCATTGGATCATTGATCCTGTTGTTTGCTGTGGATTTGTTTAAAGGCTTATTTGTTTCAGTTTAAAAGTGAGTGCAACCATTGAAGTGTGTTTGGAGTGATTTTAATACATTTGTTAAAATGGTATCAAGCTATGTGGAGAACTTTATTCATTTGTTTTTTCACATATGGAGCTGGCTTGATTGGATTCACGGTTCATCACATGCAACCCAGGTGTGGTTCAATTGCTGTTTTGCCGAACACGAGAGTGGGAGGCTATACAATCTGGTGAGTGCGCTCTTCAGAGGGAGTGGTGTCACTATCACGGTGGTGTGGTGGAAGAGTAGAAGATCTATCACACAAGAAGATTGAAAAACAACTGTTGTGCAGCAGCAGCCCCTCTCAGCCCCCCTAATACTTACTGGGGTCCATCTAGTTCCAGCAATGTCCATGAATGTCTCAGCCTTCCGACATTCTCGTTCCTGATTTGTGAAAAAACAATCCCCTGCGCTAAAGATACTGATTAGTGATGAGGCCTACCGCTGCTGTACATGACATAAGTCAAAACATAGAAAAAAGGGTATAAGTACCACAGTGCTGACAGCCTGAATAAATACAATAAAGTGCAACTGTAGTGCATAGAAAATTAAGTGCAAAATGTATCCAAAAAAACAAAAAATATATAAGATGTAGCCAGTGAAAGCTTAACCATTTACGGACCGCCCGCTGCAGGAATACATCGCTACTTTGAAGAGGAATACCGTTATGGCAGCAGCTAGCTACAATAACTCCGGTACCCTCTTCTTCAGTGGGCGGTCCACATCAAGGTAAAAGTGGTCTCTGCGGCGGATTTGCTGCAAGATCACTTTTATTGCCCCCCCTCCCGTCGCTCTCCGGTGCCCTTCACCATGGTCCCCACCCGTCTCCATATCACTGCAGGGCAGAAGTGACGTCAAAATGTCACTTCCGCCCCAATGCTCTTTTTTTTTTTTTTTTTATTGCATTTTAGTGTAAATATGAGATCTGAGGTCTTTTTGACCCCAGATCTCATATTTAAGAGGTCCTGTCATGCTTTTTTTCTATTACAAGGGATGTTTCCATTCCTTGTAATAGGAATGAAAGCGACCCAAATTTTTTATTTCAAAAAACAGTGTAAAAATAAAAAAATGAAAGTAAAATAAATAAGAAAAAATGTTTGTTTTTTTTTTAAAGTGCCCCATCCCAACGAGCTTGCGCGCAGAAGCGAATGCATAAGTGAGCAGCGCCCGCATATGAAAACGGTGTTCAAACCACACATGTGAGGTATCGCTGCAATCGGTAGAGCGAGAGCAATAATTCTTCCACTAGACCTCCTCTGTAACTCAAAACATGCAACCTGTAGAATTTTTTAAACGTCACCTATGGAGATTTTTAAAGTGTAAAAGTTTGTTGCCTTTCCACGAGTGGGTGCAACTTTGAAGTGTGACATGTTGGGTATCAATTTACTCGGCGTAACATTATCTTTCAAAATATAAAAAAATTGGGCTAACTTTACTGTTGTCTTATTTTTTAATTCAAAAAAGTGATTTTTTTCCAAAATAAGTGCCCTTGTAAGAGCGCTGCGCAAATGCGGTGTGACAAAAAGTATTGCAACGACCGCCATTTTATTCTCTAGGGTGTTAGAAAAAAATATATATATAATGTTTGGGGGTTCTAAGTAATTCTCTAGCAAAAAAAAAAAAACAGTTTTTAACTTGTAAACATCAAATCTCAGAAAGAGGCTCGGTCCTTAAGTGGTTAAAAAAACACGTGCAAATATGTAGAAACTTCTAGTTGGAAGGTTCCTTTCACAGGTGCTGCTGTGCTTGAAATAGTGCAAATCAATATTAAGCATGTGGCCAGTGAAAGTCCAAAAGAGACACATAAACACATATCACTTCTCAGTTGATAAGTTCCTTTCCCAAGTTCCTTTCAAAAGTGCTGCTGTGCTAAAAAAAAATCATATGATGCTGTAAACGGGTGCATACGGGATCCACCCCCCCCTTAAGGTTGAACTCACCAGACACCCCCCCCCCCCCCCTAGGGTTGCCACCTTTTCTTCAAGCCAAACCTTTTGTGGCACAGGGCAGTAAACACTATAGGATTATAAAAGACCTGGGAGACATTTGGGTGCCCCAAGGAAAGTAGTAATGTAGCGCACAGAGCGTGCCAGTGGGTGTGGCCAAATTGCCCTTGCTGACATCATCATCCCACCCTTCAGTGATGCCAAACCTGCCCCCAAAGAGCCGCCCACAGTGGCAACAGATTTGTGTATGACTATCTCGGTTACTTGGAGAGCCACAGCCTGGTCTGTATAATGTGTCCGGGTTTCAGGTGGTCTGAAACCCGGACACATGTTTCAAAACCCAAACTGTCCAGGTGAATCCTGGACAGGTGGCAACCCTACCCCCCCACCCTTATGGTTGAACTCACCAGATCCAATGGACCCCCAAGCAGTACTGCGTTGCGGGTCAGGTAGGCTTAGTATGGTGAGCGGGGTGATGAAAAACCGCCAACTCCTGGGTGTGATCCTTCCTGGGGTGTTTTCAGGAACAAACATATGGAGAAAGAGCCCACATAGTGAAATACGTCAATAAAAACCCTTTCATGACTAAGCCTATTTTTGAAATTTGGTGTTTATACGTTAAAATCCATATTTTTTGCTAGAAAATTACTTAGAACCCCCAAACATTATATATATTTTTTTAGCAGAGCCTCTAGAGAATAAAATGGAGATTGTTGCAATATTTTATATCACACGGTATTTGTGCAGCGGTGTTTTAAATGCAAATTTTTGGGAAAAGGAACACTTTCATGAATTAAAAAAACAAACAAACCGTAAAGTTACCCCAATTCTTTTCTATAATGTGAAAGATCATTATACGCTGAGTAAATAGATACCAAACATGTCACGCTTTATAATTGGACGCACTTGTGGAATGGCGACAAACCACGGTACCTAAGAATTTCCATAGGCGACGCTTTAAATTTTTTTTACGGTTACCAGATTAGAGTTACAGAGGAGGTCTAGTGCTAGAATTATTGCTCTCGCTCTGACGATCACAGCGATATCTCACATGTGTTATGTAAACACCGTTTACATATGCGGGCGCGACTTCCGTATGCATTTTCTTTGCTCGCGGAGACGGGGGCGCTTTAAAAAAAATGTTTTTTTTTTCTTATTTATTTTATTTATTTTTATATTTATAAATTGTGTTAAAAAAAAAAAAAATTGATGACTTATATTGCTGTCACAAGGAATGTAAACATCCCTTGTGATAGTAATAGGTGGTGACAGGTACTCTTTATGGAGAGATCGGAGGTCTAAAAGACCCCCCATCCCTCCTTTGCACTTCAAAGTATTGAGATCGCCGAAAATGGCGATTCTGAATACTGTGTACTTTTTTAAAATCGGCGCCATTGGCAGCCGGGTAAACGGGAAGTGACGTCATGACGTCGCTTCCGCGTTTACAATTAGGAGGCTGGAATGAAGCAGTCCACAGCTTCCTTCCAGCCCGCCCCCAGGCCACTGGAGGCAACCGATTGGTCACCAGGCCTCCCGATCGAACGGGTAGTAAGAGCGGCGGGAGGCAGCGGGAGGGAGGGACGTCCCCTCCCACTGCTCCGGTATAACGGCTTTTAGCCGCATCGGTTGTTATACCCGGAAATCCGCTCGCCCGCTGTAAAAAACGGTACTAGGAAGATGCCTGCAGCTGCCGGCATCATCCCAGTATAACCCCGGAAAGCTGAGTACGCAAATCTGCGTACGCTTGGCGGGAAAGGGTTAATTCATTAAAATTAATCTTTACAAGGTTCCAAGGTGGAGGACAAATGGATGAACATCAATTACCAATCCATTGATCAATAGGTTCCCTCACAACCTAACTGCAATTGAACGGGCATCGGACGTGATGTCACCGCGGTGCCACAAGCTGCTTATGTGCACGTCTTTTTTGGACTTTCACTGGCCACGTGCTTAATATTGATTTGCACTACTTCTAGCACAGCAGCACCTGTGAAAGGAACCTTCCAATTAGAAGTTTATAAATATTTGCTCGTGTTTTTTTAAGCTTTCAGTGGCTACATGCTTGATATATTTTTCGGGGTTTCTTTTTTGGATAATTTTGCACCTAATTTTGTATGCACTACAGTTGCACTTTATTGTATTTATTTAGGCTGTCAGCACTGTGGTACTTATACCCTTTTTTCCCATTCCTGATTGACTGAGACACAGTGTAGTCATTGGCTCCCGGGGCTGTCAATCAAAGTCAGCTAGCCAATTGGGGAGAGAGGGGGCAGGGCCGGGTCGGGCTCCATATCTGAATGGACACAGGGAACTGTGACTCAGCTAGGTAGGGTGACCCCATAGCAAGCTGCTTGCTGTGGGGGGCACTGAACAGGAGGGAGGGGCCAGGAGCACCAAAGAGGGACCCGAGAAGAGGAGGATCTGGGCTGCTCTGTGCAAATCCACAGCACAGAGGAGGCAAGTATAACATGTTTGTTATTTTTATAGGAAAAAAAAGAGAATTCTGCTATGGTTCGGAGTGGGGGGCGCTCGCTCGCTCATCCTCTCCCTTTCCTGACTCGCCGGGCTGCATGCTCAGATAAGGGTCTGGTATGGTCTTTGGGGGACCCCATGCTGTTTTTTTCGTGAATTTTTTTAAACCGGCAATTTTTTTTTTTTTTACATTCAGCTGTCAGCGGGGAAGCCGCTTCCCAGACCGCTTCTCAGCAACCAGCTATATACAGTGAATGTAAAAAAAACCCCACAAATTGCAAATCGTGTCAAAAGTGCAGTAAGAATGCAGTACTTGCGTTTTGGATGTGGGTCCATTGAAATCTATTACATGCAAAATGTTGCATTTTGCAGGAAAAAAGTCCCAAAAATGCAGAGGCATAAAAATGCATTGGTGTGAAAGTGTTCCATAGGAACCAATGTTAAAAAAATGAAATGCATTCCTGCACAATGCAAAAAGCATCAAAAAATGCATTAGTGTGAATGAAGCCTTAAGGCTCGTACACACGGTTCGATTGTTGTACGACCGAGCGTCTGATTTTTGTCAAAAGGGTGTGTGCAGGATCTTGTCTAGAATACTAACTATCCACAAATTGTCGTTCGACAAACATGAACGTAGTGACGTACTATGAGAGTATAAAGAGGAAGTTCATTTCTCAAGCGCCACCCTTTGGGCCCCTTCTGCTAATTTCATGTTAGTAGAAGTTTGGTGAGTGTTGAGTCACACTTTTTTGTTAAGTTAATTTTATTTGGATGACAGATAGCATCTCTAATTTCTGTTGTTTTTTCTTTCTACACAACAAAAAAATGCTGTAAGATAATAATGTGTTTTTCTTCAAATAACAATTTGGGAGTAGGCAGTTACATTAAAAACAACACAATGGATGGAATGAATGGATCTTACATCCTAATGCCCCGTACACACGGTCGGATTTTCCGATGGAAAATGTGTGATAGGACCTTGTTGTCGGAAATTCCGACCGTGTGTATGCTCCATTACATATTTTTCCATAGGAATTTCCAACATACAAAGTTTGAGAGCTTGATATAAAATTTTCCGACAACAAAATCCGTTGTCGGAAATTCCAATCGTGTGTACACAAATCCGACGGACAAAGTGCCACGCATGATCAGAATACATTAAGAGACGAAAGCTATTGGCCACTGCCCCGTTTATAGTCCCGACGTACGTGTTTTACGTCACCGCGTTCAGAATGATCGGATTTTCCGACAACTTTGTGTGACCGTGTGTATGCAAGACAAGTTCGAGCCAACATCCGTCGGAAAAAATCCATGGATTTTGTTGTCGGAATGTCCGCTCAATGTCCGACCGTGTGTACAGGGCATAAGGCTTCAGATTTTCTGAAAAATTCTAAGAACTATATAAATGTTTAAACACCTTAAGAGTCTCTAGTTTGACTATAGTGTTTTATAGTAACTTAATTTAAGCAATTCTTTTTTTTTTACCCCCAGGTCACCAGAACATGTGTCCCCATTGGAAGATTTCCCCTCTATTACTTTTCTGGGGACAACCTAAAACAAGGTCTTTAGGCTCACTCTGTTGGAAAAGTATGGTCACTGACTGACTTGGCACAGGCAACCTAACTCTTCAATGAGGCATACCCTGTTTCCCCGAAAATAAGACCTAGCGTGATTGTCGGTGATGGCTGCAATATAAGCCCTACCCCCCAAATAAGCCCTAGTTAATGTCCTTGTAGGTCTTATTTTCAGGGTAGGGCTTATTTTCAGGGAAACAGGGTAGGGCTTATTTGGGGGGTAGGGCTTATATTGCAGCCATCACTGACAATCACACTAGGTCTTATTTTCTGGGAAACAGGGTAGCAGTTAAATCCAAAACAATTATACTTCAGCTGATGTAAAGTGTTACTAAACCCAGTAATATGAAAAAAGTTAATCTGCCTCCCCACAGTGCCCACAGCCTATAAATCTTCTTTTTACATAAAAATGCTGCCACTATATACCTTTTTGGATTATCTGTATACCACAGTCACATGATAAACAGCGCAGCTGACAATCCTTGCTTCTTTGAGCTCAGCACATCCTGTTACCACCACCAGAGGTGCTTGGCACTCAGCCACAAGGGAAGCCCTCTTGTCACTTCAACCTCCAACCAGATACACGACCGCATCAACCAGCCATCATGTCAGAGGCCAAAAAAGGTGTTTCCCCAATAGAGGCTCTGTGCCATCAAGTCGCTGCTCTAACACAAGCAGTGAAGAACCTACAGAAGGGCTACTTCCAATTAGAGGATCATCTGCAAAATCTCTCTGTGTCCACTGCTACTGCTGACCAGAATCCACCAGTCGCCACCATAGCATCAACCTCTTCTGCTCTAGAACATTCAGCCGTCACTCCTACTGTGGTGTTGCCTCCTCAAGAACGTAGGGTCCCTGTTCCTGAACGCTTCTCAGGGGACCAAATAAATATTAGGGCCTTAAAAGTGGGGTTCATTATCTCTCTTGTATCAGAAGAACCATAGTCTTGGGTGCACCACCTACTTGAGCAAAAGAGCCCAGTCTTCATTTCTGTTTATGCATTTTTTGAAGCTGTGGCACAATTTTATAATGACTCCCAGCGGCCTACTACTGCTGAGGCCGCCCTTCATGCACTACAACAAGGACAATGGCCTGTGGAGGACTATATTTTTGAATTTCCTAAGTGGTCAGCAGATACAGGCTGGTCTGTCTGAAGCCTTGTCTGTTTGAAGCACTCAAGGACAAGCAAGCCAGGGTTGAGGCTCAGGCTTCCTTAGAAGATCTAATCCAGCTAGCCATTTAACTAGACCGATGTTTGTGAGAACGGTGGTCAGAACAGACTCATTCCTTTAGGACATTTGGTCCTGTTCTGATCTGTGCTGCCATTGCTGAGCTAGCATAATTGTTATCTTGCCTCCTCCCCCACTAATGTCTACAGGAAGTTCAAAGACTTCCGGGATGAGAACAAACTGTGTTTTTTACTTACAATGCTCTAGAAAATTAAGTAATCCTCTGCGGGTTTAGCTCTTTTCCAAAGTGAAACTGTGCTTTGCTCATGCACGAGTGACTTATCCCTTTTTAATTTCTATTTAATAGTTAAAGAGTAGACCAACTTTAGTTGAAGAAAAAAATTCCCCTCTGGGTAATCAATGTAAATTGGAGCAAAAATGTATTAAACCTGTGCATTGATTAATGAAAGCAACAAATGGGAATGTGATCACACTTTAAATAAGTGCCTCCAAATCTAGAAAGGAAAACTATGTATAAAATTAGTGTCCTCACAAATGTGCAGATATATTTATAAAAATCCATTGGAAATATTTTAAAAATGAAACGATGAAATTCTTTTCCAGTGGCAGCTCATGTTAGGGGACGCATGGATAGGGGGGTGACGCCCCTGTGCCCTGCTTTATAAGACACCACTGTCCTCTTCCTTCAAAGTTTCTTGTGCCAAACACAATTATTTTACATTTCCAAAGTGATAAAACAGACTCCTCTGTGCTCTTCACACTTTATTTATGTAGCGCTCTCTCCCCTACATCCAGAGGTCTGGTGGTGACCCCCAGAGTCAGGGAGGGCAGACATTCCTCCTCAGGGTGCAGGTTACTAGGCATGGTGGGTGTTGTGTAAAGAGGAAAGATGGGAGCCAGTCACCTCAGAAAATGAACAAAGAGAGTTTTATTTATCTTAACATGAAATGTGGGAGAGAGGGATAGGGCAAATGCAATAGCAAATTGGCAGACTCCTTGGACAAAAATAAAACTAGGCAGACAGCTATACAGAACAAGTGCCTTTAAGCAATCTGTATTTCGTAGCAACTGCTGTCTCCTATAGCAACAAGCTCAGCTCACAGCTACCCGCTGGCTTCCTCGAGCTTAACTCACAGCTACCCTCTGGATTCCTAGAGCTTAACTCACAGCTACCCGCTGGATTCCTTGGATGAGTTCTTTCTTGAAGCTTTCCCAGCTACTTCACAGTCTCCGGCTGAAGAATCTCCTCTGGTACTCCTTCAAAACTCCATCCCTCTATACATACCTCCGGCAATAAAAGTGGTTGACCCTCTGGCAACTTCTCTCCCATGCTTCCCGGGAATGACCAGGCTATCTCCGACAGAGCCCCTGACCCACGTGGCAAGGCCCCAGGCTTCAGGCCTACATTTCTGCTGCTGCTCCACACACGCCCATCCAGGCCGCAGCCCAGGTAGAAAGAGCCCCGATCATCTGACCTTCTCTGAATAAATACCCTCTCCCAGCATTCTTGGCTGATTGGCAGAGAGAAGTATATACACTCATAACCTGAATCCACTCATTACACTGATGTCAAAGGTAACAGTGCCACCTATTGACAAAAGAGAGAAATCAGAGTTGACACCAGACCTATTTGATCAATAGACTACAAATTAGCCAGGCTAGCTACCACCTAGCATCGCTAAATTTACTAGCAGCCCTGTTTAGGACAAGGGTGCTACATTTACTAAAGGGAAATCCACTGTGCACTTGGAAGTAGAGTCACTGTAGATCTGAGGGAGACATGAAAGGAAAATAAAAAACAGCATTTTTGCATGCACATGATTGTATGATAAAAATCAACAGATCTTCCTCTCAGATCTACAGTGACTGCACTTCCAAGTACACTTGTAGTGCACAGTGGATTTGCCTTTAGTAGTGTGCAAGCTTGCTGACACATTTTTGATTTTGCATTTTTTGCATAGGGACCATTTTAAAGTTTCTAAAGTACATTAGCGGGATTTTAACAAACTTTGTAGCAGATTGAGATTCCTACCTGTTTCTGCTCTTAGGAAACAGCTGTTTGTTTTACCATGTCCTGTGTAGTCTGATTCTAAAGGGGAGGGTCAGGTTCATTATAATCACCTGGTGCACTCTCATGCCCCGTACACACGGTCGGATTTTCCGACAGAAAATGTGTGATAGGATCTTGTTGTCAGAAATTCCTACCGTGTGTGGGCTCCATCACACATTTTCCATCGGATTTTCCGACACACAAAGTTTGAGAGCAGGATATAAAATTTTCCGACAACAAAATCCGTTGTCGGAAATTCCGATCGTGTGTACACAAATCCGACGGACAAAGTGCCACGCATGCTCAGAATAAATAAAGAGATGAAAGCTATTGGCCACTGCCCCGTTTATAGTCCCGACGTACATGTTTTATGTCACCACGTTCAGAATGATCGGATTTTCCGACAATTTTGTGTGATCGTGTGTATGCAAGACAAGTTTGAGCCAACATCCGTCTGAAAAAATCCTAGGATTTTGTTGTCGGAATGTCCGAACAAAGTCCGACCGTGTGTACGGGGCATCGGTGTTCTGATGAGTAGAGCTACAGGGTGTGCATCCCTTTAGAAGTAATTAACCATTGGAGAGTATTTCACCAAAATTGAAATTCCCATTGTAGATGATGCCTAAAATCTGACTTAAGCCTCGTACACACACGATCAGATTTTCAGACAGGAATTGTGTGATGACACACTGTTGGCCTAAAATCCGACCGTTTGTATGCTCTATCGGACAATTGTTGTCGGATTTTCCACGGACAAATGTTGGAGGGCAGGCTTTAAAATTTTCCGCGGACAACGTTCTGTTGTCAGATTTTCCGATCATGTGTACACAAGTCCATCAGACAAAAGTCCAAAGTACAAACACGCATGCTCGGAAGCAATACTCACCAAACACAACATTAGCAGAAGGTGCCCAAAGGGTGGCGCTAAAAAGCTGAAAAATCCCATAGTACGTCACTATGTTCGTGTTTGTTGGCCGACAATTGTGAGCCGTTTTTATGCAAGACAAGTTCCTGGCCAACGTCCTTTGGGCAAAAGTCAGACGCTTTGTCTGCGGAAAATCTGCAAAATCCGATCGTGTGTACGAGGCTTTAGTGTAGATTTCTGGGAAAATCAGTGAATCAATCACACAAGCGGGAAGGGACATTGCAGGTGTTCTGTAAACCTTTGTACAGATTGCCTTCAAGTTGCCAGATTAGAGTTGCAGCCCCCTCAGCCCCCCTATTACTTATCTGAGCCCCTCCTCTATCCACCAATATTGCACGAAAGATTGCCTGGGACTCTCCTCCTCATTGGCTGAGACAGCAGCATGGCACGATTGGCTCCCACTGCTGTCAGTCAGCCAATGGGGAGAGAAAGGGGGCGGGCCAGGCCATGGCTCCATGTCTGAATAGACACAGGGCTTGGCTCCGGTGCTCCCATAGTAAGCTGCTTGCTGTGGGGTCACTCAACAGGAGGGAGGAGCCAAGAGAACTGAAGAGGGACCTGAGAAGAGGAGGATCTGGGCTGCTCTGTGCAAAACTAACTGCACAGAGGAGGTAAATATTGCATTTTTGGTACTTTTAACTTAAAAAGGGAGACTTTACAATCACTTGAAGCTATACCCATATAATATTATCTATTGAGAAATGTGTCAGATGAACGAATGGAAGACCTGACTGCAACAATCTGGGATAAATGGGAGGAACATAAGACTAGATGGTTTTATTGGACCCAGTTCCGCTTCTCAGGGGAATACCTCCGTGATGCATAGTCTGGCATTATTGACTGTCAGAAGCTCCAACCGTGGTCATCAGATGGCCCGGCAAAATGTGGGCGGTCCTTGCTCCCTTGGTGGATTCCTTCCCTACCTCACCTTACCTATAAACCCCTCCATCCCATCCTCTCCCTCTTTCTTCCTTTCTTTCTCCCACCCCCTCTTTCCCTCTATTTTCCCTCCCCCATCTTTTCCATTTAATTCAAGAACTGGTATGTTTCGACCCTAGTTGGTCACTCCGCATCACTCTTCCCCAAGGCACTGATACTTTTCAAGGGTATCGGTGCTAAACCCTAAAGTATTTTAATTCATTAGATGGCTGTCAATGTGAAGAACTAGTCTAACACGTTCTAGGTGTTGGGGTACATTAAACACCTGCAGAGCTAATCCCTCGTCATTACCCCCGGGGTCCGTATCTTTGTTTCATATACAACTATCTGTTGATCATATAATTGCTCCTTTGTTTGTACCACGTATTCTGTGAAACTACCATTTCCATGTATGTCACATACCTTTAAATAAAAAAAAAAAAAAAGAAAAGAAATGTGTCAGCTCACACTTCCAGGAAGATGAATTTGTTGTTCATAGCTTCTTATTTATTGTTGCAATCCCTCCTGTGTCCAGACCGGCCACAAATTAGATACAAATAACGACTTTCATAATTAGTTTAATCACTTACCTAGAAAGGACAGACTGATCACGATGAAGAGTCTCATCTCTCCTTACAGGGTGCCGTAGCTGGAGGGTATGAGTGGTCACCGCTGTATGGTCTGAATATATTGTAATTTATAGGAAGTGGATATAAGTGAAACATGAAGTGAAGAAAAAGCAGAAATTGTTTTAACCTCTTCCATACCGGGCACTTTTCCCCTCTTTCTGCCCAGGCCAATTTTCAGCTTTCAGTGCTGTCACATTTTGATTGACAATTGCGCGGTCATGCGACACTGTACCCAAACTAAATTTTTATAATGTTGTTCAAACAAATAGAGCTTTCTTTTGGTGGTATTTAATCACTACTAGGGTTTTTTTTTTTTTTTTTTTGCTAGACATATGAAAAAAGACCGAAAATTTTGGGGGAAAAAAAAGTTTTCTTTTATAAAATTTTGTAAATAAGTCATTTTTCTCCTTCACTGATAGGTGGCACTAGTATTATTATTATTATTATACAGGGTTTATATAGCGCCAACAATTAGTGCAGCACTTTACAACATAAGGGCAGACGGTACAGTTCAATACAGGAGGAATCAGAGGGCCCTGCTCCTTAGAGCTTACAATCTAGGAGGGAGGGTCAAGTGATACAAAAGGTAATAACTGTGGGGGATGATCTGATGGAGAAAATACAGTTGTTAGGTTTGGGTAGGATAGGCTTCTCTGAAGAGGAGGGTTTTCTGATACCCGCGTTTGTCCCCAATATGTGAGGAACACGGGTATCAGATCTCTGCCCTCCTCACTAACTCATGGCAAAGGGCTGGCCAATCTCACACCGCACTGTCATTACATAACAATGCCAGTCTTATCTGCACCCGATACAAAGACTTTCCAGCTTGCAGGGGCAGCTCCAGCCCAAATTTTTTGGGGGTGCTGTGCAGGTGCTGGAAGAAAAAGCGAGGGTGCTGATGTGGCACGCGCCGCAAAATTTGCATGTGTGGGCGTGGCCAATGGGTGGGTGTGGCTAAAATGTGTGTGGCCAAATGTGAGTGATTCTTCCCGATCTATAGCTTGTAGTGTGCCACCTTTCCCTCTTTGTATAGGCTAAAAAGAGCCTGGAGGTACACTGAAGAGATTGTGAAGTAAAATAAGTTCCATTGAGGCAAACAATTATAGCCCCCAGCATATGTCAGGGTCAGCAATAACCTCAAGTCAGTGGGGTAGTTAAGTATAAAAAGTCTACAGCCACAAAGAAGCCAGAGAACCATCTAAAAACTCAGCTACAGATTGAAAACAGGCCATGCAGTCAGGCACATTGTCCCATACCCAAAAAAAACAAAATGTGCTAAAGGTAATTATCACCACAATGTACGCCACAATAATTCAAAGAAAGCAGTAAAAGCATAAAAAATATCAATAAATAATATATAAATTAAATATGTGATAAAAACAATAAAAATGTAATCTGTGCATACATCTAAAGTTCAACGTGGAACACAAGTGACCCCTATTAGAATTTCACATCAGCAAAGTTCAGTAGAATTGTCTGCAAGCAGAGTGAATCCTTTGCAACCTATTAGCAGCTACCACCATGACCCACTGGGTGAGAAGTTCAGCCTGCTTACTAGAGGTTAAGGCCTTAGATAGCAGGCCCAACAATGCATGGTCATGTCCCATGGACAATCAGCATACCACCAACCGGACCTCAGATAGTTAATCTTCCTCCAGCATTACCTGCATCAGGGATTGTTCCCACAATAACTCACAGCAGCCAGGCCAGCAATTACATACAAATACAAGAGCTGCCAAACAATTTCTAATTAACTGTTCAGCCAGCCTTATGATCCTCCCTGCCAGAGAGCAAAGTTGGGTTGGTGACCTCACTGATCTCCACTGCAGTTGTAGAAAACCTACCACCTTCTCCTCAAATGTAAGTTACATTCATTGGTGGTATATATATTTATCAGGTTAGAATTTTTTTATTTTTTTTTAATGGTAACATGAGGGAGAGTGTTCAGAGGGAAAGTTCACTTTTCTTATAATGAGATATACTGTAACACCACACCAGCAATGTTGGGGCTCATTTGCACTAGCGGTTAGGCAATTGAATCAGCCTTTTCACAACCTGCCAAACATGCCTAGATCACTTTTTAGAGGAACAGTGGTGCCTGTTCCAGCTGTAAAACAGCCCTTAGCTGCATTTGACGGTGGTACGTGAGACTGGGGTTGGTAAAACCCTGTGGTTGAGTCACACTTTTACCTTCCCCAATCCCTACTCCCTTTAGCTGCAGAGGTAGCAGCCAAAGGTGTACACATGCCATGTTGTGCCAATATAGCTGATATTGTGCATCTGTATGGGCTCAATAGTATCTTTATGGGCTCAATAGCATCTTTATGCTATTGTGCCTATATAGCTGCTATTGTACCCACATAGCTTTTACTGTGCCCTATCATGACCACTGACCTTAACTTCTTGCAGAACTTCCAGCTGCTGTGGATCTACCAAGAATGAGAGGCGGACAGCTATTGCTATCACTCCACTCCACATTGCAGCCGGAACTATGGACAAGGCATTGGCTCATGAGGCAGGCTTGATGCCCCCGTGGCCGCCTGCTCCCTCCTGCCCTGCTTTTCTTGTTCTGTGGCTGGCTGCCCCTTCATCCACAATCTGTGTTAGAAGGTCGGTAAGCCCAGGACCAATCTACCAGTGACCTGGATGCGATCGACTGGCAGATTGTGGTCCATGGGTTGCCGACCTGGGCTCTATAGTAAACATGATTTCTTCTGGGAGAAAGGAAATACTAGGTGTCTGTGTTCCCCCTGACACTGCCCCTAAACATTTTGTAACAACAGCCTCCCGGTGTGTAAGTATACAAAAACATACAGTATATAGGGAATGCTTTCCTCTGTTTCCTTCACTGCCTACACTAAACCAAGGAGCTGTGACTGTCCAGGCTATTGTAGAATTTGGTTCTCCCCTCCCTGAAGCAATGTACAGAAAAAAAAGACTCACATGGATGTTTAAGAGCTGAGGGGTCATTTTGGCTTCTTCTTGCTCTGGCATTGAAAATCATTTTTGGAGTGTGCTGCGAGTATAGGTGTATGGAAAATGCATGGAGTGTGCAGCGAGCATAGGAGGTGTGTGGGGAATGCATGGACTGTGCAGCAATCATAGGGAGTGTGTGGTAAATGCATGGAGTGTGCAGCGAGCATGGGGGGTGTATGGGGATGCATGGAGTGCGCCACGTTAAGAGTGCACAGCTGAGGGGTGCGCTATTTACATAAATTTACAAAGTGTAAGATTCAGGCTTGTGCTACTCACAAAGTGCAGGGTTCAGGAGTGCGCTACACACAATGCAGGGTTCAGGAGTGCGCTACACACACAATGCAGGGTTCAGGAAAGAGATGCGTACACAGCGCAGAGATCAGGAGTGCACTGCATATGCAATGCAGAGATCAGCAGTGTGCCACCTATGCAATGTAGAGTTCAGGCGTGCGCTACGCACACAATGCAGAGATTAGGCGTGCCTTACGTACACAATGCAGAGATTAGGCGTGCCTTACGTACACAATGCAGAGATTAGGCGTGCCTTACGTACACAATGCAGAGATTAGGCGTGCCTTACGTACACAATGCAGAGATTAGGCGTGCCTTACGTACACAATGCAGAGATTAGGCGTGCCTTACGTACACAATGCAGAGATTAGGCGTGCCTTACGTACACAATGCAGAGATTAGGCGTGCCTTACGTACACAATGCAGAGATTAGGCGTGCCTTACGTACACAATGCAGAGATTAGGAGTGCCTTACGTACACAATGCAGAGATTAGGAGTGCCTTACGTACACAATGCAGAGATTAGGAGTGCCTTACGTACACAATGCAGAGATTAGGAGTGCCTTACATACACAATGCAGAGATCAGGAGTGCACTGCGCACACGATGCAGCAATCAGGAGTGTGCTATGTACACAATGCGGGGATCAAGAGTGCGCTACAAATACAATGCGGAGGAGTGCACTATACGCACAATGCAGGGATCAAGAGTGCGCTCTCTCCACAATGCGGGGATCAGGAGTGCGCTCTCTGCACAATGCAGGGGATCAGGAGTGCGCTCTCTATACAATGCAGGGATCAGGAGTGCACTCTCTATACAATGTGGGCATCAGGAGTGCGCTCTCTACACAATGCGGGCATCAGGAGTGCGCTCTCTCCACAATGCGGGGATCAGGAGTGCGCTCTCTCCACAATGCGGGGATCAGGAGTGCGCTCTCTCCACAATGCGGGGATCAGGAGTGCGCTCTCTGCACAATGCGGGGATCAGGAGTGCGCTCTCTGCACAATGCAGGGGATCAGGAGTGCGCTCTCTGCACAATGCAGGGGATCAGGAGTGCGCTCTCTATACAATGTGGGGATCAGGAGTGCACTCTCTACACAATGCGGGCATCAGGAGTGCGCTCTCTACACAATGCGGGCATCAGGAGTGCACTCTCTACACAATGCGGAGATCAGGACTACACTCTCTACACAATGCGGGGATCAGGAGTGTGCTCTCTGCACAATGCGGGGGATCAGGAGTGTGCTATGTACACAATGCGGGGATCAGGAGTGCGCTCTCTACACAATGCGGGGATCAGGAGTGCGCTCTCTACACAATGCGGGGATCAGGAGTGCGCTCTCTACACAATGCGGGGATCAGGAGTGCGCTATGTACACAATGCGGGGATCAGGAGTGCGCTATGTACATAATGCGGGGATCAGGAATGCGCTCTCTACACAATGCGGGGATCAGGAGTGCGCTCTCTACACAATGCGGGGATCAGGAGTGCGCTCTCTACACAATGCGGGGATCAGGAGTGCGCTATGTACACAATGCGGAGATCAGGAGTACGCTCTCTACACAATGCGGGGATCAGGAGTACGCTATGTACACAATGCGGGGATCAGGAGTGCGCTATGTACACAATGCGGGGATCAGGAGTGCGCTATGTACACAATGCGGGGATCAGGAGTGCGCTCTCTACACAATGCGGGGATCAGGAGTGCGCTCTCTACACAATGCGGGGATCAGGAGTGCGCTCTCTACACAATGCGGGGATCAGGAGTGCGCTCTCTACACAATGCGGGGATCAGGAATGCGCTACGGACACAATGCGGGGATCAGGAGTGCGCTCTCTACACAATGCGGGGATCAGGAATGCGCTACGGACACAATGCGGGGAACCAACTTATTCTCTCCATACTGGCAGCAGTGCAGACAAACACAACTCACTGTTTCTCAGTGCTGAGGCTGAGAAATGTGTCCCCCATAGCAGGCTGTGTCCTCTCCTCTCCCCTCTTTCTCTCCAGCTGCAGAATCTTCTCCTCTTCTCAGAAATCATAGAAGGCGGGCTGGGGGAAGGGGGCGGATACAGTCTTTAACATTGGCTGAGGAGGCAGCAGAGAGGTGGATATCCATTCGCCTCTAAAATTAGTTTGTGCCGGTGTTCTGATGAGAAGTGTCCTCGTATCGGATAGTGTCCGCCCCGTACTGCGCAGGCGCAGCGCTTGCGCAGTACGGAGGACAAGGAGACGCCGAAAGTGTCCGAAGTTGATCAGCTGACCATCAGCTGTACACGGTGCTTGGGCAATTAATAGTGAAGGCTTTGCAGGAGGGCCCCTCGCGGGCTCGCTTCGCTCGCCACGCTTCGGGCGCGGCCTCGCTTCGCTCGCCACGCTTCGGGCACGGCCTCGCTGCACTCGGCATCTATTTATTCTAACTCTATGTCCACTTGGATAGTGGGCAATAAACCTGGACACAGGGCGAGAATAAAAGCGCAGGCGCCGTGTACAGCTGACGATCAGCTGTTGAACTTTGGAGACTTTCGGCGTCTTGTTTGTCCTCCGTACTGCGCCTGCGCAGTACAGGGCGGACACTATCCGATGGGGGACAGTATTCGACAAGACACCGGGTCTAGCTAAAGATTTTCGGCTTCTGCGGCCGCAGCTGTTGTATCCTTCCACAACAAAAAAAGGATCCCCAGCTTCCAGGCAGCAATAGAGAACATGCAGGCAAGGAAAACACAAACAAGAAACACTAACATCTGCAAATACTACCATGTGGATTATGGGGGTGCTTAAATAATTTTTGGGGAGGCTTGAGCACACCCAAGCACCCACCTGGTGCCGCCCCTGTTCAGGGGCAGTTGAAAAAAGTGTCCAACTGCCTCTGAATGCGCGTTTAACAGCGTCTCGTGTGCATGAGGCCTTAAAGAGCCGATGTACAGCTAGGATGGCTCGCGCAGGGGAGCCAACCTGCCAAGGTATAACTGCAGCGGCTGGTCCAGGATGACGGGGTGCCTGGACTGATTTCTGTGACGTCAGCAGAGAGCGGACTTAAGTCCACTCTTTGCTGAAAACAGGTCACAGGAGTGCAAAACAAACTGCACTCCTGTGACCCATAGGAGAAGCCCAGCCAAACAAGCTTTCCCTGTTCTTCTCCTTTAACCCTTGCAAAGTATTTCACCAAAACTGAAATTCCTATTGTAGATGATGCCTAAAATCTGTCTTATGCTGGCCATACACTATAGGTAATGGGCACAAAATCGATAATCGTTGGGCCGTTTTTGAGCCGAAAAAAGGAAGGACAAGTTCGGAGATTTTCTGCCAAACGAACGATAAATTGAAAGGTTAATGTGTTTCCCGTCCGAACTGTCTGCACTAGGTATATGTAAAAACACAAACAAACAAAAATGGATGCATTTATGTCCATTGAACGATTTATCGATCATTACATGATGGCACTATCGTTTGCTCTCAAAGCTGAATGTTCGTTTTTCGAAAATGGGTTCGGAATGATTTTTCGGATAGTGTTTGGCCAGCATTAGTCTCGGTTCACACTGGTGTGGTGTGGGAAACCCTGCGATTCAGTGCCGGTTCCCGTATCGCACCTGAATCGTGCAGTCGTTCAAACTGAGATCTGCTAACTGCTGGGGGTGTGAATGTAAAGTTAATGACCCCCCCAGATCGATTTGCAGATCGCAGTGCAAACTGTGAAATGGTAGTGGAATGTGAATACCCATGAGATCCAATTCCAGTGCGGACCAAAAAAAAGCTGCCAGATTACATTCAATTTTACAGAAAATGACAGCGGCTGCAGGTTGAAAAGTAAAAGTAATTTTTAACCATTTCAGCCCTGGAAGGATTTACCCCCTTCCAGACCAGGCTATGTTTTGCGATACGGCACTGCATCGCTTTAACTGACAATTGCACGGTCGTGCGGCGTTGTACCCAAGCAAAATTGACATCCTTTTTTTCTCACAAATAGAGATTTCTTTTGGTGTTATTTCATCATCTCTGCAGTTTTTATTTTTTGCGCTATAAACAAAAAAAAGAGCGATAATTTTGAAAAAAAAGACTATATTTTTTTTTTTTACTTTTTGCTGTAATAAATATCCCCAAAAATGTTTTTAAAAATAAAATTTCTTCATCAGTTTTGGCCAATATATATTCTTCTACATATTTTTGGTAATAAAAAATAAGCATATACTGATTGGTTTGCGCAAAAGTTATAGCGTCTACAAACTATGGGAAAGATTTATGTCATTTTTATGGCATCTTTATTATTATATTTTTTTTTTTTACTAGTAATGCTTTACTAGTGATGCGATTTTTTTTTTTTTTTTTTTTTATCGAGACTGCGACATTGCAGATCGGACACTTTTGACACATTTTTACACACACACTTCCCTGTTCTGGCTCTCGTTCCCGCGAACGCACGTGGCCAGCGGTCATCGCAACCATTGGCAACACGCATGGGTTCCCCCGCAGTGCAGCAGGTGTGCAGGCGGCTGCTATCCCTGCTTAAAGGGCCGACGTACAGCTACAATGGCTCACAGGAACGTGCTGACCTGCCGCTGTATAATGACGGCGGCTGGTCGGCAAGTGGTTACTATGGCTTGTGTAGCAATTGTATATGTTCTGTTTTTTTTTTTTTTTTTTGCTATATTTTTTTTTCCACAAAAATTGAGTTACCTATCAAAATGTATTTCAGGTAAAAACATAAAACATATAAAGCTATACCCATAAATATTTTCTACTGAGAAATGTGTCAGCTCACACTTCTAGGAAGATGAATTGCAAAGCCCGTTCATAATTCTTCTTATTTATTGTTGCAATCCCTCCTGTGCCTAGACCGGCCACAAATTAGATACAAATAATAACTTTCATAATTAGTTTTAGCTCTTACCTAGAAAGGACAGACTGATCACGATGTAGAGACTCATCTCCCATTACAGGGTGCTGTAGCTGAAGGATATGAGTGGTCACTGGAAGATGGTCTGAATTGATTTCAATTTATAGGAAGGATATGAGCGAAATACGAAGTGAAGAAATTGTTTTTAACCACTTCATTACTGGGCGCTTTTCTCTTCTTCCTGCCCAGACAAATTTTCATCTTTCAGCTCTGTCACACTTTTAATAACGATTGCACGGTCATGCTACACTGTACCCAAACTATATTTTTTGCATTTTGTTCACACAAATAGAGCTTTCCTTTGGTGGCATTTAATCACCACTGGGTTTTTTATTTTTTTGCTAGACAAACAAAAATTACCCTTTTCTCCTTCACTGATGTTCTCTGATGAGGCTGCACTGATGGGCACTGATAGGCTGCATTGATAAGGCGGCACTGATGAAAAGGCACTTATATGCAGCACTTATGGGCACTGATGGATACTGATGGGCGGCAGTGATGGGCACTGATAGTTGGCACTAAGGAGGATGCACTGGTGAGCACGGACATGCATCCATGACCGGACTGTGGGCAAACATTTTCTTGGGCTCCCTCTTCCATGCAATTTCACTCTCCACATGCTTTGAGACATACAATAAATAGCAGCTAGACTCAAAATCAGTTTACTGAATCAGATCAGGCAGTGATTGTGATTGGTTGCCAAAGGTTACAGTGTATCCTTACCGCTCACTGACTGGCTGCTAGAGGTTACAGCACACATTATGGCTCACTGATTATTTTCAAGAGGTTACAGCACATGACTTCTGCTTGTAGATTGGTGGCTATTGATTACTGTACATCAATACTGCTCACTGATTGATTGCTAGAGGTTACTGGACATCTATACCACTCACTTATTGGTTGCTGGAGGTTACTGCACATTATTGCTGCTCACTGATTGGTTCCTAGAGGTTATTGCACATCCTTACCGCTCAATGACTGGTTGCATTACTGTGCACTGATTGGTTTCTAAAGGTTACAGCACATCATCTCCTCACTACCTGCACACCATGGACTGGGGAGATGAGGGGACCAATCAATAGACAGAAAACTTCTAGGAATCCAAGGACTCCTGGGAACAGTGGCAATGCTGGGGGGGTGATCAGTGGCAATGCTTGGGGGTTGATGGGATCAGTAACAGTGGTGGGGGATGGGATAAGTTAGGAGGCAGTACACTGTGACAAATTCTGAATCATGTAGAGCAAAGCTGGAAATCTTTGGCAAGTATATAGTGGGGGATTCTACCAATGTAATGGGGAATTTACAATGACCCCCAATGTGAGGGGGGATTTACACTGACCATCAATGTGAGGGGGAATTTGCACTGACCACCATGTAACAGGGGATTTTATGCCATCCACCAATAGAAAAGAGGGATTTCTACACTCACACCAATGTAATAAGAGCATTTACACAAACCACCAGTGTAAGGGGGAATATACAATGACCTCCATGTAAGGGGGACTATACACTGACAAGCATTGTCGAGGGGATTTGTACTGACCACCAATGTAAGGTGACACTTCTACACTGACCACCAATGTTAGGGGGATTTACACTGACCACCAATATAAAGGGGGATTTACACTGACCCCCAGTGTAAGGGCAATTCTGCACTTACCACCAATGTAAAGAGAAATGTACACTGATCACCAATGCTATGAAGAATTTACACTGACAACAAATGTAATGGGGCATTTTACATCAATGGCCAATAAAGGGGGATTTCTACACTGGTAACCAATTTCAAGGGGGCTTCTACACGGACCACCAATGTAAGGGAGGATTCAAAACTGACCACAAATGCAAGTTTGGATTTTTTTTAATGATTACCAATATAAAGAGGAGTTTCTGCACTGGCCACCTATGTAATGGGGATTTACACTGACCACTAATGTAATATAAGCATTCACAGTAACCACCAATGTAAAGAGGCATTTACACTGACCACCAAAGTAAGGGGGACCTTCACACTGGCCACTAGTGTTAATGAAAGGATTGTACACCAAGCTCTAATGCAGTGAAAAGATTTACACTGGCCACCAATGTAACTGAGACATTTAGCCTGCGTTCACATTTGTGTGTGTCGGGAATACATGCAAAATCGCTTTGCTGACACCAGAGAAACATGTTGCCCTTTAGCAGATACACAGAAGTGCCATTAATTGTTAATCACACCCTCACGCATCAGCTGAGATGTGCGTATTCACATGCACCAAAATTCATAGTGCAGTGGCACCATGTTCTTTTGAAGAAGGGTTCCACCTCCAATTTGCTTACCTTTGCAGAACAGGCTGATGTTAGGCTTAATGAGCACAGTTGCAGGCAGGACTTTCAAGCATGCCCCTTTACCTCCCCAGTGGGCAGCATTCAGCAGAAGTGATGGTAGATATGACCTCAGGGGGGCATGATATACATATGAATACCGCCGCCATTTACATATTAATACCAGTTATTTACATGTAAACACAGGGTCTGCAGGTGAGTCATCTGTACATGGGAATAGGGCAGAGCTGGGCAGCAGCAACAGAACTTTACACTGAGTTATCGGGACACAGCACGGGACTAATAGTTCAAGGAATAAGGGAATTTAAACTGGGATAGTTGACAAGTATGGGGCAGCTGCTTTGAGCTTCACAACAATAATGGCACTGCCTTAAAAACGGTCCTGCATGCATCACTGATGGGCACTAAAAGGCAGCACTGATAGGCACTGATTGGCATCACTGGTGGGCATCACTTGTGGACACTGGTGGGCACTGACAGGCATTACTGATGGGGCAGATCCCCCCTGTGAGGAAAGCCACTTATCAGCTTTCCTCTCCTCGTGAGCTTTCAGTGTGAGGAGAGGAATGCCAATAACTGCCATTTCCTATTTACACTGTGATCAGCTGTGATTGGACACAGCTGATCACATGATGAAGAGCCTACTTCATAGGCTCTTTACGGAGATTGGTGATGGTATGTTTGAGGGACACGCAGGAGCGGTCGTTCTGCAGGACGTCATATGAAATGATGATGGTAAATCATTCTGCTATAGGCCAGGCGGGAAGGTGCTAAAGATGTAGAAGTGATGTGTTATGGAAGACAATAACAACCATGATGTAAGGGAGCCATAAGGAACTAGACAATCAGAGATGAACAGAGTGATCTTGTGTTCCTGCTAACTAGGAACATGGATCACTCTGTTCATCTAGTGAATCCATCCCGCTACATGATGGCACACTGCAAACTTTTACTAACTTTTATTAAAATATTTTGGTGCTCTAGTGGGGGGAGGGGCTCCCCTGCAGGAGCAATGAAGGTGGATTCGGTAATTGCACCGTCCGCAGGCAGCATTAAATGACTGCTTCTTCCTGTGTTCACGCCGCTCTGCAGTGTGGAGAAGATGGAGGGAGGAGGTGGGTGGAGCCAACACTCTCACTGAGGGGCGTAGAAGGAAGAAGGCTCCGCTCTGAATGCTGGGGCTCTCGCTCTCCTCATCAGCAGCGGCTCCGACGTGACTCACTGACATCATTGGTTGCTAGACGCCAGGCGGGCCAGGTGCTAGCAATCAGTGCAGGTAACACAGAGGCTAAGCCAGCGGCGCAGCTCCACCCACCTCCCCCTGGTGCAGCGCGGCGTAATTATTACAGTAACAGAGTCTTCGCTGATCAGCTGATGTGAGACAGAGAAAGAGACTTGGGACTGCAGTCAGTGTCAGTAATATTTTTGAGGGGGGGCAATTGCCCTGTTGCCCTGGATCCGCCCCTGCTTTAGCGTAAGTCTGTGCTTTGCTCATGGAGAAATGACTTATCCCTTTATCATCCCCTTTTATAGTTAAATATGAATTGCAGATAAAAGAGGGAGCCCCGCACTGATGTCACGGGCCGCGGTCTGGACTCCCGGAAGTGGGAAAGGCAACCTGTCAAAGACCAATTGTGGCACTGGAAGGGGGGGGGGAATCTGATGAGCGGGAGTTCCACTTTAAAGTCTGTTTTTATTCAGTTTTGGGTTGCTTTATCTTTGTGGTTGTGGTACCCTGATCAGCCATAAGTCTATCTCAAATTTTGATAATAGTTGGTGACTTAGCCTTCAAAAAAAGCAATGTTTCTTTCTTTGTTAAGGGCAGTAAAGCTATTTAACTCTCGCAGAGACTCTTTTGTAATAATATTTCATAGAAGAAAATAATATTTTTGTCACAGTCACTTCGCAAGTGCACCGTTTAGATTCAGAATTAATAGTAATGATAATTAGTATGTTATATTTTAATTATTAATTATTGTATAACTTTATAGTGAGGGGTCTCTGAATAATTTATTATTATTTAAGGAGAAGGGGTGGGATTAAAATAAGTTTGTACTTCTTCCCACTCCTTTTCAGATGTGTAAACTGAATATTTTTTTTATAGTTTTGTTTGTTAGCTCTTGTAACTAGTTTTGGTATTGCCTACTACTGAATGATTACTTCTTTTATTTTTATGGGTTTTTTTTTTGTTTTTTGTTTTTTTTACATGTTCAAAATAAGCTCTAACTAACTAACTAACTAACTAACTAACTGACTAACTAAATTGCATAGTTCTTTTTCACAGATCAGATGAAATATCTGACATTTATGCCCTGTTTTTAACCAGTTCAACTCCCATACCTGTACACCTCCTATAGACCAGAGCAATTTTCTTGTATTTCAGCCATAGACCTGTTTTTTTGGCAATAACGTTGTCATTAACCGCTTGCCGACCGCCTCACGCAGATATACTGTGGCAGAATGGCACGTACAGGCAAACTAACGTACCTGTACGTTGCCCTTTAAGAGGCGGCCTGCGGGCGCGCGTGCACCACCGAGGCAAGCTCCGTGAATCGGGGGATACCCGCGATCGTCTCACGGAGAGGGTGAACGGGGAGATGCTAATGTATACAAGCATCTCCCCATTCTGCCTAGTGACAGTGTCACTGATCACCGCTCCCTGTGATCAGAAGCAGAGATCAGTGACGTGCCACACACAGCACCTCCCCCCCACAGGTAGAAACACTCCCCAGGACACACTTAACCCCTACACTGCCACCTAGTGGTTAACCCCTTCATTGCCAGTGTCATTTAAACAGGAATCAGTGCATTTTTATAGCACTGATCGCTGTATAAATGACAATGGTCCCAAAAATGTGTCAAAAATGTCCGATGTATCCCCAATAATGTTGCAGTCACGATAAAAATCGCTAATCACCACCATTACTAGTAAAAAAAAAAAAATTTATAAAAATGCCATAAAACTATCCCCTATTTTGTAAACGTTATAACTTTTGCACAAACCAATCAATAAATGCTTATTGCGATTTTTTTTTTGCCAAAAATATGTAGAAGAATACATATTGGCCTAAACTGAGGAAAAAAATTTTTTTTTATATATTTTGGGGGGATATATTATAGCAAAATATAAAAAATAATGCTTTTTTTCAAAATTGTCGCTCTTTTTTGTCTATAGCGCAAAAAAGAAAAACCACAGGGGTGATCAAATACCACCAAATGAAAGCTCTATTTGTGGGAAAAAAAGGACGTCAATTTTGTTTGGGAGCTACGTCGCACGACCGCGCAATTGTCAGTTAAAGTGACGCAGTGCTGAATTGCAAAAAGTGCTCTGGTCAGGAAGGGGGTAAATTCTTCCGGGGCTGAAGTGGTTAAAGCGGAGTTCCACCAAAAAAAAAAAAAAAATTAAAAGTCAGCAGCTACAAATACTACAGCTGCTGACTTTTAATATATGGACACTTACCTGTCCAGGGCGCCTGCGATATCGAGTCCTGAAGACGATTTGTCTGCCACTGCCATCTTTGGTAAGGGAATCAGGAAGTGAAGCCTACTGCACATGCACGAGTCGCGCTGCGCGATCCCACTGGTCCCTGCTGTCTTCTGGGACCTGTGTGTCTCCCAGAAGACAGTGTGGGTGGATGGAGTAGGTGCCGGAAGTGGCATAGGTCGCCGCGGTGATCTATGCCTGGAAGTGGGAGCAAATACCTGTATTACACAGGTATCTGCTCTCTCCTCCCCCCTGAAAGGTGCCAAATGTGACACCGGAGTGGGGGAGGATTCCAAAAAGCAGAAGTTCCATTTTAGGGTGGAACTCCGCTTTAAGTCATTAATTAAGAGAACAAAGTATATATATATATATATATATATATATATATATATATATATATATATATATATATATATATATATATATATATATATATATATATGTGTATATGTATATAATACTGTGTGAAAAAATGCTGTATATTAAGAATGCTTTCAGAAATAGAATCATTAATAGTTTATTTTTAATTAATTAGCAAAATGAAAAGTAAATGAACAGAAAAGAAATCCAAATCAATATTTGTTGTGCCCGCCCTTTGCCTTCAAAACAGCAAAAAATCATCAATTCTTCATAGAACATGGAAACAAGGCTAAGCCAATCAACCATGCACGACAACATAGGAACTGGGGTAAGGAAAAATGTCAGCGGGTGCTCTGGACTGAGGAGTAAAAATATGAAATATTTGGCTGTAGCAGGAGGCAGTTTGTTCTATGAAGGGCTGGAGAAGCGATACCATAATGAGTGTCTGCAGACAACAGTGAAGCATGGATGGTGGACGTTTCTTTGCTGTTGGGGCTGCATTTCTGCAAATGGTGTTGGAGATTTGGTCAGGATCAATGGTGTCCTCAGTGCTGAGAAATATCAGCATGGACACTTATCCATCATACCATACCATCAGGGAGGCGTGTGATTGGCCCCAAATTTATTCTGCAGCAGGACAATGACCACAAACATGTAGCCAATGTCATTAAGAACTAGCACTCCAGAAATTTTCGTTTCATTTTTGATGCATCCGTTCATTGAAGAATTTTTTGTGGTCATATAAGTGATGTTGACCCGATTCGTTTTCAGAATTTATTTTGTATCTTCGGCATTCGTTTCATATATTCGTTGGTCTGGGTGGATTCGAAAAATGTTGCAGTTTTTCCAAAAGATTGCTACATATTCAATTTATTATAAAATTGGACAGATACGGATCTGAAGGATTCAATGTTTTCGGACACTAGGCCAACCCACCAAGAGAAATGACATGAGCGGATTGGACAATATCAACTGGCATCATGTGCCTCCGAATTAATGAATGGAACGAAATTCAATTGAATTAATTTCCCCATGTGCCCGAACTACTATTGCATCATATGACATCATCCGAATGAAACGAAAGAAGCAAATGCATTTGATAATTTTGTTATACATTTTATTGGGATTCGTTGACATTGGTTACTATGTCCTTACGGAGATTCTTATACATCCGCATCTCCAAAAATTAAATTTTCATCTGAAAAAGGGATTGAAACACACGTGTCTATTAACCCTTTCATGAACTAAGCCTATTTTTGAAATTTGGTGTTTACAAGTTAAAATCCGTATTTTTTGCTAGAAAATTACTTAGTTCCCAAACATTATATATATTTTTTTAGAAGAGAATCTAGAGAATAAAATGGCGATTGTTGCAATATTTTTTATAACACGGTATTTGTGCAGCGGTGTTTTAAACGCAAATTTTTGGAAAAGGGACACTTTCATGAATTTTAAAAAATCCAAACAGTAAAGTTACCCCAATTTTTTTGTATAATGTGAAAGATGATGTTACGCCGAGTAAATAGATACCAAACATGTCACCCTTTATAATTGCACGCACTCGTGGAATGGCGACAAACTACAGTACCTATGAATTTCCATAGGCGACGCTTTAACATTTTTTTACGGTTACCAGGTTTGAGCTACAGAGGAGGTCTAGTGCTAGAATTATTGCTCTCACTCTGACGATCGCGGCGATACCTCACATGTGTGGTTTGAACACCGTTTACATATGCGGGCGCGACTTCCGTATGCGTTTTCTTCGCTGCGCGAGCTCGCGGGGACAGGGGCACTTTAAAAATTTTTTTTTTTTAATTTATTTATTTATTTTATTTATTTTTTTACTTTAAAATTGTGTTTAAAAAAATTTTTTTTATTTTTTTTTACTTTTATTGCTGTCACAAGGAATGTAAACATTCCTTGTGACAGTAATAGGTGGTGACAGGTACTCTTTATGGAGGGATGGGGGGTCTAAAAGACCCCCCATCCCTCCTTTACACTTCAAAGTATTCAGATCGCCGAAAACGGCGATTCTGAATACTGTGTACTTTTTTAAATTCCGCGCCATTGGCAGCCGAGTAAACGGGAAGTGACGTCATGACGTCGCTTCCGCGTTTACAACAAGAAGGCTGGAACGAAGCTGCTCACAGCTTCGTTCCAGCCCGCCCCCAGCCGCCGAAGATTCCCGATTGGACACCGGGCCTCCCGATCGCACGGGAGGCCCGGTAACAGCGGCGGGAGGCGGCGGGAGGGGGGGATGTCCCCTCCCGCTCCTCTGGTAAAACAACCGAGCGGCTTTTAGCCGCATAGGTTGTTATACACGGGTAGCCGATCGCCCGCTGGAAACAACGTTACCAGGATGATGCCTGCAGCTGTGGGCATCATCCCGGTATAACCCCGGAAAGCCGAGTACGCATATGTGCGTACGGTCGGCGGGAAGAACTATCTTCTATGTGGAGCAGCTCAGGGGGATTTCACACACATCTTCTGGTCCTGTCCATACATTACGTTATTTTTTGGGTGGAAGTGGTGGACTTGTTGAACTCTTTTACTTCTGCTCCTTTGCCGGTTTCAATGTCTGGTGGAGGCTTTTCTCCATAAAGCATTTGAGGGAGTGTTTGCTAATATTACATTATTTTATGCGAGAAAAGCCATTGCTTTACATTGGAAGACAATTGCGCGGTCATGCGACACTGTACCCAAACAAAATTGATGTCCTTTTTTTTCCCCCACAAGTAGAGCTTTCTTTTGTTGGTATTTTAATCACCTCTGCAGTTTTAATTTTTTGTGCTATAACCAAAGAAAGCCAATTTTGAAAAAAACATTTTCTTTTTAACTTTTTGCTATAATACATATCCAAAAAAAACGACCGATATGTATTCTTCTACATATTTTTGGTAAAAAAAATTGCAGTAGGCATAAATTGATTGGTTTGCACAAAAGTTATCACGTCTACAAACTACGGGATGGATTTAGGGACTTTAGTTTCAGTGCTATAAAAATGTACAGATCAATATAAAAATGACACTGGCAGGGAAGGGGTTAACACTGCGGGCGATAAAGGGGTTAAATGTTTTCCCTCAGCGTGTTCTAACTGTAGGGGGGATGGGCTCACTGGGACATGACAGAGATCACTGTTACTGATAACAGTATATCTCTGACATGTCCCCTGTCAGAACGGGGATTTGCCTTGTTTACAACTGCGCCTGCGCGAGCCGCCGTACAGGTAAGGTGATTCAAGCAGGAGAGCCGACCTGCCGCAGTACATCTGTGTGAGCTGGTTGGCTAGTGGTTAATGTGATCTTAAAAAAAATCAACAAACAAAACAAATAAACACAAAAAAAGTTTAAACATTAAGTGTTAATAAAGTAGAGTGTAGCCATGGGTTGCTACTATAGTTATTATGGTTGAGCGGTTCATTGTTTCTTGTATATGAGTTTGGCTCCCCCTAGTGTCTGCTGAACTGTCAGGATTTTCTTTCCTCCCTGAGAGGTGAACAGAGCTATGCATTATGAGACATATAGTCTTGGATAAGGAAGTTACTCTGTTGGCTGGATCAGCTCTGGACTACAGAATACACAATGCAAAGCGCGCAGAACAGCCTGCTGGGAGGAAAGATAAAAGGACAGGCTTGGCCTGTTTTCAGCCTCTCTGGATGCCATTCAACACCTGCCAGCAGGAGGTCTGTGTGACACGGAGTTAGAGACTGTGGCCTATACAGCGGAGAGCTGGATCGCTTGCCTCAGAGGGAACTCAGAGGGCAGCACCGCTATTTCAGCAAGCGGACTAGCCTGCAATCCAGGGCATCTGGGATCACCTGCACTCCAGCCCACTGGGAGTCACAGCACGGTGTGTTGGTGCCATTCTCCCCGAACATAGGCACCAGAAGGGAGCCCTACATCTATTGAGATCCATTGTGGTGAGAGGGCACCTGCCCATACAGAGATTACAGTATTGCTGAGTGAGTTCTTTTCTACAGACTGCTAGTGAGACTTGTAGTTCCATGGATGTGAATCTACTTCTTCACAGGCATCTTACAGCCAGAGTTGGGCCTTGTCTCTCCTTTCCTGTGCTGTAAGTTCAGTAATGTATTGCACTTACATTTAAAGAGGAACCTACACGTGGTGATATTTCTTCAGTTTAAGTGTTCATCAGTTACACCTTTTGTTCTTCAGTCCTTTTTGTCTTTTACCTACCTGGATTACAAAGTACAATATTACACTGCAGTATAAACATCAGGCTAGCTGAAGACATCCGGAATTTAAAGAACATTCACCATCTCCTTATTGTATTGTGCTTTACTGCTCTCCATTTGAAGGCCAATCACTAAATTACAATTTAGGGGGAGCCATTTTGTGAGATATTCTTTAAATCTGTTTTGTGCACTGTATGCTGGTTTGTGTGTTGAGGCCTCAGAGGAAAGGTATTCAACACATGTGTTAAAGGTGTTGGATATTTATCTCTCTGTGCACCTGTTCACATCCACCTATTCAGGTCAAAGAGGTACACACTTTGTGTATTTATATTCATTAAGTGAGATTTATGGGGGGGGGGGGAGCACCACCGGCAGCCTGGGATCGTAGGGGAAGGGAGAGGAGAGTCACCGCCGCCTAGTTGATCAGAGCACAGGGAACATAACAGCTTTAATTTCAATAGCTGTGTGTTCCCCGCTGTGCACCGTCATATACAGCCCCTCCCTCTTGTCTGGGCACTTTGATAGACAGATCACCCGTCCCAGGATTGAAATTAAAGCGGTTATGTTCCCCGCACTCTAAAAAACCAGGCGGCAGCAGCTCTCCTCTCCCTTCCCCTACACAGGTAGGCTGCATTGGGGACACATGGCTGCATTGGGGGCACAGAGCTGCATTGGGGGCACAGAGCTGCATTGGGGGCACAGAGCTGCATTGGGGACACGGAGATGCAATGGGGAGACAGAGCTTGATTGGGGACACAGGGCTGCATTGGGGGACACAGAGCTGCATTGGGGACACAGGGCTGCATTGGGGGACACAGAGCTGCATTGGGGACACAGGCTGCATTGCGAACACAGACTGCAATGGGGACACAGCGCTGCAATGGGGACACAGAGCTGCAATGTTGACACAGAGCTGCATTGGAGACACAGAGCTTCATTGGGGACACATGGCTGCATTGGGGACACATGGCTGCAATGGGGACACATGGCTGCATTGGGGACACATGGCTGCATTGGGGACAAATGGCTGCATTGGGGACACAGAGCTGCAATGGGGACACATGGCTGCATTGGGGACACAGGGCTGCATTGGGGACAAAGGGCTGCATTGGGGACACAGAGCTGCAATGGGGACACATGGCTGCATTGGGGACACATGGCTGCATTGGGGACACAGGCTGCAATGGGGACTCATGGCTGCATTAGGGACACATGGCTGCATTGGGGACAAATGGCTGCATTGGGGACACAGAGCTGCATTGGGGACACAGAGCTGCATTGGGGACACAGAGCTGCATTGGGGACACAGAGCTGCATTGGGGACACATGGCTGCACACAGGCTGGACACATATGATATGAGTAAGCATCCAATGATGTGAAACGTGTTAGCGATTATTCACCCTGCACGTCTTTTTCTTATGTGACTGTATTTTGGATTTTTATACTCTACAATAAAGATGTTTTTTCTTCAGAGTGCGGCTATCCAGGAACTTTTTCATCTCCATCTAATTTGTACAAAGCCAGCACCTGGAGCGAGTTCATACTAGGGCGGAAGCAGTTTAAAGTTTGGAAGCTTTGTGAGCGGCATCTCCTTTTTCATCTGCATTTTTAAAGCTTGATTTAACATTTAATAAATGTGAGTGCATTTCCTAAGTTGGGCTGGTAAATCTTTAAATGCATTAACCAAAGAAACTGCACTATTGGATGTCTTTTTCCACTTTACCACAAGAGTTATAGAAAAAAAAATTCCTTTCCTGGGGAGCAAAAGAGCGGAGTGTGGTATTTTCTGGTCTATGGAAGTTTTTTTCTATACTGCCTAATTGGCCCATTTATGGGTCTTGTATGAAGGTGAGCAAGTATTTCACCGGATGATGGTGCACAGCTTTATATGCGGTGGAGCACTGAGAGAATATCAAGAGCAACACGCACTGCTTTTATATATGAAGAAACATTGGTGTTGAGCACTTACTGTGTGGACTGTTGGGACTTTTCTAATTTTACATATATTCACTGTGTCATTATATTGACATTTCACTTGGATAGTTATATTTTAATTACTGTATGTATTGGCGTATAACACGCACTTTTTCACCCTGAAAATCGGGTGCAAATAGCATGTGCGTGTTATACGCCGATACTTCAATTTTTTTTTTTTGGTTGGAACTCCACTTTAAAATGAATGTGCATGTTATAGCCTGTGCGTGTTATACGCCGATACATACGGTAGATGGTCTATTAGACCTGTTTGGCATTTGGATTTAGCAATTTATTCACAATGTTTTGCTAATTTATTATAAGTTATTAACAAATAAGTTTATTGATTGGGCAGCGCTATCACACATTGTTTAAAATTCTAATTTTCTTACCACAATCTGTCATTTTACTCCAGGTCAGTCCCTTCCCCCTCCAGTTAGAACATACATTAGGGAACACAATTAACCCCTTGATCGCCCCCTAGTGTTAACTCCTTCCCTGCCAGTGACATGTTTACAGTAATCAGTGTATTTTTAGAGCACTGATCGCTGTATAAATGTCAATGGTCCCAAAAATGTGTCAAAAGTGTCCGATGTGTCCGCCATAATGTCGCAGTTCCGATAAAAATTGTAGATCGCCGCCATTACTAGTAAAAAAAAAAATAATAATAAAAATGCTATAAATCTATCCCCTGTTTTGTAGATGCTATAACTTTTGCGCAAAACAATCAATATACACTTATGGCGTGTATTTGATTTTTTTGGGGATATTTATTATAGCAAAAAGTAAAAAATCGTATTTTTTTCAAAATTGAAGCTCTTTTTTTGTTTATAGCGCAAAAAATAAAAACCGCAGAGGTGACCAAATACCACCAAAAGAAAGCTTTATTTGTGGGAAAAAAAAGACATCTTGTTTGGGTACAACGTCGATTAAAAAATGATTTATTCATTAGTTTAGGCCAATATGTCATCTACTACATGTTTTTGGTAAATTATTGATTTTTACTACCAAAAATATGTAGAAGAATACATATCGGCCTAAACTGAGAAAAATTTCCTTTTTTTAAAAAAAATGGGGGATATTTATTATGGCAAAAAGTACAAAATATTGTGTTTTTTTTCAAAATTGTCGCTCTTTTTTTGTTTATAGCGCAAAAAATAAAAATCGCAGAGATGATCAAATACCACCAAAAAAATCTCTATTTGTGGGAAAAATAGGACGTCAATTTTGTTTCGGTAGAGTGTCGCACGACCGCGCAATTGTCAGTTAAAGCGACGCAGTGCCGAATCGCAAAACATGGCCCGGTCATTGGGCAGCCAAATCTTCTGAGGCTGAAGTGGTTAATGCAGGAGAATGTTCCCCAGTTGCTTCTAAACAGATTTCAGACTCCGTAATTCAACATGTGCTCATGCAGCAAATGCTCACAAGTGCAGAAGAGACCATGTGCTTACAGAGAAATAATGACTTCAGAAATCTGTCTTCTTACTGTTGTGTTTCAAATACCTCCATAGGCCTCGATCTGTGCGCATGGTATGGTCACCTGCTGACTCAACACCATCCACAGGGAGCTTAGCCTCTTACCACGTCAAAGAAAATAAATCCAATGCAATTTTGCTAGAGATTAGTTCAGTCAATTTTTGTCATTTCATTGTGTGAGAAAAAAGCATTATAATTAAAATACTCGATAAACCAAATCTAAAATGCACAGTATTGTTTCTACAAATATATAGTTTTGCATGGAAACAGACACATTTAGTATTGTTGGATTCCAGACAAAAAAATAAAATTAAAACCAAAAACACTGTGCTTCTGGGGTGCAATTCACAAACTATAGTATTTCTTTTTTTTTTTTTCACCAATTGTCTTATATTTCAAAAAAAAAAAGAAAAAAAATATATTGAAAGTGTGGTATCAAACTAAAGCACTATCTGTTCCCATAAAAAAAAATAAAGGTTGACAAAAAAGAAGCAATTGATAGTCCATTGTTATATAAATGCTGGTTATCTGCATCAGGTGGATCTCTTGGTGCTTTTAGCTCTTCCATATACACAGCCCAGAACCACTAGAATAACAGTGAAGAAGAATTTTACAGCAAGATATGCTGCTAATATTAAAGTTTCTCGACCAATATGGGACATCTGAGGTGGTTCTGTAAAAACAATTAGGATGTATGAGTATATCGTTGAACCAAGTACAATATGTTCAGGTCATATTTAAAATCAAATTTCACAAAAAAATAATAATAATAATAATAATGTAACACATAAAGTATAATTGCTTCACATACCATTTTGTAGATTACCCAGTTCAGCTCTGTACAACCCTTATAGTGAAAATGCTGGCTATCACCCACATTTGGTTTTGCTCTTACTTATTTTACTTATATTAAAAGTTTCACAATTTGGAGTATTTGGAAAAAAAAAAAATTTGGGCACAACTTAAAGTAGACTTTGGATATCTTTTTATATCCTTTTCCATCTTTATAAAGTTCCATTACCTTGTTACGCAGGTCTTTTGACAGTTCTTTTCTGCTCCCTACGGCTTAGTGTTTAGCTTGCTCAGTGCATCCACGCGAGAGCCAACAAACTCATTGACTACTTATACACAGATACTAACTGCAATTTAAATAGCCACAGATGTGGGAAATTAACCTTTAACTGCCATTTTAACCTATGTGTGTCACCTTGTGTGCCTGTACCAAGACCAAACATTCCAGGGGATGGAGATTTTTGATCAGGGCCATTTGGGTGATTTCTGTTCATTATGACTAAAAAAGGAGCTGAAAAACAACAACTATGTGATAATAAGTGTCTTTATATGATCACTATCTTTGAATAAAAGACAGTGTTTTGGCATGATCAGTCATATTTTCAAGCTCAATGCCATAATTTCACAATTTCTGCCAGGGTATGCAAACTTTTAAGCACATCTGTAAATTTGAAAAACCAAATGCCAAGAAATTTTCTTTCTAGTTGGTATTACGCTCTGGCATCTTCCAAAAACTGGAGAAATCGGGTTTGGTTGGACTGACCCTTACAAAGCAATGTATAGTGGTTCATATATTTTCTAACCTTATTGCCTGGACTAAACCTTATTGTCTTGACTAAAAAAAGGCAAAAAACATCTGAAATACTGCATTTGAATATATTTTATTCAAATTTTTAGCCAGCAGGTGGAGATAGAGGTTCTTTTTAGCTTCCCAGACATTTCACCACAAAACTTCAAGCCAATTTAATTAATAAATGTGGATCTAAAAATCTATGCTAAACTGATAGCACTAAGTTACATAGTTACATAGTAGGTGAGGTTGAAAAAAGACACAAGTCCATCAAGTCCAACCTATGTGTGATTATGTGTCAGTATTACATTATATATCCCTGTATGTTGCGGTCATTCAGGTGCTTATCTAATAGTTTCTTGAAGCTATCGATGCTCCCCGCTGAGACCACCGCCTGTGGAAGGGAATTCCACATCCTTGCCGCTCTTACAATAAAGAACCCTCTACGTAGTTTAAGGTTAAACCTCTTTTCTTCTAATTTGAATGAGTCTTGTTAAACTCTCTTCTGCGAAAAAGTTTTATTTCTATTGTAGGGTCACCAGTACGGTATTTGTATATTGAAATCATATTCCCTCTCAAGCATCTCTTCTCCAGAGAGAATAAGTTCAGTGCTCGCAACCTTTCCTCATAACTAAGATCCTCCAGACCCTTTATTAGCTTTGTTGCCCTTCTTTGTACTCGCTCCATTTCCAGTACATCCTTCCTGAGGACTGGTGCCCAGAACTGGACAGCATACTCCAGGTGCGGCCGGACCAGAGTCTTGTAGAGTGGGAGAATTATCGTTTTATCTCTGGAGTTGATCCCCCTTTTAATGCATGCCAATATTCTGTTTGCTTTGTTAGCAGCATCTTGGCATTGCATGCCATTGCTGAGCCTATCATCTACTAGGACCCCCAGGTCCTTTTCCATCCTAGATTCCCCCAGAGGTTCTCCCCCCAGTGTATAGATTGCATTCATATTTTTGCCACCCAAATGCATTATTTTACATTTTTCTACATTGAACCTCATTTGCCATGTAGTTGCCAACCCCATTAATTTGTTCAGGTCTTTTTGCAAGGTTTCCACATCCTGCAGAGAAGTTATTGCCCTGCTTAGCTTAGTATCATCTGCAAATACAGAGATTGAACTGTTTATCCCATCCTCCAGGTCGTTTATGAACAAATTAAATAGGATTGGTCCCAGCACAGAACCCTGGGGAACCCCACTACCCACCCCTGACCATTCCGAATACTCCCCATTTATCACCACCCTCTGAACTCGCCCTTGTAGCCAGTTTTCAATCCATGTACTCACCCTATGGTCCATGCCAACGGACCTTATTTTGTACAGTAAACGTTTATGGGGAACTGTGTCAAATGCTTTTGCAAAATGCAGATACACTACGTCTACGTGCCTTCCTTTATCTAGATGGCAACTCACCTCCTCATAGAAGGTTAGTAGATTGGTTTGGCAAGAATGATTCTTCATGAATCCATGCTGATTACTGCTAATGATACCGTTCTCATTACTAAAATCTTGTATATAGTCCCTTATCATCCCCTCCAAGACTTTACATACTATTGATGTTAGGCTAACTGGTCTGTAATTCCCAGGGATGTATTTTGGGCCCTTTTTAAATATTGGTGCTACATTGGCTTTTTTCCAATCAGCTGGTACCATTCCAGTCAATAGACTGTCTGTAAATATTAGGAACAACGGTCTGGCAATCACTTGACTGAGTTCCCTAAGTACCCTCGGATGCAAGCCATCTGGTCCCGGTGATTTATTAATGTTAAATTTCTCAAGTCTAATTTTAATTCTGTCCTCTGTTAACCATGGAGGTGGTTCCTGTGTTGTGTCATGAGGATAAACACTGCAGTTTTGGTTACTGAAGCCCCCCCGATTCATTCGTGAAGACTGAGGAGAAGAATAAATTCAATACCTTCACCATTTCCCCATCCTTTGTAACCAGATGCCCTTCCTCATTCTTTATGGGGCCAATATAGTCTGTCCTACCTTTTTTACTGTTTACATACTTAAAGAATTTCTTGGGATCTTTTTTGCTCTCCTCCGCTAGGTGTCTTTCATGTTCTATCTTAGCCGTCCTAATTGCACGCTTACATTTCTTGTTGCATTTTTTATAAAGTTTGAATGCTGAGGATGATCCCTCAACCTTGTATTTCTTGAAGGCCTTCTCCTTTGCTTTTATATGCATTTTTACATTGGAGTTAAGCCATCCAGGACTTTTGTTCGCTCTTTTAAATTTATTACCAATGGGATGCATTGGCCAATGCCCTTTAATATGCTCTTAAAGCAAACCCATCTCTCCTCCGTGTTCTTTGTTCCAAATATTTTATCCCAATTTATGCCTTTTTAGCAAGGTCTGTAGCTTAGGGAAGTTGGCTCTTTTGAAATTCAGTGTCTTTGTATTCCCTTATGTTTCCTATTTGTGTGATTTATACTGAAACTAATTGACCTGGAAGGTTACCTTCCTTAATTAAGCAATATCAAGTAGGTTTTGTCTCAGGGTGGCAGAATGCTGATGCTACTAGACGCATTCTAAATCTTATCCATCATGTTGACGTCACCGGTGAGCCTTCTCTGCTTCTTACTTTGGATGCACTGGGGCTATATTCTGTACCTTCAGCTTTTGTATTCTCGGAAGGCCTATTCTATAAAAGCTTTTCTATTATGAATGGTATAAAGCTGGGGTGACCACTGTTTCCCTTTAATCTTTGCACTACTTTTGGAACTCCTTACAGAGAAGCTTTGCACACATCAGCACATTACTGGCATAAAAGCCTCCACACCATAACATTGTTTGTTGATGATGTTATCCTGACGTTCTCAAGCTCGGCTCTCTTTCCCTATCAAAGGCCTACAAAGTGCTTCAGTTATTTAAAAAAGTATTATATTATAAAATCAACAAAACCAAATCAAGCCTTTTGGACATTAATGTGAATTCAACTTTCAAATCCAATATACAATCTAGGTGTCACTTCCTATAGGCGCAGGAGCCACTGCATTATCTGGGTTTTACTCTTACATCCTCCTTTTATAACCTCCACAATGCAAATGTTGTACCCCTTGGTGAGCGGAGATCTAGATCGGTTGAAAAAACATTACTTATTGGGGTTTGGGAGGCTGGCTGCTTTTAAGATGTTGGTTCTTCCAAAGATCCTATATTATTTCAGGACATTACCCATTTGCATTCCTAATTCCTTGTACCAGGCACTTCAGTCAAAGGTTTCCAAATTTATCTGGCTGAATAAGAGACCTAGATGTCCTCTTGCCATTTTAGCTAAGCATAGGAAGGCAGGAGGCATGGGGTTCTCCATTTTTACAGATTTCCACATGGCCACTATCCTGGGCCAACTGAAATCTTGGATACACCAGAATTACTTTAATTTGTGAAGTCAGCTGGAACAGGCGTCTGTTCTCCTAGGGAGCTTATTCTTGCTATTGTTAATCCCCCAGTGTTGTCTTATCCCATCCGCATATTCACATTCTATCATTGCAGTTGCTCTTGGGGCATGGGATTATTACATAAAAACACACTGTAGCCATTCCCGAATTACCACTATACCGTTAGAAGCCCTTCAATTCTTCCTTAAGGAGTAATTGTTTAAAAATTGGGGAAAGGGTAATAAGTTAGCTACATTTAATGATCTCACTTTGAAATTTTCCATCTCACAGAAAGATTTCTTACTCTATGCCAAAACAGCAGCCTGCCTAAGTAAATACCCTATTTCTAACTTGAACCTCCCTGACCTCACAAATGCACTTTTGGAAGAATGATCAAACATTCCCATAGACACACTCCTAAACCTTGTGGACAGCCTTCCCAGAAGAGTTGAAGCTGTTATAGCTGCCAAGGGTGGGTCAACTCATTATTGAACCCTACAGACTAAGACTGGGATGCCATTAAAGTCCACGTGTGTAAAGGCAGGCGTCCCAATACTTTTGGTAAAATAGTGTACATTTGGAAAAACAGCAGAAATATGCAGTCAATCAGACAGCGAGAGTCTGAAAGCAAACCTTTTCTGCTGATCTTGCTTTAGAAAACCCATAATGCTCTGAATTAGCAGTGTCATGGGACCAGCCCGTATTTCATGTTTATTTGTAATACAAAAATTGAATATAAAGTGCAAAAAATTGAATAAATAATTAAAATCAAACCAAAATAGTTGTAGAAGGAAATAATTAAAGCTGAACTCCAGCCAGGATTAAAAGATTATAATTATAAACGTGACCTGGAGTTCAACTTTAATTACTGGCATCACACATACAGTTAAATGATAAATATGGAGCCCCTTAACGTTACCATTGATGTTTAGCTTGGTTCCTCCTCCATACTGAATTTTATCTTCACATTGATTGTCTCCTTTACACAGTTTGACCACTACGAAGCAGTAAAATGAAGTATTATCTGCCTTTGTCACACCCTTTATCATTAGATTAGTCATCCCTGTTATGGATGTCCGATGTCTATATGTAGAGTGAACCATTTCTTGGTAGGGGTGGTAGGCGTACAGTCCAGTTACATTCCCCACTCTCCAGTATACATTGACCCGCAGAACATCTCTCTCTGTATACTGATCACTAGGAAGGGTGTAGGAGCAGGAAAGAAGCACTGAATGTCCTTCTTGTACTGAGATCTCATTAGTTGGTTGATCCCAGGATGGTTGGTAATCTAGAGGAAAAAAAAGTTGAAATAAGCCAATTGTCAAATGTGAATCCATCAAAATCTAGTCCTGGTTTTACTTAACAAGCTCTAGTCTCTAGGTGCTTTGTAGCCTTGTGCACTCATATCTTGATTTACTAAAGGCAAATTAACTGTTCACTTTGGAAAAGAAGTTGCACTTTGTATGGCAATTAACTCCAGATCTTAGTGAATGTGGTGATATTTTACTTTGCAAAGAATACCTATTTCCTTGCACAGGAAAGAAAACTGTATGTTTGCAGGCACATGATTAGATGATGGAAGTCAACAGAGCTTCACCTCAATCACTAAGCTTTGGGGAAATGTTCTTCGCAAAGTCCAACTTCCTTTGCAAAGTCAACAGTCTATTTGTCTTTAGTAAATCTAACCCAATGCCTCAGAAAGCACTGTAGGCAGTGAATGAGCACAATTGCTAGTCTTTATAGAAGGACAGAGTGGGTTTTTAGATTTTCCCCTCACTTCGTGTCATTCTGACAGTGCTGATACCAGACTAGAATTGAATGAGAATCTGCAACAAGAACACAGACAAATCTGAGCGAGGTTCTAGCCTTCCTCTACTCTACTAAAGTGCTTTAATTCTGTCTGCGTTCATGTTGGAGAGTTCCCCTCACTTCTTGTCTGGGGAAATGTTCTCAGCCGGACAAGAAGTGAGGAGAAAGGGAAGAATAGTGTTCTGTATTTGTACCTGCAACAATCAGCATTGTAAATTGTTTGCTTTCCAGTGTTTCTCCTTTGTTAGAGGTAGAGATGACACAGCAAAAACTTTGCTGATCATATAATTTAATGTTATGAATGCGCAGTGAGACATCTTGCTTGAAATTGACCACAGAATACCGGCCGTATTGGTGGGCATTACTCCATTCTTGTATGCGTGTATCAGTACACGTAGTATGTTCTTTGGCATAATACCAGGTGACCTTTGTAAGAGTCGAGGTGTTCTTGGAGTAATAACACGGGATGATGACCTCTTCACCTGAAACAGCCATCACTTCATCCAGCTGAGTGATATATTCTGTATCTGAACAAAGAAAATGGGTTAGAGGGGTATGTATGTATGTATATGGCCTGAACAGAGAAAATTACATTTTTATAGAGAGCAGGGTCTGCCCAGTGATTGTTGAAGAATTATGGACTCTGAATTCAAGGATTGGTGGAGAGAGAGCAGTCAGTTCCAGGTTACCCTTATCCATTCCCAGCCATTGGGAGGTGGGTACACCTGAGAAGACTAGATTAAATCTGTTCACTTTCATGAAATACCTGCAATAAAAGAGGGAACATGCTTAACTTTCTGGAGGCCCATTTGTTTAAATATCGTCCTTTTTGCTGCTTTCTGACCAACCCATCGAACCCCTGTTTCCCCCAGTGCAATGGTTGCCATGGAAATCCAGGGAATTTATTCCACTGCCCTTAGGAAAGGGTTTTTTCCTCTTGTGTGGCCAAAGCAGCAAAAGTTGCCCAAAGAATCTTCATTTTCCCTTCCTTTGCATCAAAACTTCAGGAGGTGTGTGAGAAAAAGCCTAACAAATTTAACTCTATAACAACAAGATCAATTAGAAATCTAGTAGGGTGTCTCAAACCCTCATAATAGCCATTGCAGATACGTAAATTTGAAAAACCATATGGCAAGACATTTTTTCACCAGTTGGTTTAGCTCTCTGATGTATCAGTTTTGATTGCACTGACCCTTACAAAGGAATGTATAGTGATTTATATATTTTGTAACCTTATTTGCTATTGTCTGGACTAAAAAAGCCAACAAACTTCTGAACTACTGCATTTGTATATATCTAATTCTTATTTTAAGCCAGCATGTGGAGATGGCTTAATGCTTCCCAGACTCTACCTATCTGATTTGATGAAAAAAAAGCCTTTTGTTCACAGTCATCAATATCACTAGCTGAAAAGAACATACAGATAAATGAGTCAAGGCAGTAGCTCCTCTTGGCCTGCCTCTTAAGATAGCTATGCACAAATTTTCAATCAATAGGGCAGAGAGAGTCTGAAAGTAAACACTTTCTGCTGTGCTCGCTTTATAAAATTCACAAAAATATATAGATAAATACCATTGAACCAAAACAGTTGTGTTTTTTTGGGGATTTTTTTTAACAATCCTGCTGACACCTTTATCAACACTAATAAGTCATATAGAAGGAAATTGTTTATACAGTGACCCCTAAAGCTGAACTCTAGCCAGGAATAAAAGATTATCATTATGTAGGCGCTTTCTCACCTTCTAGTTCCTCCATGACCCCCCCCCCTAATATGTCCCCTATTATTCATGTATTATTACGCTCTGTTTTCTCACTATGGAGAAATGGCTCCCAACCACTTAACCTCCATCATGTATTTTTCTGAAGGGAACAGTGAGGAGCTGATGTTACAGCTCATTTTTGAGTAGGCGTACAATCTCTGCAGCCCTTGGCCATGACCTGCTTACATGGGATTGGAAAATGATGAAGAACCTAGAGTTCAGCTTAAGTTTCTGGAATCAGACATACAGTGAAATGATAAATATGGAGCTAGAAGCCCCTTAACTTTACCTTTGATGATTAATCTGGTTCCTCCCCCATACTGAATTTTATCTTCATCTTGATTGTTACCTTCACACAGTTTGACCACCAAAAAGCAGTGAAATGAAGTGTTGTCTGCCTTCATCACATCCTTTATCATTAGATTAGTCATCCCTGTTATGGATGTTCGATGTTTATATGTAGAGTGAACCATTTCCTCGTAGGGGTGGTAGGCATATGGTCCGGTTACATTCCCCACTCTCCAATATACATTGACCCGCAGAACATCTCTCTCTGTATACCGACCACTAGGAAGGGTGTAGGAGCAGGAAAGGAGCACTGAATGTCCTTCTTGTACTGAGATCTCATTAGTTGGCTGATCCCAGGATGATTGGTAATCTAGAGGAAAAAAGTTGAAATTAACCAATGTAAAACAGCAAAATCCAGTCCTGGTTTTACTTAAAGGGGTTGTACACCCTCATGGTTTTTCACCTTAATGCATCAAGGTGAAAAACCTTCTGTAGTACTGCAAACCCCCCCCCCCCCCCAGTGCCCCTGTTTTACTTGTCTGAACCCGATTTTCTTCTCCCCGGGCACAAGCACACCAGCTCTAGCTGGTGTCTCGTGTCCTGATTGGATAGATTGATAGCAGCACAGCCATTGGCTCCTGCTGCTGTCAATCGAATTCAATGACGCGGGGGGCGGGGCTGAGTCCAGCTTTTTGTGTCAATAGATGCAGGAGCAGGACTTGGGAGCACGCCCGCACAGGTGTCGATTCAGGGAGGAGTTACTAGCACCGCTGAGGGACCTCAGAAAAGGAGGATTGGGGCCACTCTGTGCAAAACTAACTGCACAGTGGAGGTAACTATGACATGTTTGTTATTTAAAAAAAAAGGGTTTAGTAACCCTTTAACAAGCTCTAGTTTCTAGGTGCTTTGTGGCTTTTTGTACTCGCATCTTGATTTACTAAAGGCAATTGAACTGTTCACTGTTAAGCTTACTCCTAGCGTAGGTGGTCAGGCACTATAGCTGGCCTCTGTGTTCTTCTCCTCTAGCAGCCCCCTCTCCCATAAGACAAGCAGGCCTACTGGTACTTGGTTGCCCCCAGGTCTTATACACAATGCTATAGTGCCTGGCCACAATACTGGGGCAGGTGTGGATGTCAGACAGGCAGAGTGATCAGTGACAGTCTGGGTCCAGGACAGGCTGAGTTCTGAGCATAGTTGATATCTGATCCAAAGTCGTCAAAACTATCAGACAGCCCAGATAAACAAGGAGCTTGGAGCATGTGTTACAACGCTGTACAAAGCATGAGACTGCAGTCTTGGCTGGCCTAAATTGGGTTTGTTCTATACCCAGAGACTGGCCACATCAATCACCTTGCAGATTGACAAGCAGACAAGGAGATTGCATCACAGCAAAAACCAGGAAGCTGGTATAGGACCAACAGCTGTTGTGGAACTGGAGCGTTACACGCTCCTGACATTCAATTTGCAAAAGAAGTTGCACTTTGTAAAAGAATTTACTCCAAAGCTTAGTGAATGCGATGAAATTTCGTTTTGTGAAGAATACTCAATCGGGTGCAAGAAAAATTTAAAAAACCTGTGTTTTTGATGGCACGTGATTGCATGGTGGAAGTGAACAGAGCTTCACCTCAGTTACTAAGCTCTGGGGAAAATTTCCTTGCAAAGTGCAACTGCCCTTGCAAAGTGAACAGCCTATTTGCCTTCAGTGAATCAAGCCCAAAGCCTCAGAAAGCACTATAGGCAGTGGGTGAGCACAATAGCTAGTCTTTTTAGGAGCTCAGAAATTGCAGGCTCCATATTTCTTTCAGCACCCCTTGAACGTAACAAAAAGTTTGTCCAGCTCAAATTTTGTGTGTGTTTTGGATAGAGTGGGTTTTTAGGTTTTTCCCCCAATTTGCGTCATGCTGACAGTGCTGATACCAGACTAGAAGTGAAGGGAAATCGGCAACAAGAAGACAGACAAATATGAGCGAGGTTCTATTCTTCCTCTACTCTACTAAAGAAAAGTATTTTAATTCTGTCAGCTTTAATATTGGAGAGTTCCCCTCACTTCTTGTCTGGGGAAATGTTCTCAGCAGGATAAGAAATGAGGGCAAAGGAAAGAATAGTGTTCTGTATTCGTACCTGCAACAATCAGCATTGTAAATTGTTTGCTTTCCAATGTTTCTCCTGTGGTAGAGGTAGAGATGACACAACAAAAACTTTGCTGATCATATAATTTAATATTAAGAATGCGCAGTGAGACGTCTTGCGTGAAATTAACCACAGAGTACCGACCATATTGGTGTGCTTTACTCCATTCTTGTATGCGTGTATCAGTACACATATTGTGTTCTTTGGCATAATACCAAGTGACCTTTGTGAGAGTCGATGCATCCTTGGAGTAAAAACACGGGATGATGACCTCTTCGCCTGAAACAGCCATAACTTCATCTAGCTGAGTGATATAATCTGTACCTAAACAAAGAAAATGGGTTAGAGGGAACGTATGTGTATGTGTGTGTGTATATATATATATATATATATATATATATATAGCCTGAGCACTGAGCAGAGAGGATCATATTTTTGTAGAGTAGGGTCTGCCCAGTGATTGTTGAAGAATTTTGGACTCTGAGTCCTGGGATTAGTACTTGTGGAGAGAAGATAGCCAGCTCCGGGTTCCCCTTATCCCTTTCTAGGGTAGCCACTGGGAGGTGGGCACACCAGAGGTGACAAGGTTAAATCGATTTATGTGAAATACCTCCAGTAAAAGAGGAAACATGCTTGCAGGCAGGTGCAGTCTGCTGTCTCCACTGCAGGTGGCACTCACAGCAGCAATGCAGAGGCAGATGAAGTCATGGGGAACAGGGTTCCTCTATGGTTTCCTGAGTCACATTTTGCTATCACCAGTTGCGTTGGATTTTTTTGAACAGTGAATGGACTGTATATATAATGCATGTCAGTTTGTGGATCAAGCAAATAGCACTTTGCACATAGCACTTTTGTAGTGCATGGGAACACGTTTGTGAATATTTTGAGCACAATTATATTGGATGTATTTTATGACAGATGTTATTTGAGTATTAATGCATATATTTTTTATTTGTCGCACAGAGTCACTTTTTACTCTTAATTAACATTAAGTTGTGGCACTAATTATAGCACTTCATGCATGTGATCTTATAACGGCAATTAATAGAGTGTGGATATATGGATAAGTAGAGAAACAAATTTTTTAACCACTTCCGGACCGCCACACGCTGATGTACGTCCAAACTTTGAAGGGGGGGATATCGTTGTTATGGCAGCAGCTAGCTGCCATAACCCCGGTATCCCTGTTTTCGTGCGGCGGTCCTCTTTCTGATAAAAGTGGTCCCTGCGGCGGATTCGCCGCAAGATCACTTTTATCGGTGGCGGGAGAGGGGCCCCCTCCCGCCGCGATCCGGTGCCCTCCGCCGCTTACCGGAGCCGTCGGTAGCGGCGGAGGCGATCGCGTCCGTCTCCCTCCTGTGCCTGGAGACGAGTATGGCTAAGATGGTGCCCACTTGTCTCCATGACACTGCTGCCTCTTAAAGGCATATTTTTTTCATGTCATTTTTTTTTTTTATTGCATTTTAGTGTAAATATGAGATCTGAGGTCTTTTTGACCCCAGATCTCATATTTAAGAGGTCCTGTCATGCTTTTTTCTATTACAAGGGATGTTTACATTAGGAATAAATAATAATAATAGGAATAAAAGTGACACCATTTTTATTTTTTTTTTAAACAGTGTAAAAATAAATAAAATAATGTAAAATAAATAATAAAAATAAAAAAAAATGTTTAAAGACCCCCCGTCCCGACGAACTCGCGCGCAGAAGCGAATGCGTACGCCAGTAGCACCCGCATATGAAAACGGTGGTCAAACCACACATGTGAGGTATCACCGTGACAGGTAGAGCGAGAGCAATAATTCTAGCCCTAGACCTCCTCTGTAACGCAAAACATGCAAACTGTAGAATTTTTTAAATGTCGCCTATGGAGATTTTTAAGGGTAAAAGTTTGACGCCATTCCACGAGCGGGCGCAATTTTGAAGCGTGACATGTTGGGTATCAATTTACTTGGCGTAACATTATATTTCACAATATAAAAAAAATTGGGCTAACTTTACTGTTGTCTTATTTTTTTATACGAAAAAGTGCATTTTTTCCAAAAAGACCGCTGGGCAAATACAGTGCAAAAAAAAGTATTGCAACGACCGCCATTTTATTCTCTAGGGTGTTAGAAAAAAAAACATATATAATGTTTGGGGGTTCTAAGTAATTTTCTAGCAAAAAAAACGTTTTTAAACATGTAAACACCTAAATTCCAAAACGAGGCTGGTCCTTAAGTGGTTAATAGTTCACATGCTGCACTATAATTGAGCACAGAGTTACACTAATTTGAGTCAGTGGTGTCATTATATTATTTCTTATGTGGTTTACTACAGAGATAGTCTATCGTGTGGTGTGTATATATATATATATATATATGTGTGTGTAAAAAACACAAAGGCATATTTTTTAGCACAGCACTTTTTCTGTTATCATCTACAATATAGTTTTATAAGGTGAATAAACAGGGGGCTAGGATATTAGGAAAGGCTCTTTTTTATTATAGGTATGTCATTCTGTACAAGTGACCCTGTGCTGACAGGATGACTTTAAAACATTGGGTTGTGAAGCATTTCTATTGGAAGTGGCCAACCTGAGATTTGGTGGAGCCTGGGGAGAGCCACGGGCCTTGGTGTTCTCCTACATGCGGATAGATAGATAGAGAGAGAGATAGAGAGATAGATAGAGAGAGATAGAGAGATAGATAGATAGATATATAGCTACAGGGCTTTTTTTCTCAGAGAATTGGTGCAGGAACTCCCCATCACTTCTTGACTATGCCCCTACCCACTTCTGAGCACCATCCCTTGGTTCTTCCCCCTACCCCACCCCCCACCCCCCGTTTCACCCCTTTTAGAGAATATAGAGCCAAGTATCATTTAGTCTTGCTACGTAAATTTGTATGGAATTTGTTAATGATAACAAGGAAAGCAGTAAAATAGATCCACCCCAGCCAGCAGTAATAGACTACCCTAGCAACAATATATTCCCTTAGTAGCAATGGACCCCCACAACAAAATACCACCCCAGTGACAACAGACCCCTGGGAGCAACAACAAATCTCCCAGCAACCAGCAACAATAGACCCTCACTCAATAGTAGATCCCTTCCAGCAACAATTGACCCCAGAGCAACATAAGCACCCCCCAGCACATCCCAGCACTCCTTGCCATTGCATACATCAGTGCTGGAGGTGCTGAAGGAGCCGGAACTGCGTTCCCCCACATTCCCACTGAAAAAAAAGCCATAGATAGATAGATAGATAGATAGATGAATAATTTACCTGTAAACTGCAGAAGAGTGCCCTGTATGCTATCCTTAAATACATAATTATGACTCATATTGTATAGTTGACAGCAAAATCTTTGCCTCTTTGTAGACTCTAGCCCTGTAATTGTGATATATTCTGTCCGATTCCTGTTCGGATCCTTTTCTCTGTAGAGTCTTCCCTTATATTTCTCTGTAACTTTTCCAGAAGATGAAATGATTATGTCCTTGCCAGATGAGCAATATTCTCCATCGGTCTCCCCCCAAATAACCCGTACATCTTCATTTGGTTTCCTAGGGTTGGCGTATGAACATGGAATGGTAACAGATCCTCCAGACTGCACTGTGCGAGTTTTGACCTGATGAACACACACGGGAGATCCTGTGATCCCTAAAATTAGAAGACAACACAAGATTTAATATCAGTAATAAAAAAAGAGGTGATTTTTTTTCAGTGTTCTTTTAGACATCCAAGAAGAGATCAGCTTGATGTAAATGATCTTATTAATGTTAATGTATAAAATCCTATACGGGGGAAGTCATATTTGCTCAAGTACCCAGGCTTTACTACCTGCTTTGCAATCCTACAGCGTGCTTGTTCCTGTATGCAGTGTAGGACACAACCATGTTTGCTGCTGCTATTCCCTCCCTGTCACTGGTAGCTTATATAACAAGACATCTTTCTAAATGCTTGTAGCTCCCTCGAATTCCAGGGCTCATAGCCATGTTACATAGTTACATAGTTACATAGTAAGGTTGAATAAAGACACCAGTCCATCCAGTTCAACCTGAGTGAGTACACACTCGCATCAATCCCTACCCTCAAGGAGCCCACAATCCAAGGTTCCCAACTCACATTCATATACTGTATATACTGTATATGTATATGGGTCCTCCAGTTCCCAGAGTTTTGGGAAACCATGAACTTGAATTCAAAATAACATTACTCCAAGTGTCCCCCAGGCTCACACCTCCCAAAGAGCAGTGCTCCCTTAAAAGCCAGGGCCCATAGTCAGTAGGCAACGGGGTAGCCTGCAGTCCCCTCCAAAAGCCTATGTCCTGGTTGAGTCTCTCACATGAACCTCTTAGCATTGTGTGGCACTTGAATTTCAAATTTTGTTACATTACAATGAACTACTGGCAATAGTTACATAGTTAGTCAGGTTGAAAAAAGACACAAGTCCATCTATTTCAACCAAAAAAAATAAAAATACAATCTCATATACACAATTCACCCACATTTATCCAGAGGAAGGCAAAAACCACAGCAGAGCATGCTCCAATTTGCTACAGCAGGGGAAAAAATTCCTCCCTGATCCCCCGAGAGGCAATCCGATTTTCCCTGGATCAACTTTACCTATAAATGTTGGTACCCAATTATATTATGTACATTTAGGAAAGAATCCAGGCCTTTTTTAAAGCAATCTACTGAGCTGGCCAGAACCACCTCTGGAGGGAGTCTATTCCACATTTTCACCACCCTTACTGTGAAGAAACATTTCCGTATTTGGAGATTAAATCTTTTTTCCTCTAGATGTAAAGAGTGCCCCCTTGTCCTCTGTGATGACCTTAAAGTGAATAACTCAACACCAAGTTCACTATATGGACCATTTATGTATTTGTACATGTTGATCATATCCCCCCTTAATCTCCTCTTCTCAGGAGAGAATAATTTCAGTTCCTCTAATCTTCCCTCATAGCTGAGCTCCTCCATGCCTCTTATCAGTTTGGTTGCCCTTCTCTGCACTTTCTCCAGTTCCCCAATATCCTTTTTGAGAATTGGTGCCCAAAGCTGAACTGCATATTCGATATGAGGTCTTACTAATGATTTGTACAGGGTTATATCTCTCTCTGGAGTCCATACCTCTCTTAATACAAGAAAGCACTTTGCTTGCTTTGGAAACCGCAGCTTGGCGGTCATGGTAATGTTATTTTTGCTGGTCAAAGTGATTCTAGTAAACTTTGATCAAAAACCCTTTTATTCAAACTAAAATTAATTAGGATTTGGTGCTTCTGCTGCACAGTAAATAAACCAAGCTAATTGTAAATGTAGCACCCTGGTGTTTAGGTAGGGTTGCTCCTAAAGTTACCTGCCAGGTGTAGCTGCCTTGGCTAATTGTTGAGGATCCATTGATTTCACTCTAAGTCTGTAATTTCTGCACTTTTCTTTTTTGCCGCTAGGTGGCTGGGTACCTGGTGGCATTAGATATGAGAAGGGCAATGCAAGGTAAGATTATGGGTATATGGGGTATCCTAGACAACGGGCAGGGGTTTACGTAAATCCCTTTTCCTGGTGGGAAAGCCTATCTATTTGGGTGGAGTCAGATGATCAGTGTTCTGTGCCACCTGGGCGTCTGTCTGGGTGGACATGTGTTATATTGCCCAGGCTGCTAGGCCGGAGATTGGGCCTATCCCAGGCATATCTGTCTGCTAGGCTGTCTGAGGGCCTATCCAGAAGCAAGAGAGCAGCACAGGGTTGGGATTGCGGCTTGCAGTCCAACCAGAAGTGACGCTTCTGCCGGCCAGAGAACCTGACGTGGTCAGAGCAGAGTAGGGTAGAGGGGAAGCTGTCACCACTTAGGGACCAACCACCTTACTACCAGGGACCACAGTGAGTAACTGAAGCAAGTACTGGAGCAGTATTCTCACCAACCAGGGATAGTGAAGAATCAGGAAACTTCCATGGGTATCAAGTCAGGGACCCAGCCAGTAGAGGTAAAGCTTGCAGAGCAGCCTTATGTGTCAAGCCAGGGACCGAGCGGGCCAGTGGGGTGAAGCTTGAGAAGAATCTTGAGTGCCAAGCTAGGGATCCGCTAGAGAGGCAGGGGTGATGCTTGAGGAAGATACTACCGTGAAGATTGGAGGAGCTTAAGGGATTCAGTGGCAGTCTAGTGAGAGACTGGGAGCTATTTTGCATTCAAGAAGTGTCTGGCGCCCAATCAATCTACAGTACCTTGCATTACATCCACTATATACAGAAGGATGTCAGCTATCTTTGGCCCTGGAGGTTCTCATTATATGCTGGTGCTGGAATGTTTTAACATGAATTATGTGACCTGCTTGGTGTCTGAAGTTGACTGTTCAGGCTAATAATTTTGTCGCTGACTTGCAAATTTTGGAGAAAGACGAGGCACTGTGTTCAGTATGACTCCCAATTCTCTTTATTCATTTTATTCAGTTTGGGGTTCCCTGGACATCATTATCATCACACCAGGTGTCCTTTTCTATGGTGACAAGGCTTACCAATGTAGCACCTTCTAGTGTGCTAGAAGTGATAGTGATGTTTTTTTGGTAGAGTAGGTATATTTCCAGGCTTGGCTGGCAGCCAAACCTGGGTGTGTTTTCATCTGGGTTGGGAATAACTCAGAGCAGAGCTGGTGACTCACAGGCAGCATCACCAAGACCTCCCACTTATTTCCAGAATATTCTAGTATCTTCTGGAAAGTAAGGAGGAGAGGAAAGGTGGAGCTGTTTGGGGCATTCTGAGGAGCCCTGACCAATTTCCAACTTGGATTGGCAGGCCTCCTTAAATATTCAGGGTCAGCCCAGCTTGGGAGGAGTTGTTCAGGTGGAAGCTGGAGATGGAGTGCTAAGCTGTCATGGCCCTCAAGGGAGCTCCCCAGTCAAGGTGGGTGACCTTGGGCCTGGGGCTCGGGTGCGGACAGGACCCTTTTTAATGACACACAACGGTGTCCTGGACAGTTGGCACGGGAGCAAGAGAGGACAGCAGGAGAGCACTGCCAGGCAAAGTCTCCAGGAGAGGAACAACAGGTCACAGCCAAGAGGGCTGGTGAATGACACACAGCCAGGAGAGGACTGAGGAGGCACGCCTGAGAGAACTGGGAGATTGCAGTCTGGGATGGTCGCAGAGCCAGTTGAGTGGATTGTGCTGGCACGGGCAGTGGAGAGGGGCAGCTGCAGCCAGGAGGGCTGTCAGTGCCTTAAGAGGTGGTACTGGGAGCAGTAGCCATGAGGACAGCTAGCAGTGAGACTTTCTAAATTTTTTTGCTACACTAAAGGGGCCTGCAGTCCCTGCCTGCAAAGGACATTCAATGTAGGCCTGGCTATGTCAGTGTCAGCCCTGAAAATCAGTGCTAGCTGGTCCTGGAAGTGCAAGCAAGTGATGTGCTGGAGGTGTTAAGGAGAGATAGTTTGCAAGCAAGAGTTGTGCTGGAGCTGAAGTGTGAAGGTGTATATACAGAGAGTGTATATACAGTGCCTTGAAAAAGTATTTGTACCCTGTGAAATTTTCCACATTTTGTCATGTTACAACCAAAAACGTAAATGTATTTTATTGGGAATTTATGTGATAGACCAACACAAAGTGGTACAAAATTGTGAAGTGAAAATAATAAATGGTTTTTATTTTTTTTATCTGAAATGTGTGGCGTGCATTTGTATTCAGCACCCTTTACACTGATACCGCTAACTAAAATCTAGTGGAACCAATTGCCTTCAGCAGTCACATAGTTGGTAAATAGTGTCCACCTGTGTGTAATTTAATCTCAGTATAAATACAGCTGTTCTGTGAAGCCCTCGGGGGTTTATTAGAGAACCTTAATGAACAAACAGAATCATGAAGGCCAATGAACACACCAGACAGGTCAGGGATAAAGTTGTGGAGAAGTTTAAAGCAGGGTTAGGTTATAAAAAAAATATCTCAAGCTTCAAACATCTCATGGAGCACTGTTCAGACCATCATCCAAAATCGAAAAGAGTATGTACAACTGCAAACCTACCAAGACATGGCCGTCCACTCAAACTGACAGGACGGGCAAGGAGAACATTAATCAGAGAAGCAGCCAAGAGGCCTGTGATAACTGGAGGAGCAGCAGAGATCCACAACTCAGATTGGAGAATCTGTCCACAGGACAACTATTAGTCATGTACTCCACTAATCTGGTCTTTATGGAAGAGTGGCAAGAAGAAAGTCATTGTTAAAAGAGGTCAGATGCATGCTTTGGCCAATCAGCAGCCGTCAATGCATTGCGATCTCACAGTGCATTGACGGTCTCGTAGTGCATTATAGTGCGTTCCTCGGGTGCTCAAGTTTCCCGTGGACGCCCCATAATGTTCTAAATTCGGCGAACTTACGTTCGTCTCAAACCACGGGCTCATCCATAGTTGAAAGAAAGAAGTAAGAAGTCCCATTTGCAGTTTGGGAAAAGCCATGTGGAGGACACAGCAAACATGTGGAAGAAGGTGCTCTGGTCAGATGAGACCAAAATTGAACTTTTTGGCCTAAAAGCTAAATACTTCTTGTGGCGGAAAACTAACACTGCACATCACCCTGAACACACCATCCCCACTGTAAAACATGGCGGTGGCAGCATCATGTTGTGGGGATACTTTTCTTAAGCAGGGACAGGGAAGCTGGTCAGAGTTGATGGGAAGATGGATGGAGCCAAACACAGGGCAATCTTAGAAGAAAACCTGTTAGAGTCTGCAAAAGACTTGAGACTGGGGTGGAGGTTCACCTTCCAGCAGTACAATGACCCTAAACATACAGCCAGAGCTACAATGGAATGGTTTAGATCAAAGCATATTCATGTGTTAGAATGGCCCAGTCAAAGTCTAGACCTAAATCCAATTGAGAATCTGTGGCAAGACTTGAAAATTGCTGTTCACAGACATTCTCCATCCAATCTGACAGAGCTTGAGCTATTTTGAAGAAGAATGGGCAAAAATGTCACTCTCTAGATGTGCAAAGCTGGTAGAGACATCCCCGAAAAGACTTGCAGAGGTAATTGCAGTGAAAGGCGGTTCTACAAAGTATTGAATACAAATCCACACTTTTCACATATTTGTTTGTAAAAAAATATAAAAAACATTTATCATTTTCCTTCTACTTCACAATTATGTGCCAATTTGTGTTGGTCTATCACATAAAATCCCAATAAAAATTTACGTTTTTGGTTGTAACATGACAAATGTGGAAAATTTTCCATGTACATTGTGCTTCAATCAAGTGGGCATCCCATCAGTGACGGTGCATCCATAAAGGGCGCACGGGCGCCGCCCCCTCTCTCCTGCCACCTCTCTCACCAATAGATAGATTCATGCATTGCATGAATCTATCTATGGTCGCTGCTGCCACCCCCTATTCATGTGCCCGGTCCCTTTAAGTGGGGTATTTTTTGGAAGCACCTGATTAGAGCCGTAGGCTTTAATAGGCGTCCAAAAAGGTGAACAGCGGGCACCATGCTGTGCATTTACTGTTCACTCAGTATTGTGTTAGGAAAGCAAATTAATCACTTTCCTAACACTGAACCACCTCTCCACCAATCAGGTGCTTGGATCTGTTACCTGTCACCGGATTGGCTGAAACAACAGGCGCCTATCAGGTGTCCAATCATAGCAGAAGACATCGAGGAGCGAGGAGCGTGGAGGACTGTGACCCGCTGCCTCACCGAGACAGGTAAGTGCCGGGCGGGCAGGGATGCACACTGGCAGCATTTGATGAGCACAGTAGCGGCAATTGATGGGCAAACTGGCAGTAATTGGTGGGCACAGTAGCGGCAATTGATGGGCACACTGGCAGCAGTTGATGGGAACAGTAGCGGCAATTGATGGGCACACTGGCAGCAATTGATGGGCACAGTGTCAGCAATTGATGGGCACACTGGCAGCAATTGGTGGGCACAGTAGCGGCAATTGATGGGCACACTGGCAGCAGTTGATGGGCACAGTAGAGGCAGTTGATGGGCACACTGGCAGCAGTTGGTAGGCACAGTAGCGACAGTTGATGGGCACAGTAGCAGCAATTGATGGGCACACTGGCAGCAATTGATGGGCACACTGGCAATTGATGGGCACAGTAGCGGCAATTGATGAGCACACTGGCAGCAATTGATGGGTACAGTAGCAGCAATTGATGGGCACAGTGTCAGCAATTGATGGGCACAGTGTCAGCAATTGATGGGTACAGTAGGTGCATTTGATGACACAGTGGCGGCAATTTATGGGTTCAGTGGCTGCATTTGATGGCACAGTGGCAGCAATTGATGGCACAGTGGCAGCAATTGATGGCACAGTGGTGGCAATTGATGGCACAGTGGTGGCAATTGATGGCACAGTGGTGGCAATTGATGGGCACAGTGGTGGCAATTGATGGGCACACTGGCAGCAATTGATGGGCACACTGGCAGCAATTGATGAGCACAGTAGCGGCAATTGATGAGCACAGTAGCGGCAATTGATGGACACAGTGTCAGCAATTGATGGGCACAGTGTCAGCAATTGATGGGTACAGTAGGTGCATTTGATGACACAGTGGCGGCAATTTATGGGTGCAGTGGCTGCATTTGATGGCACAGTGGCAGCAATTGATGGGCACAGTGGCTGCGTTTGATGGGCACAGTGGCTGCGTTTGATGGGCACAGTGGCTGCATTTGATGGGCACAGTGGCTGCAATTGGTTTTTTTTTTTTCAGTTTGTTTGCACCCCCACCCCAAAAAATTTTGAGCACCAGCCGCCACTGCATCCCATACTCCTTTACCCCATCCAAGTTTATTACCCCTAAATAAAATAAAAACCAAAGTTCAAGGCCTGGTTTTCTGCCTGAGGGTGTATGTGAACTGTAGACTTGGCTGGGCAGGGTGACAGACAGACTACAATTACCAGCAGCCCCTACAGGGGTACCGCTACACCCCTTTTTTCCTCCACCCTCTTGTTTTGGTCTACAAGCAGTCATAATAAAGTACAGTGTAGAGGAATGTTCCACTGCAGCCATTGCAGTAAAATTGTTAGCATATATACTGTATGTCTACAGGAAGTTTAAAGAGTTTATGGGAGAATAAAACAAGCCTGTGCTTTCAAGAGAAATAATCCACTCCTATTTTACTTTCAGAGCACTACAAAGCTAATCCTCTGTGAGTGTAATCTTCTGTGGGTTGTGTTCTGCTTTAGTGTGAATCTGTGTTTTGCTTATGGGAGAGGGACTTATCTCTTTATAATGTTCCTTTTGTAGTTAAACCGGAGTTCCACCCAAAAGTGGCTCTTCTGCTCATTTGTCAACTCCCCCCTCAGGTGCTACATTTGGCACCTTTCGGGGGGAGCGGATACCCGTCTTTGATAGGTATCCTGTACCCATTTCTGGGTGCATTATGTCACAGCTCGGCTCCCATCTCCTCCTTCCCCCCCGCCGCCGGGGAGAGCGCAGTGGTGCCTCGCGCATGCACAGTAGGGTCCCGGCGTGAAGCCGTAATGCTTCACTACTGGGTTCCCTTACCAGCAATGGAGGCGGCATGCACCCGACAGCTGATGGAAACATCAGCTGCGGTGCCGACATCGCTGGACTCCAGAACAGGTAAGTGTCCTATTAGAGTCAGTAGCTGCAGTATGTGTAGCTGCTGGCTTTTATTTTTTGCAGGGGTGGGCGGACCTCCTCTTTAAATATTTATTTCAGGAAAAATAAAATACGGAAACTATACTTATGCAATATTATTCCTTGAGAAATAAATATTTTGAGGCTGTATTGCACTTCTGGCAGCTCGCACTTCTGCAGAAATTTGCAAAAGCCATTCACAGCTTCTTTCCAGATAGCAAGTAATTGAGCTGCAAGTTTGAAAATGACTTGCTAAGCTATTGCTAGACTTACCAGGCTTCACAAGTTTGTTGCACAATTGCAGAAAGTCTGCATTGCATGACTCCAGATCAACTTTCTTTGCAAACATTCTGTAAGTCTGCTGCAAGTTCTGGTTCAGTTATGTTGTGCAATAGTCCTCCCACCACAGGGGGTCACGGTGGTTGAATTTTTATCATTGCTCCTGCTGTGTGTAAGGTTTTTCTTTCATTGGTGCTGGGGCAGCCATAGAATCAATTTGGGAGTGCAACTGTCATGAATTTCCTGGGACATTCCTGGGATTTAGACCCTTTTCCCGATATTATCGTTTCCTGGGAAATGTCCCGGGAAATCAGTTTTTATCAGATTTTTCGCCGCCGCACGCTATTTTACAGACGAAGTAATGAGGGCACGTATCGATAGAACACCAGCCGGTTGGCTACAATAGAAATTGAGCTGCCGCGCCACCCACCCCCCGCCCCACCCCGCTGCCGGTCTTTCTGTGACCTGTTATAGAAAGGAGTGGGGGTGGGCAGTGCCGTAGCTTAATTTCTATTGTAGCCACCCGGCTGGCTCCACTTCTATTTTGTTCCCCTTGGCCTCTGTTCTGCAATTCTGTAATGGCGGCAGAGACACCGCTGCTGGGATACCTGATGTAAGGAGGGACTCCGCTGGGGACAGCTGATGTAAGGAAGGACTCTGCTGGGAATGCCTGATGTAAGGAGGGACTCTGCTGGGGACAGCTGATGTCAGGACGGTCTCCGCTGGGGACAGCTGATGTAAGGAGGGACTCTGCTGGGGACACCTGATGTAAGGAGGGACTCTGCTGGGGACAGCTGATGTAAGGAGGGACTCTGCTGGGAATGCCTGATGTAAGGAGGGATTCTGCTGGGGACAGCTGATGTAAGGAAGGACTCCGCTGGGGACAGCTGATGTAAGGCGGGACTCTGCTGGGAATGCCTGATGTAAGGAGGGACTCTGCTGGGAACACCTGGTGTAAGGAGAGACTCTGCTGGGAATTCCTGATGTAAGGAGGGACTCTGCTGGGGACACCTGATGTAAGGAGGAACTCTGCTGGGAACACCTGGTGTAAGGAGAGACTCCACTGGGGACACATGATGTAAGGAGGGACTCTGCTGGGAATACCTGATGTAAGGAGAGACTCCACTGGGGACAGCTGATGTAAGGAGGGACTCTGCTGGGGACAGCTGATGTAAGGAGGGACTCCGCTGGGGACAGCTAAAGTAAGGAGGGACTCTGCTGGGGACAGCTGATGTAAGGAGGTACTCCACTGGGGACAGCTGATGTAAGGAGGGACTCCATTGGGGACACCTGATGTAAGGAGTGACTCTGCTGTGGACACCTGATGTAAGGAGGGACTCCGCTGGGGACACCTGATGTAAGGAGGGACTCCGCTGGGGACACCTGATGTAAGGAGGGACTCTGCTGGGGACTCTCATGTTTTTTAACCACTTACCAACCGGCCCATAGGGCTGCAGGGTGGTCAGATAACTCTGGGAGGGCGTACAGTGACGTCCTCCCAGAATCCCACTCTCGCGCACCCCCCCTGGGGCACGCACCCAACAAAATCCATGTCAATGCATCACGGATCACGGTAAACAGCCGCTGATTGCGGCCGCTTACCATGTGATTGCTCCGTCAAATGATGGAGCGATCACATGTAAACAAACCGGCGTCATGTCATGACGCCTGTTCCTCTCTCCCCTCTGTGTACCGATCGGTACAGTGTGAGAGGAGAAGGGGAGAGATCGGATGGCAGCAGCGCTGTGGGCTGGATGTGTAGTGCCCACAGTGCTGCTCTGTGACAATTGCAGTCACATCCATCCATCCATGCTCAGCCATCCCTCCATGCTCAGCAATACTCTGCAATGCTCTGCAATACCCTGCAATACCCTGCAATACCCTGCCTCGCAATACCCCGCAATACACTGCAATACCCCGCAATACTCTGCAATACCTTGCAATACCCCGCAATACCCCGCAAGACCCTGCAATACCCTGCAATACCCTACAATACCCTGCAGTACCCTGCAATACCCAGCCATACTCTGCCATACTCTGCAATACCCAGCCATACCCAGCCCTACTCAGCCATACTTTGCAATACCCAGCCATACTCTGCAATACTCGGTGATACCCAGCCATACTCTGCCATACTCTGCCATACCCAGCCATATCCAGTCATACTCAGCCATACTCTGCCATGCTCAGCCATGCTCAACCATACTCGGCTGTACTGTATGTGGCCAGGCTGTGGAAGTCTCACACGTGGTATCGCTGTACTCAGGAGGAATAGGAGAATCTATTTTGGGGTGTCATTTTTGGTATGTACATGCTATGTGTTAGAAATATTGTATAAATGGACAACTTTGTGTTAAAAAAAATGTGTTTTAACCACTTCCCGCCCGCCGGCTGTCATACGACGTCCTTGACTTTGTGCGGGGATATCTGAATGATGCCTGCAGCTACAGGCATCATTCAAATATCAACTTTTTCAGCCGGCGATTCCCTACACCATAAGGATGATCATGGCAGCTGATCCAATGCTTGATCGTTCTTACAGAAGGCGAGAGGGGACATCCTCCCTCCCGCCGCCCTCCGGTGCTTCTACCAACTCAACGCTAGGATCAAAGCCAGGATCTTTTTTTTTTTTTTTTTTTTTATTTCAGGCTTCCCAGCCTAGAGGTGAGAAGTGGGGTCTTATTGACCCCATATCTCACTGTAAAGAGGACCTGTCATGCCATATTCCTATTACAAGGGATGTTTACATTCCTTGTAATAGGAATAAAAGTGATCAAAAATGTATTTTTTGGAAAAAGTGTCAAACTAAAATATATAAAGCAAAATGAATAAAAAAAAAATAAAAAAAATGTAAGCGCCCCTGTCCCCGTGTGCTCGCATGCAGAAGTGAATGCATACGTAAGTCCCGCCCACATATGAAAACGGTGTTCAAACCACACATTTGAGGTATCGCTGCGAACATTAGAGCAAGAGCAATAATTTTGGCCCTAGACCTCCTCTGTAACTCAAAACATGTAACCAGTAAAACATTTTAAAATGTCGCCTATGGGGATTTTTAAGTAGCGAAGTTTTGGCTGTGCAATTTTGAAGGATGACATGTTAGGTATCTATTTACTTGGCGTAACTTCATCTTTCACATTATGCAAAAACATTGGGCTAACTTTACTGTTTTTTTTTTAAGCACAAACCTGTTTTTATTCCAAAAAAAAGCGTTCAAAAAATTACTATGCAAATACCGTGCAAGATAAAAAGTTGCAATGACCGCCATTGTATTCTCTAGGGTCCTAGCTAAAAAAATATATATAATGTTTTGGGATTCTATGTAATTTTCTAGCAAATAAATGATGATTTTTACATGAAGAAGAGAAATGTCAGAATTGGCCTGGATGTTCCAGAACGCCTGAAGGTGCTCCCTGCATGTTGGGCCTCTGTATGTGGCCACGCTGTGTAAAAGTCTCACACATGTGGTATCGCCGTACTCGGGAGTAATGGCAGAATGTGTTTTGGGGTGTAATTTGTGGTATGCTTCTGCTGTGTGTGAGAAATAACCTGCTAATATGACAATTTTGTGAAAAAAAAAAAGAAAAAAAATCTTGATTTTGCAAAGAATTGTGGGAAAAAATTACAACTTCAAAAACTCACCATGCATCTTTCTAAATACCTTGGAATGTCTTCTTTCCAAAAAGGGGTCATTTGAGGGGTATTTGTACTTTTCTGGCATGTTAGGGTCTCAAGAAATTAGATAGGCTGTCAGTACTTCAGGTGTGATCAATTTTCAGATATTGCCACCATAGCTTTTGGATTCTATAACTTTCACAAAGACCAAATAATATACACCAATTTGTACTTATTTTTACCAAAGATATGTAGCAGTATAAATTCTGGCCAAAATTTTATGAAGAAAAATTACTAATTTGCTAAATTTTATAACAGAAACAAAGAAAAATTTACCAAATTTTCAGTCTTTTTTCTTTTATAGCGCAAAAAATAAAAAACCCAATGGTGATTAAATACCACTAAAAGAAAAGCTCTATTTGTGTGAAAAAAAGAACAAAAATTTCATATGGGTACAATGTTGTATGACTGAGTAATTGTCATTCAAAATGTGAGAGCATCGAAAGCTGAAAATTAGTCTGGTTAGGAAGGGGGTTTAAGTGACCAGTGGTCAAGTGGTTAATTAGGGATAGTCATTTATGCATATTTGTCTATTTTTTCTGTTTAGCTTCTTAAATTAGTGCGCTTCATCACTGTTTCACATATTATTGCAATTTTTGTTTTATTTTTTAAATTAGGGATAGGCATTAATGTATATTTATCTATTTTTGCTGCTTGGCTTCTTGAAAGAGCGCACTTCATCCCTTTTTTTCTTATTATTGCATATTACTGCATTTTTTATTTTATTTTATTAAATGAGGGATAGTCATTTATGCATATTTTTTTATTTTTTCTGCATAGCTTCTTGAATTAGTGCACTTTATCATTGTTTCACAACATTATCGCATATTACTGCATTTTTTTATTTATTTATTTGTTTAATTAGGGATAGTCATTCTTGCATATTTATCTATTTTTGCTGCATAACTTCTTGAATTAGCACACCATTTTTAATTTTTATTATTATTATTACATATACACAAATACACAGGGCATCCCATTGTGAGAATATTTTTTTCATATTGATGGGCAACAGATGCATAAATACAGAGATTGCAGAGAATAGCCAGCCAGGAGTAAAGCTACAGAAGACAACAACAGAATTTAAGAGGGAACTGGTGGACATTGCACACAATGTAAGAGGCAAATCCAGCCATTTATAGACCAAGCCCAATAGAGAAACCAGTAGGGGGGAACCCTCTGCTCATTTCTCTGTTTTACTGTCAGGGATAGAAGGCATGCCTAGACCAGAAAGGTCATGTGACCTGTGACCTCAGTAGAGTGAGGAGAGCCCAGTATAGATGGTAACAAAAGTATCCACCTTTTCCTATTTGTATACAGTACAATGCATGGGTCTCTCTGTATACAGCAAAATGCATGGGTCTCTCTGTATACAGCACAATCCATGGGTCTCTCTGTATACAGCACAATCCATGGGTCTCTCTGTATACAGCACAATCCATGGGTCTCTCTGTATACAGCACAATCCATGGGTCTCTCTGTATACAGCACAATCCATGGGTCTCTCTGTATACAGCACAATCCATGGGTTTCTCTGTATACAGCACAATCCATGGGTCTCTCTGTATATAGCACATGTGATCTATGGGTCTCTCTGTATACAGCACAATGCATGGGTCTCTTTACAACACACTACAGTACAGTCATCTCACTATATACAATGCATGGTTCTCTATATAAACCCCTATAGCTGGTGGTATTCTGCATTGTTACTGTATTGCCGGGATTTGTAGTCCTTTAAACAGTTGTGGAACTACCAGGTTTCTTGCACCGGGTCTTTGAGGTTTCTATTTCCACCTCTTATTAAATACACATAGTTTCTGCTAAATCTCAGCATATAAACAAGGAAAATTAAAACATTTCAAATTTTGCTACACCAATGGGATGTTAGGGTTAGTCACTCCTTGATTTCTACCTCCCTGAACTCCAGATCAGATCTCATGGTTACCACTCCCAAAGTGGTTCTATGGCTGCCCCAGCACCAATTAAAGAAAAACCTTACACACAGCAGGGAGCAATGATGAAATTTCAGTCACAGCACCCCCTATGGTGGGATGACTATTGCACAACATAACTGAACCAGAACGTGCAGCAGACTTGCAGAATGTTTGCAAAGAAAGTTGATCTGGAGTCATGTAATGCAGACTTGCTGCTAATGTGCAACAAACTTGTGAAGTCTGGCAATTCTAGCAAGAGCTTAGCAAGTCACTTCCAAACTTGCAGTACAATTACTTGCTATCTGGGTTGTTTCATAGAAAAAATAATTTTCATATGATAGATGAATTATGTTATGCAAGAGGATTTATCTTTATATCTGATTGTTGGATAGAATGTATTTCACATGTGTACAGTAAAGGATAAGGTTAATAGCAATCGGTTCACTATCACCAGGTTGTGGGATTATAGATTTGCGCTGCTTGCCTCTTTTTTCTTGCCAAAAACTGAGACTTGCATAACTCTGGCTGTAGACTTGCGGGGCTCTTGCTGTAGATTTGCAGGGCTCTTGTTGTAGATTTGCAGGGCTTGTGCAGTAGACTTGCGGGGCTCTTGCTATAGACTTGCGGGGCTCTTGTTGTAGATTTGCAGGGATCTTGCTGTAGACTTACGGGGCTCTTGCTATAGACTTGCGGGGCTCTTGTTGTAGACTTGCGGGGCTCTTGCTGTAGACTTACGGGGCTCTTGCTATAGACTTGCGGGGCTCTTGTTGTAGATTTGCAGGGCTCGTAATGTAGACTTGCGGGGCTCTTGCTGTAGACTTACGGGGCTCTTGCTATAGACTTGCGGGGCTCTTGTTGTAGACTTGCGGGGCTCTTGCTGTAGACTTGTGGAGCTCTTGCTGTAGACTTGCGGGGCTCTTGCTGTAGACTTGTGGGGCTCTTGCTGTAGACTTGTGGGGCTCTTGCTGTAGACTTGTGGGGCTCTTGCTATAGACTTGCGGGGCTCTTGTTGTAGATTTGCAGGGCTCGTAATGTAGACTTGCGGGGCTCTTGCTGTAGACTTGCGGGGCTCTTGCTATAGACTTGCACAGTTCTTGCTATAGACTCTTGCTAGAGACTTGACATGCAAATTTGCTACAAATGGGAAAAGTGTCAACTAGAACTTGTGCTTCAAGTGCTCTGAGTACAACTTGCCAGGGAAGATGTGCAGCAAGTTAACAGACTTACAATTCAACACTGCCACAAATTTGTGGCAAGTTATCCTTGCTATCTGGGTTATTATTTCCTGCAAACTATGAATTTGGCCAATTGTGATCCCTCCTGTGTACTGTTGACCACACACTTGCTAGTGATAATAAATCCCATAGGTGAAAGTAGCAAGTTTTATCACTTACCTAGAAAAAACAGACTGAGGAAGATGAAGAGTCTCATCTCTCCTTACAGGGTGCTGTAGCTTGGTGGCAGAGAATGTGTGTTCACTGCTGAATGGTCTTAAGCTATTGTAGCTTAAAAGAAGAGGAAGTGAAGAAATGTCAGAAACTGTTTTTGTTTTAAACACTTAAGGACAGGAAAGATTTGCCCTCTTAATGACTAGGCCATTTTTTGCGATACTGCACCACTGCGTCCCTTTAACTGACAATTGTGCGGCTGTGCGACGTTGTACCCAAACAAGATGTCTTTTTTTCCCACAAATAGAGATTTCTTTTGGTGGTATTTGGTCACCTCTGCGGTTTTTATTTTTTGCGCTATAAACAAAAAAAAGCTTCAATTTTGAAAAAAATAGTAATGGTGGCAATCTGCGATTTTTTTAGTAGGACTGATACATTGCAGCGGACAGATCAGACACTTTTGACACTTTTGACCAGTGACATTTATACAGTGATCAGAGCTAAAAAAAAGCCACTGATTACTGTATAAATGTCATTGGCAGGAAAGGGGTTAACACTAGGGGGCGATCAAGGGGTTAAGTGTTCCCTAGGGAGGTGTTTCTAACTGTGGGGGGAGTGTACTGACTGGGATTAGAGAGAGATCGCTGTTCCTAATCACTAGGAACAGCAGATCTCTCTTGACTCCCCTGTCAGAACGGGGATCTGTTGTTTACATACACAGATCCCCATTCTAGCTCTCTGTGGAGCAATCGCGGGTGGCCGGCAGACATTGCGGTTGCCAGGGCACGGCGTCGCGCCCCCTATCGCTCTTAAAGCGGCTGATGTACACCTACGGCGATTCGCACAGCCGTGTACACCTGCCGCAGTATAATGACAGCGGCTGGTCGGCAAGTGGTTAAAGATAATGTTTTATGAAAAAAAATTACAAACAAGCACACCACGCAAGTAAATAAAATTAAAAATGAAACAAGTGAAAAAAAAATATCCCTACTCAATAGTGATTCAAGCAAGAAAATCACTAATGTTTTATGGAAGACGATAACATACAGCCATAATGTAAAGGCGCCATGAGGAACTAGACAAAAGATAACAATTCACAAGTATTCTGTAAATTAATGCGAAAAGTGTGCTTGGAAGGATAGCTAGTTTGTTTTATACAGTTCTGTCTAAAGAGGTGCAAGCATATTCCATAGTTGGCAAGATTGTAAAAAAATTATAGGGGCACTTTTTTGTCTTTGTCTTTCTTTAACTCTTCTCTCTCCCATACAATGCGGCAAGGTATCTAAGATTTCTATACCACGGGTTCAGTCCCAGCTCAGGGGAACCAACTGATAGGGAGAAAGGCGCAACACTGCCCCCCCCCCCCCCCCTCGCAACTGGAGGACCTATTACCTACACCAGGTACTGCTGCTTACTGGCTGCTTTACATCTTCCCACAAGTTCATGGTTACCTGTGGCTACTCCACTCCTTCGTCCTTCTTGCTGCATCCCTTGGTGGTAACTCCAGACCAGTCTCTCACGGTAGTACTACAGAGGCCACAGGCAAGCAGGTGACACGGGATTCCCCAGGGCGTGGAGTCTAAGGGCCAGCCGGTATTCTGCCAGGGACCCCCTCACGAGGGTTTGGGCTTAGCTGCGTGCTGACCCCAGGACACGACCCCCAGGTTCACCCTGCTCGCTAGAGGACACTGTCAGACAAGGATGGGTGAAGTAAAGGTGAGCCGGATAGCAAGCCAAGGTCAGGGCGGGCAGCAGACAACGTAATCAGGAGGACTAGGTCAAAGCAGGTTACACGAAGGGAGCTCAGAAGCAAGCGTTGCTCAAGCAACCAGAACTGGTCTGAGAGGAATTTAAATAGAGAAGCACATGGGGGGCTGGACAGAAAGTAGCAACAGGTGAAGCCGGCGACACCCATAGCTGCAGAGTGCAGCAGAGCTAAACACAAGCTAGTGGAACAACAGGTGCCAGCCGACCTACAGCAGTAAAGGTAGGACACAGATCAGCTCCGCAGCTGATCTGTGACAAGGCATTTTGTGTAGCCAATAAAAAGCACTAGGGGGAGAGAGGTGGAGAAGTTTGGGGTGGAGAGAAGGAAACAAGCGACAAAAACGCTCATGTCACACATTTGCAGGCTTTCCCATTAAAGTCTTTGGGGGCAATCTGCCTCCAATCTGCCAAATTCAAGCTCATGTACTATTTTGAACGACAGGTCTTTTGATTTAGGCGAAAGAACGCTCAGATGTGAACAGGGGCCAATAAAATAATGGGATTTGGCTGGTTGAGCATTTTAGAGCTACAAGCTTCAAGCAGAAAATCGCTCAGGTGTGAACCGGACCTTATGGTTAATCTTATTTGCTGGTTTCAGTAGTTCCTAATATGTTGATTAGATGACTGGTTCATTCCCCAGGAAGGGATTTCCCTCTGCTTACAGAGGCCCTAGATGGAGGCACTGCCAATTTTATTATCAATCCCACTCTTCCAGTTAGGGAATATTCTGGTTCTCTAATTTACCTACAGGTTTAGCGCAATATCCTTTTTGGAGAGGGGACAATTTCTCATACTCCCCCAAAAGAAGGCTACACGTGTATAAAAGAAAAATTTGTATTTTATACATGTGTATTTTTACCAACATGTCTGCTTTATCATTGTTTTATGTGAACCTGATGAAGGGGGATTGTGTGGCTCATGAAATGCATTGGTTGTCTTTTACCCTGTGACCCAAAAAGACAAAATGTAGGTGCCGCTCAGGTAGAGAGGTAAAGTCCGACTAGACAGCTCTGAGTGCAGCCATGATTAAGCTCCAAAGGGCGGAGCGAAACATGTTGAAGATGTGGCCTGGTTGGTTTTGGGGCTTAGGCTGCCATTCATCTTACTTAATGCACATGGGTCTGCTTAATGATGTGAGGCTTATGGATCTTTTCCTTTGAAATTGCTGTCTTTTGCCCTGCTTGCTGGAACCAGTTGGACAATAAAGGCTTTGGACTCATGAATTTTTCATTTGGCACTCTCTTTGATCTATTAAACTTGATTTCTCAATTGTCCACTCCTGAGGAACCCTGTCTTTGTGGTGAGCTGACGATTATAGGCCAATTGGGCCCAAGTAATGACTTTGTCTGCATTTTGATAACCTGTGAAAATGTGTGTCTTGCATCCCACTACCTCTTTATAGATTACAGCTCATCAGTCCTTAGATGTGGTGGGTGCATTCTCTTTTTAAGGCTAAGAACATGTTCAGTGTCCTTGTAGCATCCTCTCCACTAAACCTCAATGTTGTCAGCTTTCCCAGTTATCTTCTGTAAACTACAAAACAACTCCGCCCTATGCAATGGATATGAGGGGGGGGGGTGTATCCAAAATCAGGATTGAGCAGCCTAGGGTGACAACCCTGCACCTACCTAGATACAGTGCAGTGAGTGTTGTCACCATAGGACAGGAAGTATACTTCTGGCAGGATCACCAGGTGTAAATATAGAAACAAAATGGAAAAAAAATAGGATGCCACCACCACATCTATAGAATGGTCAGCTATTTTGGGGGTTGGAGGCTTTAAGCCTCTCATCGGAATCTCTACAGGACAGTATAAACAAATGCTCTATCCTTCAAAGAACACTTTAACCACTTCAGCTCCGGAAGGTTTTACCCCCCTTCATGAGCAGGCCATTTTTTGCGATACGACAATGCAGTACCTTAACTGACAATTGCGGGGTCGTGCGACGTTGTACCCAAATAAAATTGACGTCCTTTCTTTCCCACAAATAGATCTTTCTTTTGCTGGTATTTGATCGCCTCTGCGTTTTTTATTTTTTGCGCTATATACAAAAAAAGAGCGACGATTTTGAAAAAAAAACATTTTTTTTTACTTTCTTCTATTAAACATTTCCAATAAAAAAATGTAAAAGATAGAATTTCTTCATCAATTTAGGCAAATATGTATTCTGCTACATCTCAATAAGCGTATATTGATTGGTTTGCGCAAAAGTTATAGCGTCTACAAACTATGGTATATAATTTTTTTTTTTACTAGTAATGGCGGCGATCAGCGACTTATAGCGGGACTGTGATATTGCGTCAGACAAATCGAACACATAACTGACACTTTTTGGGGACCAGTGACACTAATCCAGTGATCAGTGCTACACAATATGCACGGTCACTGTACTAATGACACTGGCAGGTAAGGGGTTAACATCGGGGCGATCAAAGGGTTAAATGTGTCCCCTGGGAGGGCTTTCTCACTGTGGGGGATGTGCTTGTACTGGGGGAATGTAAAGATCCGTGTTCCTGCTTAGCAGGAACACAGGATTAGCATATTCCTCTCACATAGAACGGCCGTCTGCCTTGTTTACATAGTTCTGCCTTTCTCCTGAACAATCAGCGGGTCCTGGCGGACATCGTGTCCGCTGCACCAGCTGATTGGCTCCAATCACAACAGGAGCAGGTCGCCGGTGGCATGCGCGTGCGCCCTAGCCCCGAAATTGTCAGATCACGTACCGGGCATGTGATCTGGCACAGGGCGGCCGCCCTGCCACAGTTAATCTATGGTGGGCGGTCTGCAACTGGTTAACATGTAAAATGTATAATTCTGCAGAAACTAAATGTTATACTTTTGAATCCCTTATTTCTAGGTTTGTCTAGTTCCTCATAGCGCCCTTACATGTATGTTATCTTCTTCCGTAGAACATTCCTTCTAAACTATTTTTGCTTTTTCTTCACTCTGTGGCCTTATCTTCTTTCTTTAAACTAAAACACATGCAGACCATAAAGCAGTGACAACACATCCTCTGCTCACCAGCTACCGCACCCTGTAAGGAGAGATGAGACTCTTCATCGTAATCAGCCTGGCCGTTCTAGGTAAGTGATAAAACAAATGATGAAAGTTATTATTAATATCAAATTTGTGGCCAGCCTGGACATTGGTGGGATTGTATCAATAATAAGAAGCTATGAATGGCTTTTGCAATTTCTCATCTCACTAGAAGTGTGTTTTTTTTTTTCCATGAAATACATATCTGACCACTTGCGGACCGCCCACCGTACATTTACTAGGGCAGGGCAGCTGCCACGTCATGTACCTACCCTGTTTCCCCGAAAATAAGACCTAGTATGATTGTCAGTGATGGCTGCAATATAAGCCCTACCCCCCAAATAAGCCCTACCCTGTTTCCCCGAAAATAAGCCCTACCCTGAAAAGAAGACCTACAAGGGCTTTAACTAGGGCTTTTTTGGGGGGTAGGGCATATATTGCAGCCATCACCGACAATCACGCTAGGTCTTATTATCGGGGAAACAGGGTAGTACGTGATCTGATCATCTGACACTTCCAAATCTGGGGCATGTGCCGCCCGCCAGCCGCTCTTGCTGTGATTCTACACAGCGGGAGCTCAGGGGGGGGACTGCGGATTACACAGGGCACAGGCAGAACGACAATCTGGGGAAGATTGTTGTTCTGTCAGAAGGGAAGGCACGGCAGGAACATGGATCTTTGCCTTCCCCCTGGTCCAGTGTTTCTCACCTCCAGTCCTCAAGGCGCCCCAACAGGTCCTAGTGATCAGGAACAGCGATTTCTGTGTTGTCCCAGTGAGCCCATCCCCCACACATTTAGAAACACCTCCCAGGGAACGCAGTTAACCCCTTGATCGCCCCCCTAGTGTTAACCCCTTCCCTGCCAGTGTCATTTATACATTGATCACTGCATTTTTTTTAGCACTGATCAATGTAATAATGTCACTGGTCCCCAAAAAGTGTCACTTGGGGTCAGATTTGTCTGCCAGAATGTCGCAACCCCACTAAAAATTGCAGATCGCTGCCATTATCAGTAAAAACATATTTTGTAGCTGCTATAACTTTTGCGCAAACCAATGGATATACACTTATTGCAATTTTTTTTTACCAAAAACATGTAGTAGATGACATATTGGCCTAAACTAATGAATAAATCATGTTTTAATCGATGTTGTACCCAAACAAGATGTCTTTTTTTCCCACAAATAGAGCTTTCTTTTGGTGGTATTTGGTCACCTCTCCGCAGCTGATCTGTGACAAGGCATTTTGTGTAGCCAATAAAAAGCACTAGGGGGAGAGAGGTGGAGAAGATTGGGGTGGAGAGAAGGAAACGAGCGACAAAAACGCTCATGTCACACATTTGCAGGCTTTCCCATTAAAGTCTTTGGGGGCAATCTGCCTCCAATCTGCCAAATTCAAGCTCATGTACTATTTTGAACGACAGGTCTTTTGATTTAGGCGAAAGAACGCTCAGATGTGAACAGGGGCCATTAAAATAATGGGATTTGGCTGGTTGAGCATTTTAGAGCTACAAGTTTCAAGCAGAAAATCGCTCAGGTGTGAACCGGACCTTATGGTTAATCTTATTTGCTGGTTTCAGTAGTTCCTAATATGTTGATTAGATGACTGGTTCATTCCCCAGGAAGGGATTTCCCTCTGCTTACAGAGGCCCTAGATGGAGGCACTGCCAATTTTATTATCAATCCCACTCTTCCAGTTAGGAAATATTCTGGTTCTCTAATTTACCTACAGGTTTAGCGCAATATCCTTTTTGGAGAGGGGACCATTTCTCATACTCCCCCAAAAGAAGGCTACATGTGTATAAAAGAAAAATTTGTATTTTATACATGTGTATTTTTACCAACATGTCTGCTTTATCATTGTTTTATGTGAACCTGATGAAGGGGGATTGTGTGGCTCATGAAATGCATTGGTTGTCTTTTACCCTGTGACCCAAAAAGACAAAATGTAGGTGCCGCTCAGGTAGAGAGGTAAAGTCCGACTAGACAGCTCTGAGTGCAGCCATGATTAAGCTCCAAAGGGCGGAGCGAAACATGTTGAAGGTGTGGCCTGGTTGGTTTTGGGGCTTAGGCTGCCATTCATCTTACTTAATGCACTTGGGTCTGCTTAATGATGTGAGGCCTATGGATCTTTTCCTTTGAAATTGCTGTCTTTTGCCCTGCTTGCTGGAACCAGTTGGACAATAAAGGCTTTGGACTCATGAATTTTTCATTTGGCACTCTCTTTGTTCTATTAAACTTGATTTCTCAATTGTCCACTCCTGAGGAACCCTGTCTTTGTGGTGAGCTGACGATTATAGGCCAATTGGGCCCAAGTAATGACTTTGTCTGCATTTTGATAACCTGTGAAAATGTGTGTCTTGCATCCCACTACCTCTTTATAGATTACAGCTCATCAGTCCTTAGATGTGGTGGGTGCATTCTCTTTTTAAGGCTAAGAACATGTTCAGTATCCTTGTAGCATCCTCTCCACTAAACCTCAATGTTGTCAGCTTTCCCAGTTATCTTCTGTAAACTACAAAACAACTCCGCCCTATGCAATGGATATGGGGGGGGGGGGGTGTATCCAAAATCAGGATTGAGCAGCCTAGGGTGACAACCCTGCACCTACATAGATACAGTGCAGTGAGTGTTGTCACCATAGGACAGGAAGTATACTTCTGGCAGGATCACCAGGTGGAAATATAGAAACAAAATGGAAAAAAATAGGATGCCACCACCACATCTAAGGAATGGTCAGCTATTTTGGGGGTTGGAGGCTTTAAGCCTCTCATCGGAATCTGCGTGCGCCCTAGACCCGGAATTGTCAGATCACGTAGCGGGCATGTGATCTGGCACAGGGCGGCCGCCCTGCCACAGTTAATCTATGGTGGGCGGTCTGCAACTGGTTAACATGTAAAATGTATAATTCTGCAGAAAGTAAATGTTATACTTTTGAATCCCTTATTTCTAGGTTTGTCTAGTTCCTCATAGCGCCCTTACATGTATGTTATCTTCTTCCGTAGAACATTCCTTCTAAACTATTTCTGCTTTTTCTTCACTCTGTGGCCTTATCTTCTTTCTTTAAAATAAAACACATGCAGACAACACATCCTCTGCTCACCAGCTACCACACCCCTGTAAGGAGAGATGAGACTCATCGTAATCAGCCTGGCCGTTGTAGGTAAGTGATAAAACGAATGATGAAAGTTATTATTAATATCAAATTTGTGGCCAGCCTGGACATTGGTGGGATTGTATCAATAATAAGAAGCTATGAATGGCTTTTGCAATTTCTCATCTCACTAGAAGTGTGTTTTTTTTTTTCCATGAAATACATATCTGACCACTTGCGGACCGCCCACCATACATTTACTAGGGCAGGGCAGCTGCCAGATCACGTACCTAGTACATGTTCTGATCATCTGACACTTCCGTATCTGGGGCGTGTGCCGCCCGTGAGCCACTCTTGCTGTGATTCTACACAGTGGCAGGGCTGGACTGGGACAAAAATGTGGCCCTGGACTTTATCCAGACTGGCCCAGGGCACAGCACATCGGGGCACAGCGCACATCAAGGCACAGCGCACATCGGGGCAACAGAACACAGCACATCAGGGTACAGCACATCAGGGTACATGGGGCACATGAGGGTACATGGGGCACATGAGGGCACATTTGGGCACATGGGGCACATTCAGGGCACATCAGGCACATGGGGTACATCAGGGCACATCAGGGCACATCAGGCACATGGGGTACATCAGGGCATATCAGACACATTCAGGGCACATTCAGGCAACATCAGGGTACATAGGGCACATTCAGGGCACATCAGGAACATGAGGGTACATGGGGCACATCAGGGCACATTTGGGCACATCAGGGCACTTTTGGGCACATCAGGCACATGGGGTACATCAGGGCACATCAGGGCACATCAGAGCACATTCATGGCACATTCAGGCAACATCAGGGCACATGGGGTACATTCAGGGCACATCAGGCATATGGGGAACATCAGGGCACATTCAGGGAACATTCGGGGCACATCAGGGTACATCACATGAGGGTACATGGGGCACATCAGGGCACATTTGGGCACATCAGGGCATTTTTGGGCACATCAGGGCACATGGGGCACATTCAGGGCACATCAGGCACATGGAGTACATCAGGGCACATCAGAGCACATTCAGGGCACATCAGGCACATGGGGTACATCAGGGCACATTCGGGGCACATCAGGCACATTCTGGGAACATCAGGGCACATGGGGCACATTCAGGGCACATCAGGCACATGGGGTACATCAGGGCACATCAGGCACATGGGGCACATTCAGGGCACATTCAGGGCACATCAGGCACATGGGGTACATCAGGGCACATTCAGGGCTCATAGGGTACAATCAGGGCACATGGGGTACATTCAGGGCACATGGGGTACATTCAGGACACATGGCGTACAATCAGGGCACATGGGATAAATTCAGGGCACATCAGGCACATGGGGTACATCAGGGCACATTCAGGGCACATCAGGCACATGGGGTACATCAGGGTACATCAGGGCACATTCAGGGCACATCAGGCACATGGGGTACATCAGGGCACATTCAGGGAACATCAGGGCACATGGGGTACAATCAGGGCACATCAGGGCACATTCAGGGCTCATAGGGTACAATCAGGGCACATGGGGTACATTCAGGGCACATGGGGTACAATCAGGGCACATGGGGTACATTCAGGACACATGGCGTACAATCAGGGCACATGGGATAAATTCAGGGCACATCAGGGCACATTCAGGGCTCACAGGGTACAATAAGGGCACAGCGTTTACTTGTTTTCTTCATATGCAGAGTAGCGCAGGCAGCCTCTGTAGTAAGTTCTCTCTCATGTCACGCTGCTGCTGCTCCCCCCGGAGGCCCCTCCTCCTCCATCCCTGCACAGCGGGAGCTCAGCTGCGGGCACCGCGGACTCGATGTCTGCAGGGGGACCACGGATTACACAGGGCACAGGCAGAACAACAATCTGGGGAAGATTGTCGTTCTGTCAGAAGGGAAGGCACGGCAGGAACATGGATCTTTGCCTTCCCCCTGGTCCAGTGTTTCTCACCTCCAGTCCTCAAGGCGCCCCAACAGGTCATGTTTTCAGGATTTCCCTCAGATGAAACAGTAATTACTAAGGCAGTGAAACTGATCAAATCACCTGTGTAAAATAATGGAAAGCCTGAAAACATGACCAATTGGGGCGCCTTGAGGACTGGAGTGGAGAAACACTGTCCTACTCAAAGAACCCCCCCCCCACAGTGAGTAAGCACAACCTAGGCACACAGTTAACACCTTTTTTTTTTTTTTTTTACAGTAAAACCTTTGACCACCCCTGATTTTAATTTTTTTTTTTATTTCTCACTTAACCCTTTGATTGCCCCTGATGTTATTCCCTACCCTGCCAGTGTCATTAGTACAGTGACCTGGGAAAAGGGGCTAAGTAGACGGTGCATCCGGTTCCCTATGCGCGCAGTGGGAGCGCAAGCCCGGGTGCAGCAGACTCAATGTCCGCTGGCCACCCGTGATCGCTCCACAGAGAGGCAGAATGGGGATCTGCCTGACAGAACAGAGATCTGCCTATGTAAAGGAGGCGGATCCCCATTCTGACAGGGAACAACACGGAGATCGGCTATTCCTAGTGATCAGGAACAGCGATTTCTGTGTTGTCCCAGTGAGCCCATCCCCACACATTTAGAAACACCTCCCAGGGAACGCAGTTAACCCCTTGATCGACCCCTAGTGTTAACCCCTTCCCTGCCAGTGTCATTTATACATTGATCACTGCATTTTTTTAGCACTGATCAATGTAATAATGTCACTGGTCCCCAAAAAGGTCAGATTTGTCTGCCAGAATGTCGCAAACCCACTAAAAATCGCAGATCGCTGCCATTATCAGTAAAAACATATTTTGTAGCCGCTATAACTTTTGCGCAAACCAATGGATATACACTTATTGCAATTTTTTTTTTTTTTACCAAAAACATGTAGTAGATGACATATTGGCCTAAACTAATGAATAAATCATTTTTTAATCATTTGTTTGGATATGTATTATAGCAGAAAGTAAAAAATATGTTTTTTTTTTTTTTTTTTGCAAAATTGTCGGCCTTTTCTTATAGCGAAAAAAAAAAACCTTGCATGCAGCCACTGGCATCAGCGGCGCATGCGCTCTGAAGGTCCGGCGGATGCTGCCGGGAAAATCAAAGCTCCTTGCCAGAAAGGGACTCCTGTGTGCATGCAATAGTCCATTTTCCCTTGGTTTTTGTCTTGGAGAGGGGAATAGTCTACTTGTATCTATGTCTTTGCTATTGTTGTTAGGATGATGGTACCCCCACGTCTCTCCCCTCCCCCCCTTACCTTTTTTTTTGCCCCTGCACACTCCTCCCCCTTTCTTTTTCTCTTCTCCTACCTCCCCAGTACCAATTTGTTAGCCTTTATTTGGATTTTATTTGGATGCATGGATCATGTCTTTTAAAAATACTATTGTCACAGTGGCTATTTAGCCCTAATATACCCACCCACCACTTTGCCCCCCCTATTCGCCATGGGTGAGTGTAGGCGGCGCCGCTGCTTCGGCCTTGGACCTCGTGGTGGTCCTCACTGGAAAGCGACAGTAGCTCTTTATTCCCCCACTTTATGTCCTCATTATGCATCATTATTGTTACTGTTTGTTACTATTACATTTTGTTATTTCATTTTTAGATTTTATCTAGTACTATTTCTCCTGACTATGCAGTAGATTTTCGCAAAACATGTAGAGTTCATTCACTGAGGACTCATTATATCTCCTTTAATATCTCCTTTATTCCACCGTGGAGTATATTCAGCATCAGTGTAACATGTATAGTTTACATCATATGTCTTTATCTACTCTTTTGTAAATCATGTTTTAATCTGTATTTGGATATTCTGTTTTTATTCTATTTTTGTATAAATAAAATATATATTTTTTACTTGATGTGTAATCTGTCCAGGATCTGTACCAAGATAGTACATTTTCCCTTGATTTTTGTCTTAGAGAATTTTGAGGGGAATAGTCTCCTTGTATCTATGTCTTTGCTATACAGGTGATACTTGGAAAATTAGAATATCGTGCAAAAGTTAATTTATTTCACTAATGCAACTTAAAAGGTGAAACTAATATATGAGATAGACTCATTACATACAAAGTAAGATGTTTCATGAAAACCCCAAATCCACAATCTCAGAAAATTAGAATATTACATACAATCAATAAAACAAGGATTGTACATAGAACAATATCGGGCCTCTGAAAAGTATAAGCATGCAGATGTACTCAGTACTTGGTTTGGGCCCCTTTTGCCAGGACTTGAGGTGATTAAGATCCATGACAGCTGGCTCTGCCAGGGAGCCCCCTTAAAATTTTGCTGTGGGATCCCACAATCTATAGTTTTGCCCTCAGAGAAAGAAAGAACATTGTTTGATTCCCCATCAGCACAGTCAGTGTTGAAGGAGGAATCCCTCCCCATTGCACTATTGTATTCTGACAATGGGAAGTTTCCCCGCCATTAGAATACAATGATCACCTTGCCTTGCTTCCTGAAATATTATTGGGTGGCGGTCTTGGTGATTGTAAAATGGTGGTTCTCAGAAGAACCGGCCAACCCTGCTTCCACCACGGAGGCGGCGTTGCTCGGTTCCTACGCGGAGCTGAGGAATCTGGTGCATAGAGTCCCTAGATCCAATATGCATGTGACCCTCCCCATGAGAGCGACCCTTAAGGTGTGGGATACAGTTTGTAAACAGCTTTTGGGACCTAGTGACTGGTCCCCAACAACTCCCCTATGGGGCAACCCTCGTTTGCCTCATTTTCGTTCCATCCCCGATCCGGTCGTGTGGGCCAGACACGGAGTTACAACCCTTGGGGATATAGTGTCCAAGGGACAACTAATCTCCTTTGATGCTCTGAAAAGAGAAAAAGATCTGCCGAATCATATGTTCTTTAGGTTCCTTCAGTTGCGACATGCGTTCCGGTCCCAGTTCCCTGGTCCGCTGGCTCTGGAAATGTCGCCGGTGGAAAGTACGCTTAAAGATCCGGATAGTGAGAAAATACTGTCCACACTATATAATATGCTTGCGACCCGAGACACATCTATAGTCTCCCAGTTATGCGAGCAGTGGCGGTTGGATATTCCGGAGTTAGCGGATGGGGATTGGGAAGAGGGAATTCAGCAATATCTGCCCCTGGCAATTTCGGCGAGGGATAGGTTTATGCAATTGAAATTTCTCCATCGGGCATACTACTCTCCAACACGCCTGGTGAGAATTTACCCTGATAGAACGGCGAGATGCCCTAGATCTAGCTCAGATGATGCCGATTTCTTCCATGTGGTCTGGTCCTGCCCTGGAGTGGTGGAATTTTGGAAAAGTATACTCACTGATATTAACTCTGTAGGGGGAATGCAAGTCCCACATAGCCCAATATCTCTTTTGCTGGGTATCTGCGATTTTCTTGAAGTCTCATGGGGAAAGAAGCTATTTATTTTCTACACCACACTATATGCTAGGAAAGCAATCCTACTGCACTGGAATCAATCCCAACCACCCACCAAACAGCTCTGGCAATCCCTGATAAATAAGGCGTTGCCATTATATAAAATGACATACATGGGAAGAAACTGCCCCAAAAAGTTTGAGAAGACTTGGGCAGCGTGGGTGAAGGCAAAACACCTGACTATTGACTGAGGGGGGTGGATCTTTACCCACTACACCTAGCACAGCTCCCCTCCCGCATATGGGTCTCTAGGTCTCTCCTTGAATATGTGAGATTGGGGTGAATCAACTCAGGATGTTCAGCAAGACCCCTCGCACCCCCACCTTAGATCAGTACCTTAATGAGTTTGATTGTAATATTTTTTGAAATGTCTAACTCAAAGCTCATGTCAACATGATAATGCGTTTGCTGTTAATTCTCTTCCTCTGCTAAGTTATGCAAAAGAACTATGTATGTTGTCTGTATTCAAGTCTAATCGAAATAGATTGTTTGTTTTGTGAAAATCTAAATAAACTTCTTTGTTTAAAAAAAAAAAAAAAAAAAAAAAAAAAAAAAGAATACAATGATCACTGCTGCCAACGATAGCCAGTGGTAGCGATGGTATGTAAAAAACACAACAGGTTGGTTGTACTGAAGTCAAACATTAGATCGACTTCAGTACAACCAGTCTGCAGATAGATGGATCGAAAGTACTGATATTAAATCTAATTTTATCTGCTCATTTTAGGGATCACAGGATTTCCCAGGTGTGTTTATCAGGTAATATCTCGTACAGTGCAGTCTGGAGGATCTGTTACCATTCCATGTTCATACTCCGTCCCCTGGGAAAGGGAGCAAGATGTACAAATCATTTGGAGTGAGACAAATGGAGAAAATTGTTCATCTGCTGAGGACACAATCATTTCACATTCTGGAAATGTTACAGAGAAATATAAGGGAAGACTCTACAGAGAGAAGGATCCTAACAGGAATCGGACTGAATATATCAAAATTACAGGACTGGAATCAACGGATGGACCTCGATTTTGCTGCCAACTATACAGTATAAGAGATAATTACATATTCATGGATAGTAAACATGGCACTCTTCTGCAATTTCCAGGTAAAACTATCTATCTATCTATCTATCTATCTATCTATCTATCTATCTATCTATCTATCTATCTATCTATCTATCTATCTATCTATCTATCACTAAATCTGTAGGTAAAGAACGAGAACTCAGTGGCGGGAGAGAGAGAGAGAGCAGGGGAGGAGAGAGAGCAAGAGGAAACAGAGATCAGAGCAGGGAGAGAGAGAGGGGGGAGAGCAGGAGAGGAGAGAGAGGGAGGGAAAGAGAGCAGGGAGAGCGAGAGAGAACAGGGGAGGAGAGAGAGAAAGGGTAGAGAGAGCAGGGAGAGAGAGAGCAGGGGAGGAAGAGAGAGAGAGCGGGGTGGAGAGAGCAGGGAGAGAGAGAGAGCAGGGGGAGAGTGCAAAAAGAAAGAGAGTGCAGGGGAGGAGAGAGCAGGGAGAGAGAAAGAACAGGGAGAGAGAGGGGGAGAGCAGGGGAGAAAGAGAGCAGGGGAGGAGAAAGAGAGAGCGGGGGAGAGAAAGCAGGGAGAGAGAGAGAGCAGGGGGAGAGGGCAAGAAGAAAGATAGAGAGTGACAGAGAGCATAGAGAGAGAGAGCAAGGAGAGAGAGAGCAGGGGAGGTGAGAGAGTAGGGAGAGAGAGAGCAAGAAGGGCGGCACAGTGGTATAGTGGATAGCACTTTCGCCTAGCAGTAAGAAGGGTCGCTGGTTCAAATCCCAACCATGACACTACCTGCCTGGAGTTTGCATGTTCTCCCCGTGCCTGTGTGGGTTTCCTCCGGGTACTCCGGTTTCCTCCCACACTCCAAAGACATGCTGGTAGGTTAATTGGATCCTGTCTAAATTATCCCTAGTATGTATAAATGTGAGTTAGGGACCCTTGGATTGTAAGCTCCTTGAAGGTAGGGACTGATGTGAATGTACTATGTATATGTAAAGAGCTGCGTAAATTGACGGCGCTATATAAGTACCTGAAATAAATAAATAAGAAGAACCAGAGATTGCAGGGGAGGAGAGAGCAGAGAGAGAAAGCAGGGATGGGGAGAGAGAGCAGGGAAGGAGAGAAAGGGTGGGGGAGAGAGTGCAAAAAGAGAGAGTGCAGGGGAGGAGAGTGAGAGAGAGAAAGGGCAGGAGAGAGAGGGGGGAGAGTAGGGAAAGAGAGAGCAACAGAGCAGGGAAAGAGAACAGGGAGAGAGAAAGCAGAGAGAGAGGGGGTGCAGGGAGAAAGAGAGAGAGCAGCAGGGTGACAGAGAGAGTTTTCAATTCAGCCCCCCAGAGACATAATGTAGCACCCCCTAGTGTGCTACTAGCTGTAGTAGCAGGTAAACAATAGCTGGCCCAGGGATAACTCTAAGTCATGAATCTGGGTTAGGGTTATTAGATGTTAGGGCTGGGTGACTCATTCTGGCAGCTCTCTGGTGCCTCCCCTGGTTCTAGAATCATGTGGAATATTCTATAAATTAGTGGGCGGAGGGTTGCCTTGCATATTTAGGGGCCCTTAGCCAATCGCCTAGCAGGGAACTAAGGAGCCCTTAAATAGACAAGAGTCATGCCAGCAGGGGAGTCAGGTGGAAGATGGGAAGCAGTACTGTGGTAGTCTGTCGAGGGACCTCTGTAAGGGTGCGGTTTTACCTGGGGCTGGAGAAAGTTAGGTAGACTGGGAAGAAGTAGCCAGGTGGGCTAGCGTTTCTGCGGGAAGTAGAGCTAGGACCAATGTCTACAGGAAAGCAGATGTTGCAGGAAGCAATTCACTCCACATGTGCTACTTTTCCCAAGGGACTGAGAGTTCCTGAGAGTTCCTAGCCTATAATAATGGGTTGTTTCTGAGCTAACTAAAAAGACTGTTAGTACCAGCAGGAGCTGTGCAAAGGAACAAAGTTTGTGTAGGAGGAAGAAGTGGTGCCTGTAAATAAGGAGAAAGCTGTCCCTGGTTTTGTTGGACATTTTTCAAGTTAGGCATCCCATAATCCCTAACCCCATCCAAGTTATTATCTCCTAATAAAAAAATAACAATATCAAGCTCAAGGGCTGTTTCCTGTGTACAGATGCAAGAAGGAAATGATATGTGACTGACTGTGCAACCCTGACATCTACAACTCCTATGGGTAGTCCTACATTAATGTAATATTATTTAGAACTCTGTCTATCTATCCAGGGCTTTTTTTCTCAGAGAAAAGGAGCAAGGAACTCAACCATGCCCGCCACACTCACATACCTTCCAAATGGCATCAAATAGTAGCTCTTCCCTCTGCATACAACCCTTCCCTCCACTGCCCTCATCTTCCCCCCCTCTTTAAAAGCTCCATTATCTGTCATATGTCTTACCTTTGTTGCAATATTAAGCTGAAGCACCTATCCGGCTGTAGTACCTCCCAGCATACTATACTACAGTCACTTGTAAGGGAGATCATGCAGTAGGAGCATCAACAACTGGTCACCAGGGAAAATATGGAGACCATCTAGGGTGCATCTGTTCTGTATCTCCTTGTCCCTGTCCAGCACTTAGTGAGATCAGCGCAGGAGATCTGACCTGTGGGAGCTACTGGGAGATAAGCTATCACTTGTAAATGCAGATGATGGACTTAAGTGTTACCAAGTGATAGTGCTGAGCAGGGAGCAGAAGATCTGAGCCAGAGGTGGTGGAACTGAGTTCCCCCTAGTTCCTGCTGAAAAAATCTATCTCCTATCCTTAGCATGTAAGGAAATACAATTTAAATTTCTCTCCTTGGGCTCTACCCAATCTCAAGTAGGCCACCTCCAATAGAAATGCTTTATAACGTGATGTTTTAAAGTGATCCTGTGAGCATAGGAACTAATAGAGTGTGGAAAACAGATATTTAATCCATAGAATGTTAAGCATGTTCCCTTTTTTATGACGGGTATATCATGAAAGTGAACAGATTTAACCCTGTCACATGGGCTGTGACCACCTCTTGGCAGCTCCCATGTGGATGGATAAGGGGAACAATCCCAAGACACAGGGCTCAATTCACCAAGAGATAATATAGCATGATTTTTTGTGTTTTAAATAAATCATGCAGTATTTATCTCAGGAACAAAAATATGCATCAAAATACGGCATAAGTTACATTTTTTAATTTGGAGACCTCTGGCTACAGCAGGAGGTGGAAACATTTAGTAGTGCTATTTCTACGAATGCTAAATGTGACAGTTCCAGCTCAGAGATATTGTTTTTTAGGGATCCGGTATCCTAAAAACCAGTGTCTCATCAGGGATTCCTGGCTCACAGGTGAATATAAACAGAGGAGCAGGGACATTATGTTAAAAAAAAAAGTGTGGGGGTTACCCCACAATCTATATCAGGCTCTTCGGGTCTGTTATGAATTTTTAGGGAGACCCAAGGCTACAAAAACAAAAAAAGAAATGATGTAATGTCCCCCCCAAATTCCAAACCAGACCCTTATCCAAGCACACAGTCTGGCTATTCAAGAAAGGGGGAGGAGCATGTGGCCCCTCCCTCCTGAACCAAACGACGGCCGCTGACCCACCCAGGAAAAAAAAAACCTTACACCTGCCGAGACACAATATCGTTGCTTACCTCACTGATGTTATATCTCTAGGGTAGTTTTTTCTTGTGTGAATGAATAGGGGTAAAATGTAGCCTTTACTCATTTACATAGGGACGGCATCTGGGGGCCCCCTTGTTGTTAAAGGTGGCTTAAAGATTACGATAAGCCCCCCCCCACTCCTTGACCTCATCAACATGGTGACAGGATGCTTTGTCAGAAGGGGCACCAGGACCAGGTACCCCCCTTGTTGAGGGCATGCAGCCTGGTATGGTTCAGAGAAGAGCATGCACACCCCCCTCCCCCCTTTCCAGGCCAGCTAAGCTATATGCTCAGATAAGGGGCTGGTATGGAATTTGGGGGGACCTCATGCCATTCTTTTTGGAGTTTTTTTTGGAGTTGGGTCCCTCTTAAAATGTATACCAGACCCAAACGGCCTGGTATGGATTGTTGGGGAACCCCTATGTCTTGTTTTTTAGCTGTCCCAGCTTTTTTGTTTACATTCACAGCAATGTGTGGATCATGGACAGCTGAATATATACAGTGCCTTTTAAAAGTATTCATACCCCTTGAAATCTTCCACAGTTTGTCATGTTACAACCAAAAACGTAACTGTGTTTTATTGGGATTTTATGTGATAGACCAACACAAAGTGGCACACAATTGTGAAGTGGAAAGAAAATGATAAATGTTTTTCAACATTTTTTACAAATAAATATGTGAAAAGTGTGGGGTGCATTTGTATTCAGCCCCCTTTACTCTGATACCCCTAACTAAAATCTAGTGGAGCTAATTGCCTTCAGTAGTCATCTAATTAGTAAATAGAGTCCACCTGTGTGTAATTTAATCTCAGCATAAATACTACTGTTCTGTAAAGCCCTCAGAGGTTTGTTAGAGAACCTTAGTGAACAAACAGCATCATGAAGGCCAATGAAAACACCAGACAGGTCAGGGATAAAGTTGTGGAGAAGTTTAAAGCAGGGTTAGGTTATAAAAAAATATCCCAAGCTTTGAACATCTCACAGATGTTCAATCCATCATCCGAAAATGGAAAGAGTATGGCACAACTGCAAACCTACCAAGACATGGCCGTCCACCTAAACTGACAGGCCGGGCAAGGAGAGCATTAATCAGAGAAGCAGCCAAGAGGCTCATGGTAACTCCGGAGGAGCTGCAGAGTTTCACAGCTAAGGTGGGAGAATCTGTCCACAGGACAACTATTAGTCGTGCACTCCACAAATCTGACCTTTATATAAGAGTGGCAAGAAGAAAGCCATTGTTGAAAGAAAGACATAAGAAGTCCCGTTTGCAGTTTGCGAGAAGCCATGTGGGGTGCACAGCAAATATGTGGAAGAAGGTGCTCTGGTTAGAGGAGACCAAAATGTAACTTTTTGGCCTAAAAGCAAAATGCTATGTTTGGCAGAAAACTAACACTGTACATCACCCTGAACACACCATCCCCGTCGTGAAACATGGTGGTGGCAGCATCATGTTGTGGGGATGTTTTTCTTCAGCAGGGACAGGGAAGCTGGTCAGAGTTGATGGGAAGAAGGATGGAGCCAAATACAAGGCAATCTTAGAAGAAAGTCTGCAAAAGACTTGAGACTGGGGTGGACATTCACCTTCCAGCAGGACAACGATCCTAAACATACAGCCAGAGCCACAATGGAATGGTTTAGATCAAAGCATATTCATGTGTTAGAATGGCCCAGTCAAAGTCCAGACCTAAATCCAATTCAGAATCTGTGGCAAGACTTGAAAAATACTGTTCGTTCTCCATCCAATCTGACAGAACTTGAGCTATTTTGCAAAGAAGAATGGGCAAACATTTCACTTTCTAGATGTGCAAAGCTGGTAGAGACATCCCCAAAAAGACTTGCAGCTGTAATTGCAGTGAAAGGAGGTTCTACAAAGTATTGACTCAGGGGGGCTGAATACAAATGTACCCCACACTTTTCACATATTTATTTGTAACAAATGTTGAAAAACATTTATCATTTTCCTTCCACTTCACAATTACGTGCCACTTTGTGTTGGTCTATCACATAAAATCCAAATAAAATACATGCACGTTTTTGGTTGTAACATGACAAAATGTGGAAAATGTCAAGGGGTATGAATACTTTTTCAAGGCACCGTATGTACCCCCTGATACTTTGGCTCGTATCGAGCTAATTGATGATGTGATAGTTTCTTCTCGTTTGGGCACAATGACCACATCATCAATCAGCTCAATACGAGCCCTTGTATACTCTGTTATTTTATGCAATCAATGGTGATGTACGCACCAACGTTTTTATCATGTATTAATGAACTTAATATTTTTGTACCTAATTAATCTAATATCTCAGTCTGCCCTTAAAATCCCAAAGTACCGGGGGGTACATATACACTTTTTGTTCATATTCCAGGGATGTTGACAACACATTTTGTTTTGTTTTTTCCCATGTTGGTTTAACTCATTCAATATGGACAGCTAAATGAGCGGTGCAGTGCAGGTACTGGCTCCTTAAAGCAGCTCTTCAATATTTTTATCATCTTTCCATCTGTTAAATCTTCTGCTCCTTGTTGATTTAACTTTGGATAGTAAAACATTTTTTTCTTCTGCCAGTAAATACCTTATGCAGCTCACTTCCTGTTTCTTGTCTGGTAAAAAACCTAGGATTATGACATCATGCACAGCTCTCTCTCTCTCTCTCACTCTCATCAGAGTTTGCCAGGAAGGGGGGGGGGGGGGGGGTGAGTAATAAGAGGGCCAATGAGAGCTGCAGGTGTTCCGTCAGATATGGCGACCCGTCACAATTGGTAATGGTAGTGACGTTCCGTCGCCGCCATCTTGCTACACCCCGCAACCTCCACAGTAAGGATGAACCAAGAAGGGGGCAAGCGGACATCTTGTTACACCCACTGGAGTTTTGCATTTCACAGCTATTTTTAACAGTAAATGGAGCATATATGGTGAATTACAGTATTTACAAATCCATCGGACTGTTTACATGCTTAATTATAAAAGCAGCGCTATTCTGTCAGATTAGCAAACCTGTGAGATCAGCAGGTTTGCCGCTGCTTTTAAAATTCAACATCTAAACAGTCCGTCCGATCTCTAAATTCTGTATTTCACCTTATAAGCTCCATTTACCGTTAAAAAGAACTGTGAAATGCAAAACTCAGGTGGGTGTAACAAGATATCTGCTTGTCCCCTTCTCATTGTATCCTTACTATGGAGGAGTGTGGGGTGTAGCAAGATGGCGGCGACAGAACGTCACTTCCGTTACCAATTCTGATGGGTCGCCTAATCTGGGTGTGCCTCTGTGTGTGTCTGTGTAAATCTAGGAAGTCAACAGGCAGCAGCTTCAGCTGCCCACAGTTAAAATGGCTGCAGCCAGACTCCGTGGAGGGAGATTTCTGCAGCATATTTGGCAAGTACAGAATCACAATATATATAAAATAATATGTAAAGTGGTTGGAGGGAAGCTTCAGAATGGCAAAGATGTTTTTATTACATATTATGTGAGCAGACTTTCGGGGGTTATATCTGAATGATGCCTGAGGCTACAGACATCATTCAGATACCGGCATTTTCAGCCGGCGATTCCGTACACCATAAGAATGATCATAGCGGCTGTTCTGCCGCTTGATCGTTCTTACGGGGGGCGAGAGGGGACGTCCCCCCCTCCCGCCGCCCTCCGATGCTTCTACCGACTCACCTCAGCGATCGGGGAGTCGGAGAGCGGATCTGCCGGCGCCGGATGTAGATCATAGAGATTTCCAGCGGACCAGATGGTCGCCGGAGTCTCTATGATCGTTCGGAGGCCGGGCGCGATGTTATGGCATCACGCCCGGCCTCTGCATTCAAAAAAATGGCGCCGCTTCGGCTGGGAAGTGGTGATCGTCTTTTTTTTTTTTTTTTTTTTTTTTGATTTTAGGCTTCCCAGCCTAGAGGTGAGATGTGGGGTCTTATTGACCCCATATCTCACTGTAAAAAAGAAGACCTTTCATGTCATATTCCTATTACAAGGGATGTTTACATTCCTTGTAATAGGAATAAAAGTGGTCAAAAAATTTTTTTTTTAAAAAAGTGTCAAAATAAAATTTTTTAAGTAAAATTAACAATAAAAAAAAAAAATAAAAAAATGTTTAAAGCGCCCCTGTCCCCATGTGCTCACACGCAGAAGCGAACGCATACCTAAGTCCACATATGAAAACGGTGTTCAAACCACACATGTGAGGTATCGCCGCGAACGTTAGAGCGAGAGCAATAATTTTGGCCCTAGACCTCCTCTGTAACTCAAAACATGTCACCAGTAAAAAATTTTAAAGCGTCGCCTATGGGGATTTTTAAGTACCAAAGTTTGGCGCCATGCCACGAGTGTTTGCAATTTTGAAGCGTGACATGTTAGGTATCTATTTACTCAGCGTAACTTCATCTTTCACACAATGCAAAAAAATTTGGCTAACTTTGCTGTTTTGTTTTTTTTTTTTTAAAGCATGAAACTGTTTTTTTAAAAAAAAAAACGTGTTTGAAAAATTGCTGCGCAAATACCGTGCAAGATAAAAAATTGCAATGACCACCATTGTATTCTCTAGGGTCTCTGCTAAAAAAACATATATAATGTTTGGGGGTTCTATGTAATTTTATAGCAAAGAAATGATGATTTTTGACATGTAGGAGCGAAGTGTCAGAATTGGCCTGGATGCGAAGTGGTTAACAGCCAACTCTTAATTGATACATTTGTTAAATAGCCAGTGGCTAGACCACAAGCTAATTCATGATTTTTGTGTTTTGGTTTCTTTTTTTTTTGTGAATTGAACTTAATATCATTTTTTGCAGTATTTCCTGGGCAGTTCTTATTATTTTTTTTTTTTTTTTTTATTAATTACCACATAAACAGACAATGAATTAAGATGTTAATATTTGATTGCTATATTTGGTCAAAGTGAGTCATGTGATCCATATACTGCATGCAATATTTATTTGTGAGTTGAGCCCCCAAAGTCCATTATCCTTCAGGCTGGGTTAACACCATTGCGAATTGGGATGCTGGTTCACCACATCCAATTCGCAATAGCAGGATATTTTGACCTGCTCTCTATGGAGTCCGGTGCGTTTTGCACAAAACCGCTGTGTGTCTCTTGGTCCGTTTCAGGTCCGAATTCAACCCAAAATTCAGGCTGAAATCTGACCTGAAACGGTGAACGAGGATGCCCCGGACCCCTGCTATGAGGCGCATGCGTCTCATTTGTGAACCCAGCCTGAAGAATCACTGGGTAGACTCTGCTCTCTACAAATGTAATCCTCTTTGTTGAGGCCCCTATATCCACATCTACATGCATACCTCTAATCTATTTTCTCTGTTTAGAAACAGAATATATCACTCAGCTGGATGAAGTGATGGCTGTTTCAAGTGAAGACGTCATCATCCCGTGTTATTACTCCAAAAACACCTTGGATCTTACAAACGTCACCTGGAATTATGCGGACAGAGAAAGTCATTACTGTACTTATATACCCATATATGAATGGAGTAACGCACATCAATATGGTCGGTACTCTTTTGTCAATTTTCCTCAAGACGTCTCACTGCGCATTCATAATCTTCATGTAAATGATGAGAGAAGTTATTGCTGTGTCATCTCTACCGCAAGAGCAACACTGAAAAGCGAACAATTTACAAGGCTAATGGTTGCAGGTACAAATACAGAACGCTATTCTTTTCTTCCTAACCTCTGAGTAGCCTCTTATGGACCACCCCACACAGATATACTGCGGCAGGGCGGCCCTCTTGTGCAAAATCACGTACCTGTATGTGATTTTGTGCACGGGGTCTGGGGCACACGCGCGCGCCGCCGGTGACCCGCTCCAGCTGTGATTGGACACAGCGGGAGTCAATCAGCGGGTCCAGAACACCCGATTTCCACCAGGACCTACCGATCATTCTCAGGAGACACAGAACGGCAGTCTTCCTATGTAAACAAGGCAGGCCACCGTTCTGTGAGAGGGGAAGATGGAGATCTTGTGTTTCTGCTAAGCAGAAACATGGATCTCTGTCTTCCCCCAGACAAAGTACCCCCCCCCCCTACAGTTAGAAAGCACCCCCCCCCCCCGAGCACATTTATCACTTTGATAACCCCTGATGTTACCCCCTTCCCAGCCAGTATCATTGATACAGTGACAGTGCATTATTTTAGCACTGATCATTGTAATGGTGTAACTGGTCCCCAAAAAGTGTCACTTATAAAATATGTATAGGAAATATAGGAAATACAAATTGGCCTAAATTGATGAAGAAATGTGATTTTTTGACATTTTTTTATTGGGTATGTTTTATAGTAGAAAGTAAAAAATATTGTGTTTTTCTTTTCAAAATTGTCTGCTTTTTTTGTTGCAAAAAACCACAGAGGTGATCAAATACCACCAAAAGAAAGCTCTATTTGTGGGAAAACAGGACGTCAATTTTATTTGGGTACAGCATCGCAGTTAAAGTAACGCAGTGCTGTATCACAAAAAATGGCCTGGTCATGAAGGTTTTTTCTTATGTAACGCTTATTCCTGGAGGTGCTGCTTGAGAGGGTAGCGTTGGAGCGTTTTACGGCTCAAAAACTCCTCTCAAAAACCACTAGTTTGGGGATTTTTTACAGCCAGAAAACACTCCAGCCAAAAAACGCTGATAAAAGCCTATGTGTGCATGGACACATAGGATAACATGCTGGGGAGTTTACTTACTGTAGAAAAAGACACCATAAGACAAAAACAGCAGCTGTAAAAACATCTAGTGTGCATTAAGGCCATCAGATAATGCTATACTCTCTGATACACCAAGGTATGCGGAAAATATATTTATACAGTAACAGTAAACAAAGGCAAATATCAGTTGCACTAATAACAGTTTCCGAACAAGGTATTATTAAACACAATTTTTCAGGGTACTCAAAACCTGGTTCAGGGGCAAAGTGCTCACCTCTTAGGCCCTTACTCATGGGGGAACCCTCTAAATAGGATATATACACTCAGGGGTTAAAATCCCCTCTTTATCCCCTCCCAGTAGTCAGTGGTGTACCTGTTGGCTGCCAGTGTTGGGGCCCAACCAATGTTGGAGCGCTCTTAAACAGAATTTTTATCATTCCAACAAAAAGTGGAGTAATCCTCAAAACAAATCTCTGCGATTCCAAATTGGGGCAGTGCTGTCTCTAAGAGGAGAGTGGGTATTCAGAACACTGAACATATCACCAGGCTGTCTCCTAGAATCCATGAGGGAGATGGTGGCAACTCTGAGCACTGAAGCAGCAATAGTACAGATGATCAAGGTACAGATGTCCTCTCCAGCAGCTCACTGGGTCCTTCTGCCCCGAGGCACGGGCCACTGCACACAACTGACTGTGTCTCAGGCAACAGCAGTTTCTGGATGGGTGCGGCATTGCAGTCCCACTTTGGTATCCTAGGGAAGCACTGACACCCAACAGCATTACCGGTGTCAGCAGCATAACCTGCTTGAGCAGCACACCAGTCTGAGAAGCATGCCACCCTAAGCAGCACATCAGCAGCTTCATCCGGCCTTTCCATGTGAGGACCAAGTCCAGAGCCCTGGGATTTCCAGTCCTTTCCCCCCTTCCTCAAAAGCACTTCCTCCCTTGGACTTGTAGTCCCACAATGTTCTTTACTTGATCCAGCTATACACCTGGGAACTACACCTCCCAGCAGTCTTTGCGGCTCCCAGCAGTCTTTCCTCTTCTGGGGATTGGCTTAACATTTCCTGGGTAGTGCCAACATTTCCTGGGAATGTACCAAGTTGTATGGCCAGCCTTAGAGAGATTTTCCCTCACTTCCTGCCCTGCAACATTTTGCCAGACAGGAAGTGAGCGGAAATCTCCAACAACATAGAAAGATTTATAAATATGGTTGTAGAGTAGAGGAAGGCTGGGATCTCTGTCACAGGACATGCATGGAGGGTCGATTCTAATTCTTTCCCACTCTATCCAAACCCCACCAAAAATTTTGGCTGTACAAAAATGGTGTACTGAAAAAAATATGGAGCCCACCATTCCTGAGCTCCTTCTGAAAGGACTAATGCCCTGTACACACGGTCGGGTTTTCCGACGGAAAAAGTGCGATCGGATTGTGTTGTCCATCTGACTTTTTCCGTCGGAATTTCCAACACACAAAGTTTGAGAGCAGGATATAAAATTGTCTGGCAACAAATTCCAATCGTCTGTACACAAATCCGACGCACAAAGTGCTACGCATGCTCAGAATAACTTAGGAGACGAAAGCTATTGGCTACTGCCCCGTTTATAGTCCCGACGTACATGTTTTACGTCACCGCGTTCAGAACGATCGGATTTTCCGACAACTTTGTGCGACCGTGTGTATGCAAGACAAGTTTGAGCAAACATCTGTCGGAAAAAATCCATGGATTTTGTTGTCGGAATGTCCGATCAATGTCCGTGTGTACGGGGCATAACTGTTTTCTTACTGCCTTCATTGCTTTCTAATTCTACGGGGTTGATCTACTAAAGTCTAAAGGCAAATAAACTGTTCACTTTGCAGAGGTAGTTGCAGTTTGCAAGGGAATTACCCAAAGAGGAGATGAAGCTTTGCTGACTTTCAGCATCCAATCATGTGCCAGCAAAATGCTGTTTTTTTTTTTTAAACTGTTCCTTGCATATAATTGGGTATTTTTTACAAAGTGAAACATCACCACATTCACTAAGTTCTGGACCAAATTACAACTTCTTTTGCAAAGTGAACAGTTTATTTGCCCTTAGTATATCAAGATATGAGTGCACTATGGCCACACAGGACCTAGCAATTAGTAAAACCAGGAATTGATTTTATTGTTTCACATATATGGATTGGCTTATTTCTTCAACATTTTTCTCTAGATTACCAACCATCTTGGAATCAGCTGACCAATGAGATTTCAGCACAAGAAGGACATTCAGTGATCCTTCCCTGCTCCTACACCCTTCCTAGTGGTCGGTATACAGAGAGAGATGTTGTGCGGGTCAATGTATACTGGAGAGTGGGGAATGTAACCGGACCGTACGCCTACCACCCCTACCCGGACATGGATCACTCTACATATAGACATCGGACATCTATAACAGGGATGACAAATCTAATGATAATGAATGTGACGAAGGCAGATAATACTTCATTTCACTGCTTTGTGGTGGTCAAATGGTGTGCAAGCAAATACCAATATGAAGATGAAATTCATTATGGAGGAGGAACCAGACTAATCATCAAAGGTAAAGTTAAGGGGCTCCTAACCTGAAATGTATCATTTTAATATATGTCTGATGCCAGGAATTAAAGCTGAACTTTGGCATCCTGACCACTTCCAAATCCCCATGTACAGCAAAAATGCTGATATCTTTTTAATGAATGCCTTACTAATAATTGATTTTCCCCATTGTTTTTGCAAACTGCACTGCAGGGGAGTGATCTCTGCAGATGCCACATATCACTTCTTACCTACTTACAGGGACTACATTTCCCATGATGCAATGGGAATTGCACTGATGGTGGACCAATCAATGACAGTGTGCAGGTTGTGACCAAGTGCTACAGAGATTGTACCCATCCACAAAAGGAAGTAGTGAACTCAACCGTCACCATTCTCTTCTGTGAACTACTACAAGGTCCCCATAGTGAGAAAACAGAGGTGGCCAAATGCTAAAGGCAAAACTTTTTTTTTTAGATTTGGATATAGTAGAGAGGTATTAGAACCCCTGTCAGTTTTAGTGCTGTCTGTGCCCCTCTTAGGGAGATTTACCTTCTTTATTTGTCCTGTTTACCATTATCAGTGAAAGTAAAAGAAAATCTCAAATTTTGGGTTGTCCCCAGAAAAGTCATAGTGGGGAAATCTTCTAATGGGGACACTAGTTCTGGTGACCTGGGGGTCCCCAAGGAATTCCTTTAATTTTCAGGAGAAAAATGCACCACGGAGGCAAAACAACTGGTCCTTAAAAGTACATTTTATTAGAAACAGCATATAAAAAAAAGGGACATCAAGCCCTATAAAGTGACATTGCATCAAAATAAGATACATAAGTAAACATGATGCTGGATGCTGCATCCAGCGAGGTAAATATAACTAGCCAAAAAAAAATAAAACCCATACTTCTCTTTTAACCCTCACTTACGCTATCCAAAATGATCCAAAAAAAGTTTTGGCTTTAGTTCTACTTTAAACATTGACAAACGTTTTGCCAAATCAGTAGACGCCCCTATCTGAAATGTATAATTGCTCTGGCCAATAAGGCAACTTTTGAAAGTTGAGATTGAATATGATCTGAATATATATATTGTATTGTATTATATTACGTTGGTTCAATGATATTCATACATTTTATTTGTTTTACAGAGCCATCTCAGATGTCCAATATTAGTCAAGAATCTTTAGTACTAGCAGCATATGTGGCTGTAAAATTCTTCATCGCTGTCATCCTAGTGGTCCTGGGTTGTGTGAGTGGAAGAGCCAAAAACACGAAGAGATCCATCTGATGTGGATAATCAGCATTTATATAACAATTGCTTCTTTTTTTTTGTCATCCTTGATATTGTTGTACAGCAGGCATCTCCAAACGTTCTAAGAAAAGGGACAGTTTACTGGCCTTCAGACTTTAGGGGAGCCCGACTATGACCAGTGGGAGAAAAAAATGCCTTGGCATCAGTGGTCATAACCAATGCCCCATAATTGGCCCCATTGTTGGTATCAATGAGAGAAATAGTGCCCCATCGATGCTGTCAATGGGAGGAATAGTGCCCCATCATTGGTATCAGTGGGAGGAATAGTGCCCCATAATTGGTATCAGTGGGAGGAGTAGTGCCCCATCATTGGTATCAGTGGGAGGAGTAGTGCCCCATCATTGGTGTCAGTGGGAGGAATAGTGCCCCATCATTGGTATCAGTGGGAGAAATAGTGCCCCATCATTGGTATCAGTGGGAGAAATAGTGCCCCATCATTGGTATCAGTGGGAGGAATAGTGCCCCATCATTGGTATCAGTGGGAGTAATAGTGCCCCATCATTGGTATCAGTGGGAGGAATAGTGTCCCATCATTGGTATCAGTGGGAGTAATAGTGCCCCATCATTGGTATTAGTGGGAGGAATAGTGCCCCATAATTGGTATCAGTGGGAGGAATAGTGCCCCATCATTGGTATCAGTGGGAGGAATAGTGCCCCATCATTGGTATCAGTGGGAGGAGTAGTGCCCCATAATTGGTATCAGTGGGAGGAGTAGTGCCCCATAATTGGTATCAGTGGGAGGAGTAGTACCCCATCATTGGTATCAGTGGGAGGAGTAGTACCCCATCATTGGTATCAGTGGGAGAAATAGTGCCCCATCATTGGTATCAGTGGGAGGAATAGTGCCCCATCATTGGTATCAGTTGGAGGAATAGTGTCCCATCATTGGTATCAGTGGGAGGAATAGTGTCCCATCATTGGTATCAGTGGGAGGAATAGTGCCCCATCATTGGAATGTGGTGTAAATTATTCCTGCGCTACCATGTACACAAAAGGGGAAAAGAAACAGGTAGAACAGCTGCATGCACCGAATGGGGTCAAACCAAACCCATAAAAACAATAGATAAAGAATGGGGGTTGGTGCTGCGCTATTCAAGCAAAGTGAGACAATATGCTGCTAAAGGTAGCAGTACAAAATAGATAATAAAACCAAAAAACGATAAAAGAATGCCAAAAGCAGGGTATGTATACACTGTGGTAAAATATGTGGCAAAGAACTTCCAAAATAAAATCAATAACGTGATGTATATAGTCTAGACTCTAGAGTGTTAATAATAAAGTGCAAAAGATCACAGAATAACACTGTACAATGCGTGCAGCCCTGAACGGACATTGCAAATAAATAAATGTGCAAAACTCAGCAATAAATAAAACTTCCTGTGCAAAGTGCAAAATAATGTATGAAAAGTGCAATGTGGTGTGTGGCAACGCTGTATGCTGGCCTAGGCCGACAAGGCCCAGGCCTAGGGCAGCACTTTGCAGGGGGGCAGCACGGAAAGAGTCCCCGCAAGCTTGCGCTACACTATTAGTGTAGCGCCAGTCTTATGGGGCGGCCTGGGCTGAGAGGCAAATTAGTCTAGCGCCCCCATAAAGGGGCTGCACTGCTTCCAGTATGCGGGCGGCTGGCATTCTGCAACTGTGGGGGGGAGGGGCGCTGCTTCTAATTTTGACTGTCCTATCATCCTGGACCACAAACCTTCCTCACTGTGCTATATGTTTTCTGCTGAACCATTGGCATGGTTATATCTTATTAGTCCTCTCCATAAAATGATCAGAAATTTGTGCTTAAAGTAGAACTATAGGCAACACTTTTTTTTTAATTTTTGATAGAGTAAGGGAGGGTTATAGCCCCTTTCAGTTTATTTTTTACCATCCCTGCCCCATTGCAGAGATTTCCCTTCACTTCCTGCCCCATAGCCAAACAGGAAGTGAGAGGAAATCTATGCAAATTAAGGGAATCCGTTGCTCCTCCCCCAGGCCCTGAGAACTAGTGTCCCCACTCGAAAATTTCAGGGCGGGTCTTAAACAGCAAGGGGTGTGGCCTTGACAGGAAGGGGTGGGTCATATTTAAATTAGGTTGTGCACAAGTTTAGTCAGGCCTAGGGCAGCACAAAACCTAAATACACTATTGGTGTGTGGCATACACATTCCAATCACACCACAATCAGATAGTGCCAAAATAGAAAAAGTCTGTCAAACAAATCTGAAAAATTCAGGGTGTGCAAAAATGCAATAACAAAAAAACCAAAAACATAAAAGTCTAGTGGAAATATTTCTTTGAGCGAATAAACATTCCAATGTGCAAATAGCGAAGTGGAATGCTTGAGAAAAGAAAGTGTGTCTCCTCTTTGTGCACAGATCACACACTAGTAAGCAATGGCCCCTTACCTTGCGGTAATGGGGTAACCGCAAAAGAGTAAATGCTGATAACAAGTGCCTCTCCTTGGGATTCCTGGACCAGAGTGGGTACTTTCTGTGTCTTGGTCCCTCAATAGATGCGGAAGAGGTAATGCAAAAACAAAGGAGTACCGGATAGTGTACAGTAGTATTTCAAACAGAAGTGGATTTTATTAAAGCGATTAAGATGTACTCACATAATGCAGCAAAACACAACATTTATCTCCTACGAGCGGCGAGCTCGTTAGCCTCAGTCAGTGTAGAGTGCGTATCCTGTCCCTACGCGTGACGTCACCAATCACGTGACTTCATCCTGAAGTCACGTGATTGGTGACGTCACGCGTAGGGACGGGATAGGCATTTTACACTGACTGAGGCTAACGAGCTCGCCGCTGACCATGTCCCAACACTGCATGGTAGAAAATCAGCTTCTAACTTTAGCTTGTTCAATAAGCTTTTACAATAAAACTTGGAAGCTGGTTTCTATGCAGAGCTTTACCAAATTTTGCACCATAGTAAATAAACACCTATATAGTGTAGAAACAATACTGTGTAGTTTAGATTTTTTTATTGAGTATTTTAATTATAATCCTTTTTTTATCACACTATGAAATGACAACTCCTTTATGTGAAGTAAAATTGCATTGGAGTTGATTTCTTTATTTCTTCTTTATTTCCTAATTTCTTGTTACTAAATCCACAGCAGTAAAATCAGTCTGTATATACAGAACAGCATGCTTGTAATACTCACAATCGAACCTAAGGGGTTCACCCTCTGCACTGTGTAAAAAGGCTGTTTGATCCTTTATGCACAGATCCTTCTCTTCTTCCACTGACTCCAAAACATGTCTGAATAAGACAGAGCCTTTGGGGTCAGGCTGCACATGCTCAGTTTGGTGTGTATTGCTACAGTTTTTTTTTCTTGAGAGAGTGCATGTGATCAGCACAGGGCCAATCAGAACTGTCCAGACAGAGGGTCAGGGGTCCTGCATTCTGATAGGACAGCTAGTGCAGTATGAAAACTCCTCCTACAAGCTTTAACAAGGCATTGATAGAAGTCACATGACTGTTATATACTGCTAATGAGAAAAGGTATTTAGCAGTTTATATTTACTAAAATAATTGCATTTCAATGTTCTGTGTACTGTGGGAGACCAGATGTAGTAATTGCAGGATCCTTGGTTTAGTAACACTTTAAGCTGCCTGTGTGTAGGCAGGTGCCTAGAAGGGGAGTATTAGTTTGCATTTCTAAAGGAATATTTCACTTTTATTGTTTCACTTTAAGCATTATTAAAATCACTGCTCCCGAAAAAACGTCCGTTTTTATCAATGAACTTTTATGTGTATTGTCGGACCGGCAATTCATTAATAGCCGCAAGTAATTTTAAATGACTTTTTTCCTTTGAAATATCATTTTGCTGTCAGACTGTTCTAAACACGGGAAACATGGGCCCCTTTACAGGCATACTATAGACACCCCACCAGGTACGAAATTTAAAGGAATATTACACTTTTATTGTTTCACGCATTATTAAAATTACTGCTCCCGAAAAAACGGTAATTTTTAAAACTTTTTTTTGCATTGATCCATGTCCCCTGGGGCAGGACCCAGGTCCCCAAACACTTTTTATGACAATAACTTGCATATTAACCTACAAAAGGGAGTATTAGTTTGCATTTCTGGGCTGCCCAGGTGGGTAAGGGGTTAATGCAGGTTTGGTGTTTTCCAGGGTTTTTTGCTCTGGGTCCCTCCACCCTGTGGTACACATAACAGGGAGAAGGCTGGGCTCAGTGGGGGTCTGGGGAACGCAGGAGAAAGGAGTGAAATTCCACCAGAAAAGATGTGAGATGCAATAACCTACAAGATGCCTGCGCAGGAACCTAACTCTTAAGGACTTTTTATCAGTTAATGACTAACACCTGGAAATTTAATTTTAAATTTTAGTTTTAATTGGCTTTTGGAGACCGCCTGGTTTAAACTGCTTTTAATGAGGTAAGCAGAGTGGTTCAATGATGACAGTCTAGGTACAAGGCAGGCAAGGTTCAGAAAAGTCAGGGTCAAAGTTTAAAAGCGGGCAGAGTTCAGAGAGCAGTCGATATCCAATTCAAAGTTGTCAATGAAGGAATCCAAACAACAGAGTAGGACAGACAAACAGAGATCTTGGAGCAAGTGTTACCCTGTTTTCCCGAATATAAGACCTAGCGTGATTGTCAGTGATGGCTGCAATATAAGCCCTACCCCCCAAATAAGCCCTAGTTAAAGTCCTTGTAGGTCTTATTTTCAGGGTAGGGCTTATTTTCGGGGAAACAGGGTAGGGCTTATTTGGGGGGTAGGGCTTATATTGCAGCCATCACCGACAATCACGCTAGGTCTTATTTTCGGGGAAACGGTACAAACGCAATATCAGGAACCAGAAAAGTTGGCTGCATCTGCAGCTTGTGAGCTTTCAGTTTTCCATTTAAACTATTCACAAATGCTGAAAGTCATTCTTGATGGTCAGCGAATTGGACTTACACTGCAGTGAATTGGAGTTTGCCAGAACCAAAGATCAAGTGAACCTAGTTAGGTACTTTTCACTTGTAATCCTGTTTATTTTACTGATATAATTGTATTTCTTATGTTATTTATATTTCCTGAAATTTACAGCGCCCAGCTGCTTCATTTTGTTTGTAAACAACAAACATCTATACAAGACCCTTATCCTAAATGATGGGGGGCTCCAAAGAATAATGAGGTCCCCACACAAAAAAATATGGTGTTAGGTTTCCCCTAAGATTACATTCAAGGCCCTTATCCTTGATGGGGGTCTGGTATGAATTTTAAGGGGAAACCCATGCAGAAAAAAAAAGCATTGGGTCCCTCCACAATCTATCCCAGTCCCTTATCTAAACATGTAGCCTGGCAGGCCAGGAAAGGAGGAGGATGAGCATGTAACCCTCCCCCTCCTGACCATACCAAGCCAAATGCCCTCAACATTGGGAGGGTACCTTACCATTGGCGGCACCCTGGCAAAACACTTTGTCCCCATGCTGATGAAGACAAAAGCCTTGATGGCTGTGAGAGTCTACAGGTGGGAGACTTTTCAGAATCTGAAAGCCCCATTTAAAAAAAATTGGGCCCCCAAAATATCACCCCTACATGAATGAGTACGAGGTAAGGGGTTCTGCACATAACCATAACATTCCTTGTTTATTTTTTTTGAAAAATAAAGGTAAAAAAGGGAAAAAATTACTGCAGGTCAGCATGATAATTTTGTTGAGGAACGTAGTATGGACATGCCAGCCAAAATGTTGTTGCAGGGCTCACGTGTCACAAGCAAAGAACAAGAAAATTATGCAAGTGAATATTCTTAATTCTGTATGGTCATCCCGGCTTGACCTCGTTTTGCATTTCGGATATTACATTTGTTCAAAGGCCCAGATGGAGATGTCACATTCGTTGAAAAGGGCAAGACTTGTGGTACTTTTGCAAGAAATGCCCTGCTAATTCTCGTCTTTGCGTCAGTAAATTTTTGGAAGAGTACCATGCTGTCTGTGGTTTTTTTTTTGTCATTGCTGTAAAAAAAACCTCACATCTTGCCCATAAAACATACATTAAAATATAGCTCTATTAACCCCCAAAATAAATAAAATTAAATCATAAATTCATAAATATCCATCAATAAATATCCACATTAAAGATCCAACTCATACGCATTCAATACTAAAAATCAACTGTTCCAATAAAAAATAATAAGTGATAAATAAGTATACTGTATGCATAAAAAGTCCAAGGAAAATTCATCCAAAGTGAATTAAAGCGCTTTTAGTGACATTCAAATATATATAAAGTGCATCCAGTGTTCAGGTGCTACTTCCACATACACAGCTTCTTACCAGAAATTCAGATCTCAACATAAAGAGTTCAATTTATGCTTCTGTATAACAGTGAGGGTCCAGGCAGCTAGCTCCAAGTCAATATCACCAATGAGTGTCGCCCAAGGGCACTTTATCTCAATCCTTAACCATTACAACGCTCCACAGACAGTATACAGCAGCTGAAACAAACAAACGTTTTCAGTGTATACAACGCCGCTGCATGGCGTGCGTGATGACGTCACAGAACAGGCGTCTTCAGGAAACGCCTGTTTGGAACAGTTGATTTTTAGTATTGTATGCACATGACTTTGATCTTTAATGTGGATATTTATTGAAACACTTCTTGATGAATTTACTATTTTATTTTATTTATTTTTGGGGTTTATAGAGATATTCACACTTATTATTTTGTTTTAGTTTGTTTTAGATTTAAATGAGTGCTGTGTCTTTTTTTAAAAATCAACAAAAATGAGTTTTTTCATTTTTTTTAACCTTTTATTCTCACATTTATAAACAAGAAAGAAAATACAAATCTATTTTTCTACCTCCATTAATTTCAATTTCAAGATTGCCAAAAAATAATAAAAGCAACAAAAAATTGTTAGAAATTCTTTCACAAGTTCAAACGCTGAAAAAAAAAACTTACGAGTGTTTACATAGTTTAAATGCAGATTTATACTGTAACTGGACAACATTTTGTTTGCTAAAACACTGGTTATCATAAACTTTTTTTAAATTGTTTCCACTTTTTTATCCTTTGTTGCATTTCAGTGCAGCTTATCTCCTCCAGCCACTATCAGAGTCTGAAAAGATTGATAGCACACTTGAATCCAAAAGATGCTGTAGAAATTTCTTTATTGTCATGAACCAGACAAAATTGCAAAGACGATCAGTTGACGCATTTCACACGAAAAGAACTGTGCTTGTTCGCTGTGAACAAGCATGGTTCTTTTCGTGTGAAATGCGTCAACTGATCATCATTACAATTTTGTCTGGCTCATGACAATAAAGAAATTTCTACAGCATCTTTTGGATTCAAGTGTGCGATCAATCTTTTCTTCTCTTCTTGATATTGCCTACGGTGATGAGCCGGGATTAGCACCTTGAACTGGATGTGTCCATTTTTTGCCTGAAGTGGTGTATGCACCCTTGTTCTGTTTCACTATCAGAGTCTTCTTGTCTAAATGAACTCGCTCCATCATTGATGGCACATTTTTGCTCCAGATTGGCATCCTGTGGACCCTGGACAAGGCTATTGACAACAGTGGACAATGTCTGTGCAATAAGTGCCAGCATGGGTGCTTTTAGTCTCATTTTAGGTGCAAGTGATAGGTTGACAAGTCAGGAACAAGAGTGTGAGTTACAGGCTTTTTATGTTTATTAAAATTCAGCAGCTACAAAAAGTGTAGTTGCTGACTTTTAATAAACAAACACTTACCTGTTCCACGGTCCAGTGATGCGGCCGAACGGAGCATCGCTCCTCTCCCCCTCCTCTCCGCCGGTGCCTCCATTGCCACTCTGGGCACCCAGCCGTGACAGCTTTCGGCTTCACGGCCGGGCACCCACACCGCATGCGCGAGTCGCGCTGTTCTCCCTGAGTGGAAAGGCGATCTCCTGGGACCTGTCACGTGTCCCAGGAGATCGCCTAGAGGGAGGGGCCGCCTAAGGCGAAAGGAGGAGTCGCCTTGGTGGTCCCTGGGTGGAAGGAGGAAGTGGGACAGGAAGTCCCCCTCCTAACAAAGCCCCCACTCCCCCCCAAAAAAAATCGCATGCCAAATGTGGCATGTAAGGGGGCGAGGAGTGCTTAAAGTGGAAGTTCCATTTTTGGGTGGAACTCCACTTTAAGGCTGGGAACCGGTACTCTAGCTAAGGTGTCTCCACATTCCAACAGAATCAAGCCAGCTACTCAGTATTATCCATGAAATAAAAATGATTTTTGGCCCCATATAAAAATGCAACTGTAGCAAACTAACGCATTTCAGCTTTAACAACTTTACTGTATGCTAAGAGGAAGGCTGTTACAGACAAAATGCATTAACCTATTACAGATGTATTTTTATATGTAACCAATAAATACATTTATTTTATGGATGATACCGAATGGCCATCTTGATTCCACTACAGGAGCACAATTGGGAGATGGTTGTCAACCCATCTGCGAGTTCATCCTTTCTCTTCTAGAATTCATTCTAGGACATAATGTCTTTACCTTCCACGGTTCCCACTACCTCCAGATACCGGGATTGGCAATGAGGACCTCCTGTACCCCATCCTATGCCAACCTGTATCTGGAGGAGTGGGAAAAAAATTTCTTTACGGACGAGTCACTGTCAATGTACACGGACCATATGCTCACATGGTGCTGGTACATCGACGATGTCTTTGTTATCTGGGATGGACCTATTGACACACTCCAGCAATGTTTGATTAGAATGAACAAAAATGAATTCAATTTAAATTTCACTATGGCTTATGATAGTGAGTGTATAGCTTTTTTGGATGTAGAAGTTTACAGAGACAATAAGGGCACCCTTGGTAGTAATCTTTATAGGAAACCTACAGCAGGAAACACCATCCTGCACGCATCCAGCTTCCATCTCCAAATATTGGTAAATTCCATACTATACAGCCAGTACTTGTGGACAAGGCAAAATTGCTGACGATGTAAGCTTCAAAGTCAAGGCCCAAAAACTTCACGATAGACTCTTACTGAGAAGCTACTCGCATTCCTTCCTTAAAAGAGCATACCAACGAGCATCATTACAAAACAGGAAAAAAATTATATACACACAAAAACCTAAAAACAATACTAATCCTCTACATATCATTACGAGATTTACAAACCAACAAGCCAAAATTAACAATATCGTCAACAAGTATTGGCATATGTTGTCCCTTGATTCCACGAGGGCGATATCGACAAGCTTATTGCCAGTGAATATAAAGGGGAAACTCAAACTCATGCAAATATAAAGGCACATACATTGCAATTATTGCAAATATGTGCATACTCAAAGAAATCCTACTATCCCCAATGGTCAAATATTCCTTTCTAGACACTTTGCTTTTTATATTGGAAAGACCAAACTCGATTTCTGGAGATAAGTATGCAAACCAGTAATCCTGATCTGCCCTTGAGTCAACATGCCAAAGTATTACATGGAGGTGGATTCCCAAAAATGTAATTTCTTATATTGGATAGCGTCCACCCCAGCTCCAGAGGAGGAGACTAGAACAAAGTTCTCCTCCAAATGGAACTGCGCTGGATACACAATCTTAGGGCCACATCACCACTAGGACTTAATGAGGCTATTTGTTTTAAGCCCTTCTTAGAGGGATTTTCCTCAGGTGGAATGGAGAAATAAAATACAACATTATATCCATCCACAAACTATTATTCCCTGCCCTTCTATGTGCTTCTCCGTATAGGTACAATGGAGGTAAATTTCTACATATGTTTATTTTTTTACGAATATCCAGTGCGGTGAACTCGGTCTCCATGGAAATATCAGAGAATACTTCTGTGCATGCAGCCTTCCTCTCTTCCTTTTTCATCTAGTTACCTATCATCTTTGGGAAATAATACAATATTAAGCCTCATTTATAGTTATGACACTTACCCTGTTATGTGCTTAGGTGACCACAATTTATGTATATACATTGTCCTGTGAATATATGGGTAATGCTGGCTAGCTGTTTCCTGTGTTCTCCCCATTTTCCTGCAATTTAGAATTACTAATATATGTTTCCCTTACTGACCACTAGAAGGATATGGCATCTGTTACACAGACAATAAAGAAATTTCTACAGCACGCGGCTTAGTAAGCCAGTATGGACGCGCTCTCAGTCTCCCCCTCCCTCTCAGGCTAAGATGAAATCATTCAGCGATGCCTGAGATTGGAGGGTGAGGAGTATTTCAGGCACCCTTGGAGCCATGGCTGACATCTACCTTAGAGTTTTGGATGCCAGGACGTGTCTCCATGCGGCTGCTATTTTCCACCAGGTATGAATCAAAGAATATTTCTTTTTGACTAAATGCACAGATTAACCATTATCCTCATGCTTCCTTATGGCTTGGACTGGCTAGAGTGCAATTGTAATTGCACACACCTACAAGCCTATAGACTACTTTGCTGATGATTTATGCATTATTGATCTGCATATGATGAGAATGACATTGTTGGTCTCACCGTTGTATATGATAACCTCACAATAAGTTGAAGAAAGGGGCCACTGGCCAGTTATTTATTTATTTTATTTCAGGTACTTATATAGCGTTATCAGTATATGCAGCGCTTTACATATACATTGTACATTCACATCAGTCCCTACCCTCAAGGAGCTTACAATCTAAGGTCCCTAACTCACATTCATACATACTAGAGACAATTTAGACAGGATCCAACTAACCTACCAGCATATCTTTGGAGTGTGGGAGGAAACCCACACAGGCACAGGGAGAACATGCAAACTCCAGGCAGGTAGTGTCGTGGTTGGGATTTGAACCAGCAACCCTTTTTACTGCTAGGCGAGAGTGCTATCCACTGCACCACTGTGTCACCCTTTGCACCACTGTGCCGCCCTTAGTTATATGCCTATATATATATATACAGTATCTCACATAAGTGAGTACACCCCTCACATTTTTGTAAATATATACTTTTCATGTGACAACACCAAAAAAATGACACTTTGCTACAATGTAAAGTAGTGAGTGTACAGCTTGTATAACAGTGTAAATTTGCTGTCCCCTCAAAATAACTCAACACACAGCCATTATTGTCTAAACCGCTGGAAACAAAAGTGAGTACACCCCTACGTGAAAATGTCCAAATTGGGCCCAATTAACCATTTTCCCTCCCCGGTGTCATGTGACTCGTTAGTGTTACAAGATCTCAGGTGTGAATGGGGAGCAGGTGTGTTAAATTTGGTGTTATCGCTCTCACTCTCTCTGGTCACTGGAAGTTCAACATGGCACCTCATGGCAAAGAACTCTCTGAGGATCTGAAAAAAAAGAATTGTTGCTCTACATAAAGATGGCCTAGGCTATAAGAAGATTGCCAAGATCCTGAAACTGAGCTGCAGCAGGGTGGCCAAGACCATACAGCGGTTTAACAGGACAGGTTCCCCTCAGAACAGGCCTCGCCATGGTCAACCAAAGAAGTTGAGTGCACGTGTTCAGCGTCATTTCCAGAGGTTGTCTTTGGGAAATAGACGTATGAGTGCTGCCAGTATTGCTGCAGAGGTTGAAGGGGTGGGGGGTCAGCCTGTCAGTGCTCAGACCATACGCCACACATTGCATCAAATTGGTCTGCATGGCTGTCATCCCAGAAGGAAGCCTATTCCAAAGATGATGCAGAAGAAAGCCTGCAAACAGTTTGTTGAAGAGAAGCAGACTAAGGACATGGATTACTGGAACCATGTCCTGTGGTCTGATGAGACCAAGATAAACTTATTTGGTTCAGATGGTGTCAAGCGTGTGTGGCGGCAACCAGGTGAGGAGTACAAAGACAAGTGTGTCTTGCCTACAGTCAAGCATGATGGTGGGAGTGTCATGGTCTGGGGCTGCATGAGAGCAGCCGGCACTGGGGAGCTACAGTTCAATGAGGGAACCATAAATGCCAACATGTACTGTGACATACTGAAGCAGATCATGATCCCCTCCCTTCAGAGACTGGGCTGCAGGGCAGTATTCCAACATGATAACGACCCCAAACACACCCCCATGACGACCACTGCCTTGCTAAAGAAGCTGAGGGTAAAGATGATGGACTGGCCAAGCATGTCTCCAGACCTAAACCCTATTAAGCATCTGTGGGGTATCCTCAAATGGAAGGTGGAGGAGCGCAAGGTCTCTAACATCCACCAGTTCCATGATGTCGTCATGGAGGAGTAGAAGAGGACTCCAGTGGCAACCTGTGAAGTTCTCAATGCCTGTAGTGCTGGAAAATAATGGTGGCCACACAAAATATTGACAATTTGTGCCCAATTTGGACATTTTCACTTAGGGGTGTACTCACTTTTGTTGCCAACGGTTTAGACAATAATGGCTGTGTGTCGAGTTATTTTGAGGGGAGAGCAAATTTACACTGTTATACAAGCTGTACACTCACTACTTTACATTGTAACAAAGTGTCATTTCTTCAGTGTTGTCACATGAAAAGGTATAATAAAATATTTACAAAAATGTGAGGGGTGTACTCACTTTTGTGAGATACTGTATTTTTAGAATTGCATGCACAGATTGACTCATGAGTGCATGTAGCTAATTTATCACATATATCTTTTACAAAACATATATCAAGTTCATTTATTTATAGGATTCATTTATGTTTTTGTATTTTGCAACATGAGCTTAATTTAAACCGTTGTACATGATCCTAAAGAAAGTAAAGAAAGATAAAGAACTTGATTAAAATTAGATATCTCAATATATTAATATGCATACTCACATAACTGTCATCATAAATAGTGGCATAACATAATCAACAAAATGATCATTATAACACACTAAAACAGCGCTAGTGTTGAGCTAAACGGATAATGTGGCCAACTTCACATGCAAAAAAAAAGTCCTTAAAGAGAGAAGAGCAGTAAGCAAAATGGTTCAGAAAGTGTTCATAGGTGATCAGAGTACAAAAGTTCAGCGTGCACCTTCCACCGATCCTTCCACTTCCACCCTGTGAGAACACACTCCCCTCAGGGGGTTAAACTCACCAAAAGCCTAATACATATAAGCATCCAAGAAAGGAGAAATCCAAGCCACCAGCCACTGTCAGCAACTCTCCGGAGGAATCCAAGATGGTCAAGGCTCATAAATCACCAGACAACAAAAGAAAAGCGTACATAGCGTAATCCTGTTTATTAGATAAAAGCCCTTCACATCACACAAAGACCCCCCTTCAAACATTATACGTACATTGTAAATGCAATCAAAAGAGCACATCAGAGGAAGCATTTAGACACAGCACTTCACCATAGTCAGCTCCAGCCGGTTCCGCTTTCCAAGCAGCAATCACTAACTTCCTGGTTGCAGCACAGGCTGTGGTGGAGCGCAAACGTCACTTCCGGCGTCGTGTAGGTCACGCCCTGACGCGTTTCGTCATATCCTGACTTCAACAGAGGGCGTGCCTACACGACTGACGGACAAGACTATATTGTCCCGCCCCAGCCACCCTGGCCAATCAGACGGTCGTTCGACGTGACGACAGGTGCAAGTCGTCCGCCGGGAAACATACTGACGGCTTCTCCACAGGGGAGGGGGAAGACATCTAGCCGCTCTGCACATCAGCTCGCATAAGCGAGTAAACACACTCACAGGCTAAACAGTGCGAGCCAGTGAATGCATAACATGTAAAATATGACATTACACATTATGATTTTCTTAAAAAAAGAGGGGATAAACAATATATCATCATATGCAATCAGCCAATAAATTGAATCTATCAACTTTAACCCGCCTACATGCATAAACGTGCAGCAACAGTCACTTAAATAAACGCTGCACGTTACCGCAGCATATCAGGCGGTCAATGTAGAGTGCTCACTGCATGTCACCTCAGCACAATAAAAATAGAACATTCCGCAAATATAAAACATATGCTTAATAAAATCCAATGAATCATTAAATGTAAATGGTGAATAAGCAATCAAAAACATATGATAATAAAAACATTCACATTATATTTTTCCAACTACAGTAGGTTAAAAGAGACCAATGCTGGGCAGCTAATTTATAAAAACGAGACCCCTTCAGGTCAAATAAAACCAAAAAAACGCCTAAAACGACATACATCAGTAAAAATACTAGAGAAAGAATAAGATATATATGATAAAGAGTAGGACTATAAACCTAAACTATATATGATACACAGCAGGACTATAAGCCTGAACTGTGCGCTATCATCAACTGTATATATCATAGGGTATAACAGTAAACTCAGCATTCCTCAGGCATTATACACTGTGCGCAAGTGACAACTGTATATAGCACAGGATATAAAGGTAGATAAGGCTTTACAAAACACCTAACCATCTCTACACCATAATAGACAATTAGGAATATACCTTACATATTCATATATGTTTTATATATTTATTTATTACTGCTTTTGAGCTGCTAGGGTCCCTGGCGCTGAGTGGTGTGTTTTTGGGCCTGTAAATACACCTTTTCATACTCACATAACTGATTTAATGTTATGCATCTATCACTTTACAGCATATACCATCTCTATATTTTCAAATCATCCTTGCATCAGTAGCCTGTCTTTAAACGGTAAAGGTAATGTAATATATACTATTTATTTAATACGTGTATATATAAGCATAATCCTAATTTAATTTAGTCTAAACCATATGTATCTCTTGTTATACATTTTAACCACTCTTACCTACAGGGAGACGCCCCCCCCCCCCCCCCCCCTTTTAGGCTTCAGTGTCTCTAGCTGTACAATGCCCTTTTTCCTTACTTTCTTAATTAAAGTATTGATATGAATCTTCACCTCGGTAGGACAATACACTGTGCCTAAGGAATGCCTATTAAGAACCGTTTAGTACACTATTTTTGTTTCTAAGGATACTTTACTTTAAAAACTCTCTGGTGATATTGCCACTGAAATAGGGAGGGTGACATCAGACTGCCCTACCCTGAACACAGATTTCTCCCATTTGGGGTGTCAGGGTGGGATGGCCAACTCCCTTACCATAGAATAGTGTATAAGACAGGAGGCTTATCATTGTATCCGAATGAGCAATTATTTGTTGAATGTTTAATGTATAGAAATAACTATCGATACTTTAACACTCTTGTATACTTTCGTACTTTTATCTGAAAATTTAATAAAAACTTATTGAAATAAATTCCATCTCCCTGTGCAAGATCAGTGCACGTTGACCAGATCAGCCATATTAAAGTGGAGTTCCACCCACTTTTACAACTCTTCAGCATCCCTCACTAAACTGTGCACTGTAAACAAATTGGATATTTTTTAATTTTTTTTTTCTCAGCACCTACTGTATATCTGCTGTATTCATAGTTCACTTCCTCCTCCCTGGCCGCGGCCCATCGCATCATTTCCTGTTTGCAATGCCTTCTGGGAAGGGGCGGCAACTTCCTCTGAAACTGCTGTTGCTATGGAAACCTGACCTGAAACCTATTACACTGCTTGTGCTGCACTGAGCATGTGCGAGATCTGCAAGGATGAGATCCAGGAAGAAATACAGTTTGGCTTCAGATGCCCACACTTAAGATGGCCACGGCCTGCTGTAAGTTTTTAAAATAACAAACTACTGCTATAAACTAACAAAACAGACCTTAGCTTACAGACTAACTTTACTAGAATACATTAAGCTATTAAGCTTGTGTATTATAGGGGTATTTTTATTTAAAAAGTATAATTTCGGCCGGAACACCACTTTAAGCAGGACATTTTGGAGACACAGTCCTTTCTATGTTCTATGTTTTTAATAGTTCTATGAAATGTTTCATTTGTGACACCACTGCAATATCGGGAGTCTGTTTCAATACATCTAATTAAGATATATGTACTACATTGTTGATTGTTAGACATTTATCTTGACTCTCTGTAACCACTATATTTTAGATATATGATTGACCTCTTCATAACACCCCTGAAGAAACAGACATTAATACTCTGAAACGCGTCAGTTAAACCAAGAGAATCTCATAAGTGTTACCAATGTGGTGATTTTGTACACAGTAATTGTAATCATTCCAGTGTATTTTGTTTTTACCCTGTCTATTATGTTTACTAAATTATTCTTTTTCTAGTAATTTACCATGTTAATGCCTTAAAAGTCCTCCTAGGGGTTATTTTCCTGTGTATGGTTGTCAACCCATGACAGGTGGTTCCTGAACAAAGGCCTTCATGATAGGATTTTGAAATTACATTAGCATGTTAAAAATTATATGGGATTTTAGTGCTTGGATATGGATACGCTTTACAGGGCAGAGTAGAAGCAGTATGCTGTGGTTGTATAAATGCTGTTTATCCTCTTCAGTCTGATCTCTTGGTGTTTTTATCTCTTCCATATATGTAGCTTAGGGCCACTAGGATGACAGCTATGACAAATTTTACAGCAACATACGCTGGTAGTACGAAAAATTCTGTATTCATGTAGAGCATCCAAGGTGGTTCTGTAAAATATGAAACAATTGGGATGTATGAAAATATTTTTAAACCAAGTACAATATTTTCAGGTCATATTAAAACTTGAATGTTATTTAAAAAAGAATGTACAAAAGTAAAATAATGTCACACATAGGTGTCTACTTATAAAACATGAGTTAGATGAATGTCACAAGCATTTGTCCAGGCTGCATAAATGTTCCCCATATTTTCGATAATGCTATGGCTTCCTTTAATCATCAGCTCCCTCCAGTGGCCAAAATGCAGTATATTTTTCTAAAATACCTCAATCATAATTGCTTTTTGCCCACTAGATGGAGCTGACAATGATAGAAAGTCATTATTAGAAAATGCTGGAAAAATGTGTGCAGCCTGGGTAAATGCTTGTGACATTCATTCAAAACATTTTTTTTATAAATAGCCTCCATAGAGTATAACTGCAACACAAAATATTGTAATCAAATCAGTTTGGCTCTTGCGTGTGTACAGTATACCCCGTATGAACCAAATATTACACTTCTGGACATCATCATCGCGTAGGTGAGGATTGCCAAAGAGGCAGCCGGTGCTGTATTTACCTCCTCTTCCCATTTAAAACTGGAACTTAAGTTATTTCCCAGTTAAACCCAATCTGATAAATGTGTAAATCTTGGGTGAAAGTTCTGTGAATATTGCATAGAAGCATTTATAAAAAAAAGCCACTCTGTTCATTTAGTTTTTTTTGTGATTTATTTGGCTATCAATAGGGTCCGTTGCTCCGGTCGTCTTTTTGGGGATAGCTATTTATTTGTACACCGGAGCACTCTGAACCTTAGTAAAGGTTTATTTTGTAAGTGAAACATTTAGTATTTGATGCATGTCTGGTATTGATGAGCATGTATGCAGTTATAGATTGACTGCACTTGCTCTGTATATATATATATTTTTTATACATAGTAATATATATATTATTCATTTTGTATGGTTTTAGTAGGTGTTGGAACTTGCTAATAATTAAATAGTACTTTCCCCTCACTTCTGCAAAGCCTTAGTAGGCTGATATGTCACAGCGAGTTTGTTTCCCGTTGTTACTGAATGGGGATAGGCGGTGTCTTTAATTGCCAGAAGCTTTTGCAGTGTAAGGTTGGCATCTCTTGTTTTCATGGCACCAATCATCTTTATAGGATTCGGGTGACCCACTGGCTGCACCCCGCTGATAATGTCCTGTTGGACGTAACGCGTACGGGAGGTGAAGGCTTGCATGTGATGTCACCCGGTGCTATACTGAGCCCACATGAGAGTGGATTATTTGTATCACTACAGGCTATGTTTCAAATTGACTAAATGTGAGACTTTTGCTTGGTTTTATCACAATAAAGAGGTTGATTGCCACAGATAGCACTATTAGTTTGCTTTATTTTGTGTGTATCATCGGGGGACTTGCCTACATTGGAAGCATTGGAGCTGGATGTCTCTGGTGGTTTTACTCTTGTTGGGCAAAGCGCATTTGACCATCCTGTTCAATCAGGGGTCAACACCCTGAGGCGAGCAGCTTGTGTTACTATCAGTGGTGGAAGTTGTCACCTGAGGTGGTTGATGTTTCACACTACCTATTGAGGTTTTTCTACATTTTATGGACTTTGAATTTGGGAGTTTTTCTTTCTTTCTTGGACTTTACAATATTCATATTTGGTTGCGCTGCACCTTTTGATTGTCTATTAGTTTTTCAGGCCTTGAGTAAGCAGGCCCCTAGCGGTGATCAAATGTGAGCCTGTGCACTTAAAATGTTTGCTTGTGAGTATGCCTATTTGTTTAAGTAAACGCTGGATTTTAGCAATATAACACTTTATATGCCACTTTGTTTTTTTCTCTTATGATTCAAATGCCATAGAGAAAGAGTAGGATTTGTACACTCTGCCTTGATTACTGCAGCTAAAAGCTTTGTCAGCCAATCTTTGCAAAAAGAGAGGCAATTGAAGTTGGCGAGTGTCTGTCTAATAGAGTGGTAAACGGATTTTGAGATTTACACAAAGATATTCAGGTGTTGCATGAAGTAACACATTAGATATTAGTTGTCTGTTCGTTTTACATGGATTGGATTTTTTTTTCAATGGTTAGTTCATTTATGACGGAGCAACTCTCTTTTTTTTTGCTATATACAGTATATATTTCTGTGTTATTTGAGTTTATGTGTAATTATTGTAGGATTTATCACAACAGAGCTGTATTTAAGAGTGATCTCACTTGCACTGATTTAAAGGATAAGTTCACCTTTAAAAAAGTTAATAAATGCCCATTTTTTTTTTTTGCCGGTAAAAAAATGGGCATTTATTATTTTTTTCTAAGGAGCCTGCAGACCATTGAACCCATTATCAGCAGATCGCAGGGGCAGTGTCAGGCTCCTGCAGGTACTCAGGATAGCTGTCTGCCCATACCTCCGATATGAAGAGGCAGTTACTTTAGAGCAGAAAAATCAATGAACTACAAGAGTGCACACCAGCATCCTTGTGGTTCATTGAGTACATGCCTTCACATGAAAGTGTGAATGAATGGCAAGGCTGTGTGGGCACTGGGCAGAGTCCCACACAGCCACACTGTATTCAAACATCACAGTGGATGAGGGGAGAAGATCCTCCGCTCACTGTCACAGGAAGGGGGGGATACTGAACATGTTTTGATTGAGTTTGCACAGCATGTGCTGGAGCTTCTGGCTTGCCATGCAGCCAGTGTGCTGTCTGAGAGGGCCTTTAGTGCTATAGAAGATTTTGTTATGAATTTGTCTGTCACCTGACATCATGGATCAGCTCACTTTCATCAAAATGAACCAGTCTTGGATTAATTATGGCTACAAAAACTCTGCTACCATTTGCTGCAGAGGAAATCCTACATTGTGCCTTGTGGCCTATTCTTTCTAAGATAATACACTCTAATATTTACTGCAAGACAGTGGTTGCTGGTGGAAATTTTTTTGGGGGGGCAGCAAACAGTGCACCCACAGCCACTCCCTCCAGTCCGGTCGGATCGGTCAGGTCTGGAGCACGTACCCTATCTATGACGGGCAGTGCTTCACCCGGGCAACAGGCGGCATGTATCACGAATGGCTTCCCGTTCCCCTGCTCTCCTCCACGGGCATCACAGTGGCACAGGCATACGTCTCCTCCTCCCTCCCCCTCAGCGGCCAATCGGAATGGTTCTCCTTTCGGCCAATCGGGAAACGGGTCTCAGACCCGCTTCCTGATTGGCCGGGAGGAGAATTAGTGTGAAAATAGCGAATATACATTCACTATTGTCACACAACTGAGTGGGCTCGGTTCACAGTGCTCCAAGCTCACCCTTTTTTGAAGCCTATTAGAGCCTCTGGCTTTAGTCACGTGCTTCAAAAAAAACATCCCCCATTGGAATTCATGCATCCGGCGTCCTGTATGGGGGACGCATGGATGGGGGGGGGGCGGTGCCTGTGCACCCTTAATAAACGGGCTGCCCCTGCTGCAAGATAAAACCTACCTTGTCTCTCCCTCTTCTATTGTGGCATAATTATGCTGCTTAAATATTGTCCATATAAATGTAAAAGGTAAAATTGAATCACACATTCAAAATATGTAATGCCACAATACAGTGTTGTTGATGCTGTTTTTGAAAATTGTACTGTTGTGTAATACTACAGACAGCTTAAGGGCATCTCCCAAGCATGTAATGTAAAGGATCTGTGTTTTTGCATGTCGCCTTCAAAGTGTCAGAGAAATAATCAACCCGGCCTTATTGGCCGAATGGGTTTCCGGAATGAACGCATGTGCAGTAGAACGATGCGGCGCTCGCGCGTTCGTGGCCCAATGGCATGACGCACACGCATTTGTATTAGCACGCACTCAACGTGATGATCTGGATGCTTATTTAGAGAAACTCAGGTGCTCAGACAGGTTGCTGGTTTGTCTTCAGCTTCCTGTCTGAGTTGTTTCCTGTTTCCTGCCTACTGAATCACTGCTTGACCCGGATCGTCCCTGACTACTCTGCTCTTCTCCTGGACCCGACCAACGGCTTGTTTATATGGATTCTGCCTTGTCTTCAGTGTTTTGACCCCCTTGCTAGTGACCCGGATTTGCCTACTATCTCCTGTGCCTGAACTTCTGCTTGTGACCTGGACTTACCTGCTTTCTCCTGTGCTTGACCCTCTGCCTGTGTCCCGGATCTGCCTGCTAACCTTGTGTTTTATCCTCAGCCTGTTTCACACATTCTGAATTGCTAATCTCTGCACATCTACCAGGAGCCTTCAAGGAGTATTACGCAAGTCCCATCCAACCTGCTGGTAGCCTGTGCCTCTTCGTGCCATCCGCTCCCTGTTCCACCTCCAGGGGGTGGACTGCGCTTAGTCGCAAGGGCGATTCGCTCTCGGCATCTCGGCCTCGGTAAGTACTTACCTGACACAAAGTCACATTAAAAGTACTCTGTGCCCATTGTGTAATATTATCACTTTTTTTTTCTTTGTTAAATATCTCCATTGGTAAAGCTCAGGTTCACATTGCTTTTTTGACAATGGCTTGCCTATTAGCTTTTTAAATGGCCACAATTTAATATAATAATGTTATATAATTATACTATAATTTAAAAAAATAAGACTTGTCCCTTCCCCAGAATGTCTTCAGTGGGGTTTACGACTAAGTAAAATTTTTGTGGACTTCATACTGGATTTGATAAATCCCAGGGAATCAAATTTGAACAGATTCAACCTAATTATTAGATCCAGATGTACATTGAAATGAAAATATGGTGTTAAATCCTCCTTAACTTTACCTTTGAAGATTAGTTTAGTTCCTCCTCCATACTGAATGTTATCTTCATATTGGTTGTCATCTGCACACAATTTGATCACCACAAAGCAGTGAAATAAAGTATTGTCTGCCTTAGTCACATTCTCTATCATTAGATTGGTCATCCCTGTTATGGATGTCCGATTTATATATGTATAATGAACCATATCTTGGTAGGGGTGGTAGGCATATGGTCCAGTTACAGTCCCCACTCTCCAGTATACATTGACCTGCATAACCTCTCTCTCTGTATACCGACTGCTTAAGGTGTAGGAGCAGGTAAGGTTCACTGAATGTCCTTCTTGTACTCTGATCTCATCAGTTGGCTGATCCCAGGATGACTGGTAATCTAGAAGAAAAGAGGGTTGCAACAATTTGTTTTATAAAATGGAAGAGATAAACCAATCCACATATAGGTGCATCTGATAAAATTAGAATATCATCAAAAAGTTAATTTATTTGAGTCATTCAATTCAAAAAGTGAAACTCATATTTTATAAAGATTCATTACACACAGAGTGATACATTTCAAGAATGTCTTTCTTTTAATTTTGATGATTTTGTCTAACAGCTAGTGAAAACCCAATATTTAGTATCTCAGAAAATTAGAATATTGTGAAAAAGTTCAATATCGAAGACTCATGGTGTCACACTCTAATCAGCTAATTAACTCAAAACACCTGTAAAGGTTTCCTGAGCCTTTAAATGATCTCTCAGTCTGGTTCAGTAGGTTACATAATCATGGGGAAGACTGCTGTCCAGAAGACAGTTATTGACACCCTCCACAAGGAAGGTAAGTCACAAAAGGTCATTGCTAAAGAAGCTGGCTGTTTACAGAGTGCTGTATCCAAGCATATTAATGGAAGGTTGAGTGGAAGGAAAAAGTGTGTTAGAAAAAGGTGTACAAGCAGGGATAACTGCAGCCTTGAGAAGATTGTGAAGCAAAGGTCATTCAAGAATTTGGGGGAGATTCACAAGGAGTGGGCTATGGCTGGTGTCCGTGCTTCAAAAGCCATGGCACACAAACATATCCAGGACATGGGCTACAACTGTCATATTCCTGGTGTCAAGCCACTCCTGAACCAGAGATAACATCAGAAGTGTCTTACCTGGGCTAAGAAGAACAGTGACTGGACTGTTGCTCAGTGACCTGTCATGTACCTGGGTGTCTTCAAACCGGGATGTTCCTGGTTCCACAGCTGCAGTCTTACCTGTTGTGCCAAAGAGGGGCTCTGGAGTTATTGCAATGTTCTCCCAGCTTGATGCATTGCCTTGGACTCACTAGCCCCACCTGCTGCCAGCTGCATACAATGTACTACCAAGCAGCCCATAAATAGCAGCACTTCCTGTTACTCAGTGTCCATTCGTTTGGACTTGCTCCCTGGGTGTATTGATAGCTCTGTGATTTTGACTACCGTGTATTGAACCTCTGCCTGAATTCTTGACCATTCTCCAATCTGCTGATTTGGTACTTCACCACAAGCTCATGTGTGACCTCTGCCTGCCTGACCATTCTTTGAATTTCGATTTTGTACTGCTTTTCCTGATCTGTTGCCAACTTGACCTGCCTGACTACGTTTTTGTCTGAATCCTCAGCATACAAGCTCCACTTCGGACACCACCTACTACAGGTATCTTACATTACAAATGGACCACAATGGCAGAGGACCCTGCTGAGATTGTTAAGGCAATTTTGTGTCAGGGACAATTGATTGGAGCTCATGAACAGCATCTTTCTTCTCTGGACGCCAAGTTAGATGAACTTTGTGCTATGCTTAAATCTTGGTTGCCTGGTCCCTCTGCACCGGTCATGACTCCAGCTCCTACTCCTGCTCCAATCCAACCCACCTCTTCTGTGCCACCCAAACTTCCCTTGCCTGAAAAGTTTGGTGGTTATACTGAGGACTGCAGAGGTTTTTTAAATATGTGTCATTTGTATTTCTGCAACAACCATTGCACTTTTAGCACTTTGTCTGCCAAAGTGACTTTTGTAATATCCTTGTTAAAGGGGAAGGCCCTGGCCTGGATCTCTCCTTACCTGGAGCACAGTGATCCTGTGCTGCAAGCCGCTGACAAATTTATGGCTTCTCTCCAGACTGTATTTGGCAAGCCAGATAGAACTTCTGCAGCTGAGTACTCACTTTTGGACATACAGCAAGTTACCAGGTCTGTGGCAGAGTATGCTATTGAGTTCCGTACCCTGGCTGCTGAGACTAATTGGGACTCAATGGCATTACGTGCAGCCTTTGGAAAAGGTCTAACAGATCGCATTAAGGACGAATTAGTCTATAAGGGTTCACCAGAAGACCTTGAAAAATTCATAGAGCTGTGTGTTCGTCTGGATGTCCGGTATCATGAAAGGTGCTAAGAGAGACTTAGAACCTGCAAGCTTCCTAGACCAGTTTACCATTTGGCCCCTGACTTCCAAGCAACACCTCAGCCAGAACCTGAAATTTCAGTTGAATCCCAGGCACCTGTAGAACCCATGGAAGTCAACCGTCTCCACCTAACGGAGAAACAAGGAGGCGTGCATTGGGCCTATGCTTGTACTGTGGACTTAAAGGACATTTGTTATCTGTCTGCCCTTCCAGTCCAGTAAAAGGCAGGGTCTAACCAGTGCTGGAGGAGCTGGGTTAGACCTTTACAGGTATATCCTCCAAAACCAAGATTACTGTTCCCACAATTTTCCAATTAGCCTCTAAACGTCTCCTGTAAGGCTTTTGTGGTTTCTGGAGCCCCTGGCATATTCCTGGACTACACTTTTGCTAAGGTAAATAACATCCCATTTGTTCCTAAATCTAGACCCCTGAGCATCACCACCCTGAATAAACAACCGTTGGGAGATGGCCTTGTAAAGTATGAGACTACGACAATCACCCTTTAGGTAGGCACACTCCATAAAGAGGAAATCATCCTGTCTCTTATTGATTCTCCACTTCTGCCTGTTATCCTTGGTTACCCATGGATACACAAAAACACAACCCTTCTTTTGATTGGGAAAATGGAGAACTAGCCTCTTGGGGGCCATCCTGCTTCTTTTGATTGGGAAAATGGAGAACTAGCCTCTTAGGGGCCATTATTTAAATTGTTTGTCTCAACCCAAAAAAGACTTTCTTGTTGTCTGTTGGCTTCCATGGCCATCCTACCTACCTTGCGTCGCAAATACCATGGGTTTGCAGATGTATTTTGCAAGCAAAAGGCAGAGGTTTTACCTCCACATAATTCTTTTGACTGTGTGATCAATTTGATTCCTGGAGCACCTCTTACCAAAGGAAGGACCTATCCCCTGTTATTGCCTGAACAAAAATCTATGGAGGAATACGTAAAAGACAACTTGGAAAGAGGTTTTATCCGACCCTCTTCTTCTCCAGTAGGTGTAGGTTTTTTTTTTTGAACCATGCATAGACTATCGAGGGTTAAATCAAATCACCGTAAAAGACTCCTACCCTTTGCCTCTCATTCTAGAACTGTTTGACGTGCTTAAGGGAGCCGTTATCATCTCTAAATTGGACATCCGAGGAGATTATAATCTGATTTGAATTAGAGAGGGAGAGGAGTGGAAGACAGCATTCAACACCCGCAATGGACATATTGAGTATCTGGTTATGCCATTTGCACTTTGCAATGCCCCTGCTGTCTTCCAACGTTTCACGAATGCCATTTTTCACGATTTCAGCAACAGTTTTGTGATCATCTACTTGGACGACATTTTAATCTTTTCCAAGACTCATCTAGAGCACATCTCACAGGTATTACAACAACTGAGAGAAAACCACCTTTACAGGAAGATTGAGAAATGCAGTTTTCATCAAAGCCATATACCTTTCCTTGCATACATCTCAAGTGCTGTCGGTTTCCAAATGGACCCTCAAAAATGTTGGAATCCATCCAGTGGCGTTTTTCTCTAGAAAGTTTTCTCCAGTGGAGATGAATTATGATGTTGGGAATCGAGAACTACTGGCCATCAAATTGGCATTGTCTGAATGGCAACATCTTCTGGAAGGTGCTCCCAAGCCTTTTTCTATCCTGACTGACCATAAAAACTTGCTGTATCTGCAGACTGCTAAACGTTTGAATGCACGTCAAGTTCGATGGGCTTTGTTTTTCTCCCGTTTTAATTTTGTTCTTTCTTATGTCCCTGGGCATACGAATAAGAAAGCTGATGCTCTTTCCAGACAGTTAACTACTTCTGAAGAAGATAAATCTTCCGAGCAGTATATAATCACACCTCGCAAAATTGTCGCACAGATCTCTACAGCTCTTTCCCAACAGCTACAAGAAACCCAGAATCGTGTTCCTCAAAGCTTGAAGATACCACCAGGTCGCCTGTTCGTAGGCCCTAGCCTCAGAAAACCAGTACTCCTCTGGGCACATGATGGTGTGTTATCTGGTCATCCTGGTGTCACCATCACTCTTAAGACCTTGCAACGTCATGTCTGGTGGCCTCATATTAAAAAAGATGTTACTGACTATGTGGCTGCCTGTCCAACTTGTGCTTCTAATAAAATACCCTGTACATTGCCTACTAGACTGTTACAACCACTTCCTGCACCTCGCCAGGCTTGGACCCATTTGACTATGGACTTCATTACAGTGATCCACAAGTCCGAGGGCATGACTGCTATATGGGTCATAGTGGATCGCTTTTTCAAAATGTCCCATTTTGTACCGCTCCCTGGATTACCTACAGCGGAAGCACTGTCTACCCTTTTCCTTTCCCATATTGTGAAATATCATGGCAATCCTACCAATTGTCACGGTTCCTATCGTGCCATTCAAACGGCCAGATGTGGTTACCCCTCAGGTGGCATTGAACCCACGACATTCGGTGTACTGCTCCTGCTGTATTGCCTCTGAGCCACACCTCAGCTCATTATTCAGCCTGGTTTACAGCTATACCTTGTCTTGCATGCAGCACTGAGGGCTATACTCTGGATCTTGCTTTGCAATTAGCACCTGTCACACCTGAAGCAGTTTATGTAATCAGCTGGGTATAAAACACTGCCTCACTCTGAGGGCTTGTTCAGTTCATTGTCTCTTGTATTGCCAAAGGTTCCTTATTATTTTCAAGTTCCAGTGTTCCAAGACTGACCCCAACTTCTGACCCTGGCTCTGTTCATCGTTAACTCTGACTTCTGGAATCCCTGACTACGGCTTCACCTCGACAATCCTTTGGTAAATTCCCTGTCAAGCCCCCGTGCACAGATTCACAGCCCAGGTAGCCTTTTACTTTGTTACCGTGGGCTGTGTGTATTTGCAAGGGTGAGCATACATCTCCTTAATATGGACTCCAACCAAGGTAAGCCCTTACGCCAATGTCCTTTCAGACCGCGGATCCCAGTTTGTTTCCCATTTCTGGAGAGCGTTCTGTAAGAAACTGGGAGTAACGCTCTCACTCTCTACCTTACATCACTCTCAAACAGATGGTCAAACCGAATGCATGAACTAGACCCTGGAAACCTATCTTCCACATTATGTCAATACGTTACACTCCAATTGGTCTGAGTATTTGCCTTTGGCTGAATTCGCCATGAACTCCCGTTGACACAGTGCTCTTCATACCACACTATTCTACGCAGCCCTAGGCTATCACCCTCAGACTTTTCCCCTACTTCAACCTTCTTCTGGTGTACCAGCAGCAGATCAGCTGGTGAAAAATTCTGCTACACTGGAAAAAGATTTGCTTATTACTACGTAAGTCAGCAGGCAAGTATGCGCTTTTCTCCAACAAAATAAGACGCCATATAACTCCATATGTGGTGGGTAGGGATGAGCCGAACACCCTCCTGTTCGGTTCGCAGCAGAACATGCGAACAGGCAAAAAATTTGGCAGAACACACGAACACCGTGAAAGTCTATGGGACACGAACATGAAAAATCAAGTGCTAATTTTAAAGGCTTATATGCAAGTTATTGTTATGAAAAGAGTGACCCCACCCCCCTCTGACTTCACGGGGGCTTCACCAGACCTTCCCCATGGCGTTCACCAGGGCTTCCCCGTGGCGTCAGAGGGGCGGGGTCACCTGGTTATGTCACTGGGTGGCCCCGCCCTCAGTTATATAAGAACTGGCACAGCGAAGAAGCGTCACACAGTGGTAGCCTCCCATGGAGGCGGGTCAGTTGCGTATATATATATATTTTTTTTGGTCCGTCAGGCGGCATGAACTTACATCATGGGCGATTTTAATTTTTTAATAAAGGACTTGTCCCAAGGTGTCTCTTGTATTTTTTACCATTTTGACACTTTTTTGTGAAATGGTAGGGGTACGATTGGGTACCCCATTACCAATTCACATGGGGGGAGGCCGGAATCTGGGGGTCCCCTGGGGACCATTTGATCTTCTAAATATTTTTCTAAAAAAAGCAACATCCCAGTTGCCATGTATCTCTGCAATCATGAGGTTTTTCAATTTCATAAAAAGACCTCCTAATCATTATTTTGTGAGTCATCAACATTATTAAAAGCATCCTTAAAATCTATACAGCTAGAACTTCTAAATTCAAAAATATCCATGACAATATAACAAGGATGAAAAAGCAGCAGATAAATAAATCAAATAGACAAATAATTCTAGCGGTTGTAAAATATATATACTACATTTTTAGATGTGCATGTTATAAAGGTATCTATATTATAAACCTTAGTGGTAGTGTGGGACTTGCATATTAGGTTTGCTATCAATTAGACTCTTCACATGTGTTTTAATCTAAGAGATTCAGTTGTTTGGTGGGGGATTAGTTCTAATCATGCTTAATTGCTTTCCTTGTATGAACATATACATATTTAGGGTGTGTTGGTGTCTGTATAACCACGCCTCTGAAGACATCCGTTTGCGATGAAACATGTCAGGCAGGTTGACACCAGCACGTATTACGGGCTTCACTATTGGTTGCTTATGTTTCTTTCATCAAGCATTGTTGATCTGTTCACTGAGAGCCTATACCATTGATGTGAATCCCTGGAGAAACTATATCGGGTGTGAAGGTCATCTGGATACTGCTGTTCCTACTTTTAGCGGTTGTACTGTGGAGCCCAACTTGTCGGATAAGCTGTGGATTAAAATACATGCCTAGCTTGTTTTGCTTTCTGGTAAGCAGATTACTTTACCACGTGGTGTTGTGTGCTTCCACATCCATGCACTTCTACCGGTGATTGGAACCTTCCTCCCTTTACCTTGGACTCACTATTTTTAACATCATCAATTTTAAGCGCCGCTCTTATAGATTTTTTGGACTTGTTTGGACATGTTTGGTGATCAACAAACTTTGCTGGCTGCTTTTTTATTGAATAGCGCAGTTATTTCCATTTTATTTATTTGTCTTATAGATTAGCAATTATAGGGACTAAACAAATTAATACAGATATAATATTAATTATTGTATCGTTACATCAGGCGCTCTCTCGCCCCCCCTCTTTTCCTGCGGCCTGCCAGTTTGCCTGCTCGGATAAGGGTCTGGTATGGATTTTGGGGGGACCCCTAAGCCATTTTTAAAAAAATTATGGTGCAGGGTTCCCCTTAAAATCCATACCAGACCTATATTAGAGAGACTCGACAATTCATTACAGCAGTGATCAGCTTTAAATGACAATTTTTCCTTTAGAAATGTAATTTTGCTGTGGTACTGTTCTAAACACGGGAAAAATGCGCTACTTTGCAGGCATACTATAGACACCCTCCAGGCGCGATATTTAAAGGAATATTTAATTTTTATTGTTTCACTTTAAGCATTAAAAAAATCACTGCTCCCAAAAAACGTCTGTTTTTAAAAAACATTTTTGCATTAATACATGTCCCCTGGGGCAGAACCCAGGTCCCCAAACACTTTTTATGACAACTTGCATATAAGCCTTTAAAATTAGCACTTTTGATTTTTCATGTTAATGTCCCATGGACTTTAACGGTGTTCCTGCGGCTTTCGAATTTGCTGCGAACACAGCATATTGTTTGCTGTTCGGTGAACAGGCGACCACCCGATGTTCGACTCGAACATCGGGCTCATCCCTAGTGGTGGGGGACAGAGTTTGGCTATCAACCAAATACGTGAGACTGAAACAACCTTCTACCAAATTGGACCCTCCTCTCTCCAGATACATCCCGTATTCCACGTTTCTCCCCTCCAAAAGGCCATTTTCAATCACTACTCCTCTTTGAAGTCTCTAAGATTCTGGATTCTAGAAGGTAGGGTTGTGGCCTACGGTATCTGGTTCATTGTATGGAATATCCCATCACAGACTGTTCCTGGGTTCCAGCCAAAGATTTGCATGCCCCTGCTCTCATTTGAGACTTTCATGCCTCCTTTCCTGCTGGGCCTATCATATACCTGGGTGTCTTTGAACCAGGATGTTCCTGGTTCCACAGCTACAGTCTTATCTGTTGTGCCACAGAAGAGCTCTGGAGTTATTGCAGTGTTCTCCCAGCTTGATGCATTGCCTTGGACTCACTAGCCCCACCTGCTGCCAGCTGCAGACAATGTACTTTCAAGCAGCCCATAAATAGCAGCACTTCCTGTTACTCAGTGCCCGTTTGTTTGGACTTGCTCCCTGGGTGTATTGATAGCTCTGTGATTTTGACTACCGTGTATTGAACCTCTGCCTGAATTCTTGACCATTCTCCAACCTGCTGATTTGGTACTTCACCGCCAGCTCATGTATGACCTCTGCCTGCCTGACCATTCATTGGATTTCGATTTTGTACCGCTTTGCCTGATCTGTTGCCGACTTGACCTGCCTGACTACGTTTTGTCTGAATCCTCAGCATACAAGCTCCACTTCGAACATTACTTACCACAGGTATCTTACAGGTCCAAAGTCCTCTTTTCGGATGAAAGTAAATTTTGCATTTCATTTGGAAATCAAGGTCGCAAAGTCTGGAGGAAGAGTAGAGAGGCACAGAATCCAAGTTGCTTTAGGCCCAGTGTGAAGTTTCCACAGTCCGTGATGGTTTTGGGAGCCATGTCATCTTCTGGTGTTAGTCCACTGTATTTTAAGTCCAAAGTCAGCGTGGCCCTCTACCAGGAAATTCTAGAACACTGCATGCTTCCCTGTGCTGACCAGCTTAATGGAGATGCTGAATTAATTTTCCAGCAGGACTTGGCACCTGCTCACACTGCCAAAAGTACCAATACCTGGTTTACTGATCATGGTATCACTGTGCTTGATTGGCCAGCAAGCTCGCCTGACCTAAACCCCATAAAGAATCTGTGGGGTATTGTCAAGAGGAAGATGACACCAGACCTAACAATGCAGATGAGCTGAAGGTCGCATTCAAAGCAACCTGGGCTTCCATAACACCTTAGCAGTGCCACAGGCTGATCGCCCCATGCCATTCTGCATTGATGCAGTAATTCATACAAAAGGAACCCCAACCAAGTATTGAGTGCATACTATACTGTACATGGACATACTTTTCAGTAAACCAACATTTCTGTATTAAAAATACTTTTTCTTAATTGGTCTTATGTAATATTCTAATTTTGTGCAATACTGAATTTGGGGTTTTCACTAGCTCTAAGCCATAATCATCAAAATTAAAAGAGAGAAATGCTTGAAATGTAATGAATCTATATAAAATATGAGTTTCACTTATTGAATTACTGAAAAAAAATTAACTTTTTGATGATATTCTAATTTTTTAAATGCACCTGTATGTGAAAGAGCAAAAATGCAGTCCTGGTTCGACATAGTAGGGGCCTATTCCTAGATGCTGTTCATCGTTAGGCATGTTTTTCTTGTTGGTTGTTCCTATTTATTCCAGAAAAGAACAGGGTGTCTGTCAGTTTTAAGACCTAGCAAAAAACAGACCCTCATTAGCCTCATAGCCTCATAGCTGACTATTGCAGACCTCCTCCTCCTCTGCAGGTATGTGGATAAGGACTTCTGATTTTACTATGACCTTCCAGACCCGTGGACTTGTTTTGGGTCAATGACTCAGAAGGCATTGAAGGCAGTGGGCTAATTTACTAAAGGCAAACAAGACTGTGACAATTGCAGTTGCTCTAGAGCTTAGTAAATGAGGTAAAGTTTCACTTTACAAAGAATACCCAATCACATATAAGAACATTAAAAAACAGAATTTTGCTTGCACATGATTGGATGATGGAAGCCATCAGAGCTTCCCCTCATTTGCTAAGCTCTGGAACAACTGCACTTGGAAAGTGCACAGTCTATATGACTTTCGGAAACCAACCCCAGTGGGTGACCACAACAGCAAGTATTTTCAGAAGAAGCTCAGGAATGGCAATCTCCATATTTCTCTCAGAACACATTGACCTTAAAATGTGTGTCCAGTCAAAAACTTTTTTATGTTTTTGTTTTGGACAGAGTGGGAAAGATAAGCGTCTCTGATGGACTGTACTACTATCTGGAGCTCCGTTGGAGAGTTTTCCCCTCACTCCCTGTCCTGCTGACATTTTTACTTCTGACTGTGTTGTTGAAAAGTGCTCCTCACTTCCTGCCAAGCATAATATTGTAAGCAGATTTGAATGTAACAGCAGTAAAAACCTGGCAGGAGTTGTAGCCCTTCCCCAACCTATAAAAAATTAAGAAAAAAGCATTGGCCAGACCAACACTAACTTTTTGTCACTCAAGTAACGCATGTGTGCAGCAGCAAAGAGGGTGAGCTTAAATGCCAACATGCCGCACATATGTGTCCATGGATGGCCAAGGTCTCTGTGCTGAGAGAGCACTCATAGATAGCTCCCGGTCTCTAGTAATGATTGGGAGTTGGCAGGATCATCTCTCAATCATGTGACCACTGTGACAGCAAAACACAGTGGTCACATGATCAGGCAGTCCTTCCTGTCCTCCAGGCATAAAGACCCAGTTAAAGGGACACCAGGGCTGGGCACGAAAGGGGTTGATCAGAGACTAGAAAGAAAAGTATAGTGTGTTGTATTGTACCTGCAATGATCAGCTTTGTAAATTGTTTGCTTTGTAATGTTGCTTGTGCGGTAGAAACAACGCAACAATAACTTTGATGATCCTGTGCGTGAATATTTTGAATGTGCAGCGAGACATCTTGATTGAAGTTGACCAGAGAGTACCGGCCATATTTACTTGCATTGCTCCACTTATGTATGGGTTTATCAGCACATAAGTTATAATAATTGTCTGCATAATTCCAGATGACATAGGTAAGACGTGACATGTCCTTGGAGTAATAACAGGGGATGATGGCCTCTTCACCTGCAACAGCCATCAGTTCAACCAGCTGAGTAATATATTCTTTATCTAAAGAAAGAAAATAGGTTAGAGGGGTATGTATGGGGGCCTTGTCAGGGGTCAGGCTCAGAGAATGGTAGCTATAGCAGTAGTGAGGCTCCCACCAACCAGCTGGATAAGTACACAAGCTATCTAAGGTCCCTTGGGAAGGTTCCCTTCTCCTCTCTTTCTTTGATTTTCCATTCTGTCTTGTTTTGCGGGACCTCGCCAGCCACAGTATTGCCAATATACTGTAGCTTGTGATGAGACTTTAAATTAAAATCACACATTAATTATATGTGAATACCATCTCTCATTATGTTCAACACTTTTGGTTTCAACCCCTTCCCGCCGAGCGTAGATGTGCGGCCTCGGCTTTCGGGGGTTATACCGGGATGATGCCCGCAGCTGCAGGCATCATCCCGGTACTGTTTTTTAGAGCCAGCGATCGGCTTTCCAGGAATAACAACTGATGCAGCTAAAAGCCGCTCGGCTGTTATACCGGTGGAGCGGAAGGGGAAGTCCCCCCCCCCTCCCGCCGCCTCCTGCCACTCTCAATGAGCCTCCCGTCCCACCGGGAGGCCCGATCGACAATCCGCTACCTCCGGCGGCTAGGGACAGACTGGCACGAAGCCAGAAACGGCTTCGTTACAGTGTCCTGATTGTAAACACGGAAGCGACGTCATGACGTCACTTCCCGTTTACTCGGCTGCCAATGGCGCTGGTTTTAAAAAGAAAACGGCGATCTGAATATTTTGAAGTGCAAAGAAGGGATTTGGGGTCTTTTAGACCCCCGATCCCTCCATAAAGAGTACCTGTCACCACCTATTACTGTCACAAGGGTTGTTTACATTCCTTGTGACAGCAATAAAAGTGATCAATTTTTTTAAAAAAAACACATTTATTAATATAAAAATGAATAAAATAAATAATAAGAAATATTTTTTTTTTAAAGCGTCCCAACAAGCTCGCGCAGCAAAGAAAACGCATACGAAAGTCGCTCCCGCATATGTAAATGGTGTTCAAATCACACATGTGCGCTATCGCCGCAATCGTCAGAGCGAGAGCAATAATTCTAGCACAAGACCTCCTCTGTAACTCTAACCTCGTAACCATAAAAAAAAAAAAAATTAAAGCGTCGCCTATGGAGATTTTTAGGTACCGTAGTTTGTCGCCATTCCACGGGTGCGTGCAATTATAAAGCGTGACATGTTTGGTATCTATTTACTCGGCATAACATCATCTTTCACATTATATAAATAAAGTGGGCGAACTTTACTGTTTCGTTTTTTAAAATTCATGAAAGTGTTGTCGGAATGTCCGATCGTGTGTACAGGGCATAAGACTGGGATGCCATTAAAGTTCATGTGCGTGTAAAGGCAGGTGTCCCAATACTTTTGGTAATATAGTGTATCTGAATTTAAATTGCATTGAATTCAACTTTTGTGTCTTAAGCCGGCCATGTATTGATTGAATAAAAAGCCAATAAATATTGCGCTAGCTAGTTAGCGCAATTTTTCTTGTTTTTTTTTTTTTCTTGTTTGTGATTGTGTTGCACAAAATTATTGCTGCTTAATATTTATTAGGGATAGCTGTTTAGCACAGTTTATATGCTTTGTTTCTATACATTGATTGAAATTGATCGAAATGCGGCTGGTTCTGCAGGGATCCGTCAAATTTTGATCTACAGTATGTATGGGCTAGCTACTTAATTTATCAATCGGCTTCTGTACAACCAGCCTGTTTTTTTTTTTTTTTCCGAACGATCAGTGCTGCCAGCTATATCCGGCAACACTGATCATTGTATTCTGCCAGTGGGGAAAGCTTCTCATTTGCAGAATACAATAACACAGCAGGAAGGATTCCCCCATCCACATCAAATGTGTGAATAATGCCTCGTACACACGGTCGGAATTGCCAACGGACTAAGCTCTGTCGGCATTTCCGAAAGAAAAAGTCCGATGGGGCATATACACAAACGGAATGTCCGATGAAAAGCTCCCATCGGACTTTTTCTGCCGGAAAGTCCGACCGTGTGTACGCGGCATAAGGGAATCGGCTATTTTTTTTTTTTTTATTCAACCGCTGGTTGAACGAAAAAAAATGTCTTAAGTGTTCTTGCATATCAAGACCACTTACTGTTATCTCACATATATTATTAAGTGTTCTTGCATAGCAAGACCACTTACTGTTATCTCACATATATATTATTCTTATTATTATAGCCAAATTTACCACCCTAACTCCTCCCACAGTTTTTACACTACATAGACAAGTAATATACCGAAACGTGCGGATTGTTCCCGAATGGTGTGCTATTACTTTGTGGAACGTTTCGCCGAATGGTTCACGAAATATCGTCGTTTTTGCGGCGAAATTGGTCCCATAGGAATGAATGGGGAAACTAGAGTGGGAGATGACAAAAGCTGGAAAATCAGAACATGATTTCTAAACTGCCGCCACTCCCTCATTTTCAAGCCCACCTACACAAATCTTATATCAAAACGTTCAGCTATCCCTGCTGCCACTAAACATGTCCACGGCTAAGCCATAGTCCTGATAGTTTTCACAATATGACCATTTGTTTGTAACTCACGCCGTCCATTGACATTCATTGAAACTACACTCTAGCCCCCTCCAAATTTGAAGGGCAATTTCTAAACTGCGACTGTGCCTTCATTTTTAATATTTCAGAGACATACTATACATCAAAATCTAGGTCTGGGTCTTGTGATTCTCACAATATAAAGATCTTCGCTGTAGGATGTATAGTTTTTAAAATACGGCCATTTGTTTAGAGGTCATTTCAGGAAATTTTAGCCATTAATCAGAGTGTACTGTTAGTGTTTGTTTTGTTGCCATGGTTACCAAAGCTTCTGTTATACACAGGGGGGAAGGTGGCTGGAGCATCTCAGCTGATTACAGAGCCCGGGGGAGGGGACAGACACACCATGTACTGATTTATAATAGAGGAATATGATGGGGCAGTTTTGATGGGGTAATTCTGATGGGGCAGTTTTGATGAAGCAGTATTTGGGAAGCATAAACAGGGCATGAGCGTTGCTAGGAAACAGTGGTTGTAAACACAAGATGCTGAGACACTCCAAATGCATGTGACTTCATCTGCTAGACTTGATAATGCTTGTAGACACCTCCCACAGTTTTCACACTACAGAGACAAGTAATATACCGAAACGAGCGGATTGTTCCCGATTGGTGTGTTATTACTTTGTGGAATGTTTTGCCGAATGGTCCACGAAATGACGTTTTTGCGGCGAAATTGGTCCCATAGGAATGAATGGCGAAATGTTCAAAACTAGAGTGGGAAGTGACAAAAGCTGACAACCCCATGATCAGCCAAAACATTATGACCACCCCATGATCAGCCAAAACATTATGACCGCCCCATGTAAAAAAAAAATATTTTTGAAAAAAAAAAAAAATTTTTGAAAAAAGTAAAAAAAAAAATTTTTGAAAAAAAAAAATATTTTTGAAAAAAAAATATATTTTTGAAAAAAAAAAAATTATTTTTGAAAAAAAAAATATTTTTGAAAAAAAAATTTCTTTTAAAAAAAATATTTTTGAAAAAAAAATATTTTTGAAAAAAAAAATTACTTTAAAAAAAATAATTTCGAAAAAAAAATTATTTTTGAAATAAAAAAATTCATTTTTGAAAAAAAAAATTACCTTTGAAAAAAAAAATTACTTTTGAAAAAAAAAATCATTTTTGAAGAAAAAAAAATCATTTTTGATTAAAAAAAATTCATTTTTGAAAAAAAAAATTACTTTTGAAAAAAATGTTCAGCTCTTTCAGCGAATGATGGAACTTTTTTACTACTATTTATACTTTTTAAAATATTAAGCTTTTTAACACTTTTCACAGTTACTCAAGCCACTCCACCCCACCCAGTTACTCCGCCCACTCCAGTTGTAGAGGCAAGAACACTTTCACAATTTCCCCAGAAATTGTACCTTTTCTAGTTTATTAAGTGTTCTTGCATAGCAAGACCACTTACTGTTATCTCACATATATATTATTCTTATTATTATAGCCAAATTTTCCACCCTAACTCCTCCCACAGTTTTTACACTACATAGACAAGTAATATACCGAAACGTGCGGATTGTTCCCGAATGGTGTGCTATTACTTTGTGGAACGTTTCGCCGAATGGTTCACGAAATATCGTCGTTTTTGCGGCGAAATTGGTCCCATAGGAATGAATGGGGAAACTAGAGTGGGAGATGACAAAAGCTGGAAAATCAGAACATGATTTCTAAACTGCCGCCACTCCCTCATTTTCAAGCCCACCTACACAAATCTTATATCAAAACGTTCAGCTATCCCTGCTGCCACTAAACATGTCCACGGCTAAGCCATAGTCCTGATAGTTTTCACAATATGACCATTTGTTTGCAACTCACGCCGTCCATTGACATTCATTGAAACTACACTCTAGCCCCCTCCAAATTTGAAGGGCAATTTCTAAACTGCAACTGTGCCTTCATTTTTAATATTTCAGAGACATACTATACATCAAAATCTAGGTCTGAGTCTTGTGATTCTCACAATATAAAGATTTTCGCTGTAGGATGTATAGTTTTTAAAATACGGCCATTTGTTTAGAGGTCATTTCAGGAAATTTTAGCCATTAATCAGAGTGTACTGTTAGTGTTTGTTTTGTTGCCATGGTTACCAAAGCTTCTGTTATACACAGGGGGGAGGTGGCTGGAGCATCTCAGCTGATTACAGAGCCCGGGGGAGGGGACAGACACACCATGTACTGATTTATAATAGAGGAATATGATGGGGCAGTTTTGATGGGGTAATTCTGATGGGGCAGTTTTGATGAAGCAGTATTTGGGAAGCATAAACAGGGCATGAGCGTTGCTAGGAAACAGTGGTTGTAAACACAAGATGCTGAGACACTCCAAATGCATGTGACTTCATCTGCTAGACTTGATAATGCTTGTAGACTCCTCCCACAGTTTTCACACTACAGAGACAAGTAATATACCGAAACGAGCGGATTGTTCCCGATTGGTGTGTTATTACTTTGTGGAATGTTTTGCCGAATGGTCCACGAAATGACGTTTTTGCGGCGAAATTGGTCCCATAGGAATGAATGGCGAAATGTTCAAAACTAGAGTGGGAAGTGACAAAAGCTGACAACCCCATGATCAGCCAAAACATTATGACCACCCCATGATCAGCCAAAACATTATGACCGCCCCATGTAAAAAAAAAAATATTTTTGAAAAAAAAAATTATTTTTGAAAAAAGTAAAAAAATAATTTTTGAAAAAAAAAAAATCATTTTTGAAAAAAAAATATTTTTGAAAAAAAAATATTTTTGAAAAAAAAAATTATTTTTGAAAAAAAAAATATTTTTGAAAAAAAAATTACTTTTAAAAAAAAAATTACTTTTAAAAAAAAAATTACTTTTAAAAAAAAAATTATTTTTGAAAAAAAAATTATTTTTGAAAAAAAAATATATTTGAAAAAAAAAAATATTTTTGAAAAAAAAAATTATTTTTGAAAAAAAAATTACTTTAAAAAAAAAATAATAATTTCGAAAAAAAAAATATTTTTGAAATAAAAAAATTCATTTTTGAAAAAAAAAATTACCTTTGAAAAAAAAAATTTCTTTTGAAAAAAAAAATCATTTTTGAAGAAAAAAAAATCATTTTTGATTAAAAAAAATTCATTTTTGAAAAAAAAAATTACTTTTGAAAAAAATGTTCAGCTCTTTCAGCGAATGATGGAACTTTTTTACTACTATTTATACTTTTTAAAATATTAAGCTTTTTAACACTTTTCACAGTTACTCAAGCCACTCCACCCCACCCAGTTACTCCGCCCACTCCAGTTGTAGAGGCAAGAACACTTTCACAATTTCCCCAGAAATTGTACCTTTTCTAGTTATTCTTATTATAGCCAAATTTACCACCGTAACTCCTCCCACAGCTTTTACATTACATAGACAGTAATATACCGAAACGTACGGATTGTTCCCGATTGGTGTGCTATTACTGTGTGGAACGTTTCGCCAAATGGTTCACAAAATATCGTCATTTTTGCGACCAAATTGGTCCCATAGGAATGAATGGCGAAATGTTCAAAACTAGAGTGGGAGGTGACAAAAGCTGCCAACCCGATGATCAGCCAAAACATTATGACCACCCCATGAAAAAAAAAAAATTATTTTTGAAAAAAAAATAAATAAAAAAAAAATTCATTTTTGAAAAAAAAAAATCATTTTTGAAAAAATGTTCAGCTCTTTCAGCTAATGATGGGACTTCTTCAACTTTTTTACTACTATTTATACTATTTAAAATATTAAGCTTTTTAACACTTTTCACAGTTACTCCAACCACACAACAGTTACTCAAGCCACACCACCCAGTTACTCCGCCCACTCCAGTTGTAGAGGCAAGAACACTTCACACCATTTCCCCAGAAATTGTAGCTTTTCTAGTTATGTATGTCCTCCCTTATTGAAGAATGAAGAGTTAAGCTGCTTGTGGATGGTGCCAAGTCAGCAGGTGACCATACTGTCTGGACAGACTAGGTCTACAGAGGTATGTCAATGCATAAAAGCAGCAATTGAAATTCTCTGCCTCCTGTTAAAGCCATTGGAAGGAAAGAGAGTATATTATATTTACCTGGAAACTGGAGAAGAGTGCCGTGTCGATTATACTGGATCACAAAATTATTTTTAATACTGTATAGACGGCAGCAAAATATCGGCCCATCCGTTGGCTCCAGTCTTGTAATTGTAATATATTCTGTTAGATTCCTGTTAGGATCCCTTTCTCTATAGACTCTTCCTTTATATTTCTCTATAATATTCCCAGAAGGGGAAAAGATCCTCCTCTTGTCTGATAAGCAGAATTCTTCATCGGTCTCCCCCTAGACGATCCGTACATCTTCATCCTCTTCATCGGGCACGGAGTATGAACATGGAATGGTAACAGAACCTCCAGACTGCACTTGTAGAGTTCTCACCTGATGTGCACACTTAGAGGATCTTGTGCTCCCTAAAACAAGCAAATCAGGCAAGATTTAATATCCACACTTCAAAAAGCAGAGTCAAGTCAAGATATTCTAGTTGTAAACATAGAAAAGAAGTCTATGGGATTATTTAAAAATAATTCCCTGTGTGAAGGCCTAAGCCTTCGCACAATCATCAAGAACAATCCCCAGAACGTGTAATATGTTTATTTCCTATGATCGTCAGCTCCATCTAGTGGCCATATTGCAGTATTTTCTTGACTGAGGTATTTCAGGAAAATACCATAATACAACCACTAGATGGAGCTGCCGATCATAGAAAATAAATGGAAAATGACATTTCACTCATATTAGATACATTATGGAGATTATTTGCGATCACTGCGCACATGTTGGGACATTTACACAGTGAATTTGTTATAAATAAATCCCTTACTGTCACATTGTTTAGTAGACTTGTGCACAACCATAAATTTCATTTAGTTTTGGTTCGTTGTCATTCGTAAAATACATAATTTCGTTCTGTTATTTTCGTTATGCTACGTTAATTCGTTGGTGGATAATTTGTTATGATTTGTAGAGTGTCGATATTCGTTATACCGAATCTCGAATCATGTCAAATTCATTCGTTACATCCGCAATAACTTCTTTTGTATTAGTTGAAATTCGATATTTATGTATGTATAAATATTCGTGATAACGATTCGTAGTTTGGAAAGTCGTTTGTTTATTGAATCTATTAACACACACAATGACAATATCTCTTCTCCTCTGCTCAAATACAATACAACACCCTTCTCACTCACTTCTCAGGAATGCACTTTGCCAGTAATCCAACCTCCAGCACAAAATTAATCAGCTGATTGGACTGTAAGATTTACTTTGAGTTGACCTTTTGTTTCATTGGATCTTTAACGAACTACCGTATCATGTCAAATTCATTCTTTATATCCGCTATAATTTAATTCATATTAGTTGAAATTCGATAGAGGTGATCAAATACCACTAAAAGAAAGCTCTATTTGTATGAAAAAAAAGGACAAAAATTCATTTGGGTACAGTATTACATGACTGAGTAATTGTCATTCAAAGTGTGAGAGCGCTGAAAATTGGTCTGGGCAGGAGGGGGGTTGAAGTGCCCAGTAGGCAAGTGGTTAAACACTCGCCAAGGATTAATTGAAAGTCACGAGCACTTTATTTTCATATATATGGACTGTTGTTGTTTAGTTTAATAACCTCATTGAGGACTGAGTGCAATATCACGGAGCACAAGCACTTTATTTATAGTCAGAGGCGGACTGACCATTCAGGCACTCGGGCACTGCCCGAGGGCCCCATGCCACTAAGAGGCCCCATCAGGGTTGCCAGCCTCAATAAAACCAGGGATAGTATGTAAAAATCTTTTTTTTTTTTTTTTTTTTTTTAAATCCCAAGATTAGAGCTGCCCCGCCTCTCCAGTACCTTTTCAGTGTGTGTATGTGTATTCTGTGTGAGTATACTGTGTGGGCCCATAATCTATTGCCTAGGGGGCCCATAATCTCCTATTGCCCGGGGGGCCCCATAATCTTCTCCTATTGCCCGGGGGCCCCATGAGTTGTCAGTCCACCCCTGTTTATAGTGTTTATGTGTTATGCTTTAGACATTTATGTTATATATAGTGTTTACTGGATTCATATATTTATATAGTATTGTTTCCATATTTATCAGTGCAGCACAGTGTGTTATATAGATTGCATTATAAGAAAAGCCTAGTGCTCATGGCACAGCATAACCCCTCAGGATTGTGAGGACAGACCAGGAAAGTATTAAAAATGTTATTGAAACAGTGGTTTGACAATAGAAACAGTAAAATCAATCAGTACAAAATTGTAAACATGACAGTAGCCGCCCCTCTTATTGTATGATGGGCTGATACATGTAGCTGTTAGGATTGACGCCTGACATGTTTCAGACTCATACATCCTTCTTCATAGGCTCCATGTCATCTAAAGCATACATGTTCTATAATGTAAATATATTTAAACATTAGTACAATAATATCATCGCATTTAGAGATCGTTTGTAAACGGGGATTGAATAACCATCCAAATGGTCAACATGGCAAAGGAGAAATATATACTCACATTCCTGAGCTGTTTACTGCTGAATACCTTACACCTGATTGTGGGTTGCTTGAGTTTGGCTCTTCACTTGATTGCCCGGTGGGCGGGAGACTTCCGATCCCTGCCTGATGGGCGGTGCTCGGGGTCCCTCTACCCTTTGGAGCCCAGCCTTCGGGCTGCGCTCCTTCCTGTTTGCGTTCCAGCCTGGAGCGCAGAGGGGTGGGCCTTACACGCGCCGGTGACGCTTGACGCGGCTCCGCCCCCCCATGTGGACAGGCCGGCGCCGCCGTGCCGCTCTGCCAGGGAACTCTAAGGCAGACTGTTGCAGCCATCTCTGGCACAACAGTCTGCCTCATCGGCCACAGCCGGGTGCTTAGTGCAACCTGCACTCAGCTGTTTGTAATAGCCTTATTGGCTATTTAAACTTCCGTCCAGCAGCAGCACTCACATTGTTTGCGCTTGCTGCTGGGACCCACTGACCTATTGTATACTCTGATGTGGTGAGTTTTGTTTTGATTACTCTTGTACCTTATACATACTATTAATCGTTGACCTAGATCATTCCACTCACTACTACTGTTTGTCTATTTGTCTTCACATAGACAGGAAGCCTTCATTTCAATTTTGCATTTGTTGGCCGACCTTTGCTGAAGGGAGTAGTTACTCCAATCAGCGGGAGTTCTTGCAATTACAGTGGGGCTGCCCAGCCTATAGTGTGGAATTTTTTATCATTATCACTATTTATCCACAAGATGGCAATATAGGCAAATTAGAACAAGTATTTTTGCTCATGATTATGTTTCATTAACAAGATTCCATTTTCTTACCACTAGATGTCATCTGTCTGCCGGTGTCTTGCCGAGAAAGTTCCCCCCGGCGGATAAGGACCCCCCCTGTACTGCACAGGCGCAGTGCTTGCGCAATACGAACGACTAGTAGCCGCCGAAAATAGCGGAAGATGAAAATCTTCAATCAGCTGTACACGGCACCTGCACCCTAGGTCCAGGTTGAAGCCCCACCATCCAAGTGGACCTAGAGGGAGAATAAAAAAGTGCCTAACAAAGCGAGGCCCTGCCGGAAGCGTGGCGAGCAAAGCGAGCCCGCGAGGGGCCCTCTTACAGGCGCAGTGTACAGCTGATTTCTATTGTATTCGGCTTCGGCTATTTCCGCCGGCTCCTACTGTGCAAGCGCTGCGCCTGCACAGTAGAGGGGGGTCCTTATCTGCCGAGGGGAACTTTCTCGGCAGAACACCGGGTTTTAAGGTGTTTCTTGATGAATCACCACCAGATGGCGCTGTCTTATGGAGATTTTATATAGGCTAGTTTATATGCTTTTATTTTTCTTTTTTTTTTTTTTCTTTTTTACTTTTTTTTAATATTTTTTTATTCGGATCTGTTATTAGGGGGTCTTTTTATTATAATTGCTCAGACCTCATATGGCTATTTATGGTGTCTACTGAGTGAGGATACATCTATTAGTATTCCTATCCAATCTACTGAGTGAGGATACACCTATTAGTATTCCAATCCACTTTGCTGGTTAAGAACGGACTATATAAATAGACACCTGATGCCCGACTCCATTACCCTTTGATAAAGTCACGTGGGCGGTGACGATACGCGTCAGGAAGAGTCAGGTGTCATTACTTCCGGCCGAGACCGGAAGTACTGGGATCTGTGCTGTTCATTTTATGCTGTACATGTAAGTTACTATGTTTTGAATAAACCTGTTTTGAATACTACACAATGGGGATACTCCTTTCTATTGTATGCCTCCACCCAACTTGCCGAACTTGAGGCCTTCCATTTGGAGATTTGCCAGACCTGTGACGATCGGAGGAGACTGATCGATTGATGGTGTTTCATCCACTTCCTGATTGCAGGCTCGACTTGACCCTAGGGGTCTTTGCTAGAGGTGAGAGGCTGGGGGAAACGTGTGGCGCACCACGGAGTAAGGTTATTAAGAGGAATCTGTCACCAACATCCTTTGCACTTGCACTTTTTTCATCTATTTTTTGCACAAACTGCTTTATGAAGACTCACTTTGTTCACGTTGGAACTGTATTACATTAACTGGATCGACTTGTGGCTATTTTTATAGCCTTTCCGCACTTTTTTTGCACTTTATGTGATTTTTGTTATTGCATGTGACCTTTTTTTTATCTCATGTGACTTTTTTTTTTTCAATTTTTTTCTAAAGTTGTGATTTTTTTTTTTTTCATCTTGATGCACTTTTAGACTATTTTTGGATTTATTCACCTTCATTTGGATTTGTTTGTTTATTTGATGTCATATTTCATCAATTTTCACTGTTATTTATCCGATGTCACTTCTTATGAATTTAATGGATGTTTAGTCACTTTATTTATGTGATTTTGCTCTTTACGCATATGCACTTTACTTGAAGAATTGGATTATTTTTATTTCATCACATTTATGCACTTTGAGCCACTTATTTCCATTTACCTGCCCAGCCTATGCTCTCTCTACCTTTGGCTTACTATCCCAGCCACATATCCTACGGTAGATCCGCACCGCAAGTCAGCATTTGTGCAGGTAGTAACCTTACTGCCATTCCCCCTCTGTATTCAGCAGTAAACAGCTCAGGAATGTGAGTATATATTTTTCCTTTGCCATGTTGACCATTTTTATGGTTATTCAATCCCCGTTTAACCACTTAAGGACCAGCCCCGTTTTGGATTTTAGGTGTTTACATGTTTAAAACAGTTTTTTTTGCTAGAAAATTACTTAGAACCCCCAAAACAGTGGTCTTACAAGCGCGCTTTTTTTTTGAAAAAATTCACTTTTTTGAATAAAAAAATAAGACAACAGTTAAAGTTAGCCCAATTTTTTTTTTTTATATTGTGAAAGATAGTGTTACGTCAAAATTGATACCCAACATGTCACGCTTCAAAATTGTGCCCGCTCGTGGAATGGCGTCAAACTTTTACCCACAAAAATCTCCATAGGCGACGTTTAAAAAATCAGCAGGTTGCATGTTTTGCGTTACAGAGGAGGTCTAGGGGTAGAATTATTAATTAATTAATTGCTATGCATGAATCTATCCATTAAGCATATAGGAGATGGCCTGGAGAGAGGGGGCGGTGCCGGGCGCCGCTAATGGACGGGCTGCCACTGCTTCTCACAGCTTTTTCTTCTGAACTCTGGCCATCACAATTCCTCCTGTGCCCAAACTGGCTGCAGATTTATTAACAAACGCAACAGCTTCCATAGGTAGACTTGCCTCGCTGTTGCACTTACCTAGAAAGCAGAAAATTATGAAGATGAAGAGTTCCATGTCTCCATATATAGTGTGGTAGTTGGACGGCAGAGTCTTTCATCTGGTGCTCATATCTTGGTTTGTTGAAAGAGGAAATAAACAAAACACAAGATGAAGAAATAGCTGAATTTTGTTGCGAAAGTCCTAGAAGTAATGTTTAACCATCAGCTGTCCGGGCCAATTCTGATATTCTTCTTATACATGGAAAAATCAGATTTTTTTTTTTTTTTATAGGAACTTACTTAGAACTCTGAGATATTTTATATATTGTGATGGTATGCAAGGTGAAGTCATCGATAATCTGTATATTTCACCTCGCATTCATTCTATTGTAATGCTCCGTACACACGATCAGAAATTCCGCCAGCAAAAGTTGGATACGAGCTTTTGGTCAGAAATTCCGACCGTATGTATGCTCCATCGTACTTTTGCTCATGGAATTCCACCCAGCAAAAGATTGAGAGCAGTTTCTCTATTTTTCGGTTGGAAAGTTTGTCTGTATGCAATGCGGACGCACAAAAAATCACGCATGCTCTGAAACAATTCGATGCATGCTCAGAAGCATTGAACTTCATTTTCTCGGCTCGTCGTAGTGTTGTACAGCGCCGCGTTCTTGACGGTCGAAAGTTCAGAGAACTTTTGTGTGGCCGTGTGTATGCAAGGCAAGCTTGAGCGGAATTCCGTCGGAAAAACCATCCAAGTCTTTTCTGACGGAAATTCAGATCGTGTGTACAGGGCATAAGAGTCTGAACCGGAATCCGGCCCGGATTTTTCCAGCCTCTGTGGCAGGCTTGGTTCCGGTCCGAGTCTTCTGGTGCACTTGAGTCCATGCTCAGGTGGACTTTAAATGACCAGGAAGAGAGCACAGCAGGGCTCTGGCCTGAAACTCAGAAGGGAATCTGAGAGAGAGGAGCCCTGTTTGTTTGGATTGAAAACGAAGGTTTGCGTTACCTCATGTTTTGTGGGTGACGAGGACCAGCCCCACACCATATAGAGAGCAGTGTACTGTTTAGTTTAAAGCCGGACGGCAAGGATTTGTTTTACTGCTTTGTTTATTTTTATGACTTTGCAAACCACCTGTAAATAAAGCTGGCAACCTGCCAGATTTTAAAGAAACTGTCTGTACGCTGACCTTAATTTCAAGAAAAGGTGATACCCACAAGCTAATCTCCCCACACGTGGTGGATTCAGCGGTCAATTTCTGAAGATGAAGGAAATGATAAAGGCCCTGATAAGCATAAAACCAAGCGCTGAAATGGATAAACTGTGATATAAACAAATTTTGTGGATATAAATTGGTAAGTAAAAGTTATAAGATTTTTGATTGAACAATATAAATTAAGCTGCTATCAATTAAACGGTGATCAGAATCCCATAAGGTATAAAAGAAATAAATATATATAAATTGATGCGCTCTAATAAATAAATAAATCAATGTGCATCTGAAAAAACTGTGCAAAATACAAATGTGATAAAAAATGGAAATATAAAATTGTGCAAAATCACTCAATATATAAATAACGTGTCAGTGACGCAACGCGTGGGAGGAGCCTGGGACGTTCACTGCTGTATGACACATCGAGCTGAGCAGCAGCGGCTTTTCTGATAAGCCTCGTCCACAGCGGCTGACTGCGATCTGCATGCCTTTACGCCTTAACCAAACGGGCGCACATGAGTGTATCACTGTGCTGTTTGCTTGTGTACTTTCATTTAGTTCATCATGCAATGATCCATTTCTTTGTTTGTTTTTCATAAACCATCTTGTGTTGAGAACCAATTACCAACACTGTTGTGGCTGAAGCTGGAATTAATTAAAATCATGAATAACAATTACTACAGAAATTAAATCGCCTTACTCTAATAAGGAATGAACCGCTGGGCTAATCATCATTTTTATTTCATGGACTAAACTAACAATTTACTTTATAATCGCATCTTATTGGCATTATATACTTATGTATGCATCTTATTGGCATTTATTAGGTTGGCATTTATTGATTTTTTTTTTTCCTAATATTTTCACTGAGTGCATATTGATCACTATGGGGATTTTTTGCATCTAATAGCATTGAGCAATTATTAGGGAACTTTAACACATATTTGCACTTGCCAGTAATTTATTTATATATTGAGTGATTTTGCACAATTTTATATTTCCATTTTTTATCACATTTGTATTTTGCACAGTTTTTTCAGATGCACATTAACCATTTATTAGAGCGCATCAATTTATATATATTTCAATGGTAAAGGCCCTGCTACAGGCCAATGCAGCTCAGCGGGAAATCAACCGCCAAGTCGCAGAGGCCGCTGCAGCACAACAGGCAGCCGCTGCAGCACAACAGGCGGTTGCTACAGCACAACAGGCGGCCCAGCAGGTGGTGAACCGGCAACTCGCAGAGGCTCTAGTGGAACTGAAAAAGGGGTCCCCACCTCCTGCGCCAGTGGAACCAAAGATGGTACGTGCCTCCAACCACCGACAGGAAATGACACCTGCTGATGATGTTGAGTAGGGATGACTTGAACATTGTGTGTTCAGTCGTTCGCCAAATAACGAACGATATGGGCCGTTCATGCCAAATTTGAGTGGCGCGTCACGGCCCATAATTCACTGCGGCATCACAGTGCATTGCTGGCTGATGATTGGCCAAGCATGCACTATGACCCACATGCTTGGCCAATCACAGCGCCGTCTGAACAGAGAGCCATAATTGGCCAAAGCCAAGGAGGCTTTGGCCAATTATGGCTCAGGGGGTTTAGTACACGCCCAACAGTAATTAAGGCCGCCTGCACGGCGGCCCTGTGTAGTGTGTTCCGGCGTTCAGATAGAGGGATAGAGACAGACAGTGTCATTTGATTTAAGTTAGAGTAGGCAGGTCGAGTCAGTTAGCTGCAGTTACAGTGTAGTGTGTGTGTGTGTGTGTGTGTGTGTGTGTATGTATATGTATATGTATGTGTATGTATATGTATATGTATGTGTATATATATATATATATATATATATATATATATATATATATATATATATATATACACTGTATTCAGTTTAGCTGCAGGCAGGTGTTTTTACAGTATTTCCAGCTACTGTACTGTGTACCCTGCACAGTCTCACCTACAGTATAGCTACATGCAGCCAGGTGCTTGTGTAGGCTCATTGGAGTATTTTCATTTACTGTACTGTGTACCCTGCACAGTCTCACCTACAGTATAGCTACCTGAAGACAAGTGCAGGTGTTATCATACTAACAAAAGTACAGGCAGGCAGTTGATTCTGCTAGCTGTAGTATAATCGGTGTGTGTGTGTGTGTGTATACATGCATGCATACATACATACATACATACATCCCAGTTTTGTGCAGCTCACTGCAGGCCAATAGTATGTCTGGAAGGCCAACAAGGAGAGGCAGACAGTCACAAACCAATAAAAGAGGGCAAGCAGACTCTGTGTCTAGAGGTAACAGTGCTGGTCATGGACACAGTGCATCCTCATCAGCACGTGGCCGTGGAACACGGTTGGCCTTTTTTTCGGCAGCTGGCTGTGTTGAGCCACAACATGTGGAAGACTTGGTCGAGTGGATGACCAAGCCGTCCTCATCCTCCTTATCCTTTCTCACCCAGGTTTAGGGTACTTTGTCTGGCAAAGCAGATGCCAACGCGGCCTCTTCCACAGTGTTGGATACGTGCTCCAGGAGGATGCCCAGCATTTTGAAGGCTCTGATGATGGTACTGAGCTAGATGAAGACAGTAACGTGAGCACGGACAGAGGGGGTGCTCAAGAAGGACAGCAATCTGGCAGTCATGTTCCCCCTGCTGCAGCATACTGCCAGGTTGGCTCCAGTGATAGGGAGGGGATAATGAGGTCACTGACTCAACGTGGGTGCCTGAGAGGAGGAGGAGGAGGAAGCGCATCACCAACGAGGCAGGATGCCCTCCAGGGGCCAGCCTAAGGGCAGCACACTGACTGCATCACACCTCAGAGCTCCGCATGTGCAGGGCGCTGCTGTCTCTGCGCGTTATTCCAAAAGTTCTTTGGTGTGGGCCTTTTTTGAGACGAGTCCATCAGATCGCACCGCTGCTATTTGCAACATATGTCTCAAGCGTATTTTGCGTGGCCAAAACATCTCCCGCTTGGGCACCACATGCTTGACCAGACATATGTTGACCTGCCATGCAGTTCGTTGGCAAGCATACCTTAAAGACCCACACCAAAGAACAAAGAGGACCTCTCCTTGCTCCTCATCAGCTGGGATCTCCAACCCCACTATACCTTCAGTCCTCTCTGAGACCTGCACTGAGAAGAATGAAGGTGTAGAATTAGGTGTGTCACAGCCAAGTACTTGCGGGTAATCTGCTATCGGTACACCAACGTCAGATTGTACCAGGCAAATTTCCCTGCCCCAGCTGCTGCACCGCAGAAAGTTCACGCCCAGCGGTTGAATGCTAGCTTGGCAAAACTGCTAGCCCTTCAACTGCTACCTTTTCAGTTGGTAGACTCTGCCCCCTTTTGTAAGTTTGTGGAATGTGCGGTTCCTCAGTGGCAGGTTCCCAAACGCCACTTTTTCTCACGGAAGGCAATTCCGGCTCTCTACCAGCATGTGGAAGGCAATGTCTTGGCCTCGCTGGACAGGGCGGTCAGCGGTAAGGTGCATATTACCGCTGACTCATGGTCCAGCAGGCATGGACAGGGACGTTACCTAAGTTTCTTGGTGCATTGGGTGACTTTGCAGGCAGCTGGGAAGGATGCAGGACAAGATGCAGTAGTGTTGGAGGTTGTTCCGCCACCACGCCTCCTAAATGTCACTACTGGTGATTCTGATATACCTCTCTCCTCCACCCCCTCCTCTTCTTCTTCCTCCATGGCCTCTTCCTGTGCTTTGTCCTTGGGACCAGTGGTTCTCCGTAGGCATTCAAGGGGCTACGCAAGTACGCAGGCCAAAAGATGCCATGCGGTGCTTGAGCTGGTGTGCTTGGGGGACAGGAGCCACACTGGGGCAAAGATTCTGTCAGCTCTGCAGGGGCAGGTTCAGAGGTAGTTGACGACACGCCAACTTAAGGCAGGAATGGTGGTTTGCGACAATGGCACCAACCTCCTCTCCGCCCTCCGACAGGGACAAATGACCCATGTGCCCTGTTTGGCTCACGTCCTTAACTTGGTGGTGCAGCGGTTCTTGGGCAAGTACCCGGGCTTACAGGATGTCCTGAGACAGGCCAGGAAAGTCTGTGTGCATTTCCGCCGGTCATATAATGACAGTGCTCAGCTGGCAGACCTCCAAAAGGAATTTAACCTGCCCAAGAACCGCCTAATCTGTGACGCGCCCACCAGGTGGAACTCAACGTTGGCCATGCTGCAGCGGCTGCACACACAGCAGAGGGCCATCAATAAGTACCTGTGCGACTATGGCACCAGGACAGGGTCAGGGGAGCTTGTTTTTTTTCCCCACGCCAGTGGGCCATGATCGGGGATGCATGCACTGTCCTGTCACCATTTGAGGAGGCCAGGAGGATGGTGAGCAGTGACAGTGCATGCATCAGTGACACTGTCCCCCTTTTCCTCCTGTTGGAGCACACGCTGCGTGGAATAATGGACAGGGCACTTGAGGCAGAACAGAGGCAGGAAGAGGATGACTTCCTTATCTCTCAAGGCCCCCTTTATCCAGACAGTGTTCCTGCGTGCCCGCTGATAACACAGGAGGAGGAGGAGGATTGTGTCAGCATGGAGGTGGAACCTGGCACTCAGCATCAGTAGCAGTCTTTAAGGGATCATTTACAGTCCCAAGAAACCCATGGACTTGTACGTGGCTGGGAGGAGGTGGCTGCGGATCATGTCGTCCTTAGTGACCCAGAGGACTCCGGACCGAATGCCTCAGCAAACCTACGCTGCATGGCCTCCCTGATCCTGCAAAGCCTGCGAAGGATCCTCGTATTCGTGGTATCAAGGAGAGAGATCAATACTGGCTGGCAACCCTCCTAGATCCACATTACAAGGGCAAGGTTGTGGATCTTATCTTGCCGTCGCAGAGGGAGCAGAGGATGAAACATCTTCGGGAGGCTTTGCAGAAAGGTCTGTGCAACGCGTTCCCAGAGACTGGGAGGTTACAAACTCCTGTTCCTGGACAACGTATTGCTGAGGCTTCGGTCATTCAAAGAAGGAGCGGTGGAGAAGGTGACCGTCTGACCAATGCGTTCAGACAATTTTTTTAGTCCGCAGCCCCAAGGTATGATCGGTTCCAGCAACCATCGCCAGCATCTGTTTTACATGGTGCAGGAATACCTAGGGGCAAGATCTGACTTGGACACCTTTCCCACCGAAAATCTTCTCGGTTACTGGGTCTTGAGGATGGATTACTGGCCAGAGCTTGCACAGTATGCAATTGAGCTACTGCCTGTCCTGCATCCAGCGTTCTTTCGGAATGCACATTCAGTGCTGCTGGAGGCTTTGTAACCGATCACAGTGTGCGTCTGTCTGCCGACTCCGTCGATCAACTGACCTTCATAAAAATGAATCAGTCTTGGATCACCCCCAGCTACCAAGCACCTGATGCTGATGTAACCGAATAATTTTTCCCCTAATCGTCTTTCAGGACAGCCACCTGAAAGACCTTGGCTCCTCCCCTCTGCAGGAAACACCTGCGCCAGCCTTCTTATAAATTTCCTCCTCCCCTGCTGGCTCCTCAGTTATTTGTGTTTCCTCCAGTGGGAGACACCAGTGGAACCAAGCCAGGAGAGTCAGGAGGCTCAGGCAGTTGTCCTAAAAGGGAGCAGAGGCTCCTTGGGCAGTCCAGGGGGAGAAACTAACCTGGAGGAGGATTTGTCACCCCCGCATCCCTGAGTGCAGATGGAGGTCGGAAGGGCTCCTTTTCAGTGCCGAGCGCGGTAGCAGGAGGTGCAGGCCCAGCCGTCCCATACCCTCAGCAGCGTGTAGCACTGGCAGTGTAATTCACGCCGGGTATTGGGACCGCATGGCGCCTGTGGCGGGTGACGTAACGTCCGGCGAAAGGGGCGTGTACTTCCGGGTTCACAGCTTCCGGTTCCAGCCACGAATCATGAAAAGGAGCCAGGCATGGGCTGGAGAGGAGCTGCACATGCTGTAGAGACAGCAAAGGCTCCGGTGGTGACACCATAATGTCGGACGCAGAAGGTAGAGACCAGACTGCAGCTCCAGCAGAGACCAGCTCCAGCCATGTTAAGGTAAGGGGGACCTAGGGTGGAACTTCCCTGGCCTGAACCCACCGCCCCCCCACCAGCCAATAGAGGGGGGGTAGGTAAAGTGCCCTCTGGTGTCAGAGGGTGGTTCATGGGGCCCCTGGTGAGGTAAGCCCACATGAAAAACGCTGTGCACCTGCAGTTTTGCAGGAGAAGATTATGGTAGTGTTAATACTGTGGGGTTTTTTTTTTTATATTGTTTCAGAAAACAGACAAAGCCAGGTCCTCTCACAACTCAAAGAGGAGGTGCCCTTCCTGTAAAAATACACTTAAAGATTCCTGGGGGAAAGCATTGTGTAAGGAATGTATTACCAAACTAGTACAGGAACATTCCACTGAGCAGGGCAGTGATTTAGCAACTTCTGTCAAGGAACTATCAAATACCTTTGAATCCTTTAAAACCTTCTTTGAAGGGTTTCAGATCCCACAGCTGCAGACTGCTCCTCCTGCAGTACAAACAACACTACCAAAAATACAAGCACTACCCTCTACTAGTGCATCAGCCCCTAGGGAGGAGGCAGAAGAGGAGCCTGACAGCGCAGCGTCCGGCTCCCAAGAATCAGAGGGGGAGGCCCTGGAAGGGGATTCCAGAAAACCCTCCCGTTACAAGCTCTCATTGGAAGAGGTCGACCATCTTCTAGGAGATATTCATACCACATTAGGTATACAAACTGAGAAGAAACCTTTATCCCTGCATGATCAAATGTATGAGGGTTTAGGGGAACAGGAAAAGAAGAATTTTCCCGTTCATGAAGTATTAGTAGAGGCAATTAGAGTGGCAGGAACCAGAAAGAAAGCCATTCTTTTCTAAAGCCTTAAAAAGACGGTTTCCATTTTCAGATGATAAATCATCAGTATGGAATAAAACCCCAAAGCTAGATGCAGCGTTCTCACAAAAATCGAGACATACGGATCTAGCTTTTGAGGATATGGGGGTCTTATCTGAGGCAATGGATAAGAGGATGGACTCCCTGTTAAGGAAGTTATGGGACTCCACAGTGGGAAGCCTAAAGCCAGCCATGGCAGTCACGGTAGTGGCCAGAAATGTAGAGTTCTGGTTGAACCAGATTCGGGCACACATCGAGGGAGGAACTGCAAAGGAGCAGATTTTATCCTCTTTTCCCACTCTTCTGCGAGGCATCGCGTATATCGCGGATGCATCAGCAGAACTGGTACGCATGGCAGCCAGATCTTCGGCACTAGCCAACTCCACAAGGAGGGCCCTTTGGCTAAAAACATGGCAAGGTGATTGCACATCTAAAGCCAAACTTTGCGGGATCCCTTTTTCAGGGGACCTGCTGTTCGGGCCAGGGTTAGAGGAAGTGCTGGACCGTACAGCGGACAAAAAGAAAGCGTTTCCGCTGAAACGCAAAGCAACCTGGAGTCAGCCACACCAGAATAAAAGGAAGCAGAGGGGGGACACAAAATCCCGTTTCTCAGCACCCAAGGCAGAAAACCAAAAAAGACCTTGGGTCCAGAAAGGGAAGGGCAAGGGAGGAGCGATTTTTGTCCTCCTGAACAAGCCAAAAATAAACAATGACAAAGTAGTCCCAGTGGGAGGAAGACTGGGGGCCTTCCTCCCGCAATAGGAAGGGATATCCTCCAGTCAGTTTATTCTGAGATCAATAAGAGAGGGGTATTACCTGGAATTCTCAAGTTCACCCCCAAACAGATTTTACACCACCAAGCTTCAAAAGAACAGGGAAAAAGCCAGAGGGTTAATGAGTTCCATAACGGATCTCCGGAAACAAGGTGTAGTCATCAAGGTACCAAGGGAAGAAAGAGGGCAGGGTTTCTACTCCCATATATTTGGAGTACAAAAACCCTCAGGAAAAGTCAGACCAATCGTCAACCTCAAACCCTTAAATCTATCCATAACTTACAAAAGATTCAGAATGGATTCCATATACTCAGTGAAGGCCCTGTTACCATCAAGCTGTTATATGGTCTCCCTGGATTTAAAAGATGTGTACCTACACATACCCATACACCAAAATTGCCAAAGGTTTCTAAGATTAGCAATAGAAACAGGGAAAGAAACCTTACACCTTCAATTCTGAGCTCTACCCTTCGGCCTGTCTTCCTCACCAAGAATTTTTACAAAAATTCTGGCAGAAGCTTTGGCACCATTACGACTAAAAGGCATATCCATCATTGCCTATTTAGACGACCTTCTCCTTTTTGCAGACTCCCCCGGGAGATTGCTAGAAAACCTAGAATACACACAGACTTTCCTGGAAAGTCTAGGTTGGTTGATAAGTGTAGAGAAATCCAATCCACAACCCACTCAACAAATAAAGTATTTGGGGTATATAATAGATTCAGTGCAACAAAGGATATTCCTACCCAAGGAGAAGATAGAAAAAATCGACGTTGGGGTTGCTAACATCAGCAATTCCAGCGGTACAATGGGTAAGTCTACATTTTCGGCCATTACAGATGTTACTATTAAGGATATGGGATCACAAGCAGGAATCACTGGATACACAAAAATTAAAAACATAGGCAGCATGGAGTAAGGGTACCGCCCGGTACCCTTACTCCATGCTGCCTTTGTTTTTAATTTTGTGATCACTATTTTATTGTTCGTGGCTTTTTAGCAATAAAAATCCCCCTGTTTTTACCTGCACTATGCGGAAGTGGTGATTTTTTTCTCTTACATGATCTCCGGACAAGATTACCTTCCTTTTGGATGACCAGTGCTGCTCAGCCATTCCATACTTTGAAACATCTATCCTTGGCACCTATCGTGTGTTCCTTGGCGTTCCTGGTGCCGGAAGTTCATCTTGCCTGTTTCAACACTCTGGATTTCCTTTCCTAGCCTGATGGGGCTCATTGCCTGATTGCTTCTAATGTATGGACATGAGTTAACACTTGATTCACTCATTATTCCTTCATTTCCAGCGCCCACCAAGAGTAACTGTGAGAACTTACAGTGTTGTGTCACCAGCACCACCACCATCACCAAAGGCCCAATTTTTCTGCCCCTGTTCAACAGGGGCATGTAATTACAATTCTTGATCTAATATTTCACAGCAGGGCCCTGTGAGGGCTTACAGTGTTGTGGCAACACCAACACCTAAGGCCCACATTTCTGCAGAGTATATAGGGCAGGACCCTACTTTCAAACATCCAACTTAAAAACGACTCCTACTGTACTTGCAAAAGGAAGGAAACAACATGAAGTGAGATGAAATCTACCCCTAGGAAGGGAAATTCTCTCCTGTAAGAGCTAATATGGGAAAAACGTTTCTCCTTTCCACTGATACTTTATCATCAATCCTTGTTTCACTAAAAACCCCAAATTTTCAAAAAACATTTGTCATTGGGACAAAAAGTGAGGGTAGAGGAGCTCTTAGAGACCCCCAGATGTCTCATAAAGAGAACCAGTCATACTTTATTGCTATCACAAGGGAAGTTTACATTTCGAAAGTATTCAGACCCCCTTAAATTTTTCACTCTTTGTAATATTGCAGCCATTTGCTAAATTCATTTAAGTTCATTTTTTCCCTCATTAATGTACACACAGCACCCCATATTGACAGAAAAACACAGAATTGTTGACATTTTTGCAGATTTATTAAAAAAGAAAAACTGAAATATCACATGGTCCTAAGTATTCAGACCCTTTGTTTTGACACTCATATATTTAACTCAGACGCTGTCCATTTCTTCTGATCATCCTTGAGATGGTTCTACACGTTAATTTGAGTCCAGCTGTGTTTGATTATACTGATTGGACTTGATTAGGAAAGCCACACACCTGTCTATATAAGACCTTACAGCTCACAGTGCATGTCAGAGCAAATGACAATCGTGAGGTCAAAGGAACTGCCTGAAGAGTTCAGAAACAGAATTGTGGCAAGGCACAGATCTGGCCAAGGTTACAAAAAAATTTCTGCTGCACTTAAGGTTCCTAAGAGCACAGTGGCCTCCATAATCCTCAAATGGAACACGTGTGGGATGACCAGAACCCTTCCTAGAGCTGGCCGTCCGGCCAAACTGAGCTATCGGAGGAGAAGAGCCTTGGTGAGAGAGGTAAAGAAGAACCCAAAGATCACTGTGGCTGAGCTCCAGAGATGCAGTTGGGAGAAAGATGGGAGAAAGTTGTAGAAAGTCAACCATCACTGCAGCCCTCCACCAGTCGGGGCTATATGGCAGAGTGGCCCGACGGAAGCCTCTCCTCAGTGCAAGACACATGAAAGCCCGCATGGAGTTTGCTAAAAAACACCTGAAGGACTCCAAGATGGTGAGAAATAAGATTCTTTGGTCTGATGAGACCAAGAGAGAACTTTTTGGCCTTAATTCTAAGTGGTATGTGTGGAGAAAACCAGGCACTGCTCATCACCTGTCCAATACAGTCCCAACAGAGAAGCATGGTGGTGGCAGCATCATGCTGTGGGGTGTTTTTCAGCTGCAGGGACAGGACGACTGGTTGCAATTGAGGGAAAGATGAATGCGGCCAAGTACAGGGATATCCTGGACGAAAACCTTCTCCAGAGTGTTCAGGACCTCAGACTGGGCCAAAGGTTTACCTTCCAACAAGACAATGACCCTAAGCACACAGCTAAAATAACGAAGGAGTGGCTTCATAACAACTCCGTGACTGTTCTTGAATGTCCCAGCCAGAGCCCTGACTTAAACCCAATTGAGCATCTCTGGAGAGACCTAAAAATGGCTGTCCACCAACGTTTACCATCCAACCTGACAGAACCAGAGAGGATCTGCAAGGAGGAATGGCAGAGGATCCCCAAATCCAGGTGTGAAAAACTTGTTGCATCTTTCACAAAAAGACTCATGGCTATATTAGATCAAAAGGGTGCTTCTACTAAATACTGAGCAAAGGGTCTGAATACTTAGGACCATATGATATTTCAGTTTTTTTCTTTTTTAATAAATCTGCACAAATGTCAACAATTCTGTGTTTTTCTGTCAATATGGGGTGCTGTGTGTACATTAATGAGGAAAAAAATGATCTTAAATTATTTTAGCAAATGGCTGCAATATAACAGAGTGAAAAATTTAAGGGGGGGTCTGAATACTTTCCCAACTGTGCGTATGTATGTGTATGTATATATGTATGTATATATGTGTGTATATATATGTGTATGTGTATGTGTATGTGTGTGTGTATATATATATATATATATATATATATATATATATATATATATATATATATATATATATATATATATATATATATATATATATTTGTAAATCACCCTCATCCCCCTGTGGGCACACGCAGTGGAGAACGCATAAGTAGGTAGTCCATGCCTATGTAAAGGGTGTTTGCACCACACATGTGAGGTATCATCGCAAACTTTATAGCAAGAACAATAATTCTAGTGCTAAAACCTCCTTTGTAACTCTAGACAGGTAACCTGTAAAAATGTATAATATATTTCCTATGGAGATTTTTAGTAGCGTAATTAGTCAGTATATATAATGTTTGGGGGTTCTAAGTAATTTTCTAGCAAAAAATACAGATTTTTAAAATGTAAACAAAAAGTCTTCAAGTGTTTAAACTTCATTTTTATACATACAAACAAAATATATTACACACTGTGTATATATATATATATATATATATATATATATATATATATATATATATATATATATACTTTATTATTATGTCACTTTATTTTAAGAATATGAAAGATGAAATTGCAGTAAAAAGATATCCAACATGTCAAGCCTTAAAGTTGGGCGTCCCTGTGAAAAGACAATAAACTTCCATACTCAAAATTTCCATAGGTGATCCTTTTAAAGGTCATCATTTTAGAGTTATTCTTACAAGAATGCCCTAGAATTATTTTTCACAATACCTAATATGTGTAGAACAATCAACATTTTTGCACATAGGTGCCCCAATAAGTGCCTCAATGTTCATATGTGAGCGTACGTGGGGGCTTTACTTTTCTGCTTGGGTGTATCTTTTTTTGTAAGGTTTTTTTTTTTCCACTAAACTTTATTGCTGTGACATAGGGGACTGACAATATTTTACTTTGATAGGTTCTCTTTATGGAGACATGGTCTATTAGACCCCTGAAGTCTCCTCCACTTGAAGCTAATGGAGGGCAGATCGTACTTCATTCGCTTCATTCTGAGCCACAGCGGGCAGGGAAAGTGACAGCTGAAACCAAAAGAGACAATGGTGGGGCAACAGAGTTAAGGAAACATGGCGGGGGGCTCCTGTTATGGGGGTCCATGGATGTGATTTAGTAGATTGTCTATCAGCATTGTCACTACTGATTTATAAATCTGTACCCTCCTTTTGAAAGCTACAGTGTCTGAGAGGGAGAGCTTAGGAGGAACTAATTAGGAGGATTTGTCTCAGTGCCAATGAAGTCCATCGAATGCATCTTACTGAAATATGGGGGCAACGATGCTGCTCCACTCAAAAATTCAGAACAACATTGTCATCTCCCATGTAGGTAGGATGCAGCGTGATGCAGTGGCAATAATACACAGTCCAGGTGCAATGTAAGAACATGTATTGAAATAATGCAAAGACAGTTCACAATACACCTGGAGGTTCCAACCAGGAACACTCATGGGTCCAACAGCATGTAGAGAGCAGGTCTAAATCGAACTGACATCATGTGTTAGAATGCGGCCTGGCCATGCCTAAGTGGGAATATGTCAACAGAAGTTGCGAGCCTTACGCATTCCCTCCTCATCAGGAACTTTTCTCTGCTGCTAGTTCTGCCTCTACCTTTCTCTACTCCACCCACTTTCAAAATATGTGCCAAGCCTGGGAGCCAGGGTCTTAAATTAGCTCTGCATGACCCAAGATGAATGTTAGCGTCACATGGGCCAGCAGCATGCAACCAGATGGCTTACGCACTGACCTAGGAAGACATAGAGAGACCAGGCCGCCCTTGACTTCCTCTTCAACTGCACTGCCGCTGAAGATGAGCACCACCTACAGTGGAGAAAGTAGACTGCACCTGCCAAAGCCAATGCAGGCTGTCCCTGCTTGCATTACAGGGAGATGAGAAGATGTAGCAGGGAATTGTCACTACTAATTTTTAAACCTGTCGCCTCCATCTGGGAGCTGCAGTGTCTGGGAGGGAGAGCTTGTGAGGAACACATGAGGATTTGGCTCACTCAGGGGGGGTAAAGGAAGTTTTTCTTCTTTTATATCATAAAACCTGTTCATAATATAGTAAATGGATTTTAGGCTTGTTTAGACTGTCATACAGGAGCCAATAGATGCAACAAAGAAATAACTTGTGCTGAGAGAAATACACAAGTTCCCTCTGCTGACCTCTACTTCTGAAAATGCCATCTGCTTGTCCAGGCTGTCATGTTGACCCGATGGCTTCCAGAATTTCAAATTCATTGGCTGAGTATTCAGACTGGGAATTCTGACCTTACATGGTGCCTACTTATTCTGAGTCAATGATCCCGATGCCTAGAGAAACCCTGGATTCACCTAATGAAAAGACCTGAAAGCTTTGCAAATGCTTTGTACAAGCTTGATGTACACCCTGCTCTTATACAAGTTGGAGCCCGTGTGTACAAGACATTCAAACTCATTACATTTTCAGTTTAAATCAGCTAATGCATTTCAGGTACATCAAAACAAATACATACGCAATGCCTTATGGTGGTTTTTCTTTAAAAAGTAGGACCGATCTGAGTTGAAAGGCCTGTCCCCTGCCAGCATGCTGTGGAGAAGGTCTCTGTCTCTTTGTGTGGATTCAATCATCTCTGTGAAGGTCCAAAGCACCCCCTGATGAATCAGACCTATAGATTTGTAATCAGCAAAATCATGACTCCTGCTAATTAGGGAGGGGTATAGGTTTGACTCAGCAGGGGGGGTGTTGGACTTCTGTTGAGATACTGCTGCTACTACACAAAGAACAAGGGTCCGCCTCTAAAACATGCCTTCAAGGGACAGGCTTTTCTACTCTAGGGCTAGTTTACTCTTGTGTTCGGATCACTCTCCAGAGGGCATTGTATAGGCAATGCAGAGGAATTCACCTTCTGTTTTAACCCCTAAAACCCTGCACCAGTGCACCACAACCACGTTGTGGAGCACCCCCATTCAGTTGAATAGACTGCAGTGCGTTTTCCCCCATTCAGTTTTAAGTCCCCCCCATCATTTGAATGGTCGTGTTGTGAGCACCCCATTCAGATGAATGGGCATACATTGTGGTTGCGGGGTGCCCCATTTGGTTGAATGGGGGAAGTCGTGGGGCGCCTTGTTGGATGAATGGGCCTTGTTCTGCCGAAGGTACTGCTGGCTGAACACAACAGTGAGGATGGTCTTTGCCAAGGCACCATGCAAAGCATCTTCGCTGCAGCATATGTACAGTATGCACCCTATGCTGCCTTTGCAGCATAAGGTGGTGGTGGTGGGGGGGGTGGACTTTGCACAGTATTGGTTTTGTTGCACCTGGAATCCATTTAGTGGATTTGAACTGAATTTTCAGTTGGGCTTTAATAAAACCCTATTTATGGGCTGTATTGACCACGTCCGCATAGACAACCTCCTCACTGTGCTTTGGCCGAGCTCGACTTTTATCATTCAGTTTGGTTTCGTCCAGTTTGGCATAAAGCAGTTTATCCTGCGGAAAGAGGATAGTTGAGTTAAGTCAACACACATTCTATACAACTCATCCAAAATAATACAAATATCATCACCTCCACACATGTGAATGGAGACTGGACAGATAGATGTAGGTCTTCATTCATTTTACGTTTATAGAGTATGGGGAATTTGAAAGTAAAATATATTATATTACAAAATACACTGCAATGTATTGGAGCAAAGCGTAGTGTTGGGAGTCATCTGAAGCAGTGAGCCATTGACATTGCAATGTTTCATATTGTTGCCCATTGACAGTGATCAGCATTCGGGAACCGGCCATCATCATAGGGTTCAGCAGCAGGAATAGCCAACTAAATCCCTGAAAAGAGACATCTCCATTTCTAAAGCTGACCATACACTAGTAGAAATTTGTTGAAGAACATTTCATTTTTAATCACAGTGACAAGAAAATTCAAAGGATCGGGATAGAAAATCTTTCTTGAATGAACATATTTCTAACAGTGTATGTGGTTTTTGTTTGGGAAAGTGAGTTCTTTCCAAAAAATCGAAATGCTAATTGCATTTTTAATGTACTACATTCACCAAGTCATCAAACGTATTGAGAATTCTGGTACAAATGTTTATTTAAATGTTTGTATGAACGTTCATTAAAAAAATCTACTTGCATATGGCATAAGATGGGTGTTAGAGATAATGATAGTCTGCTCCTGTTCTGTCCCAATTATTTGCATTTTTCTGCGTTCTTTTGAATGGCATCAAGTTAATATTTTTCAGCAGTATTCTGATGTCTAGTGGTGGTTTTAGGCCACTAGAAGTTGTTTCCTTAAATGATTTGCTATCTCCGTCTTATGCCGTGTACACACGGGCGGACTTTTCGACCGAATCCGTCGGACAATCCGACCGTGTGTGGGCTTCATCGGACCTTCAGTGGACTTATCTGTCGAAAATCAGATGGACTTTAGATTTGGAACATGTTTCAAATCTTTCCGCCGGACCCAGTTCCTATCGAGAAATCCACTCGTCTGTATGCTAGTCCGACGGACGAAAACCGACGCTAGGGCAGCTATTGGCTACTGGCCATCAACTTCCTTATTTTAGTCCGGTCATACGTCATTAGGTACTAATCCGTCGGACTTTTGTGTGATCGTGTGTAGGCAAGTCTGTTCGTTAGAGAGTCAGTCGAAAGTCCATCGGAAAGACCTTTGATGCCGAAAAGTCCGCCCGTGTGTACACAGAATTAGTTTAGTATTAGTTAGTTCAGTCCTATCTAGACCCTCCCGTTTCTTCTATGTGTCCTCAGTGGATATTAGAAATTCATAGAGACAAGGCTTGGGAAAGTCATTGTCTTCTTAAACTTCAAAGGACTGGAAAAGCATCCTCTGTGCTGCAGTTATCTGAAGTAAAAATTGGTTGGATTCAACGTCTGTGTCATTATTGAAGAGTTAAGCTGCCTGTGGATAGTGCTAAGTCAGCAGGTGGCCATTCTCTTTGGATAGACTGAGTCTGTGAAGGTATGTCAAAGCATAAAACATCTGAAACCGACCCCCCCCCAATGCCATCTGTCTCTAAGTACTTACATCTGCTCCATCCTCCACAGTTCCTCCCAAATTATCAGCGCCAACCACTGGGACCTCACCTGGCTTCTGGAAGCAAATAATAACCAAGTTACATTTAAATACCAACTTAAAGTGTATCTAAACTCAAGAGCCAAATTGCAATTTAGCAGTCCTTAGATGTGTCATCTGCATTATATAACTGCAGCTAGATATATCATGACCTGGATAAAAGAGAGCCTTTGCAGATATGGTGGCTGCATTCGTTTTCTTTTTTCAGGCTAAGTGATATTTCCCATAAATACAGTAAAATAGCTGTTGATCCTGCCAGAAATCCAATGTCCTTGTAACTTCCTGTGCACTGAACCGGAATCTCAAACAATTTCATGAGCTTTCTCAGCTATCTTCTAGAAAACAAATCCGCTCTATGGAGATTAGTAGAGGGAGACATGTTTGTTTTTCAAATCAGAAGAACAGCCTAGGGTGACAAAACTGCTTCTCGATAGACCTAGTGCAATGAATATGCCATAATGTAAATATTGTGGATGAGAACAGGAAGAGATTTGACTGGCATCATCATCCCTTAAATCTCAAAGATAACCAATAAGCATATTTTGGATGTAATTTTCAAGGTGCAGAATTGTCACAGACCATAAAGCTGTTAGGTTTAAATAAAATGTACTATTTTATCATTAAAAACAATACACAATTGATTTAAGGACACTGTTTACATTTTGTGGGTTTAGGAAACACATCCCTTTTACATATAGTCTTCTACATGTTTCACCATCATGGCTTCATCAGGAAGTACATGTAAAAGATGCAACTGAACAAAAGAGAAAATAACAATTCAAAAATCATATAACTTAAATATGAAATTAATCATACACATGTTTCTGAACCCAAACACACCAGGATGGTGTCAATCCCTCAAAATCACGACCAAGCCCACACACTATATTTCAGATGGCCAATTCACCCCCCCCCCCAACTATTTATTGTTCCACCTGAAATATAGTGTGTGGGCTTGGTCATGATTTTGAGGGATTGATACCATCCTGGTGGGTTTGTTTTCAGAAACATATGTGTATAATTAATTTCATATTTAAGTAAAATGATTTTTGAGTTGTTATTTTCTCTTTTGTTCAGTTGCATCTCTTACATGTACTTCCTGATGAAGCCCTGATGGCGAAACATGTAGAAGGCTATATGTAAAGGGATGTTTTTTCTATACCCACAACATGTATACAGTCTCGTTACATCAATTTTTCGCTGTTTTTAAAAATAAGAGTAAATGTACTATTTTAACAGCTTTATGGTCTGTGAAAAACTTGCACCTTGAAAATTCCATCTAAAATATGTTTATTGGTTATCTTTGATATGTGCAATGAATGTTGTCAATTTATGCAAGTTTTCCAATAAGAGAGAACAGCAGCTGTTGGTTGCTATCAGGATTCCTCTGGGTGAAACTGTAGGCAGCCCTATGGACAGAACAGCCAGGAGTATAGGAGGGAGGGGAGTCACTGCTCTGAGTCACTGGGGTTAATTTACAAAACAGGTTGTCAATGTTCACTCAGTAAAATTAAAGGGTCACTGGGTACAGTAAAAGTTTATTTAGTTTATTGATTAAAGCTGTGTTCATCTATCCAAACCTATGCGAAACACTTTTTTTTTTAGATTTTCATTTGAACATTCTCTGACTGTCTACTAAATCATTCATATTCACTTGTGTGGTAACTTTAGATTGAGCTACTGAGCTCTTTAAACAGCACTTTTTTCAAATAAATTAGATAGGGATACACAGATAAACACATATAAAGAAGCCAAAAACCTCCACATCCTTGCTGCAGATAAACATACAAAATATTTGCATGCAATATTTTACATTTACTAAGCCAAAAAAAAAAAATTGTGATGTGTAGAAAAGCAATATGTTTTTAATATCGAAAGAACAATCACAGGCGGAAGAGTTGGAATGAATCATGAAGGTAGATCCACCAACACCATCCAAGTTTATATTTAGGCAAAATATAAACACAATTTTTTAGCCACTTTCCACCCCTTCCTGTTCCAACATGACTGCGCACCAGTGCACAACGCAAGGTCCATAAATACATGGATGAGCGAGTTTGGGGTGGAGGAACTTCACTGGCCTGCACAGAGTTCTGACCTCAAACTGATAGAACACCTTTGGGATGAATTAGAGCTGAGACTGTGAGCCAGGCCTTCTCATCCACTGACCTCACAAATGGGCTTCTGGAAGAATGGTCAAACATTCCCATAGACACACTCCTAAACTTTGTGGACGGCCTTCCCAGAAGAGTTGAAGCTGTTATAGCTGCAAAGGGTGGGCCAACCCAATTTTGAACCCTACGGACTAAGACTGGGATGCCATTAACCCTTTCGCTGCCAGGCCCTGTGCTCCATTTTGTACACTCAGGTGGCCAGACCATTTTTGCACTTTTTCCTTTGCTTTTTTATTCTTTACTTATAGCTTTTAGAATTTGTGAAAGACCCCCAAAAACCATATATTTTCTGAAAGCACATGATCAGTAGAATAAAAATAAGGTGCTACTGATTTTTTAGACCCCGCGGTAATGTTTATCAAAGCAATATATTTGCAAAAAATACACTAAAACCATTATTAGGAGATAAAAACACAGCAAATTTTTCAAAATTCCTACTAAATATAAAAGCTTAACCTGCTTTGAGTTAATAAAGAACAAATATTTGTAACATTTAGATATATAGATATTTATTTTGATAGATATTTTGCGAAATGGTGAAAACTGAACAGACGCAAAAGTGTAAATATCCAAATTTCTCAAAAAATCTGAAGGTTTTATTTTTGTACCCTTACAGCTTTCAGAATTTGTGAAAGACCCCCAAAACCATATATTTTCTGAAAGGGTACGACCTCTAGGATAAAAAAAAGGTGCTACGGATTTTTTAAACCCCAAGGTATTTGCGCAGATGTTAATTTTTCCCACCACTGAACCCTCCTGCTCATCTGCTCCACCGCTGTACCCTCTTCTCATCTATGATATGTGTGATGTGCAGAGTGGTAAAAGGAAGCAGAGATGAGACACATCTACCTGTCCTGGCACACTCATCCTGCTGATCCACCTCTCACATCAAGCCCACATGCTTGTATGTGATATATATGATGTATGGGATGTATGGGATGTATGGGATGTATGTGATGTATATGATGTATGGGATGTATGAGATGTATGTGATGTATATGATGTCACCTACAAGCATCTGGAATGGATGCACAATGATGAGCTCAGGTCAGGGGCATTTTCTGAAAGCAGTGGGCCTGTGTTCAGGATCATAAGTTGGGCCCCCACAGCTGAGAAAAAGTGCGGCACTCTGCGATGCAGCTAAAGTTGGGTGTGATTTTCATTGCACTGAATACTGGTTGTGGCTTAAAAAGACACAGAGTGTCCGGGGTTCAGTAATAAGTTACGCAAAGGTTCAGGAATAATTTCAACAAAGTTCCCAGAAGCTCAACAGTAATTCCACAAACTGTCACCCAGATTGTGGTTTTCTCAATCACAGTGAAATCCCTTCTTTCTGGGATTGGTAGTGGCAACCAAGAGAGTCCTCTTCCTCCAGATGATGGGCGGGGCTAGCAGGACTGTGATTGGCTTTAGTAGTGGCCAATGACAGTCCTCCTCCTTCTGGAAACAGGGACCGCCCCTCCCTAGCAGAACTGCACCCAATCACTTTCCCATCACAAAAGCTGACAATCGCAGCTACAGCAAAGTTAGAGAACCAAACAATGTTTCCAATCTTTTACAATGTGTGGGGGGCCATAGTGCCCCCCCCTCTGTGCAGGTGCGGTGTGGGGAACTCTGAAATTGGAATGCATTAGTGTCTCACCAACACTTCCCTGCACTGCTCTGCTGATGGGGAGGGAGTAGGGTTGCCACCTCATCCCTTTAAAACCGAACACATACTAATTACACAGGTTGTGTGTCTGATTAAGGTGGTAATTAAACTCACTTGCTGCCTTATCTGCATTAAATTAGCCTCAGAACCTGTGTAATTCATATTCAGGTTTAAAGGGATGAGGTGGCAACCCTAGGAGGGAGTCGAGTGCCGGCAAAAGAGGCTTTGAGTGCTGCTTGCGGCACCAGTGCCAGGGGTTGCCTACCCCTGGAATAAGGAATCTGTATAGAGATTCCTCACTCATTCATAAACTGACAGTCTGATACATAGTAACACTCGCAGTTATTTTTATCAGATGTCAGTGGGCATATAGGAGCATTCATAGTGATTGCTGCATGTGCCCAGGTTGCCACACTTAGGGGGATGGTAAACACATGTTTACCAAGCCCCCCTAAGCCCAAACATCTCCCGCACTGCCCCCCCTCCCCCCGCCGCGATCCCCAGCCTGACAGCTTACCGGAGCAGAAGCCACAGGCTGCAGGAGGTGAAGGAGGGATGTCGCTGGAGCAGGGATGAATCGGGGTGTGGGGGCCAGTATTGGGGGGCTATCTGAGTGATGGGGGACACACATCTGGATCCCCCCCAAGCCCCCAGCAGCACCTGAAGCCAGCAAGAGCGGCAGAGGAGGGATGTCGGTTTATGATAGTGGCTGCAGAGGGATCTAATTTGTGGGGGGGCGGGTCAGTGCCAGGGGAAAGGGGGTAGAGGGGGATAGGAGAGGAGAGTGGGTGGAGTAGTTTTAGGTGGAAGCGAGCTGTGGGAGGTAGAGAGGCAGGGGATAGGGAAGTGGCGGCATGGAGGGGGGGGTCAGTCACATTAGGGGTTAATAACTCTGATCAGCGGGTGGTAATCCGCTGATCAGAGTTATAGAATTGTTCTGCAGAGTCTTCTCATTGAAGTGACCATAAGCTTATAGGAGAGAGAGAAAGGAGGTCCATACGCCGTACTGACCTGGACGCCTGCAGGCCCTTTTGTAGATCCGTACGGCATACGGACTTGGCAGTGAAAGGCATGTAAAGGCAGGCGTCCCAATACTTTTGGTAATATAGTGTATATATATTTATTGTACAATATATATAAAATTTATAAACATATATTTTGATAAGAATATCACAGGTGCTCACCTTTGAGCTTGTCTCCGAGTATCCTGTCTCTTTACTTGACCTATCACCTGGAAATCAATGAAGAGTTTAAGGAAATGTCCCCAGTACATTACATAGTTACATAGTAGGTGAGGTTGAAAAAAGACACCATCAAGTCCAACCTATGTGTGTGATTATATGTCAGTATTACATTGTATATCCCTGTATGTTTCGGTCGTTCAGGTGCTTGTCTAATAGTTTCTTGAAACTACCGATGCCCCACCGCTGAGACCACCACCTGTGGAAGGGAATTCCACATCCTTGCCGCTCTTACAGTAAAGAACCCTCTACGTAGTTTAAGGTTAAACCTCTTTTCTTCTAATTTTAATGAGTGGTCGCGTATCTTATTAAACTCCCTTCTGCAGAAAAGTTTTATTCCTATTGTGGGGTCACCAGTACGGTATTTTGTAAATTGAAATCATATCCCCTCTCAAGCGTCTCTTCTCCAGAGACATAAAGGTATTTAGTTATTATTGTGCTTTAGATTGTGAAATAATATATTGGTGTATTGTTGAGAGCTAAACATAATAAAGCCTGATTGACCTTTTAGTTTAAATCAGCTAACTACATTCCAAATGCATTAAAACAAAAGATATGCAAAGTCATGTCCCTTTTTTTTTTTTTTTTTTTTTTTTTAGAAAGCAGCCACACCCGCAGAAGAAAAGCCTGTGCCCTACCATCTCCGTAAGGAACTATATGCACAGGTAGGGAAGGCAAAAGAGGTGAGTCACTGCTCTAAATCGTTTACTTGTGTGTAAAAAAACTTCAACTTGAGCTACTGACCACTGTAAACACTTCCTTTTTTTTTCCTAGCAAAACAGCCAAGAAGAGCCTTAAAAATGTGAAAAGGAGCCAAGAACTCCATCTGCTGAAGGAAAATTATGATACAAAATTTTAATGATATATTTTATATTTACTTGATTATAAAATAGGAAAAAAATACATTAAATGTGTTAAATTTAGTTGTAGGGATGGGCCGAACACCCGCCTCCGGGTTGGTTCGCACCAGAACACCTCGAACATGGTGCGAGATGGATTGAAATGTGTCTGGTTCAGCAGGGACCGGACAGATTTTGGTCCATGTGTGACCACTGATATTGAACAGAAGTCGATCTACTGATCAAATTCTGTTTAAACTGGCCTGTCAGATAGAGGCCACTCAATCAGTGCCTGAAACCAATGGCTGTAGCACTGATCTGTGTATTCTGTCAGCGGGGGAGTCTCCATGCTGTCATAATATAATAGCGCAGTGGGGAGGATTTTCCCATACACCTCGAATGTGTGGATGGGAGAATTGGTTCAGTTTTTTTGTTTAGCCCGCTGGCTGAAGGAAGCCATGTATGGCCAGCTTAAAGTGATTGTAAAGGTTGGCATTTTTTAAAAATAAAAATAACAAACGTGTTATACTTACCTGCTCTGTGCAAGGGTTTTGCACAGACCAGTCCTGATCCTCCTCTTCTGGGGTGCCCTGTTGGCACTCCTGGATAGCTGTTTTCCATGGGGGCACCCATTCAAGCGCACTCCAGAGTCCCGCTGCTGTGTCTATTGACACCGCCCCCCATGTCAGTGGATTTGATTGACAGCAGCAGGAGCCAATGGCTGCTATCAATCTATCCAATGAGGACAGAGACAGCGGCTGGGCTTATGCACGTAGATGGAACGGATGGTTTCAGGTAAGAAAAAGAAGGGGGGGGGGGCACTGGGGCAGCTGTAACAATTAAGGTTTTTCACCTTAATGCATAGAATGCATGAGACTTTACAACCCTTTTAAGTCTGTTATTTTTAATTTTTCAACTTTATTTAACAGACCAAGCTGTCCAGCAAAAGTTGTAGTTACAGAGATGAGACGAACCATTTACCACCGACAGGGGTGCTTACAATGATCAGCTTTTATTCTTTTATATAAACATTTATCTCAAAATGAAAAAAAAAAAGGTTGATACACAGTATCTCACAAAAGCGAGTACACCCCCTCACATTTTTGTAAATGTAGCACCCTGGGTTTAGTCAGGGAGCTCTCCTCACAAATTTACTTGCCAAGAGTAGTTATCTTGGTTGATTGTTAGAGATCTATTGATTTCTCCCTAAGTTTGGCCTTGTTGCACTTTTCTCTTCTACCACTAAGTGGCCGGGTACTTGGTGGTACTAGATATGAGAAGGGCAACCCAAGGTCAGGTTATGAGTATATGGGGTATCTCAGCCAATGGGAAGGTGTTTTCTTGAATCCCTTGGCCTGCTGGGAAAACATATATATTCGGGTGGAGTCAGGTGATCGGGGTTCGGTGCCACCTGGATGGCTGTCCGGGTGGACGTGTGACATACACCCTGGGCTGCTAGGCTGGCGATTGGGCCTATATCAGGGGCATCTGGCTGCCAGGCTGTGTGAGGGCCTATCAGGGCCTGTGCTACCACTACGCAAACTAGGCAGCCGCCTAGGGCGCACTGCTGCCTAGGGCGCCCGGCCACTGGTGTTCCTACTCCGTTCTCTCTGCAGCAAGCAACTAAGTCTCAGCATCAGCTGGCAGCCGCCGCTCAGTTCGCACATAGTGTCATAGGCGCAGCGTCGGCGGAGGACTGTATCTGTGTCCCAACTCCCGAATGAATGGAAGCAAGCAAACATTTATTGATGGGCATTGGTAGGCTGCATAATTGGTCGGTGCTTCAGGGGTGGAGCCAAGGGGGGCGGCAAAATGAGGTTTAGCCTAGGGTGTCAAAAATCCTTGCACCAGCCCTGAGGCCTATCCAGAAGAGAGCAGTGCAGGGTTGGGATTGCGGCTTGCAGTCCAACCAGAAGTGATGGTTCTGCCAGCCGGAGAACCTGCCAGTGGTCAGAGGTAGAAGGGAAGCTGTCACCACAAAGGGACCAATCACTTTTACCAGGGACCACAGTGAGTAACTGAAGTAAAGGAACCGTATTCTCGCCGAAAGGGCACGGTGAAGAATCGGGAAAATTCAGGCGGTGATCAAGTCAGGGACCCAACCTGTGGAAGAGATGCTTGCAGAGAAGCCTTGTGAGTCAAGCCAGGGACCTCGCCAGTAAGCAAGGGTGAAGCTTGAGAAGTATCTTGAGTGCCAAGCTAGGGACCCAGCAGAGAAGCAGGGGTGACGCTTGAGGGAGCTACCACAGCAAACCTTGGAGGAGCTCAAGGGATTCAGAGTCAGTGAAACAGAGGGTCTAGTGAGAGACCAGGAGCTCAGTGTTGAAGAATTACAAGAGGCAGTTGTAGTGGAGCTGAAGGAACTGTTACATTTGAGTTAGGAACTGTTAAAAGACTGTTACCATAGGAGACAGCATCCCTGCAAGTGCATATGTGGCTTCTTGCTGGGGCCTTTCCCTGCATGGCTGTTCTCTTATTGAAGTCTCGGAGTCTGCCAATTGAATTAGCAACTATCTAAGGGTGTCCTGGCCCACACCTCTTTCCCCCATAAATACAAAAAAAGGACTGTTAAGAGAGATAAAAACCTCTTTTACATCCTAGAAATGTCTGGCGCCCAATAACTTTGTCCACCTTGCACCCACTATGCCTCACAACCCACCACATACAGAAGGATGTCAGCTATCTTTGGCTTGGAAAGTTCTCATTAGACTGGATAAGGCCAGATACTTTGCTACATAAATATTTTATTATGTCTTTTAATGTGACAAACGAAAGAAATGACACTTTGCTACAAAAGTAAAGTAGTGAGTGTACAGCTTGTATAACAGTGTAAATTTGCTGTCCCCTCAAAATAACTCAACACACGGCCATTAAACCGCTGGCAGCAAAAGTGAGTGCACCCCTAAGTGAAAATGTCAAAATTGGGCCCAAAGTGTCAATATTTTGTGTGGCCACCATTATTTTCCAGCACTGCCTTAACCCTCTTGGGCATGGAGTTCACCAGAGCTTCATAGGTTGTCACTGGAGTCCTCTTCCACTCCTCCATGATGACATCACAGAGCTGGTGGATGTTAGAGACCTTGCACTCCTCCACCTTCCGTTTGAGGATACCCCACAGATGCTCAATAGGGTTTAGGTCTGGAGACATGCTTGGCCAATCCATCACCTTTACCCTCAGCTTCTTTAGCAAAGCAGTGGTCATATTGGAGGTGTGTTTGGGGTCATTATCATGTTGGAATACTGCCCTGCGGCCCAGTCCCTGAAGGGAGGGGATCATGCTCTGCTTCAGTATATCACAGTACATGTTGGTATGCAGTTTTGTCCAAATTTTGGAAATTGATTTTGTGTTCATTGAGATAAGGATTAAAATCTTACTTTTCAAAGGGGGTGTACTCATTTATACTGAGCGCTGTATATTACATTTTTGATTTTGGGTTTAATACCCCTTCATATAAGTACACTTTTTATATAGGTTCATATATGTTCTTTGCCGTACCTTTAGCTGGATCCTGGATGGTGTTCATCTGATGTTCAGAACTAAAACAAAAATAAGTATGTCAGACTCTGCACAATGAAGCAGAATGTTTGTTTATTGAATCAAAAATGTACACCAAATGAATGTTGAGTAAGTGAAAAATATGAAAATTCCCCAGCACAGACTAAAATAAGCCAATCAAACAATAAGTTGAATGCCAGGTCAATGTTTTTCTCTGCTGTGTTGCTCTGTCTCACTTAGAAGGCCCACTTGGGAACACTCACAAATTCCAACAGCATGCAGTGAAGCAGGTTTCAGCCCAACTGACTGTTAGGAGGAGCAAAATGTGGCCTAGCCATCTCGTGCCCAAACGGGAAGATGTCTAGAGAAGTTGCGAACCCTACACTTTCTCTCCTCATTGGAAACCTTTCCCTACCGCCAAAACTGTCCCTGACAGACTGGTAACCTGTCCCTAAACCACCCACTAGCAAATATGCGCCAAAACCTGAGGGCAAAAAAGACTCTGGTGACCTAAGATGGCCACAAAGGGTCACCAGGACACAGTGCAGCCAACCTGTCAGAGAATACCAACCAGCCATTTGGCTAATAGGAATATGCATGCACGAATACATGTGGCTAATAGAAATGCGCATGCGCGCATGAATCTCCACAGAACGGCTATCGGGAATGCACATGCGAACAGGCACGCGCGCAATGTATGTTGGTGACAGATGCACTATTTAAGGATACTTCTGCCTGTGCTCTAATACTGACTGGTCTTCAGCTGTTCCCTGTGTCCTGTGTACCTCCAGTGTGTTCCCTTAATTGCTGTCCCAGCTTACTCCTGACCTGGTCTCGGATCCTGCTTCTGTCCAGTCGCTATTCCTGACCCGGCTCGTTCCTGCCTTTGGCTCTGCTCCAGATTTGGTACCACGTTGCCCACCTGTTGATGACCCTGGCTAATCCTGTGATCACGCTTCTGTCTCAGATCCTGGCTTACCGCCCCGTTGGAGTGTCTGCCTGGCTGTATGCTGCTGCAGTTATGCGCCCTGCTGTGTGTTCCTGCTGCAAGTCTGTGGAGAGCTCTGACCAGCCACATGTCCTGGCCCCACAGTACAAGTGGAGTGCTTCCTTAACCCCAGCTGTTCCTGATCTCATTCTCCTGCTGCCTTGGAACCACATCTCCCACTGCAAGTTCCCCGATCTTCATCTGCAGGCACTCGTGTTCCTCCTGTCCCTCAGTGCCCTCTGTTTCACCCCCCAGTGGGACTTGGGCTGGAGATACAAGAGAGGCTGACCTTGTCATTTCAGTCTCCTCTCAGGTACGTGACACAACCAAAATGCTGTCTCTAGGAACCAGGAAACCACAGAGAACCCCAGTTTCCCCTGACTTCCTCTGCAGGCTGTAATGCCACTCTGGTCGGGCGCCATCTACAGTGGAGAAAGCAGACTGCATCTGCCTACAAAGTGACCCTACTGACTGGACAGACTGGGTCTGAGAAAGTATGTCAATACATAAAGTGTCACATGAAATAGAATATGTGTAGTGATTTCATTTTTGCCTTCTTCATACAGCTGAAAAATAGTTGTTTTCGTGGCTCTCTCCTTGCCCCACTGACATCAACACTGCAGATATGATGGACACCAGTGCTGATATTATTTTTCCATCTATGTTTGGTTTCTCCCAGTGCACACCAGTGATGTAGCTGTGGCCATGTGTTTTGGTGTTTCTATGCACTGGCTCCAGTGTCAGCTGCACATCATTGCCCTGGAATGGCAACCTGATCATAAAAACAGTGTTTGGGCTATGTGTGTCAGCACAGCTGCTTGTAGCACTATTGTTTTTTACTCATTAACCACTTATGGACCACCCACCGTCATTATACGTCAGTACTGTGAAGAGGAGTATCGTTGTTATAGCAGCAGCTAGCTGCCATAATCCCGGTGTCCTCTTCTTCAGCGGGCCGTCCGCTTCAAGATAAAAGTGGTCTGATTTTAACTTGTAAACAACAAGTTTGAAAAATAGGCTCAGGGCTGAAGTGGTTAATACCCCTTGCCTTAAATATATTATGCTACGCAACAACTTCAGCCTTTGACTTTTGTAATTTGCTTTTAACTGGAGTTCCACTTTAAGCCATAATTGTTCAAGAACAAATGACCCAATGATATGAGATCAGACCAAGGAGGTGTAGATTGAAAACTGGAGAGGAGTAACAGTCTGTAATTATCACACTTACATATTTCCTTTCTTTTTGCAGAGAACACCTGCAAGAAATAAACAGGCATTCATTTTTTTAACCACCAGAAGACTCTACTTCCTTCCTTCATAACCAGAGCATTTATGAATGGCAATTGCATGGTCATGCAACACTGTACCCAAAATAAATTCTATTATTTTTTTTTCACACAAATAGAACTTATAGAACTTTATTTTGGTAGTATTTGATCACCACTGGATTTTTTATTTTTTGCTATATAAATGAAAAAATACCAACGGTTTTGAAAAAAGCATGATTCTGTTATAAAATTTGCAAACAATCTTTCTTCATAAATATAGAGCAAAATGTATACTTCTACATTTCTTTGGTGAAAATAACCTAAATCAGTGTATATTATTTAGTCTGTAGGAACTTATACAGTCCACAAACTTCTGTGTGTACATATATATATATATACACACATACATACACACATACATACATACATACATACATACATTTGAAAATTCATGACTTCAAAGGCCTATCTCATTTATTGAGGTCCTAAAATGCCAGGACAGTACAAATACCCCCAAATGTTCTCTATGTGGAAAGTAGACAGTCTCAGGTATTTAGTAAGAGGCATGGTGAGTTTTTTTGAAGATGTAATTTTTTGTTAAATGTTTTAGGAAAATGAAGAAATTAAATAAAACATACACTCTGCAGTGCAGTGTCATTATAGGACTGGTGTGGCGGTGATCGGGGACACTGACTGGTGACAGTTTGTAAAAAAAATAATACTTTTTCAATTATTTATTTATTTTTTGCTATTTTTTTACACCCTGTCATCGGAGTAGTTTAGTGTCACCATCGTGATATTATTGCTTATAGCAGTGATGATCATTGGTATGAGCAATGGCTTTCATTCATGACAGCTTGCTTACTATTGTGATCTGTGATTGGCTACAGCTAATCATACGGTACGGGATGCTGTGATTGGCTCAGATACCATACGATAGCTGTGGGTCAATCACAGCATCACAACAGTAAGCAAGCTGTCATGAACGGAAGCCATTCATGACAATTTTGCTTACATTTAATCATGTGATCGCTATGATTGGTCATAGCAATCACATAATAGCATCGTGATCTGCTGTGGTCAGGAGATCGCCATGCCGCGGCACCCCAGGGGACACGCTAATGTGCATGTGCTAGGCGTCGTGCCACTATGTTGCCTAGCCTGTAGCTGCCGCTTGGCTGCAGTAAATGTACTGTGGGCAGGTGGCAAGCAGTTAAATCAATTTCTGCCTGCATGCTTAATCACCACCATTATACCACAATGGTCAGGGGCAGTAATATTATATGCCCCCTTCATTGGTAGTCATAGTCAAGAACAACAAATCCCCTCTTTCTTTGTGGTCATTGGTAATAATATTATAATTCCCATGCTTTAGTGGTCAGTGGAGATAACAATAAATTAGTGGTCAGTGGCAGTACCATAAAGTCCTATCTTTATTGATGGTCAGTGGCAGGAACATTACATTTGGGTGCATACTCTCCTCCCAACCCAACACAGGAGACATGTAATTATCCTGCGACCTCACCAGGGCCAAAGAATTATAGATCCACTCCACTCTTTTCCTGCAAACAAAACTCTGAGGCCCGATGGTTGACCCTTGGAGTGGTACAAAGCAAACCTTTTAGCACCTCATGTGCTTGTGGTTTAACAGGATGCCTTTAGGCATAGTTTTTTATCTCCCTATGTCGGAGGTGTTGAAACTTCTCTTGCCAATACCCAACCCAGGTATAGATACTTGAAGGTATGAATATTTTGTACTGGTTTCTGGTATAATCTCTCTACAGGGGGTCAGTCACCAGGGAAGCCTCCTATCAGCTTTGCTTTCTATAATAGTAATGGTGCCCTTGGCGCGCTGTATTAGAAAATCCCACATGATTCTTGGCATTTGGCTGGGGGGGTTTGGAAGATTCCATTCTTCTGTATGCCGAATATGATCTTATCCACTTATGTAACTCTGAACACTTGATGGTGGTGTCAATGAATATAATAGATTGTTTTAGTGAGGTTATAGATTTGGAGGAGAATTAGGCTAAATCGGCCATCTTTCCTATAGGTCCCCACAAATTGTTCCCATTTCTGGTGTGCTACAAAATAGTTTTCAATACCTTGGTATTTCCATCCATATTTAGTTTTCCAAATTCATCTAAACCCAAATGTCACTCCTATGGAAACTAAACTTCAAGTGTGGTCCACACTTCCAATAAATCTGATAGATAAAATTACCTTTGTTAAACACCCCAATACCTCTACATCTTAAAGCAGCACTCTAACATCCTTACAGTCTTCATTCAGTGAGGGACGTGAAGTAAGGGAAAATCTCTCTAATGGAGACCCGGATAGTAATAAAAACGTGGATCTAATTCTAGAACAAATAAAAATAGGTTCTAATTCTCCCTCCATCCAAAACTTAACAAAAAGGTTTTTGACTTGGCATACACGTTAATTAAAACACATGGGTACCACCATTGCTACACCTTGCTCCTAATTATCTAATATTCTTGTTATTTGTAATGACGTTTATTTACGGGTCAGACTGGGTCTAGAACCTCATCTAAGCCAGCTCTAAGGTTATGGAGTTAGGGGGAATCACAAGTAGAGGCAGGAACCACACCGACGCCAGATTCAAACTGCTTCCAACTTAAGATGCGGGTGGGCGCCTGCCATTCCATTTACTCCTCCTGTCACTATTTTTGGCTCCCCTCGACCGTACAGTAGGACCTAAGATGCCCCTAACAGATAAGGTCTGACATTGCTTGTAGATATTGGCACTCCTAAACTCCTAGCCCAACCAATCGACCTAGCATGTTACTTTATTATATTAATGGATTATCTTGATGTTACCCCTTTTTGGAACTGTATATTTCATGAACTGATTTATATATATATATACACAGTATCTCACAAAAGTGAGTACACCCCTCACATTTTTGTAAATATTTTATTATATCTTTTCCTGAGACAACACTGAAGAAATTACACTTTACTGCAAAGTAGTGAGTGTACAGCTTGTATAACAATGTAATAACTCAACACAGAGCCATTAATTTCTAAACCGCTGGCAACAAAAGTGAGTACAAAAGTGAATATGTCCAAATTAGGCCCAAAGTGTCAATATTTTGTGTTGCCACCATTATTTTCCAGCACTTCCTTAACCCTCACGGGCATGGAGTTCACCAGAGCTTCACAGGTTGCCACTGGAGTCCTCTTCCACTCCTCCATGACCACATCACGGAGCTGGTGGATGTTAGAGACCTTGCACTCCTCCACCTTCCGTTTGAGGATGCCCCACAGATGCTCAATAGGGTTTAGGTCTGGAGACATGCTTGGCCAGTCCATCACCTTTACGCTCAGCTTCTTTAGCAAGGCAGTGGTCATCCTGGAGGTGTGTTTGAGGTTGTTATGTTGGAATAGTGCCCTGCGGCCCACTCTCCGAAGGGAGGGGATCATGCTCTGCTTCAGTATGTCACAGTACATGTTGGCATTCATGGTTCCCTCAATGAACTGTATCTCCCCAGTGCCGGCAGCACTCATGCAGCCCCAGACTATGGCACTCCCACCACCATGCTTGACTGTAAATACGTTTATCTTTGTCTCATTAGACCACAGATGACCCCCGGTCTCAGTTTTGCTGTAATGCGCTCATGTGAGCGTATTCGCACATACAGACGTTAGTGGAAGACCATTGGCTGCAGAAACCTTCCTGTGGACACGGCAGATCTGTTTTCTCTTTTAGGGATGATCGTTTATGCCTCACCAAGAGACTGGCCACCTCATGGCGATTGCATTAACGCTCCTAGCATACAGATCTGTGTACATGGGAACAATAGCAAAACCATACAAATATTATGGCCTACTGAGCCATGATAGAGTACGGCTCGCGTCATTTGTAGCGGTGGGAATGTGCACACGATTGTGTTCAGAGCCATGTAGTTAGTGTTTAAATTGTGAGACACTTTGTGTTTCACAAGAGGCTGACCGCATGGCTCTGCACACGACCATCTGCACACGTCACTACTGGAATTTTATTTGAATATATACATGTGTGTGATTGGTTCTTTTGAAAGAATACAAGTGTCTGATTGGCTGATTCTGAAGCCACCACCTTCCTTTGTTATTCATGTTTACAGTAAATAAAAGCAGCAGATCATTGTAGTCATTTTTTGCTAAGCTCAATGTGATACCAGTGTCTGTCTACACAAGCTCGCTTTTCCGGCATTATACCAGAGAGCTATGATTGTGCTTATTAGCGCATGGAATTATTTGCTTATAGGCGAAGCTTATAATTTCCACCACAGAATCAATGCTGCCAGCACTCATACATCTACAGTCCGGTCCATAAATATTGGGACAGCGACACAATTCTAATCTTTTTGGCTCTATACACCACCACAATGGATTTAAATGAAACGAACAAGATGTGCTTTTACTGCAGACTTTCAGCTTTAATTTGAGGGTATTTACATCCAAATCAGGTGAACAGTGTAGGAATTACAACAGTTTGTATATGTGCCTCCCACTTTTTAAGGGACCAAAAGTAATGGGACAATTGGCTGCTCAGCTGTTCCATGGCCAGGTGTGTGTTATTCCCTCATTATCCCATTTACAAGGAGCAGATGAAAGGTCCAGAGTTAATTTCAAGTGTGCTATTTGCATTTGGAATCTGTCGCTGTCAACTCTCAATATGAGATCCAAAGAGCTGTCACTATCAGTGAAGCAAGCCATCGTTAGGCTGAAAAAGCAAAACAAATCCATCAGAGAGATAGCAAAAACATTAGGTGTGGCCAAATCAACTGTTTGGAACATCCTTAAAAAGAGAGAACACACCAGTGAGCTCAGCAACACCAAAACACCCTGGAGAGCACGGAAAACAACTGTGGTGGATGACCGAAGAATTTTTTCCCTGGTGAAGAAAACACCCTTCACAACAGTTGGCCAGATCAAGAACACTCTCCAGGAGGTAGGTGTATGTGTGTCAAAGTCAACAATCAAGAGAAGACTTCACCAGAGTGAATACAGAGGGTTCACCACAAGATGTAAACCATTGGTGAGCCTCAAAAACGGGAAGGCCAGATTAGAGTTTGCTAAACCACATCTAAAAAAGCCTTCACAGTTCTGGAAAACATCTTATGGACAGATGAGACCAAGATCAACTTGTACCAGAGCGATGGGAAGAGAAGAGTATGGAGAAGGAAAGGAACTGCTCATGATCCAAAGCACACCACCTCATCAGTGAAGCATGGTGGTGGTAGTGTCATAGCGTGGGCATGTATGGCTGCCAATGGAACCGGTCCTCTTGTATTTATTGATGATGTGACTGCTGCCAAAAGCAGCAGGATGAATTCTGAAGTGTTTCGGGCAATATTATCTGCTCATATTCAGCAAAATGCTTCAGAACTCATTGGACGACGCTTCACAGTACAGATGGACAATGACCCGAAGCATACTGCGAAAGCACACAAAGAGTTTTTTAAGGGAAAGAAGTGGAATGTTATGCAATGGCCAAGTCAATCACCTGACCTGAATCCGATTGAGCATGCATTTCACTTGCTGAAGACAAAACTGAAGAGAAAATGCCCCAAGAACAAGCAGGAACTGAAGACGGTTGCAGTAGAGGTCTGGCAGAGCATCGCCAGGGATGAAACCCAGCATCTGGTGATGTCTATGTGTTCCAGACCTCAGGCTGTAATTGACTGCAAAGGATTTGCAACCAAGTATTAGAAAGTGAAAGTTTGATGGATGATTGTTAATCTGTTCCATGACTTTTGGTCCCTTAAAAAGTGGGAGGCACATATACAAACTGTTGTAATTCCTACACCATTCACCTGATTTGGATGTAAATATCCTCAAACTAAAGCTGAAAGTCTGCAGTTAAAGAACGTCTTGTTTGTTTCATTTCAAATCCATTGTGGTGGTGTATAGAGCCAAAAGGATTAGAATTGTGTCGATGTCCCAATATTTATGGACCTGACTGTATTTCCCAAAGACAACCTCTGGATATGATGCTGAGCATGTTCACTCAACTTTTTTGGTAGAACCATGGCGAGGCCTGTTCTGAGGGGAACCTGTCCTGTTAAACCCCTGTATGGTCTTGGCCACCGTGCTGCAGCTCAGTTTCAGAGTCTTGAAAATCTTCTTGTAGCCTAGGCCATCTTTATGTAGAGCAACAATTCATTTTTTCAGCTCCTCAGAGGGTTTTTTGCCATGAGGTGCCATGTTGAACTTCCAGTGACCAGTATGAGAGAGTGAGAGCGATAACACCAAATTTAACACACCTGCCCCCCATTCACACCTGAGACCTTGTAACACTAATGAGTCACATGACAGGGGGGGGTGGCTGGCTGATTGGGCCCAATTTGGACATTTTCACTTAGGGGTGTACTCACTTTTGTTGCCAACGATTTAGATAATAATGGCTGTGTGTTTAGTTATTTTGACGGGGAGAGCAAATTTACACTGTTATACAAGCTGTACACTCACTACTTTACATTGTAGCAAAGTGTCATTTTTTTCAGTGTTGTCACATGAAAAGATAGAATAAAATATTTACAAAAATGTGAGGGGTGTACTCACTTTTGTGAGATTCTGTATGTTACTTGGTCTTATACTGCAATCCTCTTATGTTTTTGTTTCTATGCTTTCAACTTTAATCAATAAAAATAGCTTATAAGAACAAATGGATAAAAGGTAGAGAACCAAATTTCGTAGAGAATGTTACATGGGTTTGCAGTGACTTTCTGTTACACCTGTGAATGGATAGCTAACCTTGTTTGGACAATAAAAAAAATCTCCTGAATGAGAAGGAGGAATTATTCATTTATAACTAATGGCAATTTTTTTTTTGGATAGAATGAAAATGGATTAGAACACCTGTATGTTTTTATTGCTGTCTGTACCTCCTTTAGGGAGTATCACCCTCTCTATTTACCATTATCATCGAAAGTGAAATTAAGCCGCGAACACACGAGCGGAATGTCCGACAGAAAAAGTCCGACGGAAGCTTTTCATCATCTATTCCAATCGTGTGTAGGCCTCATCGGACTTTCTTTTTGAAAATTCTGACGGACCTAGAAATAGAACATGCTCTAAATATTTCCGACGGAACCAATTCCTATCGAGAAAACCGCTCGTCTGTATTCTGTTCCGATGGACCAAAAACGACGCATGCTGTGAAGCAAGTATGAGACGGAAGCTATTGGCTACTGGCTATTAAACTTCCTTTTTCTAGTCCCGTTGTACCTGCTGTACTACTTTGGATTGACCGTGTGTAGGCAAGACTACTTGAATGGAATTCCGTCGGAGTTCCGTCGGAGAAACCTTCGGAGTTTATGCCGATGGCTAAACCGGTCGTGTGTACGCGGCATAAAAGAAAATCCCAAATTTTGGCTTGTCCCCAGAAAAGTAATAGAGGGGAAATCTTTCAATAGGGACCTGGGGGTCTCCAAGATATTCCCTTAATTTACAAGGATTTCCTCTCACTTCCTGTTTTGACTATGGGATAGGAAGTGAAGGTGAATCTCCCCAATGAGACAAAGATGACAAAATACTTACATGAGTTATTACCCTACTTTGTCCAAAAATTAAAAAAAAAAAGTTTGCCTATAGATTTGCTTTACGCTTACTCACCTTTTACTTTCAAAACTAGTAAGATCAGGATGATAACAATCATGATAATCACAGAGGTAATGATAATACTGATTATGGAAATTGGCAATTCTTTAGGGGTCTTTTCAGTAGGACTTGTTTCTTGTATAGGAATGTCTCCTTTAATTGAATGGGTTCCCTGATTAGAAACATAGGATCTGTCCTGCCAGTTGGCGTCTAACAAAATAAAATACAATGAAAATGTTAACTAACACAGAGGAAAATACATGTAACAAACCTGTGAGCCTTAATTAAAAGTTGTTATAAAAGAACAATTAATATGATTGAAAAAAAGAAACATGCAAAAGCCATCATAGCCATAGAGAAACTGATATTAATAACATTACATTTAAAAAGAGACTTAAATGGTCAATTTTATTATATTTTTGAAAGTGTATACATTTATAAAGTAATGTTTTAAATCTGATTCTGTACTGCTTATGTAAAATATTTATTCTACAAAAAAATATTTAACCACTTCAGCCCCTTCAATTAAAAAGTTGAATATAATACCATTAAATATAAAAGTTTAAAAAAAATATTTTTTAAAACTGTAATTTTCGGCCAAGTGCATGGTGTTTCAGCACCAAAATTTCCATTCGGTGCGCCTCTAGTATCCAGCATCAGTGAAGCTATGGTTAGTTCAGTTAACAATGATCCAGACCTAGGTTATTTATCAATAATGAAAACGTAAATTGTTGTGATGCGTACAAAACAAAAAGCCTAGATTTCCAATTTAATGCAGAACTCCAGTCACACATCTAAATATACAGGTACAGTGAGGAAAATTATTATTTGATCCAAAACCATCAACCAAAAATCCAGAAAAAACACATAATACAATTGTTATAAATTGAGTTGCAACTCAGTGAGTAAAATAAGTATTTGATCCCCTACCAACCAACGATAAATCTGCCTCCCACAGACTGGCTACAGTAGCTGCTCATGTAGTACACTGATTAGTCCTGTCAGTTTAAGAAGGTGCTCTCGATGACAACTCATTATGTGTATAAAAGACACCTGTCCACAGAATCTTTTTCTTCCATTCAAACCTCACCATCATGGGCAAGACCAAAGAGCTGTCTAAGGACATCAGGGGCAAGATTGTAGACCTGCACACAAGGCTGGAATGGGCCACAAGACCATCAACAACAAACTTGGTGAGAAGGAGACAACAGTTGGAGCGATTATTCGCCAATGGAAGAAATACAAAATAACCATCAATCGCCCTCGGTCTGGAGCTCCATATAAGATTTAGTCTCATGGGATAAGGATGATCATAAGAAAAGTGAGGGATTACCCCAGAACTAGGCGCTTGTGAATGATCTCAAGGCAGTTGGAACCACAGTCACCAAACAAACCATTGGTAACACAATACGCCACCTTGGATTGAAATTCTGCAGCACCCTCAAGGTCCCCCTCCTCGGGATGGCACATGTACAGGCCCATCTGAAGTTTGCCAATGAACATCTAAATCATTCAGAGAAGGATTAGGAGAAAGTGCTGTGGTCAGATGAGATCAAAATTGAGCTCTTTGGCATTTGGCATTAACTCGACTCGCTGTGTTTGGAGAAAAAAATGCTGACTGTGACCCTAAGAACGCCATCCCTACAGTCAAGCACGGAGGAGGAAACATTATACTTTGGGGCTGTTTCTCTGCTAGAGGTACAGTCCGACTTTGCCGCAATGAGGGGCCAACAGACGGGGCCATGTATTGTTAAATCCTGGATGAGAACCTTCTTGCCTCAGCCAGAACACTGAAGATGGGTCATGGATGGCTCTTCCAGCAGGACAATGACCCAAATCATACCGCCAATGCAACAAAGATGTGGATCAAGAAGAAGCACATTAAAGGAGAAGTAGAGCTAAAGCTTGTTTGGCTATACTTTTCCTATGGATCACAGGAGTGCAGTTCGTTTTGTACTCTTGTGACCCGTTTTCAGCAGAGAGTGAGGTGAAATCGCTCTCTGATGATGTCACTGATTTCAGCCCAGGCACCACGTCATCACGACAATAAAGTCTGGATCCACCAGCGGTAAGTATGATTCAGGAAAAAAAATCCTTTACTTTTCTTTTAAGGTCATGGCATGGTGTGACCTAGCCAGTCTCTAGACCTCAATCCTATAGAAAATTTATGGAGGAAACTGAAACTTCGAGTTTCCAGCCAAGAAACCATAAGGATTTAGAGAAGATCTGTAAAGAAGAGTGGACCAAAATCCCTCCTGAGATGTGTGCAACCCTGGTCACCAACTACAAGAAACGTCTGAACTCTGTGCTTGCCAACAAGGTTTCCTCCAAGTACTAAGTCATGTTTTGCGTGGGGTTTAAATACATATTTTTCTACCTGAACTGTAACTTCATTTATAACATTTGCATCATGTGTTTCTTCTGGATTTTTTGGTTGATATTCTGTCTCTATCATTTAAAATACACCTATGATAAAAATTCTAGACCCTTAATTTCTTTGTAAGTGGGCTAACCTACAAAATTAGCAGGGGATCAAATAGTTATTTTCCCCACTGTATATACAAATATTAAAAAAAATATATATCTATATATATATATATATAGATATATATAGTATATATATACACACTGTATATTGCAGCTTATGGTCCTTGGATGTGGTAGTTGAACTTGTTTTTTCTTTTTTTTCGAAACTAAAAACATTTTCAGCAAATACAGAAAATACCTGTTGATCCCACCAGAAATACAGTGTCCTTGTCACCTCCTATAAGCTGAATTGAAGAATATCTTTCTTTCCTAGCTATATTCTGTAGCATAGACATGGGCAGGGGATACCCTAATCATCCCGTTTGGCGCAGATTCCCCCTGCTGATATTTCACCAAAGCCCTCCAACGGGGCTCCTAAAAAATTGAAAAAATAATAAAAGTATAAAAGAATAAAATAATAAAAATAAAAAACTGACACCATCCACTGCCCTACTAACACTGTTCATATTTTAATACATTTGGGGTACACACCATAATGCAATGAGCTATGCACACCTATGCTCTGTAGCCTAACAATTTGCCTGTCCCTCGTATAATGGAGATGAAGAGATATGGACTGGTTTGTAGTCCATATCAGGAGAGCAGCCTAGGGAGACAACCATGGCTCCCACCATAGATAGAGACCAGTTTGATAAATGAGTAAAGCCACTCATGAACAGAATGTGTGTTTCATGCAGGATCACCAGGTAAAAATTAACTGGACAAAAAACCTGAAACAAAGAAAAAAGAATGTAACCATCATATTAAGGACTGGTACACTGCAATAAAGTGCATTTTTTTAATTGGGCTTAGATGCACTTTAAGTTTTATTTCATAACAGATATCTAAAATAAAGAAATAAGAGGTCAGACATTCTTACACATTACCTTCAACGTTTAGTCTGGTCTCTCCTCCATACACAATTGAATCCTCATATTGGTTGTCACCTTTACACAGTTTGAACACCACAAAGCAGTGAAAGGTTGTGTTGTCCTCAGTCTTCACACCATTTATTTGGAGGTTTGCTGTCCCCGTTATGGTTGTTCTTTGTATATACCTGGAATGAACCATTTCCCGGTAGGGGTGGTAGGCGTACGGTCCGGTTACATTCCCCACTCTCCAGTATACATTGACCCGCACAACATCTCTCTCTTTGTAACTACTGGCTTGGGTGTAGGAACAAGTCAGATTTACAGATCCTCCTTTTTGGACTATGATCTTAGCAGAATTCGTAATATTGATTAATTGGTCTAGAAAATGAGAACATATCAAGATTTGACTTTAAAATCTTATGACATAATACTGCACACAAGTACTGTGATGTGCAATAAATTGTGACATTTGTGAAAAATGTTGCAAAGTGAGTTTGCTTTAAAAAATAATATGATATATAATATAAAATAATAAATATGAAATAAATAGTTTTTTTGTACATTTTTTTTTTTAAGAAATTGGCATAGTCGTAAAATTGTGCAAACAGAATCGCAAAACGCCCGTCGCTCAAAAAAAGTTCCAGAACTTCTTTTAGATGACAGGCATCCCGCGATTCTTTTTGCATGATTTTACCGCGTTTTGTTGGGCGAATTTGCGCTGCGATCAGGGTGCCTGTGACGGGAGTCACTGTTGGGCACAGGGTGACCAAGAAAAGAATGAACCCTGTGTATGCCATATTGAAAATGGTGACTGGGAGGGTATGTCTTGGATTGCTTAAAATGGGACAGTAATATTTATCCACAATATCTCCCAGGATATATGTAAAGACTATTCTTGGTTTGTTTGATTCTAAACTCAACATGTTAGTTGAGAGAGCTGATCATATTGGCCTCTAGAACTGGGTAGGAGCCGGACAGTCTACTCTTACTATAGTTTGTTGCCTACTAGGCTGAGGAGGGGGGTACCACTGTTTGTATTGTTAATTGTAATTAGCTCCTGCTATTGTGAGAAGGTGTCCTGTGTTTATACTAATGTGTAAAAGTCGGTGACCACAAGTCTAGGTGCAGAGTGCAGGGGCACGCTATGTGCAGTGCAGGGCAGCGCTGTGTATGATGGTCAGTGTAGTATGATGGTCAGTGTAGTATGGTGGTCAGTGTAGTATGGTGGTCAGTGTAGTATGGTGGTCAGTATAATGTAGTATAGTGGACAGTGTAGTATGGTGGTCAGTATAGTGTAGTATAGTGGACAGTGTAGTATAGTGGTCAGTGTAGTATGGTGGTCAGTATAGTGTAGTATAGTGGACAGTGTAGTATGGTGGTCAGTATAGTGTAGTATAGTGGACAGTGTAGTATGGTGGTCAGTATAGTGTAGTATAGTGGACAGTGTAGTATGGTGGTCAGTGTAGTATGGTGGTCAAGTGTAGTGTAGTATAGTGGACAGTGTAATGTAGTATAGTGGACAGTGTAGTGTAGTATAGTGGTCAGTATAGTGGACAGTGTAGTATGGTGGTCAGTATAGTGTAGTATAGTGGTCAGTGTAGTATGGTGGTCAAGTGTAGTGTAGTATAGTGGTCAGTGTAATGTAGTATAGTGGTCAGTATAGTGGACAGTGTAGTATGGTGGTCAGTGTAGTGGTCAGTGTAGTGGTAAGTGTAATATAGTGGACAGTATAGTATAGTGGTCAGTATAGTATAGTGGTCAGTGTAGTATAGTGGTCAGTGTAGTGGACAGTGTAGTTCTCAGTGTAGTGGTCAGTATAGGAATCAGGTAGGTCAGTACTATTGTATTTGAAGGGACTCAGGGATAGCTAAAAGTCCGCAGGTTGGGGAGGGGGCGCAAATTACTTGCCTTGCCCCGGGTGCTGACAACCCACGCTACGCCACTGGAGGTGCGCTATGTACAGATTGCAGGGTTCAGTGGTGCGCTATGTACAGAGTGTTCAGAGGTGCCCTATATACAGAGAGCAGGGTTCAGGGGTGTGCTATGTGCAGAGTGCAGGGTTCAGGGGTGTGCTATGTACATAGTGCAGAGTTTAGGAGTATGCTACGTACAGAGTGCAGGGTTCAGGGGTGCACTATGTCCAGAATGCAAACCCCCCCAAAGCTTCCTCACATCTCTACTCTTCCCTACTTGTCAGCCCAGCTCTAGTACCTCTCTGTGTAGGCAGCTATACTAGCGGTGTATTCGGCTCTAGTACCTACCTGTGTAGGGGTCTCTGCCTTGCCTTACAAGGAGGTTGTTTTCTCTCTCAGATTCTCTGAGATCTTTCCCCACCATGCCCCGTCATGAGTGCGTGCAGGGATCTGTTCAATCCGGCAGCCACTGAGAGCAAAGCTGTCCCTTGTGAACACAGAAGGCTTCTGTGTTTACAAGTGACAGCAAGGAGTGGGAGTGGAGGGTGAGAGCCGGAGGTGGTGGAATGGAGTTCAAGGGCCACATGACAGGGCTCGGTTGGGCTAGATTCAGCCCGCAGGTCTTGTATTTGACATATGTGTTCTAAACCCACCAGACTGAATAAAAAATAAATAAATAAAGAAGACTGGAATTGGACTTTTCCAGCACTTGGGAAACTTCAGTTAGTGGTTTTGCTTTTTAACCCATTTTACCTGGTCTTTCTTTTTTAAATAATTTTTAACTTCCAATTTTTTAACCGATTTAATTCTGTTTTTGCTTTTTTACCTCAATCCCCAGTCCTTCTAAAATTTAAAAAAAATGCAGTAATTGGGCTTTAAAATTCACAATCAGTGCTGGTCAGTTTTGTGTAACTAACCTTATATCATTGATGGGTAATTCCCCAAGTTGTTACTTTTTCTTCCTCTTGGCTTGGACGTGTATGGTATGTTCTGTATAGTGTAGACTTGTTATACAGTATCAGGGCAGCCATCAAAAATGTACACAGATTTACACAGATGGATGGTGCTGGGCGTGAATGGGGATGCATTGTGGAGAGGGATGGATGGTGCTGGGCGTGGATGGGGATGCATTTTGGAGAGGGATGGAAGGTGCTGGGCATGGATGGGAATACATTGTGGAGAGGGATGGATGGTGCTGGGTGTGGATGGGGATGCATTGTGGAGAGGGATAGATGGTGCTGGGCGTGGATGGGGATACATTGTGGAGACTGGAGGGATAGATGGTGCTGGGCATGGATGGGGATGCGTTGTGGAGACTGGAGGGATGGATGGTGCTGGGTGTGGATGGGGATGCGTTGTGAAGACTGGAAGGATGGATGGTGCTGGGCGTGGATGGGGATGCCTTGTGAAGACTGGAGGGATGGATGGTGCTGGGCGTGGATGGGAAAGCATTGTGGAAACTGGAGGGATGGATGGTGCTGGGCATGGATGGAGATGCATTGTTGAGACTGGAGGGATGGATGGTGCTGGGCGTGGGTGGGGATACATTGTGGAGAGGGCTGGATGGTGCTGGGCGTGGGTGGGGATGCATTGTGGAAACTAGAGGGATAGATGGTGCTGGGCATGGATGGGGATGCGTTGTGAAGACTGGAAGGATGGATGGTGCTGGGCGTGGATGGGGATGCGTTGTGAAGACTGGAAGGATGGATGGTGCTGGGCGTGGATGGGGATGCGTTGTGAAGACTGAAGGGATGGATGGTGCTGGGCGTGGATGGGAAAGCATTGTGGAAACTGGAGGGATGGATGGTGCTGGGCATGGATGGAGATGCATTGTTGAGACTGGAGGGATGGATGGTGCTGGGCGTGGGTGGGGATACATTGTGGAGAGGGCTGGATGGTGCTGGGCGTGGGTGGGGATGCATTGTGGAAACTGGAGGGATAGATGGTGCTGGGCATGGATGGGGATGCGTTGTGGAGACTGGAGGGATGGATGGTGCTGGGTGTGGATGGGGATGCATTGTGGAAAATGGAGGGATAGATGGTGCTGGGCGTGGATGGGGATGCGTTGTGAAGACTGGAAGGATGGATGGTGCTGGGCGTGGATGGGGATGCGTTGTGAAGACTGGAGGGATGGATGGTGCTGGGCATGGATGGGGATGCATTGTTGAGACTGGAGGGATGGATGGTGCTGGGCGTGGGTGGGGATACATTGTGGAGAGGGCTGGATGGTGCTGGGCGTGGGTGGGGATGCATTGTGGAGAGGGATGGATGGTGCTGGGTGTGGATGGGGAAGCATTGTGCAGAGGTATGGATGGGGCTGGGCGTGGATGGCGATACATTGTGGAGAGGGATGGATTAGGCTGGGCGTGGATGGGGATGCATTGTGGAGACTGGAGGGATGGATGGTGCTTGGAGTGGCTGAGGATGCATTGTGGAGACTGGAGGGATGGATGGTGCTTGGAGTGGCTGGGGATGCATTGTGGAGACTGGAGGGATGGATGGTGCTGGGCGTGGGTGGGGATGCATTGTGGAGAGGGATGGATGGTGCTGGGCGTGGGTGGGGATGCATTGTGGAGAGGGATGGATGGTGCTGGGCGTGGGTGAGGATGCATTGTGGAGAGGGATGGATGGTGCTGGGCGTGGATGGGAATACATTGTGGAGAGGGATGGATGGTGCTGGGCGTGGATAGGGATGCATTGTGGAGACTGGAGGAATGGATGGTGCTGGGCGTGGATGGGGATGCATTGTGGAGAGGGATGGATGGTGCTGGGCATGGGTGGGGATGCATTGTGCAAACTGGAGGGATAGATGGTGCTGGGCGTGGATGGGGATGCGTTGTGGAGACTGGAGGGATGGATGGTGCTGGGCGTGGATGGGGATGCGTTGTGAAGACTGGAAGGATGGATGGTGCTGGGCGTGGATGGGGATGCGTTGTGAAGACTGAAGGGATGGATGGTGCTGGGCGTGGATGGGAAAGCATTGTGGAAACTGGAGGGATGGATGGTGCTGGGCATGGATGGAGATGCATTGTTGAGACTGGAGGGATGGATGGTGCTGGGCGTGGGTGGGGATACATTGTGGAGAGGGCTGGATGGTGCTGGGCGTGGGTGGGGATGCATTGTGGAAACTGGAGGGATAGATGGTGCTGGGCATGGATGGGGATGCGTTGTGGAGACTGGAGGGATGGATGGTGCTGGGTGTGGATGGGGATGCATTGTGGAAAATGGAGGGATAGATGGTGCTGGGCGTGGATGGGGATGCGTTGTGAAGACTGGAAGGATGGATGGTGCTGGGCGTGGATGGGGATGCATTGTGAAGACTGGAGGGATGGATGGTGCTGGGCATGGATGGGGATGCATTGTTGAGACTGGAGGGATGGATGGCGCTGGGTGTGGGTGGGGATACATTGTGGAGAGGGCTGGATGGTGCTGGGCGTGGGTGGGGATGCATTGTGGAGAGGGATGGATGGTGCTGGGTGTGGATGGGGAAGCATTGTGCAGAGGTATGGATGGGGCTGGGCGTGGATGGCGATACATTGTGGAGAGGGATGGATTAGGCTGGGCGTGGATGGGGATGCATTGTGGAGACTGGAGGGATGGATGGTGCTTGGAGTGGCTGAGGATGCATTGTGGAGACTGGAGGGATGGATGGTGCTTGGAGTGGCTGGGGATGCATTGTGGAGACTGGAGGGATGGATGGTGCTGGGCGTGGGTGGGGATGCATTGTGGAGAGGGATGGATGGTGCTGGGCGTGGGTGGGGATGCATTGTGGAGAGGGATGGATGGTGCTGGGCGTGGGTGAGGATGCATTGTGCAGAGGGATGGATGGTGCTGGGCGTGGATGGGAATACATTGTGGAGAGGGATGGATGGTGCTGGGCGTGGATAGGGATGCATTGTGGAGACTGGAGGAATGGATGGTGCTGGGCGTGGATGGGGATGCATTGTGGAGAGGGATGGATGGTGCTGGCCATGGGTGGGGATGCATTGTGCAAACTGGAGGGATAGATGGTGCTGGGCGTGGATGGGGATGCGTTGTGGAGACTGGAGGGATGGATGGTGCTGGGCGTGGATGGGGATGTGTTGTGGAGACTGGAGGGATAGATGGTGCAGGGTGTGGGTGGGGATGCGTTGTGGAAACTGGAGGCATGGATGGTGCTGGGTGGGGATGAAGATGATGGACTTACATTGTGGAAAATGGATAAGGATGACTCTGGGTGGGAATGCGTTACATAACGAAGAGGCTCTCCACAATGTAACTCATCCCCACCCACAGTCATCCTCATCCATTTTCCACAATGCAACTCCATCATGCACTGATGCCAGCTTGTCAGCCTCGGTCCTCAGGTGACCCATCCAAGGAGAAGGATATTAAATAACTATTAAATCTACAGGCAGCAAAAGGGGCACAGCAGCACACACAACATTTTTGTGACTTACCCTCCAGGCTGCTCTCTGGTATCTATCTGCATGCACCTGATAGGGCTGGATGCATGCAGATAGACGCTGATGAGCTGACCACACCCCCTGCCCGTGTCCTGGCCAATCACATTGTAAACCAACCTAACAGCAGCGGCACAGGTGATAGATTCATTTCATGTGCTGCTGTAGGTGCAGCGGGCCCTGGCCAGCCGGGCCCCTTGGGACGCTCGGGCCCCTTATTTGAGTACTGCCTGTACCCCCCTGAAGGTGGCCCTGTAGAGTATGAATGAGCCCAGTTGTGACTATCAACCTTTTATCATCTATAAATGAATCTATACATTTGTTTGTGATTGGGCAACTTGAACATTGACTTCCATTAATACTTCAAGGGTCTTCTTGTCCCATCTATTTATAAGAGTTCAAAATGTGGAGAACAATGGCCATACACCTAAATCAGATTTTTTTTTAATGAGAAACTGACCTTGTTGTGCTCTTACCTGCAACAAGAAGTGTTGTGATTTGTTTGCTTAAAATTCTTGTAGCAGCAACCTCACAGCAATAACCACCCTGATCCTGCTTCTTGGTTTTTCGTATGCGCAGTGAGATACCTTGAGGGTAATTGACCAATGAGTGTCGGTTATCTTGATGTGGATTGTTCGATATATAAACTTTTTCTGCATTAGTGTCACAAATTTTCCAATTGCTCGCTACATGATACCAGGTGACTTCCCGCACAGAATCTATGCTTTCCCTGGGGTAGTGACAGGGAATTTCAATGTCTTCACCTAATACAGCAATCAATTCATCCAACTGAGTGACAGTTTTCTTATCTAGATAATGACAATAAGATATTATTTATATATACACTGCATATGACCACTGACAGGTAAAGTGAAAACCATTGATTATTTTGTTACAATGGCATCTGAAAGAGGGTGGGATATATTAGGCAGCAAGCAAACATGTTGTCCCTGATGGTTATGTGTTGAAAGTAGAAAAAATGGGTAGAGGTCGACCGATATATCAGCCAATGTTTGGCATTTTTTAGTTAATCGGCATCGGCTGATTGTGCTGCAAATTAGGCCGCTTAAAACTTCAGAGCGACTTGCAAATGACTTCTGTAATAGAAGTCGATGCAAGTCGCCTGAAGTCTTCCAATGGAGCGACTTGTCTCTCCTATCTGGGCAGCCTTCCAAGTCGGAGAACATAGCCTTCCAAGTCTGATAAAAGAAGCAAAGAGATACATTGTTTCTACTTATCAAATGACTGAACTCTGGTGTGTAGGAGATCTCAGTTTAACCATTTATAGCGGTGTTTTTAAAAGTCAGCAGTTACAAACACTGTAGCTGCTGACTTTTAATAAGGACACTTACCTGTGCAGGGAGCCCGCGATGTCGGCCCCCAAAGGCCGATCCGTCCATCGGATTTGGTGCAGGAGCAGCCATCTTAACAAAGGGAAACAGGCAGTGGAGCCTTGCGGGGCAGCTCGCCGAAGAGGAGGAAGTGACGGAACAGCACCGCGGAATAGGAAGAGGCAGATTAGGAAGAATGCCTAGCTACAGGCATTTCTGGTAAGTAAAATTTTTTTTTTTTCAATTGTTTTTTTATAGATTTTTTGGAGAATTTTAATGTAATTTTTTATTTTAGGGTGGACCTCCGCTTTAAAGACTAAATCTTTTCTGACATGTGTTGCTTACAAGGAAAAATCCAGTATTTTCTGCTAGAAAACAAACATTAAACATTATATATACAGTATATATATATATATATATATATATATATATATATATATATATATATATATATATATATATATATATATATATATATATATATATATTTAGGTAGAGACCCTAGGGAATAAAATGGCAGTTGTTGAAATATTTTATGTATTTAAGATAGTTTTTTAAAATCTAAATTATACATAGAAGTGCACTGATTGGAGGTTTGTTGTGTTTAATAAATGTTTAATTTAATAAGCTTTCTGTATCACTTCTTACTACTTAAGGCTGCTTTCACACTGGGGAGTTTTATCGGCGCTTTACCGTCATTTTCGTGGCGCTATTCAGCCACTAGCGGGGCGCTTTTAACCCCGCTAGCAGCCGATGAAGGGGTTAAATGCGCCCATGTAGTGATTTACAGGCACTTCGGCAACAGTGCCCATTCATTTCCAAAGATGCTGCTTGCAGAACTTTTTTTAACGTCCTGCTAGCGCATCCCCTCAGTGTGAAAGCAATCGCGCTTTCACAGTGAGACTGCAGGGGAGACGTTTTTCAAGCGCTTTACAGGTCCTATTTTTAGCCCAAAAGCGCCTGAAAAATGCCCCAGTGTGAAAGGGGTCTAACTGTTAGATTTTATGAGATGAAGGGAAAAAAAAAAACACAAAAAAATCAGCCTAACACACGGTCCAAAAAAATCGGCATCATATATCGGCCATCGGCTACCGCGATTTCTAAATATTAGCATCGGCCAGAGAAAAACCCATATCGGTTGACCTCTAAAAATGGGCAAGCGTAAGGATGTGAGTGATTTTGACAGGGGCCAAACAGTAATGGTTAGATGACTGGGTCAGAGTAATTCCAAAACTGCAGGTCTTGTGAGATGTTCCCAGTCTGCTGTGGTCAGACCCTAACAAAAATGGTCCAAGGAAGGAAAACCGGCAAGAGAGGGTCATGGACTGCCAAGGCTCATTGATGGAGGTGGGGAGTGAAGGCTGGTCTGTTCAGTCCTATCCAATAGAGGAGCTACTGTAGCTCAAATTGCTAAAAAAAAGTTAATTCTGGTTCTGATAGAAAGGTTTCAGAACACAGAGCATCGCAGTTTGTTAAGTATGGGGCTGTGTAGCCGCAGACTGGTCAGGGTTCCCATGCTGACCTGTGTTCACAGCCAAAAGTGCCTACAACGGGCATGTGAGCATCAGAATTGGATCACAGAGCAATGGAAGAAGGTGACCTGGTCTGATGAATCACATTTTCTTTTACATCATGTGCATGGCCAAATGCATGTCCATTGCTTACCTGGGGAAGAAATGGCACCAGGATGCAGTATGGGAAGAAGGCGGGCCAGCAGAGGCAGTGTGATGCTTTGGGCAATGTTCTGCTGGGAAACCTTGGCTCCTGACATTCATATGGATGTTAATTTGACTCATACCACCAACCTGAACATTGTTGGTGACCAAGTACACACCTTCATGGAAAATGGTATTCCCTGATGGCCGTGGCAACTTTCAGCAGGATAATGTGCCCTGCCACACTGCAAAAACTGTTCAAGAATGGTTTGAGGAACTCAACAACAAGTTGGAGCTGTTGACATGGCCTCCAATGTCTGTGATCTCAATCCCATTGAACATCTGTGGGATGTGCTGGAAAAACAAGTCCAATCCATAGAGGCCCCACCTCGCACCTTACAGGACTTAAAGGATCTTCTACTGATGGCTTGGTGTCAGATACCACAGCATATCTTCAGAGGTCTAAAGATCTATATAGGGGAATCAGGACCTCCTTTCTCCTACTGGTGACCCCTCTAGTGATAACTACATATCTATATAGGGGAATCAGGACCTCCTTCCTCCTGCTGGTGATCCCTCTAGTGATAACTAAAGATCTATATAGAGGAATCAGGACCTCCTTTCGCCTCCTGGTGATGCCTCCAATGATATCTAAAGATCTAGATAGAAAAATCAAGAGATCCTTCCTCCTGCTGGTGATGTCTCTAGTGATATAAACATCTATAGTATATCAAGGAATCAGGACCTCCTACCCCATGCTGGTACCCCTCTATTGATATACAAATCTATATAAGGACCTCCTTCCTCCTGCTGGTGATGCCTCCAATGATATCTAAAGATCTAGATAGAAAAATCAAGAGCTCCTTCCTCATGCTGGTGATGTCTCTAGTGATATAAAAATCTATATAGGGACCTCCTTACCACTTCTAGTGATCCCTCTAGTGATAACTAAAGATCTATATAGAGAAATCATGACCTCCTTCCTCCTGCAGGGGATTCCTCCAGTTATAACTAAAGATTAGGGATGAGCCGAACACCCCCCGGTTCGGTTCGCACCAGAACCTGCGAACGGACCGAAAGTTCGCACGAACGTTAGAACCCCATTGACGTCTATGGGACTCGAACGTTCGAAATCAAAAGTGCTCATTTTAAAGGCTAATTTGCATGGTATTGTCCTAAAAAGGGTTTGGGGACCCGGGTCCTACCCCAGGGGACATGTATCAATGCAAAAAAAACTTTTAAAAACGGCCGTTTTTTCGGGAGCAGTGATTTTAATGATGCTTAAAGTAAAAAAAAAAAAGTGAAATATTCCTTTAAATATCGTACCTGAGGGGTGTCTATAGTATGCCTGTAAAGTGACGCGTGTTTCCCGTGTTTAGAACAGTCCCTACACCAAATGTCATTTTTAAAGGAAAAAATCTCATTTAAAACTGCTTGCGGGTTTAATGTAATGTCGGGTCCTGGCAATATGGATGAAAATCAGTGAGACAAACGGCATGGGTACCCCCCAGTCCATTACCAGGCCCTTTGGGTCTTGTATGGATATTAAGGGGAACCCCGCACCCAAATTAAAATAAGGAAAGGTGTGGGGCCACCAGGCCCTATATACTCTGAACAGCAGTATACAGGCTGTAGGTTTGTTGTTAAGTAGAATCTCTTTGTAATTTTGAATGGGTACATTTTTAACGTGTTTAGCTCCAGCCAAAAAATCTTTTTTAAGCTTTTTGGAAAACATAGGGAAGGGTTATCACCCCTGTGACATTTGTTTTGCTGTCTTTCCTCCTCTTCAGAAGATTTCACCTCACTTTTTGTCCCAATGGATTGGAAAGCATCAGTGGAAAGGAGAAATGTTTTTCCCATATTAACTCTTACAGGAGAGAATTTCCCTTCCTAGGGGTAGATTTATTCTCACTTCCTGTTGTCTCCTTCCGTTTGCAAGTAGGAGTCGTTTGTAAGTTAGTTGTTTGAAAGTAGGGTCCTGCCCTATATACTCAGCAGAAATTTGGGCCTTAGGTGTTGCTGTGGCTACAACACTGTAAGCCCTCACAGGGCTCTGCTGTGAAATATTAGATCAAGAATTGTAATTACATGCCCCTGTTGAACAGGAGCTGAAAAATTAGGCCTTAGGCACTGGTGCTGGTGCCACAACACTGCAACCCCTCACAGACACTCTAGTTGGAATGCAGGAACGAGCCCTGCTGCAAAGTATTTCATCAAAAATTGTAATTACACGCCCCTGTTAAACAGGGGCTGAAAAATTGTGCCTTAGGCACTGGTGGTGGCACCCAGAACCAAAAATGTTCTTACAAGCTATCAGCGTGATGATTGAGGAGGAAGAGGATAATTACTCAGGGATAGTCACTCAGCATCAGCATAGGCAGTCTTTGAAGGGATCTGAGATTTCAAAAAAAATTATTCGGTTACATCAGCATCAGGTGCTTGGTAGCTGGTGGTGATCCAAGACTCATTCATTTTTATGAAGGTCAGTCGATCGACCAAGTCAGTGGACAGACGCACCCTGTGATCGGTTACCACGCCTCCAGCAGCACTGAATGTGCGTTCCGAAAGAACGCTGGATGCAGGACAGGCCAGTAGCTCAATTGCATACTGTGCAAGCTCTGGTCAGTGATCCATCCTCAAGACCCAGTAACCCAGAGGATTTTCGGTGGGAAAGGTGTCCAAGTCTGATCTTGCCCCTAGGTATTCCTGCACCATGTAAAACAGACGCTGGCGATGGTTGCTGGAACCGGTCATACCTTGGGGCTGCGGACCAAAAAATTGTCTGAACGCATCGGTCAGACGGCCACCTTCTCCACCGCTCCTTCTTTGACTGACCGAAGCCTCAGCAACACGTTGTCCAGAAACAGGAGTTTGTAACCTCCCAGTCTCTGGGAACGCGTTGCACAGACCTTTCTGCAAGGCCTCCCGAAGATGTTTCATCCTCTGCTCCCTCTGCGATGGCAAGATAAGGTCCGCAACCTTACCCTTGTAACGTGGATCAAGGAGGGTTGCCAGCCAGTATTGGTCCTTCTCCTTGATACCACGAATACGAGGATCCTTACGCAGGCTTTGCAGGATCAGGGAGGCCATGCAGCGTAGGTTTGCTGAGGCATTCGGTCCGGAGTCCTCTGGGTCACTAAGGACGACATGGTCCGCAGCCACCTCCTCCCAGCCACGTACAAGTCCATGTGTTTCTTGGGACTGATCCCTTAAAGACTGCTGCTGATGCTGAGTGCCAGGCTCCACCTCCATACTGACACAATCTTCCTCCTCCTCCTCTTCCTCCTCGTCCTCTTCCTGTGTGATCGGCGGGCACGCAGGAACACTGTCTGGATAAAGGGGGCCTTGAGAGCTAAGGAAGTCCTCCTCTTCCTGCCTCTGTTCTGCCTCAAGTGCCCTGTCCATTATTCCACGCAGCGTGTGCTCCAACAGGTGGACAAGGGGGACAGTGTCACTGATGCATGCACTGTCACTGCTCACCATCCTCGTGGCCTCCTCAAATGGTGACAGGACAGTGCATGCATCCCTGATCATGGCCCACTGGCGTGGGGAAAAAAAAACAAGCTCCCCTGACCCTGTCCTGGTGCCATAGTCGCACAGGTACTCATTGATGGCCCTCTGCTGCGTGTGCAGCCGCTGCAGCATGGCCAACGTTGAGTTCCACCTGGTGGGCATGTCACAGATTAGGCGGTTCTTGGGCAGGTTAAACTCCTTTTGGAGGTCCGTCAGCCGAGCACTGGCATTATATGACCGGCGGAAATGCACACAGACTTTCCTGGCCTGCCTCAGGACATCCTGTAAGCCCGGGTACCTGCCCAAGAACTGCTGCACCACCAAGTTAAGGACGTGAGCCAAACAGGGCACATGGGTCATTTGTCCCTGTCGGAGGGCAGAGAGGAGGTTGGTGCCATTGTCGCAAACCACCATTCCTGCCTTAAGTTGGCGTGGCGTCAACCACCTCTGAACCTGCCCCTGCAGAGCTGACAGAACCTCTGCCCCAGTGTGGCTCCTGTCCCCCAAGCACACCAGCTCAAGCACCGCATGGCATCTTTTGGCCTGCGTACTTTCGTAGCCCCTTGAACGACTACGGAGCACCGCTGGTTCCGAGGAAGAGGCCATGGAGGAAGAAGAAGAGGAGGGGGTGGAGGAGAGAGGTGTGTCACAATCATTAGTATTTTGGAGGCGTGGTGGCGGAACAACCTTCAACACTACTGCACCTTGTCCTGCATCCTTCCCAGCTGCCAGCAGAGTCACCCAATGCGCCGTGAAACTTAGGTAACGTCCCTGTCCATGCCTGCTGGACCATGAGTCAGCGGTAATATGCACCTTACCACTGACCGCCCTGTCCAGCGAGGCATGGACATTGCCTTCCACATGCTGGTAGAGAGCCGGAATCACCTTCCGTGAGAAAAAGTGGCGTTTGGGTACCTGCCACTGAGGAACCGCACATTCCACAAACTCACGGAAGGGGGCAGAGTCTACCAACTGAAAAGGCAGCAGTTGAAGTGCTAGCAATTTTGCAAGCTAGCATTCAACCGTTGGGCATGTGGATGGCTGGGAGCAAACTTCTTTCGGCGGTGCAGCAGCTGGGGCAGGGAAATTTGCCTGGTACAATCTGACGTCGGTGTACCAAAATCAGATTGCCCACAAGTACGTGGCTGTGACACACCTAATTCTACACCTTCATTCCTCTCAGTGCAGGTCTCAGAGAGGACTGAAGGTCTAGTGGGGTTGGAAATCTCAGCTGATGAGGAGCAAGCAGAGGTCCTCTTTGTTCTTTGGTGTGTGTCTTTTAGATACGCTTGCCAACGAACTGCATGGCAGGTCAACATATGACTGGTCAAGCATGTGGTACCCAAGCGGGAGATGTTTTGGCCACGCGAGATACGCTTGAGACATATGTTGCAAATAGCAGCGGTGCGATCTGATGCACTCGTCTCAAAAAAGGCCCACACCAAAGAACTTTTTGAATAACGCGCAGAGACTGCAGCGCCCTGCACATGTGGAGCTTTGGGGTGTGATGCAGTCAATGTGCTGCCCTTAGGCTGGCCCCTGGAGGGCATCCTGCCTCGTTGGTGATGTGCCGCCTCCTCCTCCTCCTCCTCTCTCCTATCAGGCACCCACGTTGAGTCAGTGACCTCATCATCCCCTCCCTCCTCATCACTGGAGCAAACCTGGCAGTATGCTGCAGCAGGGGGAGCATGACTGCCAGATTGCTGTCCTTCTTGGGCACCCCCTCTGTCCGTGCTCGTGTTACTGCCTTCATCGAGCTCAGTATCATCATCAGAGCCTTCCAAACGCTGGGCATCCTCCTGGAGCATGTACCCAACACTGTGGTCAAACAGTTCGAGGGACTCCTCAGGAGGACATGGTGGGGCTAGGGAAGGAGTCACTGATGACATTGATCCGAGGGAAGATGCCGCTGCTTTGCCAGACAAAGTACCCTGGGCATGGGTGAGAGAGGATAAGGAGGATGAGGACGGCTTGGTCATCCACTCGACCAAGTCTTCCGCATGTTGCGGCTCAACATGGCCAGCTGCCGAAAAAAAGGCCAAGCGTGTCCCATGGCCACGTGCTGATGAGGATGCACCGTCTCCACGACCAGCACTAGACACAGAGCCTGCTTGCCCTCTCTTATTGGCTTGTGACTGTCTGCCTCTCCTTCTTGGCCTTCCAGACATACTAATGGCCTGTAGCTGCACTAAGCTGGGATATATATATATATATATATATATATATATATATATATATATATGTACTGATACTGCAGCTAGCAAAATCAACTGCCTGCCTGTAGTATGAGAACACCACCAACCTTCTACAGGTAGCTTTAGCTGAACACTGTGAGGTGGACGCACCCCACTAACTTGTAAGTTTAGCAGAACACTGTGAGCAGGACGCACTGCACTAATTGTAAATAGTCTAGCTGCCTGACTGTGGTACTAATAGGATCAAAAGAACACCAGCAATTTTCTTCAGGTAGCTGTATTTACTGTAACAAGACAAGCCTGCCTGTCAGTAAGAAGATAACAGAAACGGATCTAGCTGAACACTGTGAGCAGGACGCACCCCACTAGCTGGTAGGTTTAGCTGAACACTGTGAGGTGGACGCACCCCACTAACTTGTAGGTTTAGCTGAACACTGTGAGCAGGACGCACCCCACTAACTTGTAGGTTTAGCAGAACACTGTGAGCAGGACGCACTGCACTAACTGTAAATAGTCTAGCTGTCTGACTGTGGTACTAATAGGATCAAAAGAACATCAGTAATTTTCTTTAAAATACTGTAACAAGACAAGCCTGCCTGTCAGTAAGAAGATAACAGGAACGGATCTAGCTGAACACTGTGAGCAGGACGCACCCCACTAGCTTGTAGGTTTAGCTGAACACTGTGAGGTGGACGCACCCCACTAACTTGTAGGTTTAGCTGAACACTGTGAGCAGGACGCACCCCACTAACTTGTAGGTTTAGCAGAACACTGTGAGCAGGACGCACTGCACTAACTGTAAATAGTCTAGCTGCCTGACTGTGGTACTAATAGGATCAAAAGAACACCAGCAATTTTCTTTAAAATACTGTAACAAGACAAGCCTGCCTGTCAGTAAGAAGATAACAGGAACGGATCTAGCTGAACACTGTGAGCAGGACGCACCCCACTAGCTTGTAGGTTTAGCTGAACACTGTGAGGTGGACGCACCCCACTAACTTGTAGGTTTAGCTGAACACTGTGAGCAGGACGCACCCCACTAACTTGTAGGTTTAGCAGAACACTGTGAGCAGGACGCACTGCACTAACTGTAAATAGTCTAGCTGCCTGACTGTGGTACTAATAGGATCAAAAGAACACCAGCAATTTTCTTCAGGTAGCTGTATTTACTGTAACAAGACAAGCCTGCCTGTCAGTAAGAAGATAACAGGAACGGATCTAGCTGAACACTGTGAGCAGGACGCACTCCACTAGCTTGTAGGTTTAGCTGAACACTGTGAGGTGGATGCACCCCACTAACTTGTAGGTTTAGCTGAACACTGTGAGCAGGACGCACCCCACTAACTTGTAGGTTTAGCAGAACACTGTGAGCAGGACGCACTGCACTAACTGTAAATAGTCTAGCTGCCTGACTGTGGTACTAATAGGATCAAAAGAATACCAGCAATTTTCTTCAGGTAGCTGTATTTACTGTAACAAGACAAGCCTGCCTGTCAGTAAGAAGATAACAGGAACGGATCTAGCTGAACACTGTGAGCAGGACGCACCCCACTAGCTTGTAGGTTTAGCTGAACACTGTGAGGTGGACGCACCCCACTAACTTGTAGGTTTAGCTGAACACTGTGAGCAGGACCCACCCCACTAACTTGTAGGTTTAGCAGAACATTGTGAGCAGGACGCACTGCACTAACTGTAAATAGTCTAGCTGCCTGACTGTGGTACTAATAGGATCAAAAGAACACCAGCAATTTTCTTCAGGTAGCTGTATTTACTGTAACAAGACAAGCCTGCCTGTCAGTAAGAAGATAACAGAAACGGATCTAGCTGAACACTGTGAGCAGGACGCACCCCACTAGCTTGTAGGTTTAGCTGAACACTGTGAGGTGGACGCACCCCACTAACTTGTAGGTTTAGCTGAACACTGTGAGCAGGACGCACCCCACTAACTTGTAGGTTTAGCAGAACACTGTGAGCAGGACGCACTGCACTAACTGTAAATAGTCTAGCTGCCTGACTGTGGTACTAATAGGATCAAAAGAACACCAGCAATTTTCTTCAGGTAGCTGTATTTACTGTAACAAGACAAGCCTGCCTGTCAGTAAGAAGATAACAGAAACGGATCTAGCTGAACACTGTGAGCAGGACGCACCCCACTAGCTTGTAGGTTTAGCTGAACACTGTGAGGTGGACGCACCCCACTAACTTGTAGGTTTAGCTGAACACTGTGAGCAGGACGCACTCCACTTACTTGTAGGTTTAGCAGAACACTGTGGGCAGGACGCACTGCACTAACTGTAAATAGTCTAGCTGCCTGACTGTGGTACTAATAGGATCAAAAGAACACCAGTAATTTTCTTTAAAATACTGTAACAAGACAAGCCTGCCTGTCAGTAAGAAGATAACAGGAACGGATCTAGCTGAACACTGTGAGCAGGACGCACTGCACTAAATGTAAATAGTCTAGCTGCCTGACTGTGGTACTAATAGGATCAAAAGAACACCAGTAATTTTCTTCAAAATACTGTAACAAGACAAGCCTGCCTGTCAGTAGGAATATAACAGGAACGGATCTAGCTGAACACTGTGAGCAGGACGCACTGCACTAAATGTAAATAGTCTAGAAGATAACAGGAACGGATCTAGCTAAACTGAATACAGTGTATATATATATATATATATATATATATATATATATATGCAACACCTGGGATGCATATATATACACAATACACTTTAAGTGCAGCTAACTGACTGACTGTCCTGCCTAATCTAGCTAACTCAAATGAAATGACACTGTCTCTCTCTCTCTAAGCACACCGGAACACACTGCACAGGGCCGCCATGCAGGCGGCCTTATATAGTGTGGGGCGTGTACTAAATCCCCTGAGCCATAATTGGCCAAAGCCTCCTTGGCTTTGGCCAATTATGGCTCTCTGTTAAGGCGGCGCTGTGATTGGCCAAGCATGCGGGTCATAGTGCATGCTTGGCCAATCATCAGCAAGCAATGCACTGCGATGCCGCAGTGAATTATGGGCCGTGACGCGCCACACGAATTTGGCGCAAACGGCCCATATCGTTCGCAATTCGGCGAACGATCGAACAGCCGATGAAGCTCATCCCTACTAAAGATCTATAAAGATGATTCAGAACCTTCCATCCTCCTCTTGGTGATCCTTCTAGTGTTAACTGAAGATCTATATAAGGGAATCATGTCCCCATTCTTCCTCCTGGTGATGCCTCCCATGATATCTAAAGATCTATATAAAGAAATCAGGACCTCCTTCCTCCTGCTAGTGATACATCATAGAATACCATTCACTTTCACCACTGCCTGGCCATACTATTTGCTCATTTTGCAATTATTGGAAATAAGCACCCCCAAAATCTTTTTCCTCTGTAGTATACTTTACCCCCAATATTGTTCTCTAATGCCCTGTACACACGGTCGGACATTGATCGGATATTCCGACAACAAAATCTATGGATTTTTTCAGACGGATGTTGGCTCAAACTTGTCTTGCATACACACGGTCGCACAAAGTTGTCAGAATTTCCGAACGCCAAGAACACGGTGACGTACACCACGTACAACGAGACTATATAAGGGCAGTCCAGTACCAAGCGCAGCACCCTTTGGGCTCCTTTTACTAATCTTGTGTTAGTAAAAGTTTGGTAAGAGAAGATTCGCGCTTTTTCAGACTCATGGTTTTCAGATCGTATTTCTGCTGTTCAGTTTGTGCTTGTGGGTTTGTATCTGGTCTTCAGTGCGTGCAGCGAGTTACCATTGACTTGTCATTGTGTTCTTGTCTGTTCACTCTTCACAGGCCTTGCTATTCTTCAGTGCGTTCTGTTACTTCGTTCTGAGCAGCCGTCTGTTTTCTAGCTATGTTGCGTGTACGTACTCATCGTAGAGTTCGTGCTGTGCCAGGGCTTGGTGTTGGGGCTCTTACTTCGACACAAGCCCAGTCCATGAACAGGGCGAGGAGGAGTTCATGGACCAAGAATTGGTTACTCCAGCATGACCAATTCTGTCACATGCCTTTGCTCCGTGAGAATAATCCTGACGATTTCAGGAACTTTCTCCGGATGACGGACCCCGTATTTCACCGTTTGTTGGCTTTGCTGATTCCTTATATCAGCAGGCAGAATACCTGCATGAGGCAAGCCATCACTGCGAAGCAGAGGCTAGTCGCCACCCTGCGGTACTTGGCGACGGGAGAAGAAAGAAAAATAAATCAGCGCGAAGTGGTATATACGTAATGCAGCAGATGAACACTAGGGTCAAAATTCAAATCCCTTAATAAAATCAAAACAACAGACAATGCAGAGCTAAAACCAAATACAGACAGGAGAAAACACAATAAAAATCCACCACAGTGTAAAATCAATGGGTCCATAGGAGTAATCCTGATATCATCTTCAAATCTGAGCAGAACACATGCTTTGCAGAGAGGTGATTCAAAAATCCCACCACCAAGGTAAAAGATGGCCTCTCACCTGATGGCGTAGACCCTTTAATTACAGAGGGTCAAAGAGAGCCTTTTCATGTAACCAAATGGTATGCAGCATACAGAGGCATCCGTCAGGGACACGGCATAGGACAATCCGATTTGGCAATATATAAAATAAGAATAGCAGAAAAAATAGTGCTCTCCGTAATATATAACTCTTTATTAAATGTAAAAGTAGTGACACTCACATGTGAAGCACTTGATAAGTGCAAGAAAACAAACAGAAGCGGTGAAGATCTTCCGAACAGCGATGCGGATGCGCAGTGGCCGCGGGTGACGTCACGGCGTATCCTCGTTCTGACGGGGAGAAGCCTGCAGGACCTTAAGTTCTCGACAGGCATCTCCCCCCAAGCTCTGGGGATCATTATCCCGGAGACCTGTTCTGCCATCATCCACGTCCTGCAGAAGGACTATATTAAGGTAAGATTTTTATCCTTTAACATCAAATTTTATTGTATTTAATGTTTGATAATGTATTGTATTTCTTTCCCCATTCCCTAATTACCATGATTGTAATATGCTGTGAATGTCCCCTTTGTCCTCATGCATGCTGGAAATTTTAAAAAATTTTTTTTGTCCTTCATACATATATGCCTTCACTTACCTCCCCAGCATGCTCTCCTGGGCCTATATCCACCTTGTCTACTCAATTGACAATGTATTTTGTCAGCTCCATAGTAGTGCTTTACCGTAAACACCCCCTAAAATGTGTTAAAATGTGCTTAAAATTCAGGCAGAGTGCCAGATTTTTTATTTGGGGGGTCAAAAATCATTTTCAACCCTCCCTCCCCCCAACTGCTAACTCAGCTGATACCAATCCTCTATCTATCCTCAATCCTCTATCTGCTGACTTTGCCAAACCCATACATACTATACCCACCTCTTTTGTGGTCATATTTATGGATGAATTCCCCAAAGCATGTAGTGCAAGGGCCTGCCTGAATACTTTCAAATGGTAATGTTTAAAGTTTTTGTATCCTATTATTATCTTGATAGGTAATAGCAGAATGTAAAAATGTGCTAAAATGTGTACAGTGTGTATTTATCTCTTTGCATTATGACACTTCTTACCTGTCCAGTGGCCTGCCAATAGTGTAAGTAAGGGGGGGCTGGCCAAAGTAATACACATTATTTAGGCCAGGGGTCTCAAACTGGTGGCCCTCCAGCTGTTGTGAAACTACAAGTCCCATGAGGCATTTGAAAGCTGACAGTTACAAGCATGACTCCCACAGGCAGAGGCATGATGGGACTTGTAGTTTCGCAACAGCTGGAGGGTCGCCAGTTTGAGACCCCTGATTTAGGCATTCATCTCTCAATGAAGTGGAGAGGGTTACCTGGCCAAAACATCCCCCCCCCCTAAAATTTTTAAAATGGCCCATGAGAGGGGGGGAGGAATCTGATAGGTGGACCTTATACCTTTGCCTTTAAATACTCCCTAGAATAAATGTTATACTGATGTTGGCCAAGAATGTTTGTGTCTAATCTGCTTTCCATGTTTATGTGCAAAATGATTCATTTATTTTTCTTGTTTGACTCCACAGATTCCTTCCAACCCACAGGAATGGCAGACTGTGGCCTACCACTTTGCCCAGCGGTGGGACTTTCCTAACTGCGGAGGGGCAACACGTCCACATCATCCCACTACCCAACTCGGGGTCATACTATTACAACTACAAGCGGTTCAATAGTATTGTGATGTTGGTGGTGGTGTTGGCTACTTACGAGTTCCTGTATGTGGACGTGGGGAAGAATGGCCGGATGTCAGATGGTGGAGTCATCACCCACATGGAGTTCTACAAGCATCTCCAGAATGGCAGCTTGGGCTTGCCACCTCCAGAAGACAATGCGGAAGGACTCCCATTCGTCTTCGTTGCGGATGAAGCGTTTGCGCTGGGGGAGCATCTTATGCAGCCATTCCCTATGAGGACCCTCACCCCAGACCAGAGGGTTTTAAATTACAAGCTGGCCAGAGCCAGAAGAGTGGTGGAGAACACGTTTGGAATAATGGACAGCCGGTTCCGCCTATTTCTTACACCGATACACATGGCAGAATATAAACTCAATCACATCATCCTGGCTTGCTGTGTTCTCCACAACTTTTTAAGGAGAAATTCTGTGAACTATGCTGGCTCAGTTGGGCCTAAAGCCGGAATTAATATGAATGAACCAAACCTGACGGCGCTTGAAGCTGGCTGTCCTGGCTTGCCCCCCCAGAGTGCCCGCGAAGTCCGTCTAAGATACATGGAATACTTTGCGGGTAGGGGGGCCATCAATATGCCAGACAATGTCTGAGATATTTTTTAAATAAAAATCTATTTTAAACTGAACAAATATTTGCTTAGATTTACTGCTTGGCTTTCTTTTAGCTGACCATGACCGAAATTTGGGGAGTCCTGAAAATGGCATGATTGTGTAAAATTAGAAAGCACTGTTGGGTGTTATTTACTAAAGGAAAATACACTTTGCACTACAAGTGCAGTTTCTGTGCAGTCCCAAGTGCGCTTGTAGTGCAAAGTGGATTTGCCTTTAGTAAATAACCTCCATTGTCACTGAAAACACCAACTTTACAACAAAAGAATGCTTTTGAGCATTGAAAGAAGAAGCCAAACATTGTTGATTATCAATCTTTTTAATCAAAGCACAATCACATGTGCATTTATAAAAGGTTTTTAAAACAAACCAACATGTTTGATATATAACAATTTTTTAGGTCACATTAAAAAGTCGAAATTGCCTTTTAAAAGGTAAAACAGGCATGTTTAAAACCAACAAGAAATACACAACTCTGGAACTTACAAAGTTCAACTTTTGTAGAAACTGAAGGCAATATCAGACATGAGTATTTATAAACTGTGTTTGATATTGCATTCAGCAGATGGGCATGTGGCCTGGTACAGTTCAGGAGGGGGGGCGCTCTCTCGTCCCCCCCTCTTTTCCTGAGGCCTGCCAGGTTGCGTGCTCAGATAAGGGTCTGGTATGGATTTTTGGGGGGACCCCACGCCGTTTTTTTTTTTTTTTTTTTTGGCGAGGGGTTCCCCTTACTATCCATACCAGACCTGAAAGGCCTGGTACGGAATTTAGGAGGACCCCACCCATGTAATTTTTTATTTTTTTTATTTTGGTTCGGGGTTCCCCTATGTGTTTTTATCAATGAACTTCTATGTGTATTGTCGGACCGGCAATGCATTAATAGCCGGGAGTAGTTTTAAATGACTTTTTTTCCTTTGAAATGTCATTTTGCTGTCAGACTGTTCTAAATACAGGAAACATGCGCCCCTTTACATGCTTACTATAGACACCCCCCAGGTACGAAATTTAAAGGGATATTACACTTTTATTGTTTCACTTTAAGCATTATTAAAATCACTGCTCCCGAAAAAACGTCCGTTTTTAAAACTTTTTTTTGCATTGATCCATGTCCCCTGGGGCAGGACCCAGGTCCCCAAACACTTTTTATGACAATAACTTGCATATAAGCCTTTAAAATTAGCACTTTTGATTATTCATGTTCGTGTCCCATAGACTTTAACCGTGTTCGAACAAATTTTTTGCCTGTTCGCATGTTCTGGTGCGAACCGAACAGGGGGGTGTTCAGCTCATCCCTACTTATCTGTTTTGGACAAGCTTCACAGATGGAGACACCCCTATAGTATACACTGGAGCACCTGTGTGGGCCCCCTAATAAAAAGGGCGTTCTTGTGTCCCACACTAGTGCTCCAGCGTCCAGATGTGTAAACAGCTGCTGAGTGTCCTCTCCTTACACAGAATCTAGTTTGTATTTCATTCTAGTTACAAACCCATCTAGACAAAAAAATAATTTTAAGCGAAGTAGGCCAGAAAAAAATGTATTGAAATGCATCTGGACAAAACATGGTGTTTTATTGGCCGAACTAACAATGTTTCCTATGAACGAATAATGTGTCCATAGACATGCCATTTTAAACAACAGTATAAAGAAAAGCACATGGAGCAGCACGAATGTAATAAAAATAAAGAATAGGAACACAGGACAACTACTTACTTTTTTGCAGCACTCTCCTGATCCTTCTGTACTGATCGTGCTCCCTTAATTTGAGGTCCGACCACCGCTTCCTCAGTTGATCCTTGGATCGCCATACCCCAAAATATTTCTGCAGACTCTTCACAACTTTAGTCATGAGCTTGGCCTTTCTGACATTGGGGTTGGGGTAAGGTCCATACTTCCCGTCATAGTCCATCCTCTTCAGTATGTCGACCATCTCCAACATCTCAACAAAGGACATATTTGATGCCTTAAATCATCTCCTCTGGGATCGTGACGTTTCTGGCTCCGGGCTTTCCTCCTCCTCCTCGTTGCTGTAATTAGCACGCACCTGCTCTGTCTCCGCCATGTGCTCTTCCCCACTGCGCCGAACGAGAAGGGGTGGGGAATAGACTAGAAAGAATGCCAGGGGCGGGCGGAGTTTCACGCATGCGCAGTGTATATAAAGCGTAACACGCGTACGTAGTACGTACGATCTGTGAGCGGAGGAAGGAGTATAGGAAGTGCCGATCGTGATAAGGAAGGTAACATTTAAACTTGGGCCTATACTGCTTAGAGATTGAGGCCTATATTGGGACAAGATTAGGAGAGTTTAGCCTGACATTAGGGTTTGTCTTGTGTATTGCAGATAAAATGGATGGCTTCAATGACCACAACTTCCTCCCCCTGTTCATAGACAAGTACAGGGAGCTGCCCTGTCTGTGGCAGGTGAAACACCTGCAATATAATCATAAACAAAAGAGGCAGGCAGCGCTGGAGAAACTGCTGGAGTTGGTGAAGCCGGTGGTCCCCATGGCAATCATTCCTATTTAAAAGCCAAAATTGGTGGCCTGAGGAGCACTTATCTTAGGGAGCGCAAGAAGGTCCAGGATTCCCAGAGATCCGGAGCTGCAGCAGATGACGCTTATGTCCCCAGGCTGTGGTATTATGAGAGACTTCATTTTCTGTCAGACCAGACTGAAGTCAGGGAATCACTCTCAACCCTTCCTTCCACTCTTCCTTCCACCCTATCTTCCACCCCAGCTGAGGCTTCCGATGTCCAACCTGAGACTTCCAGCCAGGAAAAAGTGGAGGAGCCCAGCTTGAGCCAGGTATAGCATTCTTCTACAGATTTCTGGGCAAAACATAAATGATGTTTACTAGATGTTATTATTGATCACTATTTGCTGATTTAATAAAGGCGTTTACATATCAATAGACAGTAGTGGGCAAAAATAATTGGGACAAGAATGAAAAATGCTGAGGTCAGAATGATGATCTTTTATATTTCTTAACATTCAATTTGCAACAGTCACGAGATGAAAATTGTGTGGGATTGATGAAGAAAAAACAAAAACTATGTCCCTTTTTCATACACAGGAAGACCTCAGCCAGGAGGAGGCTATGGAATGTGGCACACAGGAGGAGGCTGTGGAATGTGGCAGCCAGGAGGAGGCGGGGGTTAGTGGCAGCCAGGAGGTGGCCGGGCCCAGTAGGAGCCTCACAGAATCGCAGGTCCCTCCCCTCCACCTTCCAAACAAAAGACCCAGGGGAGTAACGTGGAGGATTCAGCACTCAGGCTGATTCAGGAGGCTTCTGCGTCTCTCAGAGCCACCCCCACTCGTGAAGAGGCCTTTGCCTGCATGGCTGCCACCAAACTGCAGGACATGCAGGAGGGTCAACGCCTCATGTCTGAGGACATCCTTTATAAAACATTAACTAAGGGGGTGAAGGGCGAAATCACACCCAATACCCACCTGTGTGAGTTGCATCATCCTCCTCCTGCCACAACTTCACCACCACAGACACAGCGTGAAAGGAAGAGTGGAAGGAAGACAAGAAAGTGATGGCCTGGGTTCAGTCTGGTCTGACAAAAGATGCAGGCTCTTGTATGACCACAGCCTGGGGACATGTATGTCATCTGCTGCTGTTCATGATCTCTTGGACTTCTGGACCAGATTGTACTCCCTTATATATGGAATCCTCAGGCCACTAATTTGGAAGTAAAATAGTTGACGTGTACCCCGGGGGCCAAAGGCTTCACCAATTTCTGCTGTTTCTCCAGCGCTGCCTCCCTCTTTCTTTGGTTAGGACCCCTTAATAAATTTTTGGTTTGTTTAATTATACTCGCCTATGTGTGTTTTCCTTCAAAAAGGACAGTTTGTTTGTGAGGAGGCAGGTACATTTCCAAAATACAAAATTCTGAGATTAAATAATACAAGATAATAATGGTGTTGTGGTAACTTGACACACAAAACACACCCAAAACTATTCTGGAGTAAAAAAAAAAAAAAAATAAAAACTCAAGATCAGGATTTTAAAAATTTTTTTATTTTGGATTTTTTATCGAAAAACATCAAAAATAATTTTTTTTTCGGTAGATGTGACAAATAAAAATATTATATTGATGAAATCACCTTAAATAATAAAGAAAGAAGTTTGTGAGAAATCTGTGTGAATATGACCAGCAAAACAACTTAATTCTTCTAGCATTATAAAGAAGAAGAGTGCTCTGCATTAAACAATTTAAAACATTGCAGCGTGACGAAAGTGCTATATCCATTCTGAACGCTAATTTTACCAGACCGAGCAGTTCTGTCTCGGAATTAATTCTGAGCATGCATGGCACTTTGTACGTCGGAATTGGCCACACACGGTCGGAATTGATGCGATCGGATTTTGTTGTCGGAAAATTTTATAGCCTGCTCTCAAACTTTGTGTGTTGGAAATTCTGATGGAAAAATTAAGATGTAGCCCACACACGGTCGGAATTTCCAACAACAAGCTCCGATCTCACATTTTCCGTCGAAAAATCTGACCGTGTGTACAGGGCATAACAGGATTATTTTTGCGTAGGTGCATTAGTTTGCATTCAGAAACATTGAGCTGCAGTTTCCATTATGTTGAATGACTTTCCGGCAATGCCAAATTATGTTCCATGTTACAGATAGGGATGGGCTGAACAGACCCCTAATCGGTTCGCACCACAACTTTCGAACACTGCAAAAGTTCGGACCCGAATAACGAACCCCATTAAAGTCAATGGAACCCGAACGTCATTCAAAAATACCCATTTTGAAGGCTTATATGCAAGTAATTGGGAATACAATGGTTATAGGGGTCTGGGTCCTGCTCTGGGGGACATGTATCAATAAAAAAAAGTTTGTGAAAAACATCATTTTTAAAGAAGCAGTGATTTTTTTATTTTTAAAGTGAAAGCATAAAAATGAAAAATTCCTTCCAATATAGTGCCTGGGTGTCCCCTTAGTCTACCTGTAAATTGGCAGATCTGTACCATGTCTATAATCTGCTGCAGCAATAATTGCATTTGTAAAGCCCAAAAAAAAGAAAAAGACTAAAATTTTTCTTGCAAGCTGCCTTTATTTTGCTCAGCAACAGCTGAGGAGCCAGTGTGAATGATGAGGCCACAATGTAGTGCACTGGGAACAAGATTAGAGATTTTTTGGATACATTCTGGTGTCACTTTGACTTTGGATAGAAGTAAAGGGTATGTAAAAATTGGTCTTTGGGTGTCAGTGGCGCCCTTCCACCGTAACCCTATAGAGGTATTCTTAATGAAAGCAAGAATTGGCTTTGTTGTAAAAAAATTGCAATGATATGCACCTGTTAAACAGGTGCAGAAAAATTGGCCTTGGTGTGTCGGTGGCACCTTCCCACCGTAACCCTATAGAGGTACTCTTGATGAAAGCAAGAACTGGCCTTGCTGTAAAAAAATTGCAATGATATGCACCTGTCAAGCAGGTGCTGAAAAATTGGTCTTTGGGTGTTAATTGTGCCCATGAAACCTATAGCAAAAACATTCTTCCAGATGAAATGATTGAACACCCTTAAAGCTAGGCAGCCTCGAAGTCCTGCAGAGATTCCACATCCCAAAAAGACTTAATCAGTGACATCCGCATCAGGGGCTTCATAGCTGATAATCCAGGACTGATTCATTTTCATAAAAGTCAAACGGTCCACGGAGTCTGTGGACAGGCGCGTTCCATGATCAGAAACAAAACCTCCTGGAGCAGTGAATGCCCGTTCTGAAAGCACGCTGAATGCAGGGCAGCTCAACAACTCAATAGCATACTGGGCAAGTTCTGGCCAGTGGTCTATTCTCATGATCCAGTAAGTCAGTGGATAGTCAACTGGAAAGCTCTCCACCTCTGTTTTGACCCCAAGGTAATCGTCCACCATGTGGTGCAGACGCTGCCGATGGGATGTGGAAGCTGACAGCCCTGGGCTGCGAGGACTAAAAAAATTCCAAAATGCCTCACTTAGGCAGATGCCTTCTCCAACGCTCCTCTCTGGACCAACAGAAGACTCAAAACTATGTTTTCCACGACACTGTAACTTATTGGAATCAGGAAAAACGTTCAATAAAATCCTCTTTAACATGTCCTCAAGAGATTTTATCTTCTGCACTGTCTGTGGGGATGGGATGAGTTCTGAGACCTTCCCCTTATAACGGTGGTCAAGGGTTGCCAACCAGTAATCATCCTTCTCCTTTATGCCACGTATTCTTGGGTCCTTTCGCAGGCATTGAAGCATGAAGTTGCCCATGCGCCTCAAATTTGCCGAGGCTTGAGAAGCAGACTCCTCGGGGTCACTCAGGATGACAGCATCTGGAATTTCCTCCTCCCATCCACGTACTACTCCCAAGGGTCCTGGGGTTGGAAAGCCATCGTTTACAGATTGACGCATGTCTTCCTCTTCTTCAAAGCCTATGAAAGTGCCAGAATTCTCCTCCTCATCCTTCTCTGCTCTCTCCTCCTGTGTGTTCTGTGACATAGGAATGATGGCGTCTGGATAAAGTGGGCCTTGAGAGGAAAGGAAGTCCTCCTGTTCCTCCTGCTGCTCTGCCTCCAGTGCCCTGTCCATAATGCCACACAGAGTGTGCTCCAGCAGGAACACAACAGGGATTATGTCACTGATGCATGCACTGTCACTACTCACCATCCTTGTGGCCTCCTCAAATGGTACAATACAGTGCATGCATCCTTAATGATCAGCCATTGGCGTGGGGAAAAAAGCAGAGGTGGCCTGAGCCTGTAATTGTGCCGTACTGGCACAGGTACTCGTTGACGGCCCTCTGCTGCATGTATAGCTGCTTCAGCATTCCCAAAGTTGAGTTCCACCTGGTGAGCATGTCACAAATCAGGCGGTTTACGAGCAGGTGAAATTCCCGCTAAATATCAGCCAACCGAGCACTGGCTGTGTATGACCGCCTGAAATGGCTACAGACTCTTCTGGCCTGCTTTAGTACATCGTGAAACGCTTCACCACCAAATTGAGGACATGTGCCAGGCATGGCACATGTGTCAACTTTCCCTGTCTAAGGGCGGACAGAAGGTTTGAGCCGTTATCAGACACCATCATTCCTGGCTCCAGCTGGCGTGGTGTGAACCACCTCTGAGTCTGTCCCTGCAGAGCTGCAAGAATCTAGACTCCGGTGTGGTTCCTGTCCCCTAAACACACCAGCTGAAGCACTACATGGCACCTTTTAGCCTGACTCTGGGAATGGCCCTTTGAACGCTTAGGGGGTACCTGATGTTCATAGGACAATTTTGCAGAGGAGGACATGGAGGTGGCAGAGGAGAAGGAGGAGGGGATAGAGCTCACAGGTCTGGCATCACCACCAGCTGTATGGAGATGTGGGGGCACAACAAGCAGCAGCACTGAGCCATGTCCTGCATCCTTTCGAGTTGCAAGCACCGTTACCCAGTGTGCCGTGAACAAAATATATCGTCCCTGCCCATGCTTACTGGACCACGTGTCAGCAGTAAGGTGGATTTTATGGCTGACTGCCTTGCCCAACGATGCCAGAATATTCCCTTCCATGTGATGGTAAAGAGATGGAACGGCCTTACGTGAAAAGTAGCAGCGACTGGGAACCTGCCATTTTGGTACAGCACAATGTGCAAATTCACGGAAGGGGGCAGAATCCACCAGGCTGAAAGGCAGAAGTTGGAGAGCCAACAGCTTTGACAAGCTTGCATTCAGATGCTGGGCATGTGGGTTTCAGGGACTGTATTTTGGGGCAGATGGGGCAGAGAAATTTGCCGGCTACAGTCTACAGCTGGTGGTGTGCTGCTGGCAGATGTGCTGCTAGGACCTGGGACACCCTGTGCTATACCATCATCCCTGTCAGTGGAGGCTGCTGAGAGGTATTGACTCAGTATCGCAGGGGCAGACTGAAGTGGGTAAGGAGGAGGAGGAGGGACAGATTTGTGCCCTTTTTGTGTGGCTTTTAGGTGCTCTTGCCAACGTGCTGAGTGGTTTGACGTTAAATGCCTTCTTAAACATGTGGTACCCAAATTTTTGATATTTTTGCCACGTTTGATGTGCCTGAGACACAGTTTGTAGATAGCAATAGTGTGACCTGCTGCAGATGTACTGAAAAAGGCCCAGACAGCTGAGCTTTGGGGAGTGGGCTGGGAGATAACAGCTGCAGAATGTGATGGAATAGGGTGGCTTCTCTCTACTCTCTTGATGTCAACCTCCTTGGGTTTGTGCCGCCTCACCTTCAGTTTCCCCCTCTGCTCTTTCTGGCACCCAAGTCACATCAGTGACCTCATCATCATCTTCATCATCATCATTTCCATCTCCATCTCCTTCTCCTCCATCTTCATCATTACCACTGGAGACAACTTGGCAATATGCTGCGGTTTGAGGAACATGAATGCCAATTTGTCTACCAGTGTCCCTCCCTCTCTCTAGGCTCATGTTCCTGTCATCCTCAGAACCAACATCTGAATCCAGTAATGGCTGGGCATCATCAAGGAGCAAGTGGCTGACGCTGTGGTCAGATAACTCAGCTGACTCCTCAATGGCTGATGTTGGGGCTATGGCAGGAATAGATGTGGACAAGGAGGCAGGTTTATCCACTCTGGCAACTGCAGGGGACTGCACACTTGTCTCTGCTTGTGTGACAGAGGATGAGGAGGATGAGGAAGGTTTAGTAAGCCAGTCCATCACCTCCCCTGCATGCTGTGGCTGGATAGCACGGGCAAACTCACTAAACAGAGGAAATGATGCCCTGCCTGAGGACTGACCACCACGTCCATCTTTGCCTGTGGACACATTTGTTGCTGGCCCACTTACAGTGCCAAGGGAACGTCTGCCTCTCCTTGTTGTCCTCCCAGACATTATTGGGAGGGAGGGGGCTGTGCTTATAAGCAAATGTAAAGAAGTTGAAATCTGTACGTAAATGCACTTTAATCAATGTAAAGAGGTGTTTGGTGTTAATTTGAGTACTCACACTACACAGACACACTCCACCAAAACACCATCATATATTGCAATATATTGTGGCAAACATACAGTGATGCACAGAACTATATGGCATTAAACTGGCAGTACCGCACACAGAACTACATGGTGTTAAACTGGCAGTACCGCACACAGAACTATATGGCGTTAAACTGGCAGTACCGCACACAAAACTATATGGCATTAAACTGGCAGTAAAGAACACAGAATTATATTGCGTTAAATTGGCAGTAACGCACACAGAAGTGAATGGCGTTAAACTGGCAGTAATGCACACAAAACTATATGGCATTAAACTGGCTGTAAGGCACACAAAACTATATGGCGTTAAAAAGGCAGTGACGCACACAGAACTATATGGCGTTAAACTGGCAGTAACGTACACAAAACAATATGGCATTAAACTGGCAGTAACGCACACATAACTACATTGTGTTAAACTGGCAGTAATGCACGCAAAAATATATGGCATTAAACTGGCAGTAACACACACAATACAATATGGTGTTATACTGTCAGTAATACACACAGAAATATATGGCGTTAAACTGGCAGTAACGCATGCAAAACGATATGGTGTTAAACTGGCAGTAACGCACAGAAAACAATATGGCATTAAACTGGCAGTAACACACACAGAAGTAAATGGTGTTAAACTGGCAGTAACTCACACAGAACTATATGGCGGTAAACTGGCATTAAAGCACGCAAAACGATATGGCGTTAAACTGGCAGTTACGCACACAGAAATAAATGGCGTGAAACTGACGGTAACGCAATCAAAAAGACGGTGTTCAACCATCACTACACTGACGCCATCTGAATTGTCCCTACTCTAGCTATACTAGGGTTGCCACCTTTTCTTCAAGCCAAACCCGAACATTTTAATGTCGTAAGGCAATTTTTTTTGTAGTATACATTATAAGATTGTAAAAGACCTGGGGCACTGTTGGGTGTCCCAATGAAAGTAGTAATGTGGCGTGCTATATGCACCATGGCGAACAGTAGGTGTGTCCAATTTGCATTAACAGTGTGAGGGGCTTATAGTGGCATGGTTAAATAAAACAAAAGCATTTTTGTATTCATAAAATATTCTTATATTAAAAAAACAAATGTCACTGCAAATATATGAACTTAACCTACCTTAAAAGTGATCAGTGTCAGTCAGCAAAACAGTGGACAGTGGATGGCACCAGTATGAGAGTGGACACAATTGAATGTCCGGGTGAATCTCCGACAGGTGGCAACCCTAACTACTGCTCGCTTAACCCATTCTATTTAATCGAATGTAATGAGGAAGTGATATAACACCTCATCCTTGCCTGTCAAATGCTTTCTGAAAAGCAATCCAAATGTGTATTGCTCTTCAGAAGGCACCACAGTAGTAAATGAGCCCTACATCTGTTCAGCCATTCCAGTATTTTCTGTCAATTCAGTAGATAACTGGGCATAGGAACAGGACTATTATTGTTTACTTTGGGACATTGCCGAGTAACCTCATGGTCTGCAGCAATTACAAAAAAAAACTTCCCTGGGCCCCATCTACTTAGCTTGGTGAAAGAACAGGACTATTTCGGGCCCTTTTACACTACTCTGCAGCAAAATCTGCAAGCATCAAGATTCTTTTGTGTTTCAGATGTGTTTCCTGTGCGTTTCTGGTGCGTTTTTGGGTTGCTTGTACCTGTGAAAAATGGACACGTGACTCAAAAACCCACCAAAAACTTGAATGGAAAGCTGCATTTTTTGTGTGGTTTTTCAACACCACACCAAATATGCAGCATGCAGGAATTTTCAAAACGCACTGCACCCATGGGTTTAAATGGTCCCATTGCAGAGTAAAAACGCATCAGTGTGAAAGGGGCCCTAGGCTACTTTCACAGTGGTGATTAGAGCTGGTGCGAATTGTAACAGTTCCTGATGTGGCTCTCAGCAGCTAGGTGTGGCTGCTGGCCCCCTTCACTATATTGATATTTGCCAGTCCGGCGTCCAGCAGCGATCAGCCCAGGTAATCATTGGCCATTCAGAGAGGAACGAATAGCTGTGGCCCCTGGTGAAATGTCATTATAGTGAAGGAGGCCTGCTGCCGCACCTACTCGCTAACAGCTGCCACAGGAATCTCTAAGGCTCGATTCACACCTATGCATGTTGCTTTTGAGCATTTTTGGAGGTTTTTTTTTCATGCTTGGCACGTTTTTGAGCAGCGTTTTTGTAGCGTTTTTGCGGCGTTTTTGCCACGATTTGCGTTTTGCGTTTTTTTTTTTTTTTTCATTTTTTTTTACAGTCTTAAAAAAAATTACAAAAAAAAAAAAAAAACGGCAAAAACGCACCAAAAACGCACCAAAAACGCTGCAAAAACGCTGCAAAAACGGTGCACTTGCGTTTTTGATGCTTGTCCATTGAAATCCATTACATGCAAAACGCTGCTTTTTGCATGAAAAAAAGTCCCCGACCCTTTCCAAAAACGCAGAGATACAAAAAAGCATTGATGTGAACATGTTCCATAGGAACCCATGTTAAAAAATTCCCATGCATTTCTGCAAAAGGCAAAATGCATCAAAAAACGCGCTAGTGTGAATGGAGCCTAATACCTGCTGCTACTATTCACACCAGGCCTAATTGCCAAGGTGAATGTAGCCATCAGCTGTTAGTGCTTTGCCTTCCTTGAACAGTTTAATTGCTAATTTACAGCACATTACTTTAGGTGGACTTTAAGAAAATTAGGGCAGGGAGGAAAAGAAGCTGGAGTTGGGCTTTAGGCAGTGGCGGCTGGTGCTCAAAATTTTTGGGGGGGGCGCAAACAAACTGTCGGATCGCGCTGGAAACATTCTCGCCGTCGCGTACTGTAGATTGTACAAAAGTCTGATGCTTTTGTGTACACACGATCGAACTTTGCTCCATCGGACTTTTGTTGCCGGAAAGTTTGTGCCAACAAAAGTCCGATGGAAACAGAAAAAGTTTGTCCGATGGAGCGTACACACGGTCGGATGTTGCTCCAAAACAGCTAATTTGCATGTTTGTCCTTAGCAGGACTAGTTAAAACTTATCAGGGAGCAGCGGAGTAATCCTTAATGCAGTGGTTCCGATAAATCAGAGTCCCGACAATCCGCCGGGGCATGTAAAAAAAGCAGAAGGCGGAGGTCAGTAGTATGGCAGAGGTAATATGTAATGCAGAGGGTAACCATCAGTGGCCCACACACAGTCACTGTGCACATCAGTCTTGTCCATCCTGCCCCCCCCCCCCCAGGTTCATATCCTCATAGATGCACACAAGCAGGCCCTGAGTTTTTTATCCACCATGCACCCCCACATCCTCCTCTTACCGGCAGAGATGAGCAAGGCAACAACTCCCCATTAACTCCTCACCTCCTAACCTAACAACAAGGTTACCAGGACACATGAGTCTGATCAGGCTGGGGAAAGAACAGAAGTAGTTAATCCTTATCCGGCAGCAGCAATCTTTATGTCACGCTCCAGATCTCCACTTCTCTATCAATCCGCCGGGCATGTAATTGCCGGGAACCGCAGCACATGGACTTCACCTGTGCCCGAAAATCATCAAATAGTCCCGGCGGAGTAATCCTTGTACTGTGGCACCTGGCAATTACATGCCCTGGCGGATTGATATACACAAGGGGGACCGGGACTATAGTTTAATTGTCGGGAGCTGCTGCACAAGTTTTAGTGCTCTGCTGACTGATTTAACTAGTTCTGTTCCTTCCTCAGCCCCCAGCTGCTGCCCGATAAGCACTAGCTATGTTGTTAAAGTGTACTAAAGTGCTGATATGTAAGTGTAAGAGAGGGGCATTGAGGCCATTGTATGGTCCTCAGGGACTTTTTACGGTGCTTGAGTCAAATGATATATCCAACATATCATAAAATCATATTTTATTAAACAATCTTATAAAAGGAAACAGACATAATGAAGGACAATATACAAAACAGGAAAAAAGAAAAAAAGGGGGAAGATACCCCTTTGATACACAAGTTAATACCACTTTCTCGATACACAAGTTAATACCACTTTCTCAACATGTTTCGCTTGCATAAGCTTCTTCAGGAGATATGTTTGTGATATTAAAGTCAACTATAAAAAATAGAAAATATCTGTAAATAATACATATACATGTCTGCTAATACCTCATACAGTCATGATATTAGAGTATAAACAATATACAAAATAAATCTGAAAAATGAACCTGCATATGTGTAAACATTATATATTTAAACATGAGAAAAAAAAAAAAAAGGGGGGGGGGGGAAGAAAAAAAGGGGGGGGGGGGGAAAGGGGAGGGGGTTTTTTTTATGCATTATCATCATTCAGCTCAAAAAGAGCTTACCTGTAGAGAAAAATCTACAATTCACATGGAAATTTGCGTAATGGCGGAAAGCTTCCTCCCCGATTCTCACCTCACTTGGGAGGCATGCAGAGAGAGATAAAAATCTTTAAGCCTAAGCTCTTTGTAGAAAAGAAAAAAATGGAAAGAAGTAAGTCTAGGTAATTAAAGTAATTTTCAATGATATTATGTATAAATATAAAATAATTTCAATCTAGAAATACCTCAATAGAATCAATTCAAGATAAAAAGAAGGCTACATCCAAGAGATGGTAGATTGCAAAATTGCTGACAGATGTAAATGATGGTTCTAATATTGCAGTGGAGTAGCAAACGCAGAGGGGGGCAGTATATGTCCATACACAGCTGATGGATAAGCTGGACCTGGAGGTATTGCTGCAAACTAACCACAGAGAACCTAAAAAATATATGTAAAGACATATTGAGGAAATGTCTCTGAGTATCATCCATATTAGGGATGCATAATTAATATAGAAAGCAAATAAGCATAGACTTACTGTGATGATCAAAGTTCTTGTTAAATTAGAATTTAACAAGAATTTTTTTTTTTTTTTTTTTTTCCCCTGGTATTATGCATTATATATTATTAAATCAATTGACGGTTTTATTATCCTAATTATTGATTTTTATTGATTTAAAATGTGGTATGAGCTCATGCTTCTTCCTCGATTTTCTCCCTCTACACTATTTGGCATGTACGGACACCCCGGGCACCTGGTCAATCATTTCTTAATCAATGTTTTGATTGCTCGGTTGCCCGTTTCCTAGACTCCTTGCGCTGCGGCCCCCTTTTTTCTCCGAATTATTCGTGCACACGGTATTCATTATTTTTATTTAATCAATGATAGTTTTATCTTAGGGCTTTTTCAATTCCGGACCATTAATGAATAATCCCCAATCATGGCTGTGTTTTAGCCATGTTATTTTAGTGATCCTTAACTCTAATTAATTCCACCGCATTCACCGAGTACAATTCAACTTTATTGCTGCTCTTCTTTTTTGAGCCTTACGAGCCTTCTTACTATCATACTCAGGACGCAGGATTTTTAAAGATGGCCGCGAGCCCATTTGCCATTACTTTACGTCACTCACGCTGTCCGATGTACGGAAGTCGGAGGTATGCGCATGCGCGGGCGTCTTCCTTGTGTCCGCAGCGTGACGATGAGTCAGACGTCGTCACGCTGGAGGGTTTTAAAAGCGGGGCTTCATTCCCCTGCCAAATTTCTGTCAGTTCCTGTTTGACATACGGGGCAGAGAGATCTCCCGGACGGGCCATTCTAATTTAACAAGAACTTTGATCATCACAGTAAGTCTATGCTTATTTGCTTTCTATATTAATTATGCATCCCTAATAGGGATGAGCTTCGAGTTCGAGTCGAACTCATGTTCGACTCGAACATTGGCTGTTCGCAAGTTCACCGAACAGCGAACAATTTGGGGTGTTCGCGGCAAATTCGAATGCCGCGGAACACCCTTTAAAAGTCTATGGGAGAAATCAAAAGTGCTAATTTTAAAGGCTAATATGCAAGTTATTGTCATAAAAAGTGTTTGGGGACCTGGGTCCTGCCCCAGGGGACATGGATCAATGCAAAAAAAAGTTTTAAAAACGGCCGTTTTTTCAGGAGCAGTGATTTTAATAATGCTTAAAGTCAATCAATAAAAGTGTAATATCCCTTTAAATTTCGTACCTGGGGGGTGTCTATAGTGTGCCTGTAAAGGGGCGCATGTTTCCTGTGTTTAGAACAGTCTGACAGCAAAATTACATTTTGAAGGAAAAAACTCATTTAAAACTACCCGCGGCTATTGCATTGCCGACAATACACATAGAAGTTCATTGATAAAAACTGCATGGGAATTCCCCAAAGGGGAACCCCGAACCAAAATTAAAAAAAAAAAATGATGTGAGAGTCCCCCTAAATTCCATACCAGGCCCTTCAGGTCTGGTATGGATATTAAGGGGAACCCCGGCCAAAATTAAAAAAAAAAAATGACGTGGGGTTCCCCCTAAATTCCATACCAGACCCTTCAGGTCTGGTATGGATTTTAAGGGGAACCCCGCGCCAAAAAAAAAAAAAAACCGGCGTGGGGTCCCCCCAAAAATCCATACCAGACCCTTATCCGAGCACGCAACCTGGCAGGCCGCAGGAAAAGAGGGGGGGACGAGAGTGCGGCCCCCCCTCCCTCCTGAACCGTACCAGGCCACATGCCCTCAACATTGGGAGGGTGCTTTGGGGTAGCCCCCCAAAACACCTTGTCCCCATGTTGATGAGGACAAGGGCCTCATCCCCACAACCCTGGCCGGTGGTTGTGGGGGTCTGCGGGCGGGGGGCTTATCGGAATCTGGAAGCCCCCTTTAACAAGGTGACCCCCAGATCCCGGCCCCCCCCCTGTGTGAAATGGTAAGGGGGTACTTGTACCCCTACCATTTCACGAAAAAAGTGTCAAAAATGTTAAAAATGACAAGAGACAGTTTTTGACAATTCCTTTATTTAAATGCTTCTTCTTTCTTCTATCTTCCTTCATCTTCTGGTTCTTCTGGTTCTTCTGGCTCTTCTGGTTCTTCTTCCGGCGTTCTCGTCCAGCATCTCCTCCGCGGCGTCTTCTATCTTCTTCTCCTCGGGCCGCTCCGCACCCATGGCATGGGGGGGAGGCTCCCGCTCTTCTCTTCTTCTTTTCTTCTCTTCTTCTCTTCTTCATTTTCTTCTCCGGGCCGCTCCGCAATCCATGCTGGCATGGAGGGAGGCTCCCGCTGTGTGACGGCGCTCCTCGTCTGACAGTTCTTAAATAACGGGGGGGGCGGGGCCACCCGGTGACCCCGCCCCCCTCTGACGCACGGTGACTTGACGGGACTTCCCTGTGACGTCACGGGGAATGCCACAGGGAAGTCCCGTCAAGTCACCGTGCATCAGAGGGGGGCGGGGTCACCGGGTGCCCCCCCCCCGTTATTTAAGAACTGTCAGACGAGGAGCGCCGTCACACAGCGGGAGCCTCCCTCCATGCCAGCATGGATTGCGGAGCGGCCCGGAGAAGAAAATGAAGAAGAGAAGAAAAGAAGAAGAGAAGAGCTGGAGCCTCCCCCCCATGCCATGGGTGCGGAGCGGCCCGAGGAGAAGAAGACAGAAGACGCCGCGGAGGAGATGCTGGACGAGAACGCCGGAGGAAGAACCAGAAGAGCCAGAAGAACCAGAAGAACCAGAAGATGAAGGAAGATAGAAGAAAGAAGAAGCATTTAAATAAAGGAATTGTCAAAAACTGTCTCTTGTCATTTTTAACATTTTTGACACTTTCTTCGTGAAATGGTAGGGGTACTTATGTACCCCCTTACCATTTCACACAGGGGGGGGCCGGGATCTGGGGGTCACCTTGTTAAAGGGGGCTTCCAGATTCCGATAAGCCCCCCCGCCCACAGACCCCCACAACCACCGGCCAGGGTTGTGGGGATGAGGCCCTTGTCCTCATCAACATGGGGACAAGGTGTTTTGGGGGGCTACCCCAAAGCACCCTCCCAATGTTGAGGGCATGTGGCCTGGTACGGTTCAGGAGGGAGGGGGGGCCACACTCTCGTCCCCCCCTCTTTTCCTGCGGCCTGCCAGGTTGCGTGCTCGGATAAGGGTCTGGTATGGATTTTTGGGGGGACCCCACGCCGTTTTTTTTTTTTTTTTTTTGGCGCGGGGTTCCCCTTAATATCCATACCAGACCTGAAGGGCCTGGTATGGAATTTAGGAGGACTCCCACGTCATTTTTTTTTTTTAATTTTGGTTCGCGGTTCCCCTTTGGGGAATTCCCATGCCGTTTTTATCAATGAACTTCTATGTGTATTGTCGGCAATGCAATAGCCGCGAGTAGTTTTAAATGAGTTTTTTCCTTCAAAATGTCATTTTGCTGTCAGACTGTTCTAAACACAGGAAACATGCGCCCCTTTACAGGCATACTATAGACACCCCCCAGGTACGAAATTTAAAGGGATATTACACTTTTATTGTTTGACTTTAAGCATTATTAAAATCACTGCTCCTGAAAAAACGGCCGTTTTTAAAACTTTTTTTTGCATTGACCCATGTCCCCTGGGGCAGGACCCAGGTCCCCAAACACTTTTTATGACAATAACTTGCATATAATCCTTTAAAATTAGCACTTTTGATTATTCATGTTCGTGTCCCATAGACTTTAACGGTGTTCGCGTGTTCGAACGAACATTTTTCCTGTTCGCATGTTCTGGTGCGAACCGAACAGGGGGGTGTTCGGCTCATCCCTAATCCCTAATATGGATGATACTCAGAGACATTTCCTCAATATGTCTTTACATATATTTTTTAGGTTCTCTGTGGTTAGTTTGCAGCAATACCTCCAGGTCCAGCTTATCCATCAGCTGTGTATGGACGTATACTGCCCCCCTCTGCGTTTGCTACTCCACTGCAATATTAGAACCATCATTTACATCTGTCAGCAATTTTGCAATCTACCATCTCTTGGATGTAGCCTTCTTTTTATCTTGAATTGATTCTATTAAGGTATTTCTAGATTGAAATTATTTTATATTTATACATAATATCATTGAAAATTACTTTAATTACCTAGACTTACTTCTTTCCATTTTTTTCTTTTCTACAAAGAGCTTAGGCTTAAAGATTTTTATCTCTCTCTGCATGCCTCCCAAGTGAGGTGAGAATCGGGGAGGAAGCTTTCCGCCATTACGCAAATTTCCATGTGAATTGTAGATTTTTCTCTACAGGTAAGCTCTTTTTGAGCTGAATGATGATAATGCATAAAAAAAACCCCCTCCCCTTTCCCCCCCCCCCCTTTTTTTCTTCCCCCCCCCCTTTTTTTTTTTTTTTTTTTTTTCTCATGTTTAAATATATAATGTTTACACATATGCAGATTCATTTTTCAGATTTATTTTGTATATTGTTTATACTCTAATATCATGACTGTATGAGGTATTAGCAGACATGTATATGTATTATTTACAGATATTTTCTATTTTTTATAGTTGACTTTAATATCACAAACATATCTCCTGAAGAAGCTTATGCAAGCGAAACATGTTGAGAAAGTGGTATTAACTTGTGTATCGAGAAAGTGGTATTAACTTGTGTATCAAAGGGGTATCTTCCCCCTTTTTTTCTTTTTTCCTGTTTTGTATATTGTCCTTCATTATGTCTGTTTCCTTTTATAAGATTGTTTAATAAAATATGATTTTATGATATGTTGGATATATCATTTGACTCAAGCACCGTAAAAAGTCCCTGAGGACCATACAATGGCCTCAATGCCCCTCTCTTACATTTAAAGTGATTATTTGGGATGTGGTGCTATTGAATTTTCCTCTCTTTCCCTAATCTTCCGCTGATATGTAAGGTGAATATATATGAACTGGTGTTAAAATATTGTGAATAAAAAATGTGAAAAAAATGTGCAAATATCAGGGACTGGGATAAAAGTAAATACATACCAACAATCCACAACCTCTATAATGTGGGTGAAAAATAGGAAATATCCAAATAATTAAAGCTGCACTTATGTGAAAAAGTGCTCCGATTACCACTACAATGAAACTAATTAAAAAATAAGTGCGCTAATAATTACCTTCCTATTGGAATATAATAATACACATATAATATACCGTGAAGTAAAACAAAATTATTTTGTGAGTCACAGTCAAATTAGAGCTTAAAATAATAAAAATCCATAGCTGCCTTCATAAAAAAACATCCAGGTAAAAATCAGAAGAAAAATAACCAGCAAATAAAAATGATGTGTCTCAATCCTTATAAATAACGACAAATGTTCTTTGTATGTTCAGAGGAAAACATCCATCATAGATGCTATTGCCGATTACTTTAATCAAACAATTAAATGGGGCTGTAGGTCTCTGCCCTGTAATTCTGAAGCTTATAGACGATGATTTAGAATCCTCCCATTTCGTATTTATATTGTGTATTACAAAGAAAGAAAGGGAAAAAATATCATTGCGCAATGAAGCTACTTCTAAAAAGTCATCTGCATCCCCAGCATATTCACTCACATTTAGCTGGCAAATAACAGTGCTTGTGAAACAATCAGGAACAGTTTCGTTTTCCTTCCTCTCACCACTGGCAATGTGTCTCGGATGACGTCACTGGCTCCTCCCGATGCGTTGCGTCACATGTCACGTGACTTTATTGAGGGTCCCCCGATCCCCAGCTTCCACAGTTCGATCTGAATGAATCATGTGTCCGGGATCCAGGGAGACTGAAAACCGGACACATGTTTCAAAATGATTCAAAACCCATACTGTCCGGGTGAATCCCGGACAGGTGGCAACCCTAAGCTATACACTAATGTAAAGATTACTGACACGGTCTCACTACACTACACTGGAACTAGCTGAGCTGTCCCTACTCTAGCTGCACACTATGCAAAGCTGAATGATGGTCCTCCTCACTACACTCACACTATCCCTAGACTGACACTAAACTAATATTCTACACTGACAATTGAAGCAAAATAGCACAGTATAGCACACTAACTAACTAAAAGCACTGAACAGAGCCCTGTTCTATCTCTCTCCACGCCGAAATCACACTAAAAATGGCTGCCATTGAAACTTTTATACTGTGGGGCGGGAATGAGCCATGATTGGATAAAGTCATGATGGTGGTGTCCAATCGTGACTCTGACAGTGCTCTGTGCCCTGTGAAAAGTGAAAACTTCAGCCAATCAGGGCTTGCAATGCACTGTTCAGTGCCGCAATACATTGCGGTCAGTTCGGGGGCCGAACAAATGGTCGAATCACCCGTTTGTTTGGCTGTTCGCCGAACAATGAAAGTTCAGCCCGTACTTATGCTCGGGCCGAACCATTCATCAATCCCTAGTTAGAGACACCTCCAGGAATAAAATAGAAAAGGACTTAGTAAAGAGCCTTGTGGTACACCATTAATGACTGACCTCACATACAACCACCTCAACCACCTTACTGACTGCTTTGTCGCACCTAAAAGTATATTCATCTTCTTACTTTGTTTCAAATATTAAAATTTGTTGGTTTATGGAAAAAAAATCTATATTTATTCACCTGAGAATTGCAGAAGGGTCCCATGCTGACTTTCCCAATCATTTTGTGGATCTTGTTTGTTAAATATTTGGCAGCAGAATAATGGACCATCTGTTGTTTTCAGTCCTGTGATTTCCATGTAATGTGTTCTGGTCTTATTAGTATCCTTCCATGTGAAAAGACGCCCATCATATTTCTCTGCAACTTTTTCAGGAGAGATCACACCTCTGGCAAATTGACATGTTGTTTCATTTCCCTCTGTCCAGCGGATGCTTATCTGTTCCTCCCCTCCCAGTTCCTGGGGGTCGCTGTATGAACACGGTATAATAACAGATCCTCCAGATTGTACAGTACGAGTTTTCACCTGATAAACACAGGACTTACCGGAAGAGACTGCAATTCCTGCAACTAGCAGAACAGACAAAATATCTTACTAATATCAGTTCACTAAGGACTTACAAAAAGTTCACACCCTTCCATGATCTTTCAACTGTTTTATGCATATAATATTCCATATACTAAAGAAGAATGTTTCTAAGAGGCAGCATGTTATTTTTATGCAGATATTAACCGCTTCGGTCCCAGTTTTTCCCCCCTTCCCGACCAGAGCACTTTTTACAATTTGGCACTGCATCGATTTAACTAACAATTGTAATGTCATGTAATGTTGTACCCAAACTAAATTTGCGTCCTTTTTTTCCCCACAAATAGAGCTTTCTTTTGGTGGTATTCACCTCTGCGTTTTTTGCGCTATTAACAAGCAAAGAGTGTCAATTTTGAAAAAAAACAAAACAATATTTTTTACTTTTTGCTTTCATAAAATGTTTTTAAAAAACAAATTTCGTCATCAGTTTAGGCCAATATATATTCTTCTACATGTTTTTGATTAAAAAAAAAAAAATCGCAATAAGCATATATTAATTGGTTTGCGCAAACGTTATAGTGTCTACAAACTATGGGAAAGATTTATGGCATTTTTATGGAATTTTTATTATTATTATTTTTTTTTTACTAGAAATGACGGTGACCTGCGACATTGCAGCGGACAGATCGGACACTTTTGACACATTTTTGTGACCATTGACATTTATACAACGATCAGTGCTTTAAAAATGCACTGATTACTGTGTAAATGTCACTGGCAGGGAAGGGGTTAACAATAAGGGGCAATCAAAGGGTTAACTGTGTTCCCTAGGTGTGTTTCTAACTGTGAGGGGATAGGACTGACTAGGGGAGGAGCCAGATCGTTGTTCCTACTTAGTAGGAACAGACAGTCTGTATCTCCTCCCTTGTCATTACAGAGATTTGTGTGTTTAAACATACAAATCCCTGTGCTGGCTCTCGTGCGCCCAGGATCATGGGTGGCCAGCTGTGATCGCGCACCTGCTATGCGTTTTAAAGGGGACAACGTACCCATACAGGGTTTCTCAGGAATGTGCCCCTTTGCCGACGGATATCGGAGTGAGGCGGTTGGCAAGAGATTAAGGAAAGACTGCGTGTTACCTGATCAGAAGTTTTGTGACTCCTCTCAGCATCCTCTGCACTCCTCTCAATCTAAACTCCAAGCCATCAAAGCTTAAAGTGATTGTAAAGTCTTGTTGTTTTTTTTTCTATTAAAATAACAAACATGTTATACCTACCTAAGTATAAAAAGAAGTGCAGCGCTGGATATATAAAACACAAAAATGAGTAGTATTAAATAAATATATATATATGCTATACGTGATCCAACAAATAGTGCATAAATCATATGATTTGTCCATACATAATCAAACAAATTAGATGATGAAAATGCTTCACTGTAGGGATATGTGCGTGGTTCCCACCACCGCAAACGCCTATCTTAAACAGATTTAAGGTGCATCAATAAACATAAAGTGTCCATAAAAAGTATGAAGTGACTTTGCTGTATGAATAAATCTGTGACTTCCACCGTGATGAATGCCCATCACCTTGAAGAGATTAAAGGCTTACCAGACGGCCTCTAATCAGAGGCATAATAGCATCAACTTGGAGTGTTGTCTTCTCAATGAATGGGTCTCATCCGGGATGGTGGATGCGTCTGCCCTGGCCAATTTTCAGCGCTGTCACAATTTGAATGACAATTGCGGTCATGCAATACTATACCCATATTAAATTTTTATAATTTTTTTGAAGACAGATAGAACTTCCTTTTGGTGGTATTTAATCACCACTGGGTTTTTTTTTTTTTTTTGCAAACAAAGGATAAAAGACCAAAAATTTAGAAAAAAAAAAGTTTTTCCTATTTTCTATTTTGCAAATAAGCTACTTTCTCTTCTTCAGTGATGGGCACTGATAGGCTGTACTTATGAGATGGCACTGATGGGCACTGCTGAGGAGTAGGGATGGGCCGAACACCGCACTGTTCGGTTCGCATCCAGAACATGTGAACAGGCAAAAAATTTTTTCGAACACACGCATACCGTTAAAGCCTATGGGATACGAACATGAAAAATCAAAAGTGCTAATTTTAAAGGTTAATATGCAAGTTATTGTCATAAAAAGTGTTTGGGGACCTGGGTCCTGCCCCAGGGGACATGTATCAATGCAAAAAAAGTTTTAAAAATGGCAGTTTTTTTCGGGAGCAGTGATTTTAATAATGCTTAAAGTGAAACAATAAAAGTGAAATATTCCTTTAAATTTCGTATCTGGGGGATGTCTATACGCATGTTTCCCGTGTTTATAACAGTCCGAGAGCAAACTGACATTTCTAAAGAAAAAAAAGTCATTTAAAAGTGCGAGCGCTAGTATCGGCTATTAATGAATTGTCGGTCCCGACAATGCACAAAAAAGTAATTGAAAGTCATTGAAAAATAAAAAAAAAATACGTGGGGGTCCCCCAAAATTCCATTACCAGGCCCTTTAGGTCTGGTATGGATATTAAGGGGAACTCCATGCCAAAAGTTAAAAAAAAATGGCGTGAGGTTCCTTCCAAAAATCCATACCAGACCTGGATTTTAAGAGGAACTCTGTGTCAAAATAAAAAAAAAATGGCATGGGGTTCCCCAAAAAATCCACACCAGACCCTTATCTGAGCACAAAACCTGTCAGGCCGCAGGAAAAGAGGGGGGACGAGAGAGCGCCCCCCCTCCTGAACCATACCAGGCCACATACCCTCAACATCGGGAGGATGTCCCCATGTTGATGGGGACAAGGGCCTCATCCCGACAACCCTTGCCCGCTGCAACGCAGGATTCCTATTGCATCGGGGGGGGGGCGGGTCACCCATACATGTCACTGGGAAACCCCATCATTTCCCCTTGTCAGAGGGGGATGGGGTCACGTGATGGCTACCCCAAAGCACCCTCCCAATGTTAATGTTGAGGGCATGTGGCCTGGTATGGTTCGGGAGGGGGGGGTGCTCTCTCATCCTACCCCTCTTTTCCTGCAGCCTTCCTGGTTGCGTGCTTAACTAAGGGTCTGGTATGGATTTTTGGGGGACCCCACGCCATTTTTTTTTAAACTTTGGCATGGGGATCCCCTTTAAATCCATACCTGACCTGAAGGGTCTGGTATGGATTTTGAGGAGGACCCCCATGCCATTTTTTAAAAAAATTTTGCCACGGGGTTCCCCTTAATATCCATACCAGACCTGAAGGGCCTGGTATGGAAATTGGGGGGACCCCCACACATTTTTTTTTAAATTTTGGTTCGGGGTTCCCCTGTGGGGGAATCCCATGCTGTTTTTATCATAGAACCTTTATGTATTGGAGTCGGGACCAACAATTCATTATAGCCGCAAGTACTTTTAAATGACTTTTTTCCTTTAGAAATGTCATTTTGCTCTCGGACTGTTGTAAACATGGGAAACATGCGTCACTTTACAGGCATACTATAGACACCCCCCAGGTATGAAATTTAAAGGAATATTATACTTTTATTGTTTCACTTTAAGCATTATTAAAATCACTGCTCCCGAAAAAACGTCCGTTTTTTAAACTTTTTTTTGCATTGATACATGTCCCCTGGGGTAGGACCCAGGTCCCAAAACACTTTTTAAGACAATACCATGCATATAAGGCTTTAAAATTAGCACTTTTAATTTTTCATGTTCGTGTCCCATAGACTTTAACGGTGTTCGGGTGTTCAAACAAATTTTTTGCCTGTTCGCATGTTCTGGTGTGAACCGAACAGGGGGTTGTTCGGTCCATCCCTAAGTACAATATGGGTGAACTAAATATCCCTATTTTTTGTTGCAAAGTTTGCTTGAAAGGGTAAAGCAGTGTGCAGAGGGTTCAACCAGTATTTTTAGGTGCATTATTGAAACATGTTACACGTTCCACCCTAACTACAGGTGTAACATAAAACATGTTACAAAGGTAAACTTATCCGTTAACTGTTGAACATTGCATAACATCCCTTTTTGGAGGAGCTACATTTTTGTGCACCCTTGCAACACCATGCTCTTAGGGACCTTCTCTTACCTCCACTACTATACAAGACTGTAATACAGAATAAACATTATCATTAACATAGGTGTACGCAGCCTCTTGCATTAGGGTGTGCACCCCAAAGCTCAAATACATATGCATGTGTATATGTACTGATGGTGTCAGTAGGGCAGTGGACAGTGTAATTTTGTTAATTTTCTTTTCCCAAAAATTTTTAGCTTGTGTAATATTTTTGAGGGGGATGAAATATCAGTGGTCTAAACAGGGGGGAATATGCACCACACAAGGCAATTAGGGTGTGCCCAGGCACACCTGGCACACCCTGTGCACACGCCTATGATTATTATTAATAATAATAATAATAATAATAATAGCACCCTTGTTTTGTACTTACCTTGAAAGCAAATGAAAATCAGGGTGAAAAGTCTCATGTTTGCTCGTAGAGCAGACGGCAGAGAGTCTGTAGACAGACTGTGCAGTCACTGGGATATTAACTGGAGGATGATGTTGATGTAAAGAAAAAAGGAAGTGAGCTGAACTACAAGGGGAAGGTGAAGAAATAACAACTTTTTTCTTAGAAGAAGAGAAGTTGTTGTGTGAAAAAGAAAACATTAGGGAGAGGTGCGAAGATCTACAGATAGGTAAAAAAGATTCACATTTTAGTGTGTAGCAACTTTTCTATAGAAAGTTACATTAAATCTGACCTCCAGCCTTACCTTCGGTCTTGCACTGAACTCAACAGAAATTGCTTACTCTAATTTTACTCTAATTTTACGAGGTTTGGTGAATTGTCTGATATCTCAATGGCAACATGAGTTAGGTGTCCACACATGCACATGGTTCTCCAGAGACACATTGAGAAGAGCCACCTAGCGTGGAGTACACATGACCATCAGGGTAGACCCGCTGCGGGCAGTCAAATGTAGTAAATGTGAGAGGTAGGGTCACAGTGCAATGGAGCAACGAGTAAGCATCAAGTTTTGCTACAAATTGGGGAATTTGGCGTTGGAGGCGCATGAAATGATGGTGCAAGTGTATGAGACGGAAGCCGTGAACAGAAAATGTGTTTGAACGTTTTCACGATGGGAAGGAAACGACTGAGGATGAGCCACTTTTGGGTTGGCCGTCGACAAGCAGAACCCCAGGCGTGATCGAGTAAGTGCGACAAATGCTGGCACGAGATCGGCGACTGTCTCTATGATTGATGGTGGAGGAATTGGGCATTAGCAGGGACACAGTGCGCACCATCGTTCGCAAAGATTTGGGTAAGCAGAAGATCTGTTTATGGTTTATGCCCCACAAGCTGACAGATGAACAGATGAACAGAAAACCAAACAGATGGAAACCTCTAGAGATTTCATTACCATGTGTGACCAGTAGGGATGGGCTATCTGTTTGAGTCGAACATGAGTTCGACTCGAACATTGGCTGTTCGCCCATTCGCCAAACAGCGAACAATTTGGGGTGTTCGCGGCAAATTCGAAAAGCCTCGGAACACCCTTTAAAGGTCTATGGGAGAAATCTAAAGTGCTAATTTTAAATTTTAATATGCAAGTTATTGTCATAAAAAGTGTTTGGGGACATGGGTCCTGCCCCAGGGGACATGTATCAATGCAAAAAAAGGTTTTAAAAACTGATTTTTTTTAGGGAGCAATGATTTTAATAATGCTTAAAGTGAAACAATAAAAGTGAAATATTCCTTTAAATTTCCTACCTGGGAGGTGTCTATAGTATGCCTGTAAAGTAGCGCATGTTTCCCGTGTTTATAACAGTCCGAGAGCAAAATTACATTTCTAAAGGAAAAAAAAAGACATTTAAAAGTACTAGCGCTAGTGCCGGCTATTAATGAATTGTCAGTCCCAAAAATACACATAAAATTTATTGAAAGTCATTGTAAAATTAAAAAAAAAAAGAATGTGTAGGGGTCCCCCAAAATTCCATCACCAGGCCCTTCAGGTCTGGTATGGATATTAAGGGGAACTTCATGCCAATTTTTTTTTTTTAAAATGGCGTGGGGTTTGCCCCAAAAATCCATACCAGACCCTTCAGGTCAAAATGAGAAAAAAATGGCGTGGGGTTCCCCCAAAATCCCGCCCCACTATGTGAATTGGTAAGGGGTACATTGTACCCCTACCATTTCACAAAAAAAAGTGTCAAAATGTTAAAAAACCACAGGAGACGGCTTGGGACAAGTCCTTTATTAAAAATAAAAAAATTAAAAATAAAGAAAATAAAGAGATTCAAGCAATGTAATCCAGTAAATCCATGCTCCTACTCCAGCGATGTAATCCAATTCTTGATCTCCAGCGATGGATGATCTCCAGCGACTCCAGCAAGGAACACGCACAGGATCCTGCCTCCACCGAAGGCACCCAGCCAATGACGCAACGCTAGCTTGACAGCTCTTATGTAGCTGAGGGTGGGGCCACCCATCACCTGACCCCGTCCCCCCCTGACAAGGGGAAACGCCGGGGTTATCCCAGTGACGTGTACGGGTGACCCCGCCCCCCTCTCATGCAAGGCTGGATTCCGGTTGCAGGAGACGGCTTGGGACCTTTATTAAAAATAAATTTATTAAAAATAAATTTTATTAAAAAGTCCTTTATTAAAAATAAAAAATAAAAAAGAGATTCGAGTGATGTAATCCATAAATCCATGCGGCCTGGTACGGTTTGGGGGGGCACTCTCTTGTCACCCCCTCCTATCCTGTGGCCTGCCAGGTTGCGTGCTCGGATAAGGGTCTGGTGTGGATTTTTTGGGGGACCCCACACCATTTTTTTTTTTTAATTTTGGCGTGGAATTCCCTTTAAAATCCATACCTTCTGGTATGGATTTTTGGGGGGAACCCCACGCCATTTTTTAAAAAAATTTTGGAATGGAGTTCACCTTAATATCCATACCAGACCTGAAGGGCCTGGTAATGGAATTTTGGGGGACCCCCACGCATTTTTTTTTTCAATGACTTTCAATTACTTTAATGAATTGTCAGTCCCGACAATACACAAATAGCCGTCACTAGCGCTAGTACTTTTAAATGACTTTTTTTTCCCCTTTAGAAATGTCATTTTTCTCTCGGGCTGTTATAAACATGGGAAACATGCACTACTTTACAGGCATACTATAGACACCCCCCAGGTACGAAATATAAAGGAATATTTCACTTTTATTGTTTCACTTTAAGCATTTTTAAAATCACTGCTCCCAAAAAAACGGCCTTTTTTAAAACTTTTTTTTGCATTAATACATGTCCCCTGGGACAGGTCCCAGGTCCCCAAACACTTTTTATGACAACAACTTGCATATTAACCTTTAAAATTAGCACTTTTGATTTTTCATGTTTGTGTCCCATAGACTTTAATGGTGTTCGCTTGTTCAAATTAATTTTTTGTCTGTTCGCATGTTTTGGATGCGAACCGAACAGGGGGGTGTTCGGCCCACCCCTAGTGACCAGGATCCATCCTTTCTGCCAAGTGCCAGCCATCATCACAGGGGATGAGAACAGGTGCTACTAGTTCCATCCGGAATCCAAGCGGCAATAGATGGAATGGCCTTCACCATCTTCCCCACATCTGCGAACTTCTTTCTGTTTCCCCGCCTGAAGAGTGTCATGATAGGCGCACATTTTGTGGATGTGGGGGCAATCCAAGAATGTGGCATCGATTCTGTGATCGATTCCTAAAGAGGCTGTTCCTGACAGCTTCAAGAAGGTTTATGAACGTTGTCAAAAGTATGTTGTGAAGGATGGGCAAAATTGGTTTTCTGACAAAATTCACCAAACTTTTTAGACATACCTTGTATTGCACACTATGAGCTTCTCATGCTTCTCTGTGTAATAAAGACTGTAGCAAGTTAGCCTAATTTCCTGGCTGGAGGACTGAGGATGCCCAGTGTCAGATAGCCCTTTCCTACCCACCCCTATTGGTCCTGGCTCATATCTTGTATTCATTGTGTTTCAGTTCTTTTAATCAATATCACATATGGGCATTATCTTACATTTTTGTTTTCAGCGGACTTTGTAAAACACCCTGTTGGACACACCCAGCAGCCATGATCTGCCTACATTGCATAGAGAATCAAAGAGACCTAGTGATGATGTCACTAAAATAAGATGTGTAATTCAAATGGAAACTTTTTGTTTGATATTTTTGTTACCATGGTAATGATAGGAGGGAGATTGAACCAGTAAATGTGAAAAGATAAGGTCACAACCCTAAAAATGATTTATTCATTTATTATTAAAATTAAACCAGACATGCCTTTGCCCTAAATGAAAATTATATACACTAGCGCCAAATATGAAATATATATATATATAATGTAAGTTTTTCTTCCTTAAACTTTACTCCTAAAAGTTTTTTTCCTTAAAATTCCCTCCTAAACTTGGGGTGCGTGTTATACGCTGGCGCGTGTTATATGCCGATAAATACGGTATACTGATCAAAATCCCCAAAATTATACCTCTCACACGTGTACAGATAGAGATAGCGGCGCTAATATAAATTGTGTAAAATAATGGGTCAGAGCAGTATAATGCCTATGACCCTCTACTTATGCATAAAATATTAATAATAATAGTGTCATGAAAAATATTAATTTTATCATGAAAAGAAATTTCCTTAACACCCAGTGAAAAGTGTCACTATAAATAATAAATTACAAGAAATGAATGATCAAGTTCAACAGTTGTTTTTCAATCTTCTTGTGAAAAATCTTCTACTCTTCCACCACACCACCGTGATAGTGACACCACTCCCTCTGAAGAGCGCACTCACCAGATTGTATAGCCTCCCACTCTCGTGTTTGGCAAAACAGCAATTGAACCACACCTGGGTTGCATGTGATGAACCGTGAATCCAATCAAGCCAGCTCCATATGTGAAAAAATGAATAAAGTGTGAGCATGTGCAGAGCAGGAGGTCACATGACTGATGGTGATCACATGACTGATGGTGATCACATGACTAATCATAGATAATATATAAGGATTGATGAACCATCCGTGTAGCCAATCCCATTTGAAAAAGTCTATTCGACGAAACATGTCTTGGGCGTGGTTACACGGCATTCCATCGCACTGACATTAGATGCCCCTGTCTGAGGAGGACTACACTGATCGGATGGCTGGGCCTTAGAAGGTTGGGTGAGAGATACACCAGTTTACACTTCAGGTCCGCTGTGACCGCGGTGCACCGTTGGATCACTGATCCTGTTGCTTGCTGTGCTTGCTGTGGATTTCTTTTTAAAGGCCTTTATGTTTCAGTTTAAAAGTGAGTGTAACCATTGAAGTGTGTTTGAAGTGATTTTAATAAATCCGTCAAAATGGTATCACGCTATGTGGAGCACTTTATTCATTTTTTCACATATGGAGCTGGCTTGATTGGATTCACGGTTCATCACATGCAACCCAGGTGTGGTTCAATTGCTGTTTTGCCAAACACGAGAGTGGGAGGCTATACAATCTGGTGAGTGCGCTCTTCAGAGGGAGTGGTGTCACTATCACGGTGGTGTGGTGGAAGAGTAGAAGATTTTTCACAAGAAGATTGAAAAACAACTGTTGAACTTGATCATTCATTTCTTGTAATTTATTATTTATAGTGACACTTTTCACTGGGTGTTAAAGAAATTTCTTTTCATGATAAAATTAATATTTTTCATGACACTATTATTATTAATATTTTATGCATAAGTAGAGGGTCTTAGGCATTATACTGCTCTGACCCATTATTTTACACAATTTATATTAGCGCCGCTATCTCTATCTGTACACGTGTGAGAGGTATAGCTTTGGGGATTTTGATCAGTTTATGTATTTATTTAAGTGGCAGCTTTTTTCACTGTACACTGTGTATGTACACATATTTTGTATTCATTTACACAACTTTTATATAGCTTTGCACTTTTCTTTGGCACAGTGGAGTAAGAGAGATTCAGGGGCGGTTTATTTGTATTTCCTGACAGACTCCATGGCAGCAACGTGTGGGTTAAGTCCCGCCTCTACTACCCTATAGGACACTACTCCCATAAATCTTTGCTCCCTGCCCCCGGCCGTGTTCTTTTTTTGTCCTCCTCGCAAGACCTAGTGTTGGTCTTCCTACCTGAAGATGTTTATCCCCACGATCAAGGTTGGCCGAGCTGCGACTTGGATCGGGAAAAGTCGCATTACTCCGCTAAGCCCTAGCTATTAGCAGGGTATGGAGTGGGGCGTTGGAAGAGGCGCAGGAAGAAGCCGTTTCCCCTGGCCACTGGCAGGCGAGGCCGCGCATGGGTTGGATAGCCAGCTATTAGCAGGTGACCCCTTGTTGCCCCTGGAAAGTCCGGTGTTTACCTTCGGCCTGATGATCGTGGTGGGATTGGTGAGATGTTTCCTTGCTATCATGGCAGCAGTTTCTGTTGGAATTGCTTGTTGTTCCTCTCCCTTGTGTGTCTTTTCCCCTCGTCTTAACGTTCAGGTGGCTGCAGGCATGGCGGCTGGTTCTTCCTGCGTTCCAGCCGCCGTTTTTACTTTCACTTTGTGTCCGGCCGTACTGCGCATGCGCGGACGGCACGAAACCGAGGCTTGGTTTTCGCGCATGCGCGATAGCGGCAAATCACCGCTAATCGCGCATGCGCACTGGCGTTCGCTCGTCACGGGCGGTGACGTCACTGGGGCGCCCTATTTAAACTGGGGAAATAGCCTGCAGTCCCTGGGAATGCCTGCAAGCTGTTTTTGGCTCTTCCCCACGCTCCAGTGAATCAGCTACTGGTAAGTAGCTTTACATACAGGAGGGCTGTTGCTCCCTGGCTCATAGCAGAGTTAATTTATATGCCTTACGTTAACTTTGCAGTCAGATGGATATTTCTCAAGACATGAGCTCTCCACCGCCTGCCTCTGGCCAGCCTCCTCTCACAAGGTACAAGGGCAGGTCCCATTGCCGAGGGTCCTTAGGCGGGTGGGGGGGGGGGTGTATTTCCGCAGATGATCGTTCTTTCTAACTGCTCTGTTTTGTTTCTGTGGTTCTCTGTCTTCTGCTTTAGCCCTTCCAGGTCAGAACAGCGTCGCAGCTCGCACAAAGGAAGTGATTCGTCAAAGTCGCATCACCGGCAATCCTCTTCCAAATCTAAACATTACGGCTCCTCCTCAAAATCAGGACACCGTAGTGAGGAGCGCTCGCACTCCTCAGTGGCCCACTCCAGCCACTCTTCAAGTGTCTGCTGGGGATGCAGATCACAAGTACCTGTCGGTAAATCGCTGTGCGATTCCTGCTTCGCCAAAGCTTCCAGGGAAAGAGGTGATTCGGACCAGCAACTTAAAGCCCTAGTTGAGAGGGTTGTGAAGGAGTCACTTAAGGGTATTGAGGCAGTCCGGCCTGTTACCCCTCAGGCAGAGCCACCAGGTTCCCCAGTGAGGGAAACTCAGTTGCAGGACACCTGGGAGTCCTCTGTTCCTAGCCACCCTTCAGTGGTCAACTCTGACAGTGACTCGGATGAAGATAATACCTGTGTGGGTTTTGACTTCACTCTGCTACCTCCCTTGGTCAAGGCGATTAGAGAAACTCTAAATTGGGAGGATGCGACGGCTGTCCCTCCCAAACAGAGAAAATTCTTTAAACAGCTAAAGAAGGAGCGAGTTAACTTTCCTTTCTTTTCTGAGTTGGGCGAGATCATCACAGATGAATGGAGCAAGGTGGAGAAGAAAAACTCCATGCTTACCAAAATTTCAAAGCTTTATCCCTTTCGGGAGGAAGAAGTGAAGCATCTGGAATCAGCTCCTTTGGTGGACGCAGCGGTGATGAGGCTAGTGAAACACGTGACACTCCCCTTGGAGGACACAGTGTCCTTTAAAGACGTTCTGGACAGACGGATTGATGCTGATTTGAGGAGAGTGTACCTTACAGCAGGCATGGCTTGCAAACCAGCCTTAGCCCTGGCAGCCCTGTCCAAAGCTATGGAGGTGTGGACGGATAGTGTTCAAGATACGCTAAGGAATATTTCAGATGACACAGCGAAGAACTCGCCTATTCAAGAATTAAGGCTAGCATCGGCTTTTCTGGGTGAAGCCTCGATTGACATCATTCGCCTGGCGGCCCGAGTAATGCTCTCGTCGGTCACCGCCAAGCGGGCTCTTTGGCTCCGCCCTTGGCTGGCTGACCCAGCCTCTAAGCAGGTATGGTGCCGAATTCCCTACGGGGGCTCTTCTCTTTTCGGCAACAAACTGGATGAGGCCATTACACGGGCTACTGGCGGGAAGTCGGGGTTCCTACCTCAGGATAGACGCCTGCAAGGCCAAAGAAGATCCTTCCCGAAGAGGCAATATCAAGATCGATCCAGAGAGGCTCGTACTTACAAGCCAGGCCGGGAATTCTCCAGATCCTGGAAATCAAGGCAATCGTCCTTTAAGAAGGCTGCAGGTAGTGAGTCGAAAGGGGAGAGGCAACCTTCCAAATCTTTTTGAAAGTGGGCCCGCTCAGGCAGACCGTGTGGGGGCCCGTCTCTTCCACTTTCGGCATGTCTGGGCGGCCTCGATTCACGACTTCTGGACAATCAAGACAGTCTCCTCTGGTCATGCCTGGACCTTTACCGACCCTCCCAGACTCAGGTGGGTACCCACTACGCTTCCGGCATCAGAAGAAAAAAGGACAATACTTTTAGCCTACATAGAATCTTTGTTGGCCCAAAGCGCTGTCGTCCCAGTCCCTGTCAGCCAGCAAGGCATGGGAATGTATTCTCCCCTCTTTCTGGTTCAGAAGAAGAGTGGGGCCTGGAGGCCGGTCATAGACCTAACCCATCTAAATCGCTTCATCAAAAAGGAGAGGTTCAAGATGGAAACACTCTCCACAATTCAACAGTCAGTTCAACCAGGGGACTGGATGGTGTCCATAGACCTCAAGGACGCCTACTTTCACGTTCCCATCGCGGAAAACTTTCAACAATTTCTCCGCTTCTCCGTGGGCAACCTTCACTTACAATTTACATGCCTTCCCTTCGGGTTGTCAACTTCTCCTCGGGTTTTCTCAAAGGTGCTGTTGGCAATAGTAGCTCTCCTGAGAACCAGGGGGATTCGTCTACATCACTACCTGGACGACCTGCTTCTCTTGGCACAAGACAGGGTGCAACTCATAGCACACAGAGGGCAAGTGATTTCCACACTACAGGAATTCGGATGGATTCTGAACCAGGAGAAGAGCCAGTTAGACCCATCGCAGTCTCTGGTGTTTTTGGGTGCCCTCTTCGACACGGTCAGAGGCACCATTTCGTTACCGGAAGAGAAGATCTCGACATTCAGAGACAGGATCCACCCAGCTCTTTCTACTCCTCATCTTCACGCTCTCCAATGCCTGAGGATCATTGGCACTATGGTGGCGGCGATTCCGATGGTGAGGTGGGCCCAATGGAGAATGAGGCCTTTTCAGAAGGGCTTCCTTCACCAGTGGAAGGGCAGCAAGACCCAGCTGATTCGGATTACTGCATCCATGAGGCTCTCTCTCCTATGGTGGCTCCAACGGGAGAACCTCTCCAACTGCCATTCTATCCTTCCCATTGCTTGGGTGACTATAACAACAGACGCCAGCAACAGGGGCTGGGGTGCCCACTGTCTGGCGGAAGTGGCTCAGGGCACTTGGGAATTCCCCTCCAGAAGGATAGTGTCAAACATCCTGGAGCTGAGAGCAGCCTTCCAGGCACTTCTGGCATTTCGGCATCTCATTCAAGGCTCCTCGGTCCTACTCAGACTGGACAATACCACAGCAGTGGCATACATAAGAAGGCAAGGAGGGACTCGAAGTCTCTCCTTACTACAAGAGGTAGAGCCAATTATGTCCTGGGCCCAGAAAAACCTGAAGGATCTGACAGCGACATATGTTCCGGGGGTTCAGAATGTTCAGGCAGACTTTCTTTCTCGGAGGCTCCTAGACAACAACGAGTGGTCTCTCCACGAAGAAGTATTCAAGTGGATTCTTTCGTTGGGGTTCCTTCCGGAAGTCGACCTGTTCGCCTCCCCCTGCAACAAAAAGATGGCAAGATACTATTCAAGGTACAGGGACCCTCAAGCGTATGGGGTGGATGCCCTGACGGAGAAATGGTGGTTCAACAGAGCCTATGCCTTTCCGCCAACTCCGATCATCCTCCAGTTCCTGAAGAGGCTCAGGGCAGAGACAGCAGAGGTGATAGCAATAATTCCTTATTGGCCCAACAGGCCCTGGTTCCCTCTCCTGACACTCCTCAGTGTCCGAGATCCGATCCCTCTTCCATCCAGACCAGACCTCCTGTCTCAGGGGTCGAGGCTACACCCTTGCCCGGATCACCTACGCCTAAGGGCTTGGCTTTTGAAAGGGGAAGGTTGGAGGCGCTAGGCTGCCCGGATGAAGTAATTCCCACTCTCCTTAGTTCAAGAAGGAATAGTACTAACCGAGTGTATGAGAGGATCTGGGCGAAATTTAGCAACCATTTGTCTTCCAGGTCCAGCTCCTGTGATAATCTGGCGATTCAGGACGTTCTAAGTTTTCTGCAGACGGGTCTGGACATCTCACTATCCGTCAGTTCTCTGCGTGTCCAGGTTTCCGCAATATCAGCTTTCTCCGGAGTCGCATGGGCCAAGCACCCTCTGGTCCAGCAATTTTTCAAAGGAGCAGTCAGACTTAGGCCACAGAGGAGACCTAGATTCCCTAAATGGGATCTTCCGTTAGTCCTGGATTTCTTTGCTCAACTTGACAGATCTCTCTCAGTCAGGGAATTAACCCTCAAGACTTCGTTCCTGATAGCTATAACTTCGGCGAAGAGGGTCTCGGAAATTCAATCCCTGGGGTCCAAGGAACCATTCATCACCTTTTTTCCGGACAGAGTGGTCCTAATACCAATGCTTGGGACAAATCCCAAAGTTACCTCGGTCTTTCACGAGAACCAGGATATCACACTCCCTACCTTCAAATCCACTGGAGGTCCAGATCCACACCCTCTCGATGTAGGAGCTACTCTCAATCAATACCTGGAAGTTACGGCATCTTTCCGTCAATCTGAATTCCTTTTTGTTCTATTCCATGGGAAAAACAGGGGCTCTAGAGCTTCTGTCAGATCCATCGCGGCTTGGGTGGTTCAAGCCATTCAATGGGCTTACAGAGAGAAAGGCTTGGCTCCTCCTGAGGCGGTTACAGCTCACTCTACAAGAAGTCTGTCGACGTCCTGGGCGGCCTCACGTCACGTTGCTCCTGATGTGATCTGTAGAGCAGCTTCGTGGTCTTCGATTCATACATTCATGACCCATTATTGTGTTGAGCCAGCAACCTTATCTTCTGTTAAATTTGGTTTAAAAGTGCTGTCGGCCGACAGTGTTAAATAAATCTTTTGTTCAGCATTTAGCCCACCCGGGTGTGTATGGCGAGTTATTTCCCACACGTTGCTGCCATGGAGTCTGTCAGGAAAACGGAAAATTCCTATCATAATACTTACCGTAATTTTCCTTTCCTGATGGACTCCATGGCAGCAGGAGTTCCCTCCCCGAATGGCTGAAGTAGGCTAGTTACCGAACACGGCCGGGGGCAGGGAGCAAAGATTTATGGGAGTAGTGTCCTATAGGGTAGTAGAGGCGGGACTTAACCCACACGTTGCTGCCATGGAGTCCATCAGGAAAGGAAAATTACGGTAAGTATTATGATAGGAATTTTCCGTTATCTCTTGCTACAAACCATTGATAAATACGGTATATCTTTTTCTAACACCCTAGAGAATAAACGGTGGTCATTGCGATACCTTCTGTCACACTGTATTTGCGCAGCGGTCTTACAAGCGCATTTTGTTTCTTACAAGTGTATTTTGTGGAAAAATACACTTTTTTGAATTAAAAAATAAGACAACAGTAAAGATAGCCCAATTTTTTTTTTACATTGTGAAAGATCTCTTAAAAATCTCCATAGGTGACATTTAAAAAATTCTACAGGTTGCATGTTTTGAGTTACAGAGGAGGTCTGGTAACATAGTAGTTAGGGTTGTCCCGATACCGATACTAGTATCGGCATCGGCACCGATACCGAGCATTTGCCCAAGTACTTGTACTCAGGCAAATGCTGGCAATGCTTCCCCCGATACCTAGAAGACAGCTGTGATCGGCGCATGGGGGAGTTACAACATTCTCCCCCAGCAGCTTTCAGCGGCTTTAGTGACATACAGCGGTGATCGGTCACCGCTGATTGTCACTGCATCCTCCTCCATGCCCCCTCCGTTCCTCTGTCCCCCTCCGCTGTCCCCCTCAGTTCCTCTCTCCTTTTCTGTCCCCCTCCGCTGTCCCCTCCGTTCCTCTTTCCTTCTCTGTGCCTCTCCACTGTCCCCTCAGCTGACTCTGTCCATTCACATAACTGAAACATTGTAATCTCCTGTGATTACGATGTGTCAGTTTATGAATGGAGAGGAGCCGCTGTCTTCTCTCCATTCATTCTCAGTGCAGCTGAGGCTGCAGAGAAAGGGACTGGGGAATATCTATCCTCGGTCTCTTTCTCTGTGTCAAGGGGGAGATATCAGAGGTCTGTTAAGACCCCTGATATCTCACCAAAGCCCCCCAACAGGGCTGATTAAAAGAAAAACAAAAAAAAAACACATATTGCAATAAAGAATAAAAAAAAAATAATTGTAAAAAATAAAAATTGTAAATAAAAAAAAAAAAAAAACACACACACATACACCATTCACCCCCCCCCCCCCAAAAAAAAAAGCATTGTTAAAAAAAAAAAAAAAAACACTGTCACGTGACATTAAAAAAAAAGTATCGGTAATCGGTATCGGCGAGTACTTGAAAAAAGTATCGGTACTTGTACTCGGTCCTAAAAAAGTGGTATCGGGACAAACCTAATAGTAGTTATGAGTCAAGTCAGGGTCACAACCAGAAGTTAAGCAGGAGACAAGTCCAGGGGCAGGTCGAAGCTAATCAGAGAAGAGTGAAACAAGAAACACATGGGAGACAGAAGATCATTAAGCAATCTTCAGTGACTGCTTCCTTTCTTAAATAGGTTTTTTTGGTGCTAGTTTTGAGACTGGGAAAGTGCGCGCAATGCATCTGAACATATCCCAATGGAGACAAGCACACCCATGCAAGATACTGGCAGAAGTGCCAAGCCTAATGCCCCGTACACACGATCGGACATTGATCGGACATTCCGACAACAAAATCCATGGATTTTTTCTGACGGATGTTGGCTCAAACTTGTTTTGCGTACACACGGTCGCACAAAGTTGTCGGAATTTCCGATCGCCAAGAACACGGTGACATACACCATGTACGACGAGACTAGAAAAGGCCAGTTCAGAACCAAGCATGGCACCCTTTGGGCTCCTTCTGCTAATCTCGTGTTAGTAAAAGTTTGGTGAGAGGCGATTTGCGCTTTTTCAGACTCGTGGTTTTCAGATCGTTTTCTGCTGTTCAGTTTATGCTTGTGGGTTTGTATCTGCTCATTGGTGCGTGCAGCAAGCTACGCGTGACTCTGTCATTGTGTTCTTGTTCGTTCGTTACTGTTTTTCAGGTCGCTCTTCACAGGCCTTGCTGTTCTTCAGTGCATTCTGTTACTTCGTTCTGAGCAGCCGACTATTTTTTAGCCATGTTGCGTATATGTACTCCTCGTAGAGTTTGTGCTGTGCGGGGGCTTGGTGTTGGGGTCCTTACCTCGACACAAGTCCAGTCCATGAACAGGGTGGGGAGGAGTTCATGGACCAAGAATTGGTTGCTCCAGCATGACCAGTTCTGTCATATAGCTTTGCTCCGTGAGATCCGTGAGAATAATCCTGATGATTTCAGGAACTTTCTCCAGATGACGGACCCCGTATTTCACTGTTTGTTGGCTTTGCTGATCCCCTATATCAGCAGGCAGGATACCTGCATGAGGCAAGCCATCACTCCGGAGCAGAGGCTAGTCGCCACCCTGCGGTACTTGGCGACAGGGAGAAGTCTGCAGGACTTGAAGTTCTTAACAGGCATCTCCCCCCAGGCTCTGGGGATCATTATCCCAGAGACCTGTTCTGCCCTCATCCAGGTCCTGCAGAAGGAGTATATGAAGGTAAGATTTGTATCCTTTAACATCACATTTAATTGTATGGAATGTTTGCTAATATATTGTATTTCTTTCCTCATTCCCTAATTACCATGATTGTAATATGCTGTGAATGTCCCCTTTGTCCTCATGCATGCTGGATTTTTAGGTAATTATTTTTTTTTCCTTCATACATATTTGCCTTCACTTACCTCCCCAGCATGGTCTCTTGCCCCTATATTCACCTCATGTATTCACTTAACAATGTATTTTATCAGCTCCATAGTAGTGCTTTACCCTAAATACCCCCTAAAATGTTTATAAATGTGATTTGTGCTTTAAATTCAGGCAGAGTGCCAGAGGCTTATTTTGGGTGTCCCCAAATCATTTTAACCCTCCCTCCCCCCAACTGCTAAGTTAGCTGATACCAATTCTCTAACTATCCGCAATCATCTATCTGCTGACTTTGATAAAAACCCATACACACTATACCCATCTCTTTTGTGGTCAGATGTGTGGATGAATTCCCCAAAGCATGTAGTGCAAGGGCCTGCTTGTATACTTTCAAATGGTACTGTTTAAAGTTTTTGTATCCTATTATCTTGATATGTAATAGCAGAATGTCCAAATGTGCTCAAATGTGTACAATGTGTATTTATATCTTTGTATTATGACACTTCTTACCTGTCCAGTGGGCTGCCAATAGTGTAAGTAAGGAGGGGCTGTTCAAAGCAATACCCATTATTTAGGCATTCATCTCTCAATGAAGTGGAGAGGGTTACCTGTCCAAGAGCTCCCCCCCTATAATGTTAGAAATGGACCATGAGAGGGGGGGGGGGGGAATCTGATAGGTGTACCTTATACGTTGGTCTTTAAAAACTCCCTCAAATAAATGTTATCTTGATGTTGGCCAAGAATGTTTGTGTCTGATCTGCTTTCCCTGTTTATGTGCAAAATGAATAATTGTTTTTTTTGTTTGACTGCACAGTTTCCTTCCACGCCACAGGAATGGCAGACTGTGGCCTCCCACTTTGCCCAGCGGTGGGACTTTCCTAACTGCAGAGGGGCAATTGATGGGAAACACGTCCACATCCTCCCACCACCCAACTCGGGGATGTACTATTATAATTATAAGGGGTTCAATAATATTTTGATATTGGCGGTGGTGTCGGCTACTTATGAGTTCCTGTATGTGGACGTGGGGAAGAATGTCCGGATGTCCGATGGTGGAGTCATCGCCCAGACGGAGTTCTTCAGGCGTCTCCAGAATGGCAGCTTGGACTTGCCACCTCCAGAAGACAATGTGGAAGGACTCCCATTCGTCTTCGTTGCGGATGAAGCATTTGCGCTGGGGGACCATCTTATGCGGCCATTCCCGATGAGGACCCTCAAGCCAGACCAGAGGGTTTTTAATTACTGGCTGGCCAGAGTCAGAAGAGTGGTGGAGAACACGTTTGGAATCATGGCCAGCTGGTTCCGCCTATTTCTTACACCCATACATATGGCGGAGTATAAACTGAATCATATAATCCTGGTGTGCTGCGTTCTACACAACTTTTTACGGCAATATTCTGCCAACTATGCTGGCTCAGTTGGGCCTGAGGCTGGACTTCAAAATGAAACAACCCTGACGGCGCTTGAAAGTGGCCGTCCTGGCTTGCCCCCCTGAGTGCCCGTGATGTCCGGCTAAGATACCTTGAATTCTTTGCGGGTAGGGGGGCTATCAATATGCCAGACAATGTCTAAAACCTTTTTCAAATAAAAAAAAACTACTCAAATCTTTGGTGACGTTTACTGCTTGTGTTTGTTTTAGCTGACCCTGACAGAAATGTGGTGAGTCCTGAAAATGGCATGATTGTGTAACCTTACAAAGCACTGTTGGGTGTTATTTACTAAAGGCAAAGACACTTCGCACTACAAGTGCAGTTGAAACTGCACTTGTAGTGCAAAGTGGATTTTACCTTAGGAAATAACACCCATTATCACAGAAAAACACCAATTAGAGCAAAACAAAAGTGTTGGAGCGTTGAGACAATAATCCACACATTCTTGATTAACAATCTTTTTAATACCAGCACAATCACATGTGCATTTGGAAAAGGTTTTTAAAACAAACCAACATGTTTGTTGTATAACAATTTTTGGGGTCACATTAGAAAAAGTAGAAATGTCCATTTAAGATAAAACAGGCATGTTTAAAACCAACAAGAAAGACACAAATCTTGAACTTACAAAGTTCACATTTGGTAGAACTTGAAGGCAATATCAGACATGAGTATTTACAAACTGTGTTTAATATTGCGTTCAGATGGGGTGAAGTCACCCCAGGAAAAGCCAAATTTTGAAGATGCACACAAATTTACGAATGTCAACATGTGCTACCTGCCATCACGGGGGATCAAGGGACGTGTTTTGGGGGTGCAACCCCTTCCTCACAGCTACTTGATTATTGAGGAAGGGGTTGCACCCCCAAAACACGTCCATTGATCTCCCGTGATGGCAGATAGCACATGTTGACACACTGTGTGCATCTCCAAAATTTGGCTTTTCTCAAATTTTTCAAAAAATGTCAAAAATTTTTAGTTCACAAAAAAACAAAGGGATTTTGAGGGGTTTTAAACTCTCCCTAAAACATCAATGATGTTCTTCATTTTTTGAACATCATTGTTTTTTTTCTTGATGTTTTCCAAGTCCCTATTAAACCCCATGATCTCCCCGATCAGGATCTGTGCGCTTTCCGAGGTGAAAGGATCTGGATTCACAACATCACAATCACCTAAAAAGATAGAAACCAAAACACAACATGTATTATAAATATGCCGGCATCCATCTCCTACCTGAGCCTGTGGTCCCAGACACTCACCTGTTGTGGTGCCAATTTCCACCACATCTTCCTCCTCCTGCTGTGCTTGTTCTGGGTGAATTTCCCCTTCTTCCAGAGGTGGGGGGTCTCTGGTCTCCTCAGATGAGGGGTGTCCTCCGAGTCTTTTCTCCCCTATGTAAAAAAAAAATAGGTCTACTTAGCACACAGATATTGGATGGCAGAACTATAAATATGAAACATTGCTTTAAAGTGGGATACAATTGTCTGTTTTGGCAGAGTTCCAAGATGTTGCATTTTTCTTGTCCTTTGTCAAGCTTCAACACTTTACCTGTTTTGTACAAGCCTCACAGATGGAGACACCCCTATAATATACACTGGACCACCTGTGTGGGCCCCCTATTAAAAAGGGTGTTCTTGTGTCCCACACTAGTGCTCCAGCGTCCAGAGTGTAAACAGCTGCTGAGTGTTCTCTCCTTACACAAAATCTAGTTTGCATTTCATTCTAGTAACAAACGCATCTACACAACCAAATTAGTTTCACACAAGTAGGCCCTAAAAAATGTGGGCAAATGTATATGGCCAAAACAATGGTGTTTTATAGGCCGAAAGAAAAATGTTTGATACGAACAAATAATGTGCCCATGAACATGAAAGTTGACATTTTAAACTAGATAACAGTTCCTAAAAGCACATGGAGCAGCACGAACGTAATAAACACAAAAAGAATAGGAACACAGCACAACTACTTACTTTTTTGCAGCACTCTCCGGATCTTTCTGTACTGCTCGTGCTCTCTTAATTTTAGGTCCGACCACCACTTCCTGAGCTGATCTTTCAATCGTCGTATCCCGAAATTCCGGTGCAGACTTTTGACCACTTTCGCCATGATCTTGGCCTTTCTGACATTGGGGTTAGGGTAAGGTCCTTACTTCCCGTCATAGTCGGCCTTCTTCAGGATGTCGACCATCTCCAACATCTCCCCAAAGGACATATTTGATGCCTTAAATCGTCTCCTTCTGGATCGGGACGTTTCTGCCTCCGGGCTTTCCTCCTCCTCGTTGGTGTAATTATCAGACACCTGCTCTGACTCCGCCATGTGCTCTTCCCCACTGCGACGAACGAGAAGGGGCGGGGAATAGACTATAAAGAACGTCAGGGGTGGGCGGAGTTTCACGCATGCGCAGTGTCTATAAAGCGTAACACGCGTGCGTAGTACGTACGTTCTGTGAGCGGAGGAAGGAGTAACGGAGGCGCCGATCGTGATTGCCAAGGAAAGATTTAACATTGGGCCTATACTGCTTCTAGATTGAGGACTGTATTTGCACAAGTTTAGAAGACTTTAGGCTGACATTAGGGTTTGTCTTGTGTTGTGTCTTGCAGTGAAAATGGATATCTTGAAAGATAAGGACTTTATGCCAATCTTCATTGATATGTTCAGGGAGCTACCCTGTCTATGGGAGATAAACCACCCTGAATATAAGAACCAAACAAAGAGGAAGGCAGCGCTGGATAATTTGTTGGAATTTGTGAAGACAGTGATCCCCACGGCAGACATCACCTATTTGAAGATCCTAATTGGTGGCCTGAGGAGTACATATCTAAGGGAGCACAAGAAGGTCCAGTATTCCCAGAGATCAGGAGCTGTAGATGACATTTATGTCCCCAGGCTGTGGTACTATGACAGGCTGCATTTTCTGGCAGTTCAGACCGAACCCAGGCCAGCACTCTCCAATCTTCTTTCCATGCTTCCTTCCCCCCCAGCTGAGGCTTCTGACGCCCAACCTGGGCCTTCCAGGCAGCAACATGTGGAGGAACCCAGCTTGAGCCATGTATACCATTCCTCTAAATATTCATGGTTGTACAATCAATGATGTTAACTAGATGTTAGTTTGGAGTATTAATTTATGATTGTGATTGATGATGCAAAAAATAAAACCGTGTCCCTTTTTCATACACAGGGAAGTCTCAGCCAGGAGGTGGCCGGGCCAAGCAGGCTGCCCGATACCCAGGTCCTTCCCCTACATCTTCAAAGACAAAGTGGCAGGAAGAGAAGTAACCTGGAGGAGGCTGCCATAGGCCTCTTTTGGAAGGCTACAGAGGCCCTGAGAAGCCCCCACAGTGTGGAGGAGGACTTTGCTGGCATAACTGCCTGCAAAATGCTGCAGATGGAGGAGGGCCAACAACTCCTGTGTGAGTCCTTAATTTTGGAAGCTCTCAATAAGGAGTGTGGGGCCAAATAACATGTGCTACCCACATTTGTAACCTCACACATAGTCCTCCTCCTCCTCCAGGTCCTACTACTAATCCTCCTCCTCCTCCTCCAGGTCCTACTCCTCCTCCTGCCACATCTCCAACACCAGAGCCACAGCCGGGAAGGAAGCGTGGAAAGAAGACCAGAGAGTGATGACCCTGGGTCCAGTCTGGTCTGGCAAAAGATGCAGGCTCTTGTAGTACCACAGCCTGTCATATGCTGCTTTCATGATCTCTGGGACTTCTGGACCAGACTGCACTCCCTTAGATATGGACTCCTCAGGCCACCAATTTTGCAGTAAAAGAATTGATGTGTGCCCTGGGGGTCCATGGCTTCGCCAATTTATGATGTTTCTCCAGCGGATTTTTTGTTTCAATTATACTCGCCTATGTGTGTTTTCCTTAAAAAAGGACAGTTTGTTTGTGAGGATTCAGGTACATTTCAAAAATACAATGTGAAATTAACAAGGGACACCAACACCAAGCAATCTCCTTGAGATTAAATAATACAAGATAATAATGGTATTGTGGTAACTTGACACACAAAGCACACAAAAATATTATGGAGTAAAACTAAAAATAAAATAAAACAAAGATCAGCCTTGAAAAAAATACAAACCCAAAAATAAAAAAAACAGCCTTGAAAATAAATAAATAAATAAATAACACAAAAAAGAAATTTGGTCAGATGTGACAAATCAAAATATATTGAGGGAATCACGATAAATAATAAAGAAAGAAGTTTGTGAGAATATGAGCAGTAAAACTACTTCATTCTTCTCACATTATAAAGAAGAAGAGAGTGCGCTGTATTAAACCATTTTTTACATTGCAGCGTGACGAAAGTGCTGTATCCATTCCAAACGCTAATTTTACCAGACTGAGCTGTTCCGTCTCGGAATTTCTTCTGAGCATGCATGGCACTTTGTGCGTCGGAATTGTCCACACACGGTCAGAATTGACGCGATCAGATTTTGTTGTCGGAAAATTTTATAGTCTGCTCTCAAACTTTGTGTGTCGGAAAATCCGATGGAAAATGTCCGATGGAGCCCACACACGGTCGGAATTTCCGACAACACGCTCTGATCGCACATTTTCCGTCGGAATATCCGACCGTGTGTACGGGGCATAAGAATTGGTGCACACATACCTCTGTTCTGGGTAGCACCCTGACACCAGACAACCTTTGTTAGGTACTTTAGCATATTTAGTCCCCTTTATTTTGCTGTTACTTATTGTATAATTTGTAATATCTTTTTCAGTCAATATTTTTCTGTACCTTTTTTCTTTTTATTGTTTAAAATGATGATTAAAAAATGTTAATCTGACCCTCTAAATGCTCACACAGGGATAAACATGTATGCTTGGCTTTACTAATAATACACATTTAATGTCCATTTTTTTCTTCATTGGATGCGAGAATGTAGATCCTCTCTAGCAGGGACACAGACAGCAATACAAACCTGAAGAAGATCCTACGTGGTCCCCAATCTATTTGTAGTGCTCATCCCTGAAATGACCCACTGAATGACCCTGGAGTTCTTTCCCCAATAAGTGCACTAGTAGCCAGGCCAGTCTCAGTAACTCTCCTGACTCAATGATTAGTCTAGGGGTATTCTTTTTGATACTTTATTAAAAACTTGAACTTGGATAGGTGTAGGGCAGTAGTTCTCAACCCTGTCCTCAAGTACCTCCAACAGGCCATGTTTGCAGGTTTTCCTTTATCTTGCACAGGTGCTTTAAATTAGAGTCAATGGCTTGGTATCTTGGACAGCTATTTTATTTAAGAGAAATTTCGAAAACATGGTCTGTTTGGGGTACTTGAGGACAGGGTTGAGAACCACTGGAAGAACCAAGGGATACTCTAGTAATGTTAAGTAGTAACTTGAGGACACCTATGTTCTTCCTAAAGATTCTTAGCACAGTCCTTGCATCAGCGAATTTTAGGTTGAGCTACACAGGGACGCCATAAGCAGTGTCCACTTTTAGTACAGGCTAACTCTGATGCAAGAGGGATAGCAGCAGCACATAGTCACTGGGATCTCATTCACCGGCCTGCACTCACAAATGTCCTTGGATATAAAATGCCTCTTTCTAATATTTGCCAGACATTTCTCCCGTGAATTCTTCAGACCAGATCCCCAAAACAAAATCCCTCAGTCAGCTCCAGCAAAGTTTGGTAGAACAGGCTCCCCAATGAGCAAACAAAGAAGCATGGCTGGACCGCCCAGAAAGGCAGCAGCCCTTCAGGCTGGGATCTTCTCCTTCTGCACAAGAACCCCTCTGTTCCAAGCCGCAAGCTATTTATGCTCAATCCTAGCCACCTAGTGGGCACCCTCCCCCAGGGAATGGCTTGGACTACATAAATATTTAGACCGGAGATCTGACTCTCCTGACACACTACTTTCCAGAACCATGCAGAAAATGGGACAAGCAGTCCAATCCACAGCCAGTAAAACCCTGAGCAGAACAGAGCAATAACAAGCAAACTCCACTGATTACAGGAGAGCAAAAGGACTACAATTACCTAACCTAGATAGCACCTAACCAGGAGGAAGCTGCATATCCAAAACCAAAAAGGAAAAATGTAGATACACCTAATTTTTTTTACCTCACTGTAGGTGTTAAAAGTATGCTTTTGTATCATCCTTTTTGCAAGATAACATCTCTTTCTAGATAGTACCTAATTAGGAGGAAGCTGCATATCTAAAACCAGAAAGGAAAAATGTAGATACACTTAATTTGTTTTTTCTACAGAAAAAAAGCTACTGTACACTAAGATATGTATCTTTTTTTACCTCACTGTAGGTGTTAAAATTAACCCTTTTTGTCATCCTTTTTGCAAGATATTTTTTTAACCTTTCCTTGCTGTTCAACTCTTCACATCAACATACATCCGCAGATAAAATCCCAGGGAGCGCACACTCTTTACAGTCTGTCCTAGGAATAAACGTGAGGCTTCTAATCAAGCTTTTCTTTTGCTTTCAAGGTAAGTAGCAAAACGAAGCTTAAATTATTATTAATTTTGCAGTATAGTGTTTTATATAGGTGGAAGTAGAAGAAGGTCCCCTTAAGTGTAGCAGGAGGTCACACAAAAATAGCATTCCCAAATTGGATGTTATGCAATGTTCAAAAGCTAAATTAAAAGATAAGTATTGTTATCCTTTTTTTTTTTTAGCTTCATCATATTCCTTGTGAGCTGCAAATACATAAAAATATTTCCAGCCCTCTGAGAAATGCACCCTTTCTATTAAAATCAAAGTAAATACCTATGGGAGGGGGATCTGGAAGGTATACACCTCCTTTCCTTCTCCTTTGCTTGATTGATGTTGGCTCTGGGCTATCTGCTCTTGCTTTACCTCCCTCCTCCTTTTACACAGCACAGTGCCCAGATCGATTCTCTTACAGACAGCCATATCTGCACACTGTGTAGCTGCCTGCTATGCTGCAGTTCTGACCTGTGAAGTATAGCAGCATAGCAGGCTGCTACACAGTGTGCGGATAGAGGCTTTCTGTAAGAGACTTGATCTGAGCTGTGTGCTGCATGAGAGGAGGAGGCTGGGAAAGGAGGGGGAAAGGAGCTGTGCAGCTTGTGCTCAGATGGTGTGCAGTACAGGGATGTGAGATGGAGCCCAACGAGCACGGCTTCCATGGAGAGTGGGGGCACAACTAAAATTTGGGGGGAGAGTGGCACAGCCCTCCCCAACACTTCCCCCTAGATCCAACCATGTCTATACCACTTATGTATTTTCCTCTATGCACAGGAATTGCACAGTGCCTGAACTTGTTTACTGTTCAGGTGTGTGTCTGTTCAGTAGGTTCGGCCACATCTCCCAGTGGAGGAGGACAGAAAGAGGGGTGGATTGCTGAAGTGCGTGATAGATGACGTTCCCCTGCTGGAAAAACAAAAGGAGAGAGGAACTAAGTAACAGCTGATTCATGATTGTGGCAATATTTGTTAATTATTTAACCTATCCCATTCTTTGCTTTTAACCACTTTCCGACCAGCACATGTACATATATGTTGGCAGCCCTGCGCAAAACGACGTACAGGTTTTAGAGCCTTAGCAAGGCTAAGGATGGGGGACCCAATGACCGCTGGCCACCCGCGATCTCGGACACGAGAGATGGAATGGAGATATGTGTGTGTGAACACACAAATCCCGGTTCTGTCAGGAGAGGAGAGACAGATCGTGTGTTCAAATTAATTAGGAACAGCGATATGTCTCCTCCCATCCACCCACAGTTGGAACACACACTGAGGGAACACATTTAACTCCTTGATCGCCCTCTATGTTAACCCCTTCCCTGCCAGTGACATTTATACAGTAATCATTGGCTATTTTTAGCTCTGATCGCTGTATAAATGTCACTGGTCCCAAAATAGTGTCAAAAGTGTCCGATCTGTCCGCCGCAATCCCAATAAAAATTGTTGATCAGCGCCATTACTAGTAAGAAATAAATAAATAAGTAAAAATGCCATAAATCTATCCCCTATTTTGTAGACGTTATAACTTTTGCGCAAACCAATCAATATACGCTGTAAAGTCTCTTTTTTTTTTTTTTAAATAAAATAACAAATGTGTTATACTTACCTTTTATGTGCAGTGAATTTGCACAGGCCAGCCCGGATCCCACTCTTTTCGGGTCCCTCTTTGCTGCTCTTGGCCCCTCCTTCTTTTGAGTGCCCCCACAACAAGCGGCTTGCTATGGGGGCACCTGAGCTGATCTGCACCTCCTTGTGTCCATTCATGCACAGAGCTGCCATTCAGCCACTCCCCCTCTCTCTCATGATTGGCTAACTGACTTTGACAACCATGGGAGCTAATGGTGCCGCTGCTGTGTCTAGGCCAATCAGGAGGCGAGTGCCAAGGGGACTTGTGGACATCACTGGACAGAGATGGGGCTCAGGTAAGTAGGGGGACTGAGGGGGGCTGCTGCACACAGAAGGCTTTTCATCTTAATGCATAGAATGCATTAAGATAAAAACCTTCTGCCTTTACAACTCCTTTAAGATAAAAAGCCTTTTTTTTTTTTTTAGAGGCACATGATTAGAGCCGAGGCTCTAATTGGCTTCAAAAAAGGGTGGGCTTGGGGCACAGAGCATTAATGTCTCTTGCGAAAGAAGGTGTAAAACCCAGGAATATCTACAGAAGACTTCAAGTACAGTACGGCGATGAGATGCTCAGCCGCAGTAAGACATTTGAATGGTGTAAATGTTTCAAAGATGGCCATACATCCATCAGTGATGATCCAAGGCTGTAGTGGTTTCCAACCCACAGCAGTCATTCCTGTGAACAGTCAGCATGTGGAATGCCTGATACTGGAAAATTGATGCATAACATGTTGTATTATTGCACAAGAGACTAAACTTTCTGTGGCAAAAAGAAAGCAGGCTGTGCTAGGATGGTTCAGGCGTATTGACAAATCTTTCTATGCCGAAGATTTCCAAGCATTAGTTATACGCTGGGATACATGTATAAATGTAGCAGAGGAGTAAGTTGAAAAATGCAGTTTCCACTCTTTGAAATTTGTTCTTTTATTATATGAACTTAAAATTCCCGGTTTGACTTGTTTTAAACATGTCTGACGTGGCAGTGAGTGTCACAGATATATTCTAAAGGTCATAATTGTTACAGATTATACAGTGCCTGCTTCCATTAAAGCAAGTGGAGGCAGCTATTGTTTATAAAAGGTTACCTTTGGAGTTAACCAACCTCAGTGATGATCATGCTCAGTCTGCTGGGGCTAAGGTTCAAGCCTTGCAAACTGGAAAATCCCTGTGCATGGTGAGACTGCAAGTGCCATTGTCACAAAGGGATAAACATATATGCTTGGCTTGAATAATAATACACATTTAGGACCCAACTCAATCCAATTTCTGTTCTTTATAGGACAGTGAGGGGGACTGTATAGATCCTCTCCAACAGGACACAGACAACAATACTAACCGAAAGAAGATCCTAAATCAGTAATGGCAAACCTGTGGCACGCGTGCCACAGCTAGCATGCAGAGCCCTCTATATGAGCATGCCAGCTATACTGAGAACTTCCCACTGCCTCCACTGCCTGCGCTCTCCCCCCGCCGAAGCTGCGGGAGTGAGAAGTGCAGCGGCGCTGTGACAAGGGGAGAAGCGAGTGTGGACTCTCAGTGAATTTCCCCCACTCGCCCCTCTTCTTCTGTCAAGCAGCGCTGGGCAGGAACACAACGGCACTTGCAGAGATCGCCGCCTGCTCTGATTCCTCCTGCCTCCCCATTGGCTGCAGCCAGGGACCAATGAGGAGCCAGGACAAGTGCACCATGGGACATGTAGTCCCTGGAAGACTATGGGTCCAATTTAATGTCCAGCCCAGCATTACCACCAGGAGAGAGAGAGAGTCATTGCTGCATAGGAGAGATACTGGAGCAGCATGTGGGTGTCGCCACAGGCAACCGAGAGTGAGAGGACATCTGTTCAGAGGAAGCGTTGTTGCTGTGTCGGTGGGATTGGTGAGAGGCCCTTGTGTCCATTATCTGTGGATACTACTAATTATAGTGTTGGCACTATAAAAAAAAATGGTTTTGTGTTGCAGTTTGGGCACTCGGGCTCAAAAAGGTTCGCCATCACTGTTCTAAATGTTCCCCAATCTATCAAAAACCAAAAAGGAAAAAAATAGAGATTTCTGTAGCACTACTCCAGCAAGGGCCGCTGACTTGTGTGGCTAATTTCATTCCACTTGCTCAGAAACATTCTAGGGGTTTCCTTCATAAAGATTATTGCAGATTAGCTTGGATGGGGTTTAGGGAGCTGTGGTATACTCCAAAACACTAAAACAGAAATGTGAGGACATTCTCTTCTTGGCAACAGCTTCTCAGAACAATCTCTTCAGCAGGGATGAGCTTCGAGTTCGAGTCGAACGTAAGTTTGACCATTCATCAAATTATGAATATTATGGGCCGTTCGCACCAAAATCGCCCATATTCGCCCATAATTCACTGCGGCATCGCAGTGCATTGCTGGCTGATGATTGGCCAAGCATGCACTATGACCCGCATGCTTTGGCCAATCACAGCGCGGTAAGAACGGAGAGCCGTAATTGGCCAAAGGCAGGGTGGCTTTGGTCAATTATGCCTCAGGGAATTTAGTACATGCCCCACACTATATAAGGCCGCCTGGAAGTCAGCCTTGTGTAGTGTGTTCCGGCGTGCTGAGAGAGAGAGAGAGAGAGAGAAGGAGAGAGAGAGAAAGTGTCATTTCATTTGAGTTAGATAGAGCAGGTAGGCGAGTCAGTTAGCTGCAGTCAGTGTATTTAGTATATATATGCATCCCAGGTGTTGTGTGTGTGTGTGTATATGTATGTATGTACATATATATATATATATATATATATATATATATATATATATATATACTGTATTCAGTTTAGCTAGATCCGTTCCTGTTATTCTCTTCCTAATATACTTACAGGCAGGCAGCTGCAGTATTTTCAGTCAGTGTACTGTATCCTGTGCACAGTGTGAAACTAAAGCTAACTGCAGACAATTGCTGGTGTTCTCTTCCTAATAATACCACAGGCAGGCAGCTGCAGTATTTTCAGTCAGTGTACTGTATCCTGTGCACAGTGTGAAACTAAAGCTAACTGCAGACAATTGCTGGTGTTCTCTTCCTAATAATACCACAGGCAGGCAGCTGCAGTATTTTCAGTCAGTGTACTGTATCCTGTGCACAGCGTGAAACTAAAGCTAACTGCAGACAATTACTGGTGTTCTCTTCCTAATAATACCACAGGCAGGCAGCTTCAGTATTTTCAGTCAGTGTACTGTATCCTGTATTCAGCTAGCTGCAGTATAATCAGTATATATATATATATATATATATATATATATATATATATATATATATATATACATCTCACTGCAGGCCATTCCTTGTGTACCTATTCCAATACATCAAAGACAGTATGTCTGGAAGGCCAACAAGGAGAGGCAGACAGTCACAGGCCAATAAAAGAGGGCAAGCAGGCATCAGCACGTGGCTGTGGGGCACGCTTGTCCTTTTTCTCGGCAGCTGGCCGTGTTGAGCCACAACATGCCGAAGAGTTGGTAGAGTGGATGACCAAGCCGTCCTCATCCTCCTCATCCTCTGTCACCCAGGCTACCTTGGCTGCCAATGCAGGTGCCAAAGCAGCCTATTCCTTGGACTCAAGGTCATCATCAGTTACTCCTTCCCTAGCCCCACCGGAGGAGTCCCCCGAACTGTTTGACCACAGTGTCAGGTAAATTCTGCAGGAGGATGCGCAGCGTTTTGAAGGCTCCAATGATGGTACCCAGCTTAAGGAAGGCAGTAACGTGAGCCCAGAGAGAGGGGTTGCCCAAGAAGGACAACAAATTGGCAGTCATGTTCCCCCAGCTGCAGCATACTGCCAGGTTTCCTCCAGTGATGAGGAGGGAGGGGATGATGAGCTCACTGACTCTACGTGGGTACCTGATAGGAGAGAGGAGGAAGAAGCGGAGGAGGAAGAAGAGGAGGTACATCTCCAATGAGGCAGGATGCCCTCCAGAGGCCAGCTTAAGGGCAGTCAACCGACTGCATCACACCACAGAGCTCCGCAAGTGCAGGGCACAGGTGACTCCGCACGTTATTCCAAAAGTTCTTTAGTGTGGGCCTTTTTTGAGACGTGTGCAGCAGATCGCTATTTGCAACATATGTCTGAAGGGTATCAAGCGTGGAATAGACAGCAAGCGCTGGGCGCCACATGCTTAATCAGACATATGTCGAGCTCCCATGCAGCCCGTTGGCAACACTACCTAAAAGACCCACACCAAAGAACAAAGCAGACCTCTCCTTGCTCCTCATCAGCTGGAATCTCCAACTCCACTTTACCTTCAGTCCTCTCAGAAACCTGCACTGAGAGGAATGAAGGTGTAAAATTTGGTGTGCCACTGCCAAGTACTTGCGGGAAATCTGCTATCGGTACACCAACGTCCAATTCTAGCAGGCAGATTTCCCTACCCCAGTTGCTCCACCGGCGAAAGAAGTTCGCTCCCAGCCATCCACATGCCCAGCGGTAGAATGCTAGCTTGGCTAAATTGCTAGCTCTTCAACTTTTGCCTTTTCAGTTGGTAGACTCTGCCCCCTTCCGTGACTTTGTAGAATGTGCGGTACCTCAGTGGCAGGTTCCCAAACGCCACTTTTTTTCACGGAAGGCGATTCCGGCTCTCTCTACCGGCATGTGGAAGGCAATGTCCATGCCTCGCTGGATAGGGCAGTCAGTGCTAAGCTGCATATTACTGCTGACTCATGGTCCAGCAGGCATGGACAGGGATGCATGCAATGTCTTTTCATCATTTGAGGAGGCCATGAGGATGGTGAGCAGTGACAGTGCATGCATCAGTGATACTGTCCCTCTTGTCCTCCTGTTGGAGCACACGCTGCGTGGAATAATGGACAGGGCACTTGAGGCAGAACAGAGGCAGGAAGAGGAGGACTTCCTTACCTCTCAAGGCCCCCTTTATCCAGACAGTGTTCCTGCGTGCCCGCCGATCACACATGAAGAGGAGGAGGAGGATTGTGTCAGCATGGAGGTGGAGCCTAGCACTCATCAGCAGCAGCCTTCAAGGGATCATGTACAGTCCGAAGAAACCCATGGACTTGTATGTGGCTGGGAGGAGGTGGATGTGGATCATGTCGTCCTTAGTGACCCAGAGGACTCCAGACCAAATGCCTCAGCAAACCTACGCTGCATGGCCTCCCTGATCCTGCAAAGCCTGTGGAAGGATCCTTGTATTTGTGGTATCAAGGAGAGGGATCATTACTGGCGGGCAACCCTCCTTGACCCACGTTACAAGGGTAAGGTTGCTGACCTTATCTTGCCGTCGCAAAGGGAGCAGAGGATGAAACATCTTCGGGAGGCCTTGCAGAAAGGTTTGTGCAACGCATTTTCAGAGCCTGGGAAGTTACAATTTCCTGGTCCTCCTGGACAACATGTTGCTGAGGCTTCTTTCAGTCACAGAAGGAGCGGTGGAGAAGGTGGCCGCCTGACCGATGCGTTCAGACAATTTTTTAGTCCGCAGCCCCAAGGTACTGTATGATCGGTTCCAGCAACCATCGCCAGCGTCTGATCCACATGGTGCAGGAATACCTAGGGGCAAGATCAGACTTAAGCACCTTTCCCACCGAAAATCCTCTGGGTTACTGGGTCTTGAGGATGGATCACTGGCTGGAGCTTGCACAGTATGCAATTGAGCTACTGGCCTGTCCTGCATCCAGTGTTCTTTCAGAATGCACATTTAGTGCTGCTGGAGGCTTTGTAACCGATCACAGGGTGCACCTGTCCACCAAATCGGTCAATCAGCTGACCTTCATAAAAATGAATCAGTCTTGGATCACCAGCTACCAATTGATTGTAACCGATTGATTGATTTTGTGAGATCCCTTCAAGACTGCCTATGCTGATGCTGAGTGACTATCCTGTTATGCTGAGTGACTATCCTCTTCCTCCTCAATGTTAATGCTGATAGCCTGTAAGAACATTTTTGGCTCTGGGCACCGCCACCAGTGGCTAAGGCCCAATTTTTCTGCCCCTGTTTAACAGGGGCGTGTAATTACAATTTTTGATACAATACTTTGCAGCAGGGCTCATTCCTGCGCTCCAACTAGAGTATCTGTGAGGAGTTGCAGTGTTGTGGCACCAGCACCAGTGGCTAAGGCCCAATTTTTCAGCCCCTGTTTAACAGGGGCATGTAATTACAATTCTTGATCTAATATTTCACAGCAGGGCCCGTTCCTGTGCCCACCAAGAGTAACTGTGAAGCCTTACAGTGTTGTGGCAACACCACCACACCGTTCACCACTTAAGGCCCAATTTTTCTGACCCTGTTCAACAGGGGCATGTAATTACTATTCTTGATCTAATATTTCACAGCGGGGCCTGTTCTTGAGCTCACCAAGAGCCTAAGGCCCAAATTTCTGCAGAGTAAATAGGGCAGGCCCCTACTTTCAAACATCCAACTTACAAACGACTCCTACTTGCAAACGGAAGGAGACAACAGGAAGTGAGAGGAAATCTACCCCTAGGAAGGGAAATTCTCTCCTGTAAGAGTTCCTTGTTGCACTAAAAACCCCAAATTTTCAAAATCCAATTGTCATTGGGACAGAAAGTGAGGTGAAATCTTCTGAACAGGTGCACAGACAGCAAAACAAATGTTACAGGGGTGATAATCCTTCCCTATGTTTTCCAAAAAGCTTAAAAATACATTTTTTAGCTGGAGCTACACGTAAAAAATGTACCAGTTCAAAATTACAAACAGATTCCACTTAAGAACAAACCTACAGTCCCTGTCTTGTTTGCACCGCCTGTATACTGCTGTTCAGAGTATATAAGGCCTGGGGGCCCCACGCCTTTCCTTTTTTTTATTTGGGTGCGGGGTTCCCCTTAATATCCATACAAGACCTAAAGGGGTTGGTAATGGGCTGGGGGGGTGTTTCTCAATGATTTTCATCCATATTGCCAGGACCAGACATGACATTAAAGCCGCAAGCAGTTTTAAATGACTTTTTTACCTTTAGAAATGTCATTTTGAGCAGGAACTGTTCTAAACACTGGAAACGCGCCACTTTACAGGCATACTATAGACACCCCCAAGCACGATATTTAAAGGAATATTTTACTTAAATTTTTTTACTTTAAGCATCATTAAAATCACTGCTCCCGAAAAAACATCCGTTTTTAAAACTTTTTTTTGCATTGATACATGTACCCTGGGCAGGACCCGGGTCCCCAAACCCTATTAAGGATAATAACTTGCATATTAGCCTTTAAAATTTGCATTTTTGATTTCTCATTTTCGAGTCCCATAGACTTTAACGGGGTTCGAAAGTTTGTGCGAACTTTCGGTCCGTTCGAATGTTCTGATGTGAACCGAACCGGGGGGGGGGGGTGTTCGGCTCATCCCTACCCTTCAGCAATAAGTCAGAAAATAAGCAGCACTGGGACACCATTATCAATGTCCAAGGCCAGGGAAGCCTTAAACTTAACATAGCAGGGGTTAGCAACAGCAACAGTCACTGAGATCCTTCGCCCTTAGGTCTGTACTCAGTGTCCCCAGGGCTGGGATGTCTTCCTTAAACTCAGGCAGACAGACTCCTCTGTAAAGTTCCCAGATCAGATCCCCAAGGGCACCCCTCTTTTGGCTCCGGAAGGACTTGTAGCAGGATAGGCCCCCCAGCTAAGCGCAGCTTGGATGTCGACGAGAATCCTTAGCAGGATGGGCAGGTAGGGCTGATGGACATTCTGACAGGGAACCTCTCCTCCTAGCAAAATAAACATGCTTTTTTGGGCCACAACTTATTTATTCACCATCTGGACACAGTTCCCCAGGGATTGACTGGAGCTGCATAAATATTCAGGCTGCTTATTTGACTCTATGTTCTTGAAATCTCACAAAAAAATGGGGAAGCAATCAAACTTGCATCCTGCAAAGCCCAGAGCAGCCTAAAGCCAGCCATAGATGGAGCGAATATCTTCCTGCAACCTTGATTCCCCCGTCAACACAGTGTTGATAGTTGAATCCCTCCTGCCGAGCCATTGTGTTCTCCCGGTGGGGTAAGCTGTCCCCACGGGGAGAACAGTGATTTTTGCTAGCGGCTATAACAGCCACTAGTACAGCAACAGCAGGCTGGTTGTACCCAAGTTGATCGATTGTTCAACTTGGGTACATTCATCCTGCCCATACATGGTTCGATTCTCGACTGGTTCCTGCTGAACTGGTCGAGATTCTTTGGCCAGCTTATAACATGCCGCTCTGCTGATTACAGGAGTGTCACAGAGTTAAATTTTTCTATCCAAACATAGCAGCCTATCTAGGAGGGTGCTACACTTCAATTTATATTTCTACAGAAAAGTAGTGACTGTACATTAAGAAATGTTTCTTTTTACCACACTTTTGGCTTTAAAATCACACTTTTTTTTTAACATCCTTTTCAAACGATAACATCTATGTCTTCCTTCTTTTTTTTTACCCTCCCTTTTGCAATTCAGCTCACTTCCTTTTTCTTTACATCAACCTACATCTCTCAGATAATACAAATGAGAAGAGAAACACAGGCACCACTAGGTTAGAACTGTAAACATGGCGGTTAAGGAAGTAAGGCACGAGTCCATCCACACTGGCATGGCGTTCACTGCAGAGCGGCGTTCTGAACAGCTGATTTTTCTGCCTGTGGGGAAGAAATCCTAGCCAGCAGGATCTCTGGGACCACGGCGATGAAACCAAGGCTTGATTCAGGCCGATGGTGAGGGCTGGAACGCGGCACCGGGCGTGATGATGTCACTGGTGGGTTGCAATGGTGTTTTGGAGCATTGCAAACATGGAGAAACTGCAGCCATAAGATTGCATCCCTAGGGATTTGATCTGGGAGATGAGGGGGGTTTTGGAAGGCGATGAACTCTGTCCAGTGTTACATCCAAATCAGATGCTTCATGAAGTATATCTTTAAACATAACGGTGACATAGGAGCACAAATCCACTTGTGCAATTGATTTAGGGATCCCCCTTATTTTCAGGCTGTTTCTTCTAGACCTTTCCTCAATGTCTGCTATCTTAGCTTTGACAAATTCCATTTCCTCATCTTTCCCCCCAGAGTCATCCACAAGGTCATTGATGGTGGTGGCAAACTCCCCCATTTTATTTTATATGTGATCTACGCTGGCTTCAACATCTTTTGGCTCTTAGTTAAACTTATACATACAGGACATCAGATCTGCCTGGTGGGAGCTTCTTAGTGACATCTACAGGTCTTTCATGACTGTGTCTAATATTGGTTGAAGTTGGGAACTCCTTAATAGTCAGGCAGTTCCCTTATATTTTCCCCAGAGTCTGCAGTGTAGCTCACCTCATGGTCTCTGCTCTGCTTGTCCATCCTGAATCTGGACTTCGCTGGCTGGGACATGAGAGCCCTGTTGGGAGGACCATGGGGCTGCTCTAGAGGCTGTCCCCTGCACGGCCGGAGCTTCTCTTTTAAGCGTCCATCTTGGTCCGTGGCTAGCTCCGTCTCCCCAACTATTTTATTAATCTGGAGGGAAATGCAGTTACAATTTTTACATAGAGTGTATTATGCCTTTAATATACCCATTCAACAACCTACTTGCATCAACTATCCTATTAAATGCCCAAAGTGAAGGGGCGTGTCCAGGATGGTGCTGGGAGCAGGCGTGTAGTGTCTGAGCTCCTGGGCACCGGCTTTAGACTCGGCTTTTATCTGGTGCAGACTCACCTATAACGACAGACCTGTGTCCCCCCTGCCTCAGTGTCTCCTTCAGGGTATGCATAGGCGACGATCGCAGGCAAATTCCCTCCACACACACGGCCACAACACCTAGCACCGTGGGTAAGGCCACAGCCGAAGCCTCGCCTAAATCCTCGGCCCGCATGGAGACCCAGCCTGAGGAGCCCGAACGGCTGCCTGCCACGGTGGCGGACTTTAAAGCAGTCATGCAGGCGATCACTACCTTGACCGATAAGGTGGACCACATACAGGCTAATGTGGAATTAATTTGCAAGGACTATGACTCCTTCAGTGGCCGGATGACAGAGGTGGAACAGAGGGTCTCTCAGATCGAAGACAAGGTACGTGACCATGGGTCTGATCTACACACCCTAAAAATGTTAAGGCATTGAATGCTTGGACTGAAGATGCCGAAAACCGTAACAGGAGAAATAATTTGCGCATCTTGAGCCTCCCTGAGGGGGCTGAGGGTGCTTCTGCTCGCATTTCTCCATTTTTTACTGTGGAGTGAGCTCACCGCATACCCTCCATTAGGGGGCCCCAGGGAGCACCACCTTGCACTTTCATCTTTAAACCGCTCCATTTCCATGAATGGGACCTGGTGGTGAGGGAGGCAAGATCCCAAGGAGAACTGCGCTTTGAAAATGCCAAGCTCCTGATTTTTCAGGATTATTCGCTGGAAACACAGAGGCAATGACGAGGTGAGAGCTAGACTCCACTCCAAGAGTGTAAAATACAGCACGTTATTTCCAGCCAGGCTGTGTGTGGAAGATGGTGAGTCGGTCCGGTTTTTTACATCCCCTGAGGAGGCCTCACCCTGGCTTGACACCCTGCCTCGACGCTGACCATTGCTGATGGCTGATCTTCTAACTAAGCGGCGGATATCAAGTGCCTCCTACGCCTACGCTCCTATCACACTGGCTACTGTCTGGCTACTTAATTACCATACTTCCTATCGCCAGTTCATGACGGGTCCCATGGTTCTCTTTGGGGAAGGAGATGTTGTTTTGTTACCCCCTGACACTTTCTTTGTTACTCCTACCTGGATATCAGACTATCCACTGCCCCCTCCCCCTTTCTCCTATGGCCTGTGTCATTACACCTACTGCACTATGCAGCTATGATGCTCAAGTTTGTACCTCCAGCAGCTGCTGGGAGACTGCACCCACATTTCTGATCCAGTCCAGAACTGTGTGCTAAATGTGTGTTGACTGCCGGACTGTGGATGCCGTTCTTCCCCCCTTGAAGGAGTTTCTGCCTCTGTTTTGGGTTGGGTTATTAAGCCTCCCCAGGATTGGGGTTGGGGTTTGTGGGGTGGGGGGGGGGGGGGATTGGTTGGGTCTGTTTTGTTGCACTTTTCTCTTTTATTTTAACTTTACAAGCAATGACAACTTTATATCTCAGGATCCCATGTTTTGCATGAACTGTTGTATGCGGTGGTCTGGGTTCTGCTCCTGGGCCCCTTTTGGATATCCTTGCCTAGTTCTGTAATGCCTAGTGCCTATGGCTGACTGTAATATAGTGTCTTGGAATGCCAGGGGGCTGAACTCCTCCGTGAAGAGGTCCCCGGTTTTTCAATTTTTTAATTCCTGTCGTTCCCAGATTTGTATTTTACAAGAGACTCATTTTTTTTAATCCAACAAGATTTTATTGAGTTTGCAGGAAGGACAATACAAACATTGTAAGCAGAGTTACATAGCTCCTCTTCTACAATACATAATCCAGTAAACAATCAACCGTCTCGATATAACATGGCTAAGACCTTGTTCCAGTCACAGTCAACCTCCATCCATGTCTCATCCGGCATTGATTCCTAGCAGCCTGTCATATACCAACTCCATAGGTGCTAATCCCGGTACATCCAACCATGGACCCCATATTTTTTCATATTTTGGCATGCTACCTCTACGTTGATAAATCAACTTTTCCATTTTTAGAGTTGTGTTAATATTATCCGTCCACTCCTTAATAGTCGGGGGCCTATCAGACTTCCAGTGAGTCATAATCAACCTTCTGGCCTGGAAAAGTACTCTATGCACAGCCTCTCTGGTGTGTCCTTCCCATTCGTATTCCTCCAAAGCCCCCAAGAGACACGCTCTAGGGTCTTGTGGAAGATTCACATTAAAAATTGAGTTAATGTTTTGCACCACTCCTGCCCAATACATGTGTAGCTTGGGGCACCTCCACAGCATGTGTATAGGGTCTCCATGCTCACGTTTACATCTGGTACACGTTGGTTCCGCCTGCCTGTTCATTAAATGTAATCTGTGTGGAGTGTAATATGTTCTCAGTAATATATATAGTTGGGTGAGTTTTTGTGACACATTGAGTGAACATTGGTTCACTGCCTGAAAGATCTCCTCCCACTGATCCCCGTCTAGTTGTCCCACCTCTGTTTCCCATTTCTCTCTAACCCTCAAGGGATGGTGTCTCATCACGGACTGTAGCAGGATGGCATAGCATTGAGAAATAAATCCTTTAGATGAGACAGCATCCCTCAGTAGGTTGAATACCGGGGTTGGGGACAAATGCCACTCCGAAGAGCGGCTCTGTGTGTGTATTGCATGTTTGAGCTGCACATAGTAGAATAACATTGAGGCTGGCAGATTATACGTTTCCTTTAAGTTTGCAAATGTTCGTAGTACTCCATCCCTGAATATTTGCTTGATATGAGTGACTCCAAACTGCTTCCAACGAGCTCCGCATTGTAATTTAGCTAGTTCCCCATATGTTTCATTGTGCAAAATAGGACTATATTCCGTATATCCATCAGCATTCTGGAGATATTTGGACTTATTCCACACTTTTTGAATCAGACTAAACGTTGGGTATTTTTTATGTGGTTTAGTGAAGGCTAAAGCCTCTAAAGCCATATGAATCGGTCCCTTACCTACTGTATGAATCATTAGCCTGTGGGATGAGTTTTGTGACGGGACAAATGTACCAATCAGGTGCTGTAATTGGGAGGCCAGGTAATACAACCATGGGTTGGGCAATGCCAGTCCACCACAGTCCTTGGGTCTCTGTAGGTGTTCTAATTTTATCCGGGCGGGACCATTTTTCCAAATAAGAGTTCGGAAAATGGCATTGACTATATGAAATATTTTTAAGGGGATAACCATAGGGGTGTTATGCAGAAAATAGAGTAACTGAGGCATAAGAATCATTTTTATTAAATTTACTCTACCTGCTACCGACATTAACAGAGAGTTCCAGGTCTTAATTTTGTCTCGGAAGCTTTGTAGGAGTGGAAGTATATTTAAATGTATAAAGTCCCGGGGCTGGGACGTAATTTGAATCCCTAGATATTTGAAGGAAGTAGTAATCGGAATTGGGCAAGTGGCGCACACCTCCTGTGTTTCATCTCCATCCAATAAAAGAAGGGCAGACTTTGACCAATTTATGAGGAGGCCAGAAAACTTCCCAAATTTAGATATGGTCGACATGGCCTCCTGAAGGGAGGGGCCAGTATCACCAAGTAGGAGCATGGTGTCATCGGCATACAACATAATTTTTTCCTGCATGTCACCATAGCAGAAGCCTGTAATGCCCCGATTTGCCCTGATTCTGATCGCCAATGGTTCAATAGCCAGCGTGAAGAGGAGAGGGGACAGGGGACATCCCTGTCTCGTACCTCTCCTCAACGCGAAGCTCGGGGACAGAAAGCCAGACACCCTCACAGTAGCCTCAGGCTGACTATAAAGGAGCTTAACCCAAGAGACATATTGTGGACCAAATCCAAAATTCCGCAAGACCGACCACAGATAGTCCCAGTCTATGCTATCAAATGCCTTAGTGGCATCCAAAAACAGCAAGGCCCTGGAACCCATGTTGTCTGCTTTGGATTGCATATTAAGGAATAGCCTTCTCAAATTAACCGCAGTTGATTTATTGGGCATGAAGCCAGCCTGGTCTCCATGTACAATTGAAGTAATAACTCCATTTAATCTAATGGCCAGAGCTTTAGCTAATATTTTCACGTCACTCTGTAACAGAGATCGGGCGATATGCCCCCGGGTCTACTGGATCTTTACCAGGTTTAAGTAGCAAAACAATATTAGCCCTAGACATTGATATTGGTAGGCGTCCCTCCTCTCGGGCTCTATTAAAGACCTTAAGCAATTGGGGTAGTAGTTCAGTAGGATACTGTTTATATATCTCTATGGGAATTCCATCTTCCCCTGGCGCTTTGCAGTTAGGAAAGGATCCAACCTCAGTCTGTAGTTCTTCCACTGTAAGGGGGTTCTCCAAGAGGACCCTCTGATCTGTGTTTAATTTGGGGAAATCTATCTGTCCTAAGTATTGTTCTAACTCCTCAGGTGTGTAAGCTGTACCCGGCTTATATAAGTCTTCATAATAAGTAGATAGTTCCTGCAGCACCTTCTCAGGCGTATTAACTATGTTACCCGTCTTAGTCCTAATAGCACCTATGGTTGGGGACTTCTGATATGAATTTGCGATTCTCGCCAGTATGCGGCCTGTTTTCTCGCCCTCCTCAAAAAAAGCTTGTTTTGCAAAGAATCTCTTCTTGTCGGCCGACGAGGATAGCAGTTGACAATATGCAGACAAAGCTGCCTGCCATGCCTCCTTGGTCGAATCAGAAGGATCCGCGACATACAATTGTTCCATCTCTTGTACTTTAGCTTCAAGTTCATTTTTAAGAGCAGATGAGTCTTGTTTAACCTTATTCATTTCAGCGATTAATACACCCCTCAGATATGCCTTAAAGGCATCCCACTGCCCAACCAACGAGTCATTTGGATCCTGGGTGCGGAAAAACTCACACATGCTCCCTACTATCCCCTCATGTGAGCGGAATAGTTTCAACCAGAAAGAGTTAAATTTCCAGGGGGCTTTGGGTAATGTAACTATTGGGGCAATTATGAGCCGTATAACCACTGGAGAGTGGTCAGATACACAGCGAGGCCTATGTATCATATCAGAAATAAACGGGAGCATGTTTAAGCTGCACACCCCCAGGTCAATTCTAGACAAACAGCCATGGGTTTTAGAAAAACATGTGAATTGTCTAACTCCTGGATTCCTGTGTCTCCAGATATCCACCCAGCCCACCTCTTGCAACAACCGCGCCAGGGGGGTATCCCTGGAGAGGGCAGAGGCTCCGGGTCCCGGGTGTCTATCTTCAACTGTATTTAGACAGCAGTTAAAGTCCCCCGTTACCAACAGCGGTGCGTCAGGCCTGCCACCCAGAAATGTTAGCAGAGACCTAAGCACCGCCGCCGTGAAGGGGGGGGAATATATACCACCGCCAGCACACAAGTCAATGTACCCAATCTGCAATGGAGAAAAACATATCGATCTTCACTATCAATTTCATTAGCAAATTCTTCATAGTCCAGGTTACCGTGAATCAGCACGCTCACTCCCCTAGAGTAGGAAGTGTGCGTAGAATGATAGGCTTTTCCCACCCAGGAGTAACCTAGGAAGCTCACAGTGTCTGCAGTCAAGTGGGTCTCTTGGTAGCAAAGGATGCCGGGGATGTATTTCTTCAAACACATACGAATCATAGTACGTTTCAGTGGGGAGTGGAGTCCCCTAACATTCCAAGATACTAACGGGATGTCTGCCATGTCTGCTGGTAGGCAAGTAATGTTGACAGGTAATTTATGCGCACCTGTGCAAGATGGTGGATCCACTTCTGTAGCAAAGTTCCACTGGATTTGCCTTTTGCCGTGAGGTTGATGAACTCGTGCCCTTTTGATATATTATCCGTTCTGCTTGTGACTCTCATTAGTAAATTCTTCCCCGCAACCATGGGGGGCAATGGAAAAGGAAACCTTCTTGTGCTATAAACCGCACTTTCTGCCAACATGGCAACTTTAACAACATATGCGATATTCCATCGATCTTTTTCAATGTAAATGGTCATTCGTAATTCAACTTTTGTTCCAATTCGCTCTCATTATACTGCTTAGGAATATTCTGTCCCCCAGCCAAGGAACATCTTTCAACATTGAAAAGAAGGAGAAAGGGTATGCTCTGGTTGCCCATCTAGAAAATGATATAGAAGGACATTTTCAAGTAGCTCAGCACTCTGCAAGCAGCCGGTTTAGTCCTTTCAATCTTCTTCCTGTGGAGCTTGCCGTTTCAATGCCTGCTCATTTCTATCCAACCAGACTGAAGCATCCTTAGCGGATTCAAAAAATTGTGCTTGGCCTCTTACCACAATCCGTAGTTTCGCCGGATATAGCATAGCATATGGGAGCTGTAAAAGCTGCAATCTGCGTTTCACGTCTGTGAATTTAGCTCTGCGCCTCTGGACTTCTGCCGAGAAGTCCGGGTAGAAGGATACCCGGACGCCATTATTGAGAACATTTGCCTTTTCCCGAGCTTGTCTCAGCACTGCTTCTCTGTCCTTGTAAAATTCTTGCCAGAATAGATCTTGGAGGGCCCCCTGGTGGAGGAGGGCGTGAAGGCACTCGGTGAGCACGTTCCACTGCAAACATTGGGGAGAATGCATTTTTTCCAAAGAGTTCCATTAGCCAGTTTTCGACATAGGTGGTGGGGTCCCTGCCCTCCACTTTCTCAGGCAACCCCACTATGCGAACATTGTTTCGCCTTAAGCGATTTTCCAGATCCTCTGCATGATCATATGCATCCCTGGCTAGTTGTAGTGCTGTTCTGGTATCTTGTGTCATAGGTGGTAACTGATCTTCTATGTCACTGACTCTGCTTTCCACAGCCGTGGTCCGCTCACGTATCTTCTGTATGTCTTGCCTTAGTAGTGACATATCTTCTCTCAGACCCCCAAACTGCTCCTTCAAAGTGTTAACAGAAGCTGTACAGTTGTTCACAGCTCTGAGTATGTCAGCTAATGTAGGCTGCATATTGTCCGGGTCCGGGTCCGCTGCGCTTTGTGGTTCCCCAGATGCATGGGCAGACTGCTCCCCCTCCTCCTCTCCCCAGAGCACCTGAGTGTTATCTGCCTGCATGGCCTCCTGCATAGCATGTGTCCCAGCCTGACTGGATGGCTGCTCTGTTCCCAATGTCCCAGCCATTTTCTGTGCATAGTATATCATGTCTCTAGGGGCATCTTTCCCAGAAAATTTTGGCGTCTTACTTGTTTTAGGCCCAGAGTCTTTCAGCTTGTCCTGTCCGCGCGGTGTGTGCTTCACTGAGGACGCCGCGGCGCCATCTTGGATCTCCAGGCCCGTCATCTCAGTTTGTCCTGTTCGGAACTTTTACTCTGGTGCAGAGAGCCGGCGGATGATCCCCTGGGGTCTCAGGATCGTGCCCGTGCTGCATAGGGCAAAAGAAAGTCGGTATGTGGGCTGGGGGAGGATCGGTTACCGGATCGCTGCTGGGAGCTGTGGGAGATGCGTCCTCTCACATGCCTGCCTTGGCCACGCCCCGCCACAGGAGACCCATTTAGTGGGCAGTAAACTCCTGGGTCTTAAGAAACCCTGGGTAGGACACCATTACCATTCCTCGTATACCAATTATTCAGCATTTTAATACACAAGTCTCTTGCATTTAGGCTACTGGCGCTGGAGCTAGACCCAGATGATCGCTCTGTCATATTACATGCCATGGTGGATAGATTGGAACTGGTGGTGGTGGGGCTGTACTTACCTCTCCCTGCTTCCATGAGACTGCTCAACCAATTTATTACCAAAATTGTTGCCTACTCTACAGATAATGTGGTGATTCTTGGAGATTTTAATATGGTCCCGGATCCTGGGATGGGCAGAGGCCTCAAATCTGACAGATGTGTGGAGATGGCATCATCCTCATCAACACGCCTACACCTGTCATTCTGCATTGCATAAAACTTTTTCCCGTATAGACCTAGTCTATGCTGGGGGTCTGTCCTTTCTAGAATTTGGGACATCTCCATCCTACCTCGTGGCATTTTGGACCATGCTCTTCTTACCCTGAAACTGAATGTATCTACTGCCCCACGGGATAGTCTGTGGCGTTTATCCAGGTTCTGGCTGTCCGATTCGAGGGTCTCCGAGCTGTATAGATCTGACATGATACAATACTGGAAGGATCAGAAGCGTTCTATATCTCTGTCCACCTCTTGGTATGCTTATAAAGCGTTCTCCAGAGGCAGCCTGCAGTCACACGTCTGTCAGGTTTGCAGGGGCTTGAGGGAGGATTTGCTGAGGGCTGAAGAGAGAGTGGCTGCCCTTGAGATGGAGTACTCCCTGTCGAGAGCTTCCCGAGTGTACTCTGATTTTCAGGTGGCTCTGAGAGATGTTCTTCTGCTTCAAACATCTGGTACTAAAACCCAGCTTCTACATCAATCCAAACGCATATTCGAACATGGGGAAAAACCTGGGAGTGTGCTGGCATGGTTGGCTAGGGAGAGTTCCTCACCTTTGTCTATATCCAGTATTCGTGACTCTGATGGGTTGCTGCTGAATGATCCTGCCTCTATTAATGCTTGTTTCACAACGTTCTATCAAGAGCTATATAGCTCCCGGAAGTGGGTGCAGATGAGGAACTATACGAATATCTGGAGGAAATTGAGCTGCCATGCTTAACATCTACTTTTAGGGATGCATTGGATAGCCCCATTACGCTGGAAGAGCTCCAGCGGGCGGTGGCTTCTCTGCAAAATGGTAAAACACCAGGCCCTGATGGCCTCCCTGCTGAATTCTTTAAGACATATGCGGAGGAGCTGCTCCCTACATTTAGGCTTATACTCCAAAAGGCCATAGAGGAGGGATCTCTTCCCCTTTCCATGGCAGAAGCGGTTGTTGTGGTCCTACTCAAACCTTTTAATGCTCTGGAGCGGTGTTCCTTGTACCAGCCAATATCCCTCCTTAATGTGGACGCAAAAATTTTGGCTAAGGTCTTAGCCGGTTGATTGAACACTGTGATCACTGCTTTGGTTCATGCGGATCAATCTGGATTCCTGCCGGGTTGGGGAACCGATATTAATATCCAACGCCTACTTACACATCTCTCTAGGGTGGGCGGGAACGGTTCAGGGGTGGTGGCCTCCGTGGACGCCAAAAAGGCTTTTGATTAAGTGAAGTGGATCTACCTCTGGGCCGTCCTACGTAAATTTGGATTCGGTCCTTGGTTTATTAAATGGGTCCAATTGCTCTATCACAACCCTTTGGCCAAAATACACACTAATAACTCATTGCCCTCTCCTTTCTCCCTGACTTGGGGTACTAGACAGGGCTGCCCGCTCTCCCTGGGCCTGTTTGCACTGGCAATGGAACCCCTAACAGTGCGCATTAGGTCTGCGCCCACGGTTGAAGGCATACAGGTGGGGGTGATTGTAGACACAATATCCATATATGAAGACAACACTCTCCTGTTCCTGAAAGACATCTCCTCTCTCCCTCCGGCCCTTCAAATCATTGATGTGTTTGGATCCTTTTCGGGCATCAAGGTTAACTGGGGAAAGTAGCTCCTGTTCCCGCTACACACCTCAGATCCCCACACCCAGATTAGCACTCCGTTGACATGGACCACTGAATTTAAATATTTGGAGGTGGTGATAAAGGCACCACTGTCCTCATATTTTGAGCTAAACTTCTTGCCATTGCTTAGAACCTTCTCCCAGAAATGTATGGCCTGGAGGTCTCTCCCTCTTACTCCAGTGGGTAGAGTGAACCACGTTAAGATGGTATATATACCTAAGTTCCTTTATCTCTTCCGCAGTTCCCCTGATTCCTTCTTTAACAAACTACAGGGAATTATATCATCCTTTGTGTGGAATGGGAGGCCTCTACGTTTGGCCATCTCTACTTTACAGCTCCCTCTCACCCAGGGGGGCCTGTCTCTACCTAACTTTCAGGCTTACTTCTGAGCGGCGGTCCTGGTGACGGTGAGATGGTGGTTCTCCCAACTTAAAGATAACCCATCGGTTACTCTGGAGGCGGCCATCATTGGGTCGTACTCCACCCTTAGTAACTCGGTGTTCAGGGGACCAAAATCCCACCCAAGAATTACAGATTTAATGCATACCATTATTACGGTATGGCACAGGGCGAGGGCCCGTTATAGCTCTCCAGAGACGTTCTCCCCACACACTCCCCTTTGGGGTAATCCAAATCTCTCACATCTGAATAAAGTTCCTGACCCGCAGGTTAGGGCAACAAGAGGGATAGTGAATGTTAAACATGTTGTTTTGCACTGCCCTTGTATTCTCCCATATTTTCCATTTTAAATAATTTGTAGTTTTTAAAGCTGGTGGGAAATCAGGATTAGAGATTAAAGGTGTCATTGCTCCAATCATGGTGGAGAGCTTCCCCTTTTTTATTATATTGTCCCATATTTTTAATGTGGCCTGTACAAAGACTGTTAGTTTTTCTTATTTTTGGTCTTAAATGGGGTTTTATCCAAGGCAGAAATCTAAGCTGTGGTCCTATTATTTCTTCTTCTAGTTTAACCCATTATTTATTTTCCTTGTTGTGATACTAATCTATAATTCTAGTTATTGATGCTGCCTGTAAATATTTCAGAAAATCTGGTAATGCTAAGCCTCCATTTTTTTTGTTCTAATTAAAATTTCTCTTTTTATTCTAGGAGTTTTTTGAGCCCAAATAAAATTTACTACTGCTTTTCTTTCCAGCATCAGTTTTCTAGAAGGGACAAGGGGTACTGTTTGAAAAACATATAATAATTTCGGCAACATATCCATTTTTATTATATTAATTCTTCCCATCCATGAGTATGTTATTTTATCATATTTTTGTAATGATTTAATTATTTTATGGACTGTCGCATTCAGCTCCTGTAATTGCTTCAGGTCTTTCGGGATAAATATTCCCAAATATTTAATTGCTTCTTGCTTCCATTTAAACGGAAAATCTTTTTGCAAAAGAGTGTGCATTTTTTCTGTTAACAATGTATTTAATATTTCTGATTTCTCATAATTAACTTTAAAGTTACTTAATTCCCCAGATCTTTTAAATTCTTTGATCAAGTTTGGTATTGTTATAATAGGGTTAGTTATGTATATTAGCAGATCATCTGCATATACGGCTGTTTTATATTCTTTATCTTTAACTTTTATCCCTTTAATATCTTCATTTTTTCTTATTGCCGTAATAAGATCTTCCATTATCAGTATATATAGCAGAGGAGAAAGGGGGCATCCCTGCTGGGTACCATTTGATATATTGTATATACTCTGACAATATTCCACCCATTCTTACTCTAGCTCTAGAGTTAGAGTACAGTGCGACAATCAGTGCGAATAGGTATGATTAAATCCTGGAATGTCTTATAGAATCTGAGGGTATATCCATCCGGTCCTGGGCTTTTCCCTGGGACCAGTTCAGAAATCGCCTGTTGAATCTCATCTAGTGAAACTTCTTTTTCCAGATCCTCAGCTACTTCCCTAGAGAGCATGGGTAAAGTGGTTTCCTTTATATATTTACTAATCTCTTTCCCCTTTTTTCCTTCTCTTTGTTCCCAAGTTGTTTATTTATATTATATAAATTCGAGTAATATGTATGAAAAGTTTTAGATATTTCTATTGGATAATAAGTAATTTCCCCATTTGCTTTTAAGATTTTTACTATGGATGTCATGGGCTGTTGATCCCTTAGTGTTTTAGCTAACATTTTCCCTGTTCTATTTCCATATTGATATCATTGAGTTTTTTGTTTTTATCCCTTAATCGGAGAGACTCCTCATCAAGCACAGCTTGTAATTCCATTTGTTTATTTTTCAAAATAATTTTATCAAATGAATTAGGGTTCTGTTTATGTTTTTTTTTCCAGATTCTCAATTTCTTTCATTATTTGAACTTTCTTTTGTTCTTTTTCTTTTTTTAGTCTTGATCCGTGCTTGATGAATAGTCCCCGTAGTACACATTTTAATGCTTCCCATTGCATTGGATTAGAGGTTTCATCTTTTTCATGAGTTAACGAAAATTCTATAATTTCTTTTTGGATATCATTTTCACATTCTTTATCTTTAATTAAATTATTGTTCAACCTCCACGACTCTCTAGTTTTTTTGTGTTCCATTATCTTAAGTTCCAAATATATTGGGGCATGGTCCGACCACAAGAATCCGCCTATATCTGTTGAAGGTGTCATCATTATACCAGCACGATTAATGAAAAAATAATCTATTCTATGATATGAGTCATGCATATTTGAATAGTATGTATAATTCTTTTCCGTTTGATGTTGAGTCCTCCAAATATCTATCAATTGATAGTTTCCCAGTAGATTTTTAAATTCCCTTAATTGGCTTTTATTTCTGTGCGTGTGATTGCTAGTAGTATCCATTTTTGTATCCAATATAAAATTGAAGTCGCCCCCCAAAATTATTATTCCTTCTGCTTTCTCCATTGCGTTCGACAGAGCCTTCATCCCACTCTTAATTTGTTCATATATTGGTAGGTAGAGGTTTATAATTGTAAAGATTTTCCCATATATCATTACCCTCACAATTAAGGATCTGCCATCTCCACCCTTGTGATTTTGCAATATTTGGTGGGGTATGTTTCTGTGGAACGCAATAGATACTCCTTTTGATTTGGAATATGCAAAAGTGTCGTGGATCCAGGTAACATAGTTCCTACTAATTATTTTCGGAATGTGATCTGAACGAAAATGTGTTTCCTGAAACAGGATGATATCTATCTTTTGCTTATGGAATTAATTCAAGATTTGGTTTCTTTTAGAAGGAGAATTAAGGCCTCTTGCATTTAAAGAACATAATTTAACCCCTCCCATGAAGAGAGAGGGAAATTTTTTTTTTAAATAAAGTACAGTCACTCACCACTCTTCCCACCCAAATCAGTTACACGCTATTCACTTCTCTAATCTTCCCAGTCACTCTAACCTATCCTGACTTCAATAAAGTCTATCTTACTAAAGTAAGGTCCCTACTGAGGGGGAAATTGGTGCTGCCACTTCAGATCTGCTGCTCATCCCTTTACCACATGCCGCTATTACTATTTCCCTTATTTTTTCTCAATGAGCCTGAACAGTTTACTATTTTTCCTTTATTATCTTTGTTCTTTTCTATTACTTTTCTATTAACATAAAAATGTAAACATATAACCCCCTATTATTAATTTACTCTTTTATCCATCTACCACTAAAACCCACAGAATAAAAAAAAAAAAGGGGGGGGGGGGATAGGGCCAAGGGATCAGGTGGAGGGGGAGGAAAAAAAAAAAAAAAGCACAAACACATCAACCCCCCAAATTAATAAGTACATTTCAACCTCCTACCTCCCTCCCATTTATTCCATTACCCTAAATACCTTCAATTCTAGTGTTATATATATATGTGTGTAATATCTAGAGAAAAAAACAACAACACATCAAACCCCCCAAATTAATAACTACATTTAAACCACCCACCTCCCTCCCATTAGTCTCATTATCCTTGATGCCCTCAATTTAGTGTTAATAATTATGTGCATGGTAAAAAAAAAAAAAAAAAAAAACACGGAAAATATTCCTATGACCACCATCTCTCCTTCCCCCCTCCCCTCTATCCCACTAAGATTATTGTGTCAAAAACGTTTATTGTGATCTCTTAGTGTTGCAACATAATTCTCTGTGGAAAAAAAACAAAACCCTAAATATATGGTGTATTGCTATTGATATGTGACTTTGTGTTGTGACATTAGTGATCTATTATATTTTCTAGTGTACACCTATATATATAATCACTCCCCAACCCCTAAAAGCTCAGAAAAAACCCTCCCCCCAACTCCCCCCCGTCCCAACCCCCCTGTCTCCCTCCATGGATCCTTAAGGTTTTTTAAGTGTTCTTATACATGTCTTGGGCCATTCTGGTAGTTTTATTTCTGGGAGGCCGAGCGCCTCCAGGAATTTCAGTAGGTCCTCCAAGTCCCTATATGCTATTATTGCACCTTCATGTTGAACTTGCAGCTGAAATGGAAATTTCCATCGATATTGAACATTTCTCTTTGTTAGTTGCTCCAGAAGGGGTTTTAATGCTTTTCTTCTATCTAGTGTGTACTTGGATAGAATCTGAAAAAATATTAGTTGTGTCCCTTCAAATTGAATAATTTTATTTTGCTGTGCGGCCATCATAATTTTATCTTTTGTTTGAGCGTAATGCATCCTACAGATAACATCTCTTGGTTTGCCAGGCTCTGATCTTCTTGGGCCCACAATTCTATGTGCTCGATCGATTATTAAATCAGCTGGATCTTGATTCTGGATTAGATCTTGAAATATCCTCTGCAGTGTTGTTATCAAATCTTTTGAGTTCACATTTTCAGTTAATCCTCTAATTCTTACATTATTTCTTCTATTTCTATTTTCTTGTTCGTCTAAGGTATTTATGGCTTGCTTTAATTGTTTATCTTGCTCCTGAATGTTCTCCTTTGCTTGTGTCATTTCTTGCTCCATTTTTGCCACTCATATCTATTTTATCAATTTTTTCCTGTGTTTTTTGTGTGGATATTTTAGATTCCTGTATCTCTATTTTATATGATTTTTCCAATCTATGTACATATTGATCCTTATCCGCCCTAGTCGGAAGAGAGCGGATATATTTTCTCATGTCCCATTCTTCCTTATCAGCTTCTTTCTGTTACTAATGACGAACCCATTAAGTCTATTGGTGAGCTATTTCTAGGTTGATTTATTTGTTCTTCCCCCAATGATCTTGATGCTATAGATGACTCTGCAATATTTAGCAATTCCTGCGATATCTGTAATGCCTGTGGTGTTTGGGGGGATTGTAATTGTAGTTGTTGAAAATATTCTTTAATATCTGTATTTTGAACTACTTGAGCCCCTGTAGTGTTTTTATTTATTTTTTCTGTTTTATCCTTTTTATCTTTTTGAGATTGTGGTGTTCTATTTCCCATTTTGGGCGACATGACTGCACCTTAGAATTCTCAAAAGTGTAGAGATATGTATTGTATATTGTATATCCTCTATATAGAAGAAAGAAATGTGAAAATCTTTGATATTGGTGCTGATGGATCTTGCTCAAAAAGCAGGTTCTTCTTTCTTGCTGAGCCTTATTATTAATTAGTTCAGTGCAATATAAAGTCAATATATAGTCTTTTTCTAATTAATAGTGTACCTTCTCTCCTCTTTTGTCTCTTTTGTCTCAGATATCCACCTCTTATTACTATTCCATTTTATTGCATTTCAACAGCATTTCAGCAACTGTCCTTACATGTGTTGTATGCAGCAGACATTTTTTAGACATACATCAACCAATATCCTATATATATGGAGCCAAGCAGTTAGCATTTAATTTAAGCTTCTATTATAAATTAAATGCTGCGTCCTGAATACCGACTCACAACCCTTGAGTTTCCCGAGATTTCCCATTTTTTTTTCACTCAGGTCCGTTTCTGATCAGTCTTGGGGTTAATTCACTGCTTCACTGCTCCACTGTATCTTCCAAAAAACTCTTCTGTTGTTCTCAGGGCCAGGTAAATTATTATGTAAATTACTGGTATTCCTCAGGCTTAGCTGGTATCTACTGAGATTCTCCGGGAACTTCCTGTTCACTCCTGATCTCTGCCTCATGCTTTCGAGCTTTCGAAGCTCCCGCCGGAGGGTGGATCAACAGGCCTGCAGCCTCGGCTACCGGCATACGCTGCCAAGCCGAAGCGCTGGTCCCGACCCGCTCCTGAACTCCTGGCTTTGTCCTCTGCTCTGATCCGCGGCACCCCACATGTATGTTCGGTTCCCAGTCTTCTTACCCTGCCCACGCCAAACAAACAAACAGCAATAGTCCAAGTAGTATAGGAGGTAGGTTGAGCAGTGTGTCATATAATGCAGATTAAGTGTGGTTGAGTCTCCTCACGATCAGCTGTTCAGATTTTCCTCGCTCAGCTGCGGCATGACAGGCTCATGGTCACGATCTTTACGGAGCGGCCATCTTAGTCAGTAACTCCTCCTCCCCCTCAGGCCTGACACCCTTCCGGTGCTCCGGGCTGCTTTGGTATTCCCTATTGTAACGTAAATGTCATCGACTGTGCCTGTTCATTGCTTGTGATGTAAAGATTTGAATAAACCTTTTCTTGTTAAAAAAAAAATGCCCAAAGTGTTAGAATGCACCTGATCTATTTCACTTAATATAGGCATGTCCACAGATTCAGTTAGTATGGTCCCAAACTCTGGCCTGCTTGACTCAGTTAACTGGATGGGTACGTCCCCCATCTCCTTCCTTGATATTATTTCAAGCAAGTTTCTCTGTAGGAAGAATGACCCCTCGTTTAAATAGAATTAAACATCTTGCTCTGTTGGTAATTCAAAAAATGACTTAACAAAATGGATTACTCTTGTTCTCCTCATGCTGGCAGATTTGTTGCATAAATTGTATAAGATTATGCTTTTTGATAAAATGGAGGCTGATAAACATCAGGAGTCCCTTATGAAAAAGTTTATCAATACTTGGACTCCATACTTGCTCAACACTCTGACATCAACCCAACTTAGAGAACCTATGTGGCTATTTAGATACTTTAGATAAGTCTTTCGCCACCTTTTCAACGCAGAGGGACCCTTGAACTAATTTTCTGATCTTGAACCCCTGCTAAAAATGACAATATCTACAAATTAATGTGATAGTGGGAAGAATGCTCATTACACTTGTGATCACTGGGAAGAATTACCCCCTTACAGATTGCTGAAAAGATCAGCGGTGTCAGTGAGAACTTATCTGAAAGGCAGAAATTGCTCATTGCACAATGAATTCCTAGCAACCTTTTGGAGGAACCCTAGCTGAGAAACCATGCTCTAGATCAGTGATGGCGAACCTTGACACCCCAGATGTTTTGGAACTACATTTCCCATGATGCTCAATCTCACTGCATAATGCATGAGCACTATGGGAAATGTAGTTCCAAAACATCTGGGGTGCCAAGGTTCACCATCACTGCTCTAGATGGTATTTTTCTGTCTCGTTTATGTTTCATGGACATCACAGGTCAGCAAATTGTAATACTTGCAGCTTATTTTTGGATCAAAACCGCTTTAGCTGTACTGAGTATAATACTGTGTGCCATCTATGTGAAGAGAAAGTGACAACACCAATGCCCATTTTAAACTGATAAAACGGAAGAAGGGCAAGTGGGACTAGAGACATCCGAAAAGACAACCTTGAATTGCTGATTTGAGGTGATTTTGTCTTCACTTTCTGTTCCCAGGAAGTTTATTTAAAATATCAAAATGTGAAGCCCTTCCATTGCTAGTGGCCCAGTGGACTTGGGTGGTGTCTGAGGGTTACATATGTTGGTAAGTTGCCAACAATGTGGGTTTTATATTAGCAAGTTAGTTAGCCTGCCCAGGCTGAGAAGACGATAACTGGGTTTCCGACTCCTTTACTGGGCTTTTTTGGCCCTGATTTCCTACCCTGTGATATAAAAAGGGAGTAAAGGCTGAGCTCCCGGCTGCAACCGCACATGGATACTGAGAAAGAGCTGCTGCGCCATGTAGTCCCACGAAACACTGAAACAACAAAAGAATCTAACAAATGTCTGGGGAACGTAAATCATGGACTTTCTCCTTATCAAGGTATGCCTGGGCAGCCTCAGTGTAGGTAGTTAGGATTGAGAACATTTGTACTGTTATAGACTTTACCATGGAAGTTCTTAGTAAAGTTTTAATGTTCTAAGCCTGATCTGAAATTTCTCACTCTGCCATCAAATCACTGTGGAACAGGGGCAGGTGACATGGATAGACAGAGGGATGGAAAGCATGATGATAGCTCATAAGGGCAGTCTTCCTAAGTATATAAAATTAAAGTAAACAGAAATTGCAATCATCCCCTCTTCCCCAGCGCTCATGTGTTGGACAATATATCCACTGTAAGGTCCAAATAAATAAATCCAAAGCAGCCAATATAAGGCCCCTTTCACACGGGGTGGATCCACCCAGCGGGCTCCGCTAGCTCAGCAGGAGATTGCTCCATTGATCCCCGCTGAGCCGGCGAATGACCGGTCCGTCTCTTCACACTGAGCAGTGAGGGACCTGTCAGAGCCCCACTGATTTTTATGGGGAAATCGAACGAAAACGAACAGTATGTCCATTTTCATCAGATCTCATCCAATCAGCCAGACGGATGGCAAACGTAAGTCGGTCTTGAGCAGATCGGATGGCAGGCGGGGGTCAGCGGACACATCTGTCTGCCCATAGGAGTCACAATAAGCATTTATTGATTGGTTTGCACAAAAAAGTTATGGCATCTACAAAATAGGAAATAGATTTATGGCATTTTTTTTTACTAGTAATGGTGGTGATCAGCAATTTTTAGCGGGACTGCGACATTGTGGCGGACAGATTGGACACTTTTGACACTTTTGTGGGGCCAGTGACATTTATACGGCGATCGGAGCTAAAAATAGCCACTGATTACTATATAAATGTCACTGGCAGGGAAGCATGTTAACACTAGGGGGCGATCAAGGGGTTAACTGTGTTCCCTGGGTGGGTTCCAACTGTAGGGGGGATGGGCTACTTAGGACATGACTAGGAACAGAAGATCTCTGACATGTCACTAGGCAGTGTTTACATAGGCAGTTCCCCGCTCTGCCTCTGTACACCTCAATCATGGGCCGCCAGTGGACATCAAATCCATGGGACCCACGGGCACGCCCCAGCGGCACGCGCACCCACTAGCCTCCCTGCACAGACCAACGTACACCTACAGTGGCTTGTGCAGGAGAGATGACCTGCCACAGTATAATGACGGCGGCTGGTCGGCAAGAGGTTAAAACAATTCAGTATGAAAGTATGAAAGCAATAGGTCGTACACCAAGCTACGTGTATCACTCTCACCGCTCCTCACTGATGGTAGTCGCAGTGATACCCAGGAGGAGCTGTACACTTGTTGGACGATCTAGTAGCCGCGTGGTCACGCATTAACGTGTTTTGTCATCGACTTTGTCAGAGGGCATGGCCACACAGTGCAGCTCATTTTATTTATTAGCTGTCACTGATGGGATTAACCCTGTGTATGCTCATATCTGATTGGAATTTCACATTTCTATGTCCCGTCAGCCTGCACATTGAGGGAACAGCTTCATATGGTTCATCATTGGTTACTGACATTCTGCAAATATGTTCATGTAATCCAGCACAGCAGATCACGATTTAGTGAAATACTTCTCCCGCTTTTGTTGAGTAACTAACCCACATGTTTATACATTTTGTTGGTCTCGCCCATTGAAATCTTAGCGTCTATGGTGAGCCTAAACTCTTATGCCGCATACACATGATCAGATTTTCCGATGGGAAATGTTGGATGTGAGCTTGTAGGCGGAAAATCCGACCATGTGTATGCTCCATCGGACATTTGTTGTCGGACTTTCCGCCAACACATGTTGGCTAGCATGCTCTCAAATTTTCCGCCAACAAATGTGTGTTGTCGGATTTTCCGATCGTGTGTACACAAGTCCATCGGACAAAAGTACAAAGTACAAACACGCATGCTCGGAATCAAGAACGAGCCGGAAGCGCTTGGTCTTGTAAAACTAGCGTTTGTAATGGAGATATCACATCAGCTCATCGTATGTCTTGTACGTCACTACGTTCGTAATTGTTGGCCAACATTTGTGTGACCGTGTGTATCAAGACAAGCTGGAGCCGACACCCTTCGAACAAAAATCCACGGTTTTGTTGTCGGAAAGTCCAATCATGTGTTTGAGGCATTAAACTGAATCTGTGATTGACTACTATTTAAACTATCCCTTAAAATGATCATTAACATAAACCCTATGCATCATCCATCACTCAGATGAATAAATATATGTATAATATACATCCAATATACAAATAACATACTAAATATATATAAAATGGTATTATAAAATATATATATATATATATATATATATATATATATATATATATATATATAAATATTAAAACATACTCTATACGTAGCATAAACTATTCGGAATAATGTGTCAACTCATATAGTTGCATGCCTGTAATCAATCTCAATCACTAAAATTAAAAACCTTCAATAATCACTTATAAAACAGTTTAGATCCAGTTACACATTCATACCTCTAGGGATTAAAGTATTGGTCAGAAAAATCCACTTGGTCTCACATTTAGATCCCCTCCACATAGGGTGGGTCCTATCTATACCTCAAAACTTAAGCCCTGAGGGATCCCTATTGTGTTTTTGCATGAAATGTAATGATACACTGTGATCCTTAAAACCATTACAAGTGATATTGATATTTTCCGAAACATGCTTGCCCAACGTCCTTTTAGTTTGACCAATATACAGATTAGCCCACAAGGGCATTCGAGGGCATACACAACATGTATAGAGTTACACTAAATAAAATCCTTTATGTAAAACTCTCATCCATTAGCTGTTGATGTGAACTTGGTTAGTCCCCTAAGGAGGGTGTTAACCTGTTGGCACGCCCTACATTTTCAGCAGGCGTAAAACCCAACCTTAAACCAAAACATTTGTGGTCTTTCTGGTTGGTCTAAAACTCCCCAAAAGATGGAGCCTTTCTATAAATAAAGACAGGATTCTCAGGAAGTACTCGTCTCAAAATCCTATCCATATAACACCTTCCAATATTTATTAAAAAAAGCCTCAACCTCTCTATATTGCGCATGGAAATTACTTATACATCCCCATTCCTGTTTATCATCCCTAGGTCTGTCTCTTTCTCTCAAGCACATTTCTTGGGATGTCTGACTCACTTTATCAATTACCTTTTCAACGGATGGGACTTTATACCCTTTTTCTACAAAGCATTTTTTTTAAATTTCTGTTTGTGATATAAAGTCAGTGTCAGAGGTACAATTTCTCCTAACCAGCATAAATTGTCCCTTCAGATATTTTTTAACTATATAGGGTGGTGCCCATTATGTATGGGCAGATAGCTATTCCTATCGGTAGGTTAAAAAAAAAACTTTTGTGGTTAAAATATTATTCTCCAGCATTATACTAACATCCAAATAGGTGACCTGATCTTTACTTCAAAGGCATTCTAGTTTGATAGTTTGATATTATTAGTGTTGGTGCTCAGTTTATCAATGAAGGCTATAAGAATATTCACAGTGCAAAAATACACATGACAAAACTTTAAGGGCATCAAGTCTATTCCTACAAAAACAAATGTATAAAAAAAAAAAAAAAAAAAAAAAAGGGTTATGATAATTATGTTCTAGAATCAAAAATCCAGAGAATATCGACTCAGGATAGGAACACACTCTTAGTCCCTAGAGACAAAAAGTTAATGTTTCTAATAAATTTGAATGGTCCTTTTTGACCAATTTCTCTTCCCAGTATAAATGGGTTAATACAATTTTGAGAAAACACTGGAAAGTCCTGAAGGGAGCTAATGTGTTGGGTCCAGCTCTCATTTTTAGAAGAACCCAAAACTTGAAAGATTTGGTAGCTCCTAGTTCCACTGAGGTGTTCCCCGAAATCAGAATGTTTGGGAATCTAAAAGGCTTTTATCCATGTAGAAGGTGTAAAGTATGTAAAGATTCAAAAACTAGGAGGACTGCTTTCTTTACATCTCATACTACCAAATATACCTTTCCCATTAAGGAGTTCATTACATGTGGAACTGTAGGTGTCATATACCTCTTAAGGTGCCCATGTAGGTTCCAATATATTGGGAGGACGACGCGGGCACTTAAAGTGAGGATAGCAAAACATCTTGCGAATATCAGGAAAGAATTTAAAGAGGACAGTATGTCCAAGCATTTTCGTGATTACCATAATTGATCCGGCTTTATTGCTGATTTCAGGCATTGAGAAACACCTCATTGGAGGGGGAGCAATATGAAAAAATCTATATCCCGTTGTGAAACCCATTGGATTTTTTATTTACGTACTTATAGACCCTTGTGGATGAAGATAGAATGGGATATTAATTGTTTCATTGATAATAGCTGATCTTTCTTTTTGTGCTAGTGTTAGGTTTTTTTTTTGGTCTTTTTCGTTTTTTTAGTATCCTTTTTAGATTATTATCTATACCATTGTTTACTCAATGAAGGGTTCTCTTTTAATAATTGATAGATATCATGTCTACTTGTCATACTGGATTATGTTATTGTAAGAGTCCGTGCCAACTGAGCATGTGTCAAAGACCCCTCAGGGCGCCAACCCGTACCTGCGCAGAGGACTTGATGGAAAAGGGCAGGAAAATGCCCAGGACGTGCACAGGAAGTGACCTCAAACTTCCCTATATAAGCCCAGCCCAGACACTGCCAAATTACTGGATTATCTTCAGTCCCCCCTTGTTCCTGTGCTAGTGTGTGATCTGTCTAAACCTGTTGTGACCTGAAAATCTGTTTGACTACTCTCGATTGCTGCTTGCCTTTGACCTCGGATTTGTACCTTAACCATACTACTTCTTTACCCCTTTTGTACTCAGCTGCCAGATTGGAACCGACCACGGCTTGGATTTTGACCATTCTTTTTCTGATTAACCCTTTTATGCTTGGTTGCCCAACTGGACTTGACCTCGGCTCGGATCCCGGACTAAGGCTTGCACGGTGCTCCGCACCCTTGGCATCCCTGTCACTCGGTGTCCCCACCAAGTCTATGTCTCCATCTCCAGAGGCTTTAGGGACCCCAGGTGCAAGGGAGGCCTCCCCAGTACTTCGGTCTCACATCAGGTACGTGGCCCACGTGACAGTTATATTATGTTCAGTTCTACCTACCAATACATTGGGTTTACATCCTGAACATATTTAAAATTAAAAAATAATTAAAAAATTTTTTTTTTTTAAAAGAGGTTTTTTTAATTTTAATTTATTTTTTGGTAATCTTTTTCAGTAAAATTTTTTTGACCTTTGGCCATCAATGGCACCATCCTAATCGGTGTGACGCCGCATGCGGCGCTGAGCTGATTTCCAAGGGTAGTTTCTGTACTGCTTTTTGAGATTTCAGGCTGTGATTTACAATGACATCTGTGCAGAAACCTGTGCAGACCAGATGTCTTTGGGATCATGGACAAAATCAGGACTGACATGCGGGAGTGAAGTCGTGCATCGGTGTGAACCTGGGCTAATGCACGCCTAATACCAAATATTGATTACACTTTGGTGGCATAGCATATTTTTATTCATATTTTGAATTTTTTACATGTCCCATCCTGGTGACACAAAAAGGATGTATAGATGAATTCAACTTCCGGTGTCACCCACATCCACTTGTACCTATATGCAATTAGCAGACTTCTTGGGTGAGTCTCCTTTCCCAGCTGAAGCCTATTATGGAGAAACTAGTCTGGTGAAGCCCATTGTGAGATGTCTAAGAGCCCATTCACACAGGGGCAACTTTGGATCCGACTTCAAGTCGCCCCAAGTCGCCCCTAGTTGCCTCAAGTCGCGCTACATGAAAAAATCAATGTAAGTGAATGGATCCATCTTAATGCACACTACTGCAGTCGCTCCGACTTCAGAAAAGGTTGCTGTACTACTTCAATCCGACTAGAAGGCGACTTGTACCCATTGATTTCAATGGAAGTTGCCTCCAAGTCTGATCACTGTTCATACTGAGGCAACTTTACAGGAAGCAGAAAGGAAACAAAAAGTAATTTACTCCACTAAACAGCCAGCCCCCTCCTTCTCACACACACTGATAAGCTCTGATTGGCCACTTGTAAAGTTCCCTGTCCTGGAGGTGACTCCAAGTCGTGCTGTGATTCATACTCAAGTCGTGTCCAAGTTGCCGCCCAAAGTCGCACTGGAAGTCGTGTTGCCCCTGTGTGAATGGGCTCTTACCGTTTGAGCTGGTTGGTGCAAACCACCACTTTGTTTTTTATGTGCATTTATTTTTGCTGATGTTTGGTTGCCTTGATGTAAGTTTTTAGTGTGCTGTTTTAATAACCTCTTTTGTTGAAACATATTGACTACGAAGCTATCCTCTTCTTCCTTTATGCTCTGGGATTTATCCTTGAGCTGCCAGATTGGATATCAGCTCTCCCAAACATACCGTGATTCCTGCATCCATTGAAAAACCGGGTCCACTTTTACAGCTTAAGGTGTTGGAGCCTTATGGGATCATTGTCCAGTGTCTGATACCGCTGTTATCTAGAATTTTGGTTCGTTTTTACAGCCCAGTCTGTTGGAGCATGGTGGGATTATTATCCAATGCTTGAAACTACTGCTATCTGGTAAGAAGTAAATCTATGTGGTGATGGGATATTAACCGCTTCAGATCTGTGCTATAGCCGAATGATGGCTACAGCGCGGACCTACTTGCCAGGAAGATGACAATAGACGTCCTCTTGTGCTCAAGCGGCCTGCGCACCTCCTGCAGGGCCCGCGGCACGCTCTGTGATCAGCGGGTCTATGAGACTCTCTGGGTCACAAATCGGAGTAAGGGGTCGATCCCGACCCCTTACCACGTGATCAGCTGTCAGCCAATGACAGCTGATCATGTGATACATCAGCCGCTGATAGCGTGAGGAGAAAAAAAAATAGCCGATCACCAGCGGCTGTCAGAGGGACATCGGTCCCGATCAAGGAGAGCAGCCGCAACCTCATCTGTGCCACCTGCCAGTGCCATCTACCAGTGCACAACAGTGCCGCCTACCAGTGCCCTACAGTGCCACCTATCAATGTCACCAATCAGTGCCTCATCAACAGTGTTGCCCATCAGTGCCACCCATCAGGGCACATTAGCGCCAACTTATCAGTGGCCATCAGTGCCGCCTTATCTGTGTCCATCAGTACTGCCTTATCTGTCCCCATCAGTGCCGCTTTATCTGTGCCTATCAGTGCCCCCCAGTGCAGCCTATCAGTGCCCATCAGTGCTGCCTCATCAGTGCATATCAATGAGGGAGAAAAATTACCTGTTTGCAAAATTTTATAACAAACTATGAAACATGATTTTTTTATTTTTCAAAATTTTCCGTCTTTTTTTGTTTAGCAAAAAATAAAATCCCAGTGTTGATTAAAGCGGGGGTCCACCTATCTATGCTTTTTTTTTTTTTTGAGTTCATTCACAAACTTTTCTTCTCAGCATTACATACTCACATATTGTGTGTAATATGTCCGCCTGTGTCAGATTTCGTTGGAAAGAATAACTTATATTATTCACTGCAGGCGGTTTCCATCTTCATTGTGGGCATTCGAAGCCCACAAGCATTTATTTCCTGGATGTGGTGAATGCTGTGCTCCCAGCATTCACTGCTCGTTCCCGCACATGCTCAGTGGCATCCTGGGAAGCCTGAGACTAGCTCCCAGGAGTCTGGGAGAGGCTAGAAACACGCCTACTCCCACGGGAGGAGAACCAGGAAGTGCAAAGAAGAATAGAAAAATAAAAGGTAATTACGGCGATTTAAATTTTTTTAAACGGCATGTCAGCATCTAGGCAAGGAAGAGAATACATACAGATATTGTTCAAAATTTGTTTGGAACTCCGCTTTAAATACCACCAAAAGAAAGCTCTATTTGTGTGAAAAAAATGATAAAAATATCTTTTGGCGACTATACGATGATACTGTAATCTTGATACTGTTTTTTTTCCCATAAAAATGTTTTTGGAAAAAAAAAATATCTTTTGGGTACAGTGTTGCATGACTGCGCAATTGTCATTCAAAGAGTGACAACGCTGAAAGCTGAAAATTGGTCTGGGCAGGAGGGGGGTTTAAGTGCCCTGTAAGCAAGGGGTCTTTGTGTTTTGAAGAGCACTGAAGTTCCCTTATATTAGGTTTGCCCAATTTCCTTGAAGAGCACAGAGGTTTTTCACATATTTGGTTCACTCATTTCCCTTTTGTATAAGGGTTTGTCAGTTGGACATTTTTCATGCACATCTTTTTATCATTTTTTTTGCACTTTTTATGAACTGAATCATATATTTTTCACTTTGAGTCATTTCATCCAATTTTTTAATTTATTTTTACACTTGTATAACCCTTACATTTTTGACGTGTATTTTTGCACTGTGAATAGGGATGAGCTTCGTGTTCGAGTCGAACATAAGTTCGACTTGAACATCGGCTGTTCGATCATTCGCCGAAGATTGAACATTCAGGGGCGTTCGCGCCAAATTCGAGCGGCACATCACGCCCCATAATGCACTGCGTTATCGCAGTGCATTGCTGGCTGATGATTGCCCAAGCATGCACTATGACCCGCATGCTTTGGCCAATCACAGCGCCGTCAGCAAAGAGATCAATAATTGACCAAAGGCAGGGTGCCTTTGGCTCAGGGGGTTAAGTCCACGCCCCACACTATATAAGGCCGCCTGCACATCAGCCTTGTGTAGTGTGTTGCTGGCGGAGAGAGAGATACAGAGAGAGAGAGAGAGAGAGTGTCATTTCATTTACTTTGAGCAGGCAGTTTATTCAGTTAGCTAGATCTCACTGCAGACTGTTCCTGCTGTACTGTTTCTAATATACTTCAGGCAGGCAGTTGATTAAGATAGCTGCAGTAATTTAATGTATATATAGAGTCAGACTGGTGTGTGTGTGTATATATAGTATGTGTGTGTGTGTATGTATATGTATGTATATATATATATATATATATATCTACATCCACTGCATACAGTTTAGCTAGATCGTTCCTTCCTGGTGTACGTATTCAAATACACTTCAAATACACTTTCAGGCAGGTCAGGCAGTTTATTCAGTGACCTGCAGTGCATAAAATATATATACTGTCTCCTACATACATATCCATTGCATTCTAGTCTAGCCAAGCCTATATCTGACTGCAGGTAGTTCCTGGTGTACGTTTTCAAATACACTTTCAGGCAAGTGATTCAGTGATCTGCAGTGCATTAAATATATATACAGTCTCCAACATATATATATATTCATTGCATTCCAGTCTAGTCAAGCCTATATCTGACTGCAGGCCATTGCTGGTGTACGTTTTCAAAGACACTTTCAGGCAGGCATGCCAGGCAGGTGATTCAGTGATCTGCAGTACATAAAGATATATATACAGTCTCCTATATATATCCACTGCATTCTAGTCTAGCCAAGCCTATACCTGACTCCAGGCCATTCCTGGTGTACGTATTCAAAGATACTTTCAGGCAGGCCAGGCAGGTGATTCAGTGATCTGCAGTGCATGAAAATATATATACAGTCTCCTACATATATATCCACTACATTCTAGTCTAGCCAAGCCTATACCTGACTGCAGGCCATTCCTGGTGTAATTTTTCTAGTAAACTTCAGGCGGTGTTTTACTAATCCAATTTTACAGCATGGCATCTTTTTGCTTGCGTAGCCCCTTGAACACCTACGGAGCACCGCTGGTTCTGAGGACAAAGCACAGGAAGAGGCCATGGAGGAAGAAGAAGAGGAGGGGTGGAGGAGAGAGGTGTGTCAGAATCGCCAGTAATAGCATTTTGGAGGCGTGGTGGTGAAACAACCTCCAACACTACTGCACCTTGTTCTGCATCCATCCCAGCTGCCAGTAGAGTCACCCATTGCACCGTGAAAGATAGGAAACGTCCCTGTCCATGCCTGCTGGACCATGAGTCAGCGGTAATATGCACCTTACCACTGACCTCCCTTGCCTTCCGTGAGAAAAAGTGGCATTTGGGAACCTGCCACTGAGGAACCGCACATTCCACAAACTCACGGAAGGGGGCAGAGTCTACCAACTGAAAAGGCAGCAGTTGAAGTGCTAGCAATTTAGCCAAGCTAGCATTCAACCGTTGGGCATGTGGGTGGCGAACTTCTTTCAGCGCTGCAGCAGCTTGGGCAGGGAAATGTGCCTGGTACAATCTGACATCAGTGTACCGATAGCAGTTTGCCCGCAAGTACTTGGCTGTGACACACCTAATTCTACACTTTCATTCCTCTCAGTGCAAGTTTTAGAGAGGACTGAAGGTATAGTGGGGTTGGAGATCTGATGAGGAGCAAGGAGAGGTCCACTTTGTTCTTTGGTGTGGGTCTTTTGGGTACGCTTGCCAACGAACTGCATGGCAGGTCGACATATGTCTCGTCAAGCATGTGGTGCCCAAGCAGGTGATGTTTTGGCCACGTGAGATACGCTTGAGACATATGTTGCAAATAGCAGCGGTGGGATCTGATGCACTCACCTCAAAAAAGGCCCACACCAAAGAACTTTTGGAATAACGCGCAGAGACAGCAGCGCCTTGCACATGCGGAGCTCTGCGGGGTGATGCAGTCGGTGTGATGCCCTTAAGCTGGCCCCTGAAGGGCATCCTGCCTCATTGGAGATGTGCCTCCTCCTCCTCCTCTCTCCTATCAGGCACCCACATGGAGTCAGTGACTTCCTCTTCATCCCCTCCCTCCTCATCACTGGAGCAAACCTGGCAGTATGCTGCAGCTGGGGAACATGACTGCCAGATTGCTGTCCTTCTTTGGTACCCCCTCTCTCTGGGCTCACATTACTGCCTTCCTCTAGCTGGGTACCATCATCGGAGCCTTCAAAACACTGGGCATCCTCCTGGAGCATGTACCCAACACTGTGGTCAAACAGTTCGGGGGACTCTTCAGGAGGACATTGTGGGGCTAGGGAAGAAGTGACTGATGCCATTGAGCCGAGGAAAGAGGCCGCATTGGCAGCTGCTTTGCCAGACAAAGTACCCCGAGCCTGGGTTAGAGAGGATGAGGAGGATGAGGACGGCTTGGTCATCCACTCTACCAAGTCTTCCGCATGTTGCGGCTCAACGCGGCCAGCTGCCAAAAAAAAGGACAAGCGTGTCCAATGGCCACGTGCTGATGAGGATGCACCGTGTCCATGACCAGCACTGTTGCCTCTAGACACAGAGCCTGCTTGCCCTCTTTTATTGGCTTGTGACTGTCTGCCTCTCCTTGTTGGCCTTCCAGACATACTAATGGCCTGCAATGAGATGTAGCTGCACAAAGCTGGGATGCATATATATACTGATTATACTGCAGCTAGCATAATCAACTGCCTGCCTGTAGTATTATTAGTATGAGAACACCAGCAATTGTCTTCAGGTAGCTTTAGGTGCACACTGTGCAAAGGACACAGTACACTAACTGTAAATACAGCAGCTGCCTGCCTGTGGTGCTAATAAGATCAGAAGAACACCAGGAATTGTTTTCAGGTAGCTTTAGGTGCACACTGTGCAGAAGACACAGTACACTAACTGTAAATACTGCAGCTGCCTGCCTGTGGTATTAATAGGATCAGAACACCAGCAATTGTCTTCAGGGAGCTTTAGGTGCACACTGTGCAGAGCACACAGTACAGTAACTGTAAATACTGCAGCTGCCTGCCTGTGGTACTAATAAGATCATAAGAGCACCAGCAATTGTCTTCAGGTAGCTTTAGGTGCACACTGTGCAGAGGACGCAGTACACTAACTGTAAATACTGCAGCTGCCTGCCTGTGGTATTAATAGGAACAGAACACCAGCAATTGTCTTCAGGTAGCTTTAGGTGCACACTGTGCAAAGGACACAATACACTAACTGTAAATACTATAAAAACACTTGCCTGCCAGTATATTAGGAAGAGAATAACAGGAACGGATCTAGCTAAACTGTTATATAGTGTGGGGCGTGTACTAAACCCCCTGAGCCATAACTGACCAAAGCCACCCTGGCCTATTCCATCGGCTCAATGGCATCAGTCACTCCTTCCCTAGCCCCACCATCATGTCCTGAGGAGTTCCCCAGAACTGTTCGACCACAGTGTTGGGTACATGCTGCAGGAGGATGCGTAGCGTTTTGAAGGTTGGTGGTACCAAGGTTGAGGATGAAGGCAGTAACAAGAGCCCAGAGAGAGGGAGTGCCCAAGAAGGACAAGAAATTGGCAGTCATGTTCCCCCAGCTGCAGCATACTGCCAGGTTTGCTCCAGTTGCGAGGAGAGAGGGGATGATGAGGTCACTGACTCTACGTGGGAGCCTGATAGAAGAGAGGAGAAGGAGAAGGAGGAGGCAGCACATCTCCAACGAGGCAGGATTCCCTCCAGGGGGCAACTTAAGGATAGCCAACCGACTGCATCGCACCGCAGAGCTCCGCATGTGTAGGGCGCTGCTGACTCCGCGCGTTTTATCAAAAGTTCTTTGGTGTGGGCCTTTTTTGAGAGGTGTGCAGCAGATCGCACAGTTGCTGTTTGCAACATATGTCTGAAGCGTATCAAGCGTGGCCAAAACAGCAGCCGCTTGGGCACCACATGCTTAACCAGAAATATGTTGAGCGTCCATGCAGTCTGTTGGCAACAGTACTTAAAAGACCCACACCAAAGAACAAGGCGGACCTCTCCTTGCTCCTCATCAGCTGGGATCTCCAACCCCACTATACCTTCAGTCCTCTCAGAGACCTGCACTGAGAGGAATGAAAGTGTAGAATCAGGTGTCCCAAGAACTTGCGGGCAATCTGCTAGCGGTACACCTAAATCCGATTGTAGCAGCCAAATTTCCCTACCCTAGTTGCTAAACCGTCCAAAGAAATTCGGTCCCAGCCATCCACATGCTCAGCGGCTGAATGCTAGTTTGGCTAAACTGCTAGCACTTCAACTGCTGTCTTTTCAACTGGTAGACTCTGCCCCCTTTTGAGAATTTGTGGAATGTGCGGTGCCTTAGTGGCAGGTTCCCAAACACCATTTTTTTCTCGGAAGGCCATTCCAGCTCTCTACCGGCATGTGGAAGGCAATGTCTTGGCCTCGTTGGACAGGGCGGTCAGCGGTAAGGTGCATATTACCGCTGACTCATGGTCCAGCAGGCATGGACAGGGACGTTACCTATCTTTCATGGCGCACTGGGTAACCCTGCTGGCAGCTGGGAAGGATGCAGTAATGTTGGAGCTTGTTCTGCCACCACGCCTCCAAAATGTTGGTAGTGGTGATTCTGCCACACCTGTCTCCTCCACCCCCTCCTATTCTTCTTCCTCTATGGCCTCTTCCTGTGCAGATTTGTCCTCAGAACCAGCGGTGCTTCGTAGGCGTTCTAGGGGCTACGCAAGCACTCAGGCAAAAAGATGCCATGTGGTGCTTGAGTTCGTCTGCTTAGGGGACAGGAGCCACACTGGGGCAGAGATTCTGGCAGCACTGCAGGGTTCAGAGGTGGTTGTCGACATGCCAGCTTCAGGCAGGAATGGTGGTTTGTGACAATGGCACCAACCTCCTCTCCGCCCACTGACAGGGACACTTGACCCATGTTCCCTATTTGGCTCACGTCCTTAATTTGGTGGTGCAGTGGTTCTTGTGTAGGTACCCGGCCTTACAGGATCTCCTTAATTTGGTGGTGCAGTGGTTCTTGTGTAGGTACCCGGCCTTACAGGATCTCCTGAGGCAGGCCAGGAAATTCTGTGGGCATTTCCGCTGGTCATATAATGCCAGTGCTCAGCTGGCTGACCTTCAAAAGGAATGCAACCTGCCCAAGAACCGCCTCATCTGTGACATGCCTACCAGGTGGAATTCAATGTTGGCAAAGGCTGCAGAGGGCCATCAATGAGTACCTGTGCGAGTATGGCACCAGGACAGGGTCAGGGGAGCTTGACCTTTTTTTGCCATGCCAGTGGCTACTGATCAAGGATGCATGCAATGTCCTGTCACCATTTGAGGAGGCAACAAGGATGGTGAGCAGTGACAATGCATGCATCAGTGATACTGTCCCTCTTGTCTTCCTGTTGGAGCACACGCTGCGTGGAATAATGGACAGGGCACTTGAGGCAGAACAGAGGGAGGAAGAGAAGGACTTCCTTACATCTGAAGGCCCCCTTTATTCAGACAGTATTTTTGCAGGCCCGCCTATCACACAGGAAGAGGAGGAGGATTGTGTCAGCATGGAGGTGGAGCCTGGCACTCAGCATCAGCAGCAGTCTTCAAGGGATTGTTTTCAGTCCCCAGAAACCCATGGACTTGTACATGGCTGGGAGGAGGTGGCTGACGATCATGTCGTCCTTAGTGACCCAGAGGACTCCGGACCGAATGCCTCGGCAACCTACACTGCATGGCCTCCCTAATTCTGCAAAGCCTGCGAAAGGACCCTCGGATTCCTGGTATGAAGGAGAGGGATCAGTACTGGCTGGCAACCCTTCTTGATCCACATTACAAGGGTAAGCTTGCGGAACTTATCCAGCCTTCGCAGAGGGAGCAGAGGATGAAACATCTTCGGGAGGCCTTGCAAAAAGGTTTGTGCAATGCATTTCCAGAGCCTGGGAGGTTGCAATTTGCTGGTCCTCCTGGACAACGTGTTGCTGAGGCTTTGGTCAGTCACAGAAGGAGCGGTGAAGAAGGTGGCCGTCTGACCGATGCGTTCAGACAATTTTTTAGTCCGCAGCCCCAGGTATGATCGGTTCCAGCAACCATCACCAGCGTCTGAATTAAATGGTGCAGGAATACCTTGGGACAAGATCAGACTTGGAGACCTTTCCAACCGAAAATCCACTGGGTTACTGGGTCTTGAGGATGGATCACCGGCCAGAGCTTGCACAGTATGCAATTGAGCTACTGGCCTGTCCTGCATCCAGCAATCTATCTGAACGCACATTCAGTGCTGCTGGAGGCTTTGTAACTGATCACAGAGTGCACCTGTCTACAGACTCGGTTGATCGGCTCACCTTCATAAAAATGAATCAGTCTTGGATCACCAGCTACCAAGCACCTGATGCTGATGTAACCGATTAATTTTTTTATGCATGTGAGATCCCTTGAAAACTGCCTATGCTGATGTTGAGTGACTATCCTATTCCTCCTCAATGTTCATGTTGATAGCTTCTAAGAACGATTTTGGTTCTGGGCACCAGCACCAGTGCCTAAAGCCCAATTTTTCTGCCCCTCTTTAACAGGGGCGTGTAATTACAATTATTGCTGTAATATTTTGCAGCAGGGCTCGTTCCTGCACTCAACTAGAGTATTTGTGAGGCGTTGTAGTGTTGTGACCCCGCCCCCTCTAACAACACAGGGAAAGCCACAGGGAAGTCCCGTGAATTCCCCGTGCGTCAGAGGAGAGCGGGGTCACCGGGTGGCCCCACCCTCCGTTATATAAGAAGTGTCAGAAGAAGCGAAGCGTCACACGGCTGAAGACTCCCACTGAGGCGGATCGTGCAGATGGAGCGGAAAAGAAGCCTGGAGGAAGATGCAGGACGAGAAGAGCGGAGGAAGAAGAAGATGGAGAAGACGAAGATAAAGAAGAAGAAGAAGATGGAGGAAAAAGAGGAACACAAAAAGAACACCAGAAGAAAGATGGAAGAAGAAGCCGAAAGAAGAAATTAATAAAGGACTTGTCATAACCCTTCTCTTGTGTTTTTTAACCTTTTTGACACTTTTTTTGTGAAATGGTAGGGGTACATTTGTACCCCATTACCAATTCACACGGGGGGCGGGATCTGGGGGTCCCCTTGTTAAAGGGGGCTTCCAGATTCCAATAAGCCCTCCCGCCTGCAGACCCCCACAACCACCGGGCAAGGGTTGTGGGGATGAGGCCCTTCTCCCCATCAACATGGAGACAAGGTGCTTTGGGGGCTACCTCAAAGCACCCTCCCAATGTTGAGGGCATGCGGCCTGGTACGGTTCAGGAGGGGGCCGCTCTCTCGTCCCCCCTCTTTTCCTGCGGCCTGCCAGGTTGGGTCTGGTATGGATTTTTGGGGGGACCCCGCACCATTTTTTAAAAATTTTGGCCGGGGTTCCCCTTAATATCCATACCAGACCTGAAGGGCCTGGTATGGAATATAGGGGGACCCCCACGCATTTTTTTTTCTTTATTGTGGTTCGGGGTTCCCCTGTGGGGAAACACATGCCTTTTTTATCAATTAACTTTTATGTGTATTGTTGGACCGACAATTCATTATAGCCGTTATAGAGTAGTTTTAAATGACTTTTTTTCCTTTGAAATGTCACTTTGCTGTCAGACTGTTCTAAACACGGGAAACATGCGCCCCTTTACAGGCATACTATAGACACCCCCAGGTATGAAATTTAAAGGAATATTACACTTTTACTGTTTCACTTTAAACATTATTAAAATCACTGCTCCCAAAAAAACAGCCATTTTTAAAACTTCTTTTTGCGTTGATACATGTCCCCTGGGGCAGGACCCAGGTCCCCAAACACTTTTTATGACAATACCATGCATATAAGCCTTTAAAATTAGCACTTTTGATTTCTCCTATAATCTTTTAAAGGGTGTTCTTCGGCTTACGAATTTGCCGCGCACACCCCAAATTGTTAGCTGTTCGGTGAACTGGCGAACAGCCGATGTTCGAGTCGAACATGAGTTCGACTCGAACTCGAAGCTCATCCCTAATGACCAGTACCTACGGACAAGGCGTAATTGTTTTAACGAGAGAATTTTAAGCTCCAAGCTCAACAACTCTGTGACACACTCTTGCAGAGAGGCTACTTTCATGCCTCCCTCCAAGGGCCTATCAACGAGCATCATCACATAATAGAAAAATACTTCTACATACAAACGAACCTAAGAATGACAACAATCCTCTACGTATCATCACAAGATACACAAATCAACAAGCCAAAGTTAACAACATTGCCAATAAATACTGGCACATCTCTTGGTTCAACAACTTGTCCCAGATCACCCTTTATTTACATTTAAAGGGGCTACATCAATCAGAGATAAACTGGACAGAGGGGGGGTCTGGAATGTTTTTGACTAGTTCGTCTCTAAGTGTTGGAGCTCTCTTATATACAACTTTCGGTATCTGCAGAAGGAGTGATTTCAAGTGTGTATCAGTTAGTAAAATATGCCAATGGCATTCCAGACCCCCCAAAGTTGGCTAAACGTTCTTCACAGGAAAATGGTTTTACCCATGTAGACGGTGCTACGCTTGCACAAAGTCCAAAAGACCAGCAGAAAAAACATTTAAGTTTACATCTACCAGCACCAATAACACGTATGAAGTTGATGATTTTTTTTGTTGCAATACAGAAGGGGCAGTCTATGCCCTCAAATGCAGCTGTGGGTTACAGTATATTGGACGCACAAAGAGACCCCTGAAAGTGTGACTTAAGGAACACATACAAAACATTATCAAAGGATTTGATAAACACAGTTTTTCTAAATTTTGCCATACACCACAAACAAGACCCAACCCATTTGAGATTTTGGGGCATTGAATCTTACAAGAAACACTTGGAGGAGGGCACAAAGTCAGAACCCTTAGCTAGTTATCTTATTATATGACATCTGGGCAGTATATATATATTTTTTGCCCTCTGTCATCTTTTAATTATTGCGCAACATATTGCCCACGGAAAATGGCCGCTGCTATGTTTTTAATGGATGGTCTCCAAGAAAATGACCGACTGGCAATAACTCATTAGCTATTTAAAGACACTTCCATTGCCTACAATCTATCCCCGATGAAGTCACGTAACGATGACAACACGCGTTGGATACGGACACCGGAAGTGACAATCTAGCTTCGAGCTCGCCGCTCGTCTGGATGCATTGTACTGTTGTTGTTACTTTAATGTGAGTACCCGACCCCCCTTTTTTATCTAAATAAATGTATTGAGTACAAACATACTACACAATAGAGCTTCTTTATATTTCCCCATTTTACCTGGTTTGGCATATTCTGAGCGGTGCCTGGCTGTTCATCTGGTCCTGGAAAAGGGTATCACCCCCTAGGCTCCGGAACCCCAGGAGGAACCGATGAGAGATCCCCCACTCCACCCAGAGTGATCATCTATCCTCTTGGTTACTTTGAATGCTGCTTACCTTACAGCAGTAAGGTAAGAAGTTAGTACACCTGTGGGTGTCATGTTGCAGATTCACAGCACAAAAGTCACAATGCCACCTGTTAATGCCAGTTAGCACCTTATGGTTTGCACCTTGCACTTTCTATTGGTTGGAAGATTTAATTACTTCCGGACTGTGATTTATTTGCACCATTTGCACTTTCATATATATGGACTTTTTTGTATGATTATTTTTCTCATTGCATCATGTTGTTTTGATTATTCAATACACTACAGTCACTTTATTTGCTATTATTGCACTGATCACTATTACTTTTTGATTTAATGAAGCATTGGATTTGTTTCTATATTTGTTTCTATATATGTCAGTTTGGTATTGAAACAACACTTATGCCCTGTACACACGGTCGGATTTTCAGACGGAAAATGTGCGATCGGAGCTTGTTGTCGGAAATTCCGGCCATGTGTGGGCTCCATCTGACTTTTTCCATCAGAATTTCTGACACAAAGTTTGAGAGCAGGATATAAAATTTTCCGACAACAAAATCCGTTTGCATAAATTCCGACCGTGTGTGGACAATTCTGACGCACAAAGTGCCAGGCATGCTCAGAATAAATTCCGAGACGGAACTGCTCGGTCTGGTAAAATTAGCGTTCGTAATGGATTTAGCACTTTTGTTACGCTGCAATGTTTTAAATTGTTTAATGCAGCGCACTCTCTTCTTCTTTATAAGCTAGAAGAATGAAGTTGTTTTGCTGCTCATATTCACACAGACTTCTCACAAACTTCTTTCTTTATTATTTATCGTGATTTCATGAATATAATATTTTGATTTGTCACATCTCCCGAAAATATTTTTTTTTTTTATGTTTTTAGATTTTGTATTTTTTTTTTTTTAGTTTTTGGAATCCTGATCTCCTGTTATTTTTTTGAATATTTTTTTTTTAACTCCAGAATAGTTTTGGGTGTGTTTTGTGTGTCAAGTTACCACAACACGATTATTATCTTGTATTATTTAATCTCAAGGATTGTTTGGTCTCTTGTTAACCACTTAAGGACCAGCCTTGTTTTGGATTTTAGGTGTTTACATGTTTAAAACAGGTTTTTTTGCTAGAAAATTACTTAGAACCCCCAAACAGAATAAAATGGCGGTTGTTGCAATACTTTTTTTTGCACCGTATTTGCGCAGAGGTCTTAAAAGTGCACTTTTTTTGGAAAAAATTCACTTTTTTGAATAAAAAAATAAGACAACAGTAAAGTTAGCCCAATTTTTTTTATATTGTGAAATATGTTACACCAAGTAAATTGATACCCAACATGTCACGCTTGAAAATTGCGCCTGCTCGTGGAATGGCATCAAACTTTTACCCTCAAAAATCTCCATAGGCGACGTTTAAAAAATTCTACAGGTTGCATATTTTGCGGTACAGAGGAGGTCAGGGGCTAGAATTATTGCTCTTGCTCTACTGGTCACAGCTATACCTCACGTGTGTGGTTTGACCACCGTTTTCATATGCGGGCGCTACTCGCGTATGCGTTCGCTTCTGCGCGCAAACTCATCGGGACGGGTTTTTTTTTTTTTTTTTTTTTATTATTTTACAATATTTTATTTATTTTTATACTGCAAAAAGCATGACAGGACCTCTTAAATATGAGATCTGGGGTCAAAAAGACCTCAGATCTCATATTTACACTAAAATGCAATAAAAAAAAAAAAAAGTCATTTGAAAAAATGACATTTGAAAAAATGTGCCTTTAAGAGGCGTGGACGGAAGTGACGTTTTGACGTCGCTTCCGCCCAGCAGTGTCATGGAGACAAGTGGGCACCATCTTAGCCTCACTCGACTCCAGGCACAGGACGGAGACAGATGCGATCGCCTCCGCCGCTACCGATGGCTCCGGTAAGCGGCGGAGGGCACCGGATCGCGGCGTGAGGGGGGTGCCCCTCTCCTGCCACCGATAAAAGTGATCTCGCGGTGAATCCGCTGCAGGGACCACTTTTATCTGAAAGCCGGCCGCCGCACGAAAACGGGGATACCGGGGTTATGGCAGCTAGCTGCTGCCATAACAACAATATCCCCGTTCAAAGTTTGGATGTACATCGTCGTGCGGCGGTCGGTAAGTGGTTAATGTGACATTGTATTTTGGAAATGACCAAACCAAAGAAATAACGAGGCAACGCTGGAGAAACTTCTGATATTGACAAAGCCTTTGGCCCCCGGGGCACACATCATTATTTTCATGCAAAATTGGTGGCCTGAGGAGTCTACATATAAGGGAGTACAATCTGGTCCAGAAGTCCAAGAGATCATGAACAGCAGCAGATGACATCTATGTCCCCAGGCTGTGGTCATACAAGAGCCTGCATCTTTTCTCAGACCAGACAGAACCCAGGCCATCACTTTCTTGTATTCCTTCCATTTTTCCTTCCAGGCTGTGTCTGTGGTGTTGGAGTTGTGGCAGGAGGAGGAGGAGGAGGATGATGTAACTCACACAGGTGGGTATTGGGTGTGATTTCTCCCCTCACCCCCTTAGTTAATGTTTTATAAAGGATTTCCTCACACATGAGGCGTTGGTCCTCCTGCATGTCCTGCAGTTTGGTGGCAGCCATGCAGGCAAAGGCCTCTTCACGAGTGGGGGTGGCTCTGAGGGATGCAGAAGCCTCCTGAATCAGCCTGAGTGCTGACTCCTCCACGTTACTCCCCTTCCTGGGTCTTTTGTTTGCAAGGCGGAGGGGAGGAACCTGTGATTGTGTGAGGCTCATTCTGGGCCCTGCCACCTCCTGGCTGACACGTACCCCTGACTCCTCCTGGCTGCCATATACCCCGGCCACCTCCTGGCTGCCACTAACACCTGCCTCTTCCTGGCTGCCACATTCCACAGCCTTCTCCTGTGTGCCACATTCCACTGGCTGAGGTCTTCCTGTGTATGAAAAAGGGACATAGTTTTAGTTTTTTATTCATCAATCACACACAATTTTCATCTCATGACTGTTGCAAATTGAATGTTAACAATTATAACAGATTATCATTCTGAGCCCAGCATTTTTCATTCTTGTCCCAATTATTTTTGCCCACTACTGTCTATTGATATGTAAACACTTTATTAAATCAGCAATTAGTGATCAATAATAACATCTAGTAAACATCATTTATTTATTGACCAGAAATCTGTAGAACAATGCTATACCTGGCTCAAGCTGGGCTCCTCGACTTCTTCCTGGCAGGAAGTCCCGGGTTGGACATCGGAAGCCTCAGCTGGGGTGGAAGATAGAGTGGAAGGTAGGGTTAAGAGGGATTCCCTGACTTCAGTCTGGTCTGACAGAAAACAAAGTCTCTCATAGTACCACAGCTTGGGGACATAAACGTCATCTGCTGCAGCTCCGGATCTCTGGAAATCCTGGACCTTCTTGCGCTCCCTAAGATAAGTGCTCCTCAGGCCACCAATTTTGGCTTTTAAATAGAGGATGCCGTGGGGAGCACCGGCGTCACCAACTCCAGCAGTTTCTCCAGCGCTGCCTGCCTCTTTTGTTTATGATTATAATGCGGGTGTTTGACCTGCCACAGACAGGACAGCTCCCTGTACTTGTCTATGAACAGGGGAAGGAAGTTGTGATCATTGAAGCCATCCATTTTATCTGTAATACACAAGACAAACCCTAATGTCAGGCTAAAGTCTCCTAATCTTGTCCCAATATATGCCTCAATCTATAAGCATTATAGGCCTAAGTTTAAATGGTACCTTTGTTATCATGATCGGCGCTTTCGATACTCCTCCCCCCCGCTCACAGATCATACGTACGACGCACGTGTGTTATGCTTTATATACACTGCGCATGCGTGAAACTCTGCCCGCCCCTGATGTTCTTTCTAGTCTATTCCCCGCCCCTTCTCTTTCGGCGCAGTGGGGGAGAGCACATGGTGGAGACAAAACAGGTGCATGATAACTACAGCAACGAGGAGGAGGAGAAAAGCCCGGAGCCAGAAACGCCACGATCCCAGAGGAGAAGATTTAAGGCATCAAATATGGCATTTGTTGAGATGGTGGAGATGGTTGACATATTGAAGAGGGACGACTATGACGGGAAGTATGGACCTTAGCCAAACCCAAATGTGAGAAAGGCCAAGAACATGGCGAAAGTTGTGGAGAGTCTGCACAGGAATTTTGGGGTACGACGATCCAAGGATCAACTGAGGAAATGGTGGTCGGACCTCAAATTAAGGGAGCACGATCAGTATAGAAGGATCAGGAGAGTGCTGCAAAAAAGTAAGTAGTTGTCCTGTGTTCCTATTCTTTATTTTTCTTACGTTCGTGCTGCTCCATGTGCTTTTCTTTACTGTTGTACAGTTTAAAATGGCAACTTTCATGTTCATGGACACATTATTCGTTCGTAGGAAACATTGTTCGTTTGGCCACTAAAACACCATGTTTTGTCCAGATGCAGTGCAATACATTTTTTATGCCCTCTTAAAACAAATTTGTTGTCTAGATGGGTTTGTAACTAGAATGAAATGCAAACTAGATTCTATGTAAGGAGAGGACACTCAGCAGCTGTTTACACATCTGGACGCTGGAGCACTAGTGTTGGACACCAGAACACCCTTTTTATTAAGGGGCCCACACAGGTGCTCCAGTGAATACTATAGGGGTGTCTCCATCTGTGAAGCTTGCACAAAACAGGTAAGTATTCAAGCTTTACAAAGGACAAAAATATTTCTTCATCTTGGAACTCTGCCAAAACAGACAATTGTATGAACAAACAAGCAAGGAAAATTCCCCCAAGGGGCTTTTTAGCAGCAATATATCAAAATTCAAGATGAAATGAATATAGAAAATTCTTTATTAAAAATTCAAAGGATTCAAATGTCATATTACAACTAAAATATAAAGATACCAGCTATAGGATACATACAATATCCCATGGTACAATGATGCAAATACAGATATACACAGTATTGCATTGTTTAATGTTTGACTGTGTAGAGAACTCTGACGCGTTTCGACCTGTGCATTTAAGGTCTTCTTCAGGGGGATGATTTGCTAAAAAGATACATTTAGAAATCTAAATTTTTACATAGTAGATTATGCACCAAAACAATTATCTTTAGTAGTGCTATATTTACCGCTTGAGAATGGAATGGGTGATCCCGTAGCCGGGGCTATTTCTAAAAGGCAGGTGAATGATCTGGGAGGCCCTGTGGTTTTGCTCGTTACCCAGAAGGAAGAGGGACCCAGCAACCAAAAGGGGCTTACAAGTAGCCAAACTTTGGAACCACCCTCAGAGGGGCTGAAGAAACGACACCTGTGGCAAAAATCCAATGCAACAGTAATATGTTAGATGAAAAAGAATAATCAACGTAATACATAATTAGAATATAAGTGGGCTAAGCGTGTTGTATAATAGTTGTCATTGACAGGTCGAAACGCGTTGGGATCCTCTACACGGTCAAACATTAATCAATGCAATACTGTGTATATCTGTATTTGCATCATTGTACCATGGAATATTGTATGTATCCTATAGCCGGTATCTTTATATTTTAGTTGTAACATGACATTTGAATCCTTTGAATTTTTAATAAAGAATTTTCTATATTCATTTCATCTTGAATTTTGATATATTGCTGCTAAAAAGCCCCTTGGGGTAATTTTCCTTGCTTGTTTGTTCATTCTTTTTCAGGGTGTGCAGCCTCCATGTCTATCCTATTTGTGTCCTTTCCATTGTTGTAAACAGACAATTGTACCCCACTTCCAAGCAATGTTTCATATTCCTATTTCTGCCATCAAATCTGTGTGCTAAGTATACCTATTTTTTTAACATAGGAGAGAAAAGACTCAGAGGACACCACTCATGAGAGGAGACCACGGACCCCCCACCTCAGGAAGAAGGGGAAATCCCCCAAACCCAACCAGAGGAGGAGGAGGGAGACATTATAGAAATTGTCACCACAACAGGTGAGTGTCTGTGACCACAGGCTCAGGTAAGAGATGGATACCGGCATACTTATAATACATGGTGTGTTTTTTTTGTTTGTTTGTTTTAGGGGATCGTGATGTTGTGGAAGAGGAATATAATTTCACAAGTGAAAGTGCCCATATCCTCATCGGGGAGATCATGGGGTGTAATAGGGATTTGGAAAACATAAAGCAAAACATCAATGATGTTCAAAACAAAATGAAGAACATCATTGATGTTTTAGGGAGAATATAAAACACCCAGAAATCCCTAACTTATTGCATGTTTATCGTTGTTTTTATGACTAATTTTTGACATATTATAGAAAAGCCAAATTTTGAAGATGCACACAGTGTGTCAACATGTGCTATTTGCCATCACAGGAGATCAATGTATGAGTTTTGTGGGTGAAACCCATTCCTCAATAATAAAGTAGCTGAGAGGAAGGGGTTGCACCCACAAAATATGTCCATTGATCCCCCATGATGGCAGCTAGCACATGTTGACATTAGGCAATTTGTGTGCGTCTTCAAAATTTGGCTTTTACAGAGGTGACATCATCCCATCTGCTGAACGCAATATCAAACACAGTTTCTAAATAATCATGTCTGATATTGCCTTCACTTTCTTTAAAAGTTGAACTTTGTAAGTTCCAGAGTTGTGTATTTTTTTATGGTTTAAAACATGCCTGTTTTACCTTAAAAGGCAATTTCTACTTATTATTAATGTGACCTAAAAAATTGTTGTACAACAAACATGTTGGTTTGTTCAAAAACCCTTTTAGAAACGCACATGTGATTGTGCTTTGATTAAAAAGATTGATGATCAGCAATGTGTGGCTTCTTCTTTCAATGCTCAAAAGCATTTTTTGGAGTAAAGTTGTTGTTTTCAGTGGCAATGGGGGTTATTTACTAAAGGCAAATCCACTTTGCACTACAAGTGCAGTTTCAGTGCAGTCTCAAGTGCACTTGTAGTGCAAAGTGTATTTTCCTTTAGTAAATAACACCCACAGTGCTTTCGAATTTTACACAATCACGCCATTTCCAGGACTCCCCAAATTTCGGTCATGGTGTTGAAAATTATTAATATTTTTTGTCAGTAATGCATTACATACATTCACACAAAAAACAAGGTGTGTGTGTAGCAGACCCACAACATAATAATTAATAGTTAGACGAAGAAGAGATTGTCACCCCATGTGTCAACGAAATTTAGTTTGCACTGTTGAAGAAAAAGGCCAAAAAATTAGACCATTAATAAAAGATAACCGAGGAGACAGCTAAAAGAAAGCCAAGCAGTAAATCAAAGCAAATATTTGTTCAGTTTAAAATATATTTTTATTTAAAAAATGTCTCAGACATTGTCTGGCATATCGATGGCCCCCCTACCCGCAAAGTATTCCATGTATCTTATTTGGACCTCGTGGCACTCTGGGGGGGCAAACCAGGATGGCCAGCTTCAAGCACCGTCAGGGTTGGTTCATTAATATTAATTCTGGCCTCAGGCCCAACTGAGCCAGCATAGTTTAAAGAATTTCTCCTTTAAAAAGTTGTGGAGAACACAGAAACACCGTATGATGTGATTGAGTTTATATTCCACCATGTTTATCGGTGTAAGAAATAGGTGGAACCGGCTGGCCATTATTCCAAAGTGTTCTCCACCACTCTTCTGGCTCTGGCCAGCTGGTAATTAAAAACCCTCTGGTCCGGGGTGAGGGTCCTCATAGGGAATGGCCCGCATAAGATGGTCCCCCAGCGCAAATGCTTCATCCGCAACGAAGACGAATGGGAGTCTTTCTGCATTGTCTTCTGGAGGTGGCAAGCCCAAGCTGCCATTCTGGAGACGCCTGTAGAACTCCGTGTGGGCGATGACTCCACCATCTGACATCCGCCCATTCTTCCCCACGTCCACATACAGGAACTCATAAGTAGCCGACACCACCGCCAACATCACAATACTGTTGAACCCCTTATAGTTGTAATAGTATGACCCAGTGTTGGGGGGTGGGACGATGTGGATGTGTTTCCCATCAATTGCCCCGACGCAGTTGGGAAAGTCCCACCACTTGGCAAAGTGGGAGGCCGCAGTCTGCCATTTCTGTGGGTTGGAAGGAAACTGTGGAGTCAAACAAGAAAAAAAAATTAATCATTTTGCACATAAACATTGAAAGCAGATTAGACACAAACATTCTTTGCCAACATCAGTATACCATTTATTTTAGGGAGTATTTAAAGACAAAGGTATAAGGTCCACCTATCAGATTCCTCCCCCCCTCTCATGGGCCATTTAAAAACTTTTAGGGGGGGAGATGTTTTGGACAGGTAACCCTCTCCACTTCATTGAGAGATGAATGTCTAAATAATGTGTATTACTTTGGCCAGCCCCTCCTTACTTACACTTTTGGCAGCCCACTGGACAGGTAAGAAGTGTCATAATACAAAGATATAAATACACACTGTACACATTTTAGCACATTTTTACATTCTGCTATTACCTATCAAGATAATAATAGAATACAAAAACTTTAAACATTACCATTTGAAAGTATTCAGGCAGGCCCTTGCACTACATGCTTTGGGGAATTCATCCATAAACCTTACCACAAAAGAGGTGGGTATAGTGTGTATGGGTTTGGCAAAGTCAGCAGATAGAGGATTGGTATCAGCTGACTTAGCAGTTGGGGGGGATGGAGGGTTCCAAATGATTTTTGGACCCCAAAAAAAAGCCTCTGGCACTCTGCCTGAATTCAAAGCACAAATAACATTTTTCAGCTGACTTAGCAGTTGGGGGGGATGGAGGGTTCCAAATGATTTTGGGACCCAAAAAAAAGCCTCTGGCACTCTGCCTGAATTCAAAGCACAAATAACATTTTTACACATTTTAGGGGGTGTTTAGGGTAAAGGACTACTTTGGAGCTGACAAAATTTAGAGGATGATAAGGGACTATATACAAGAATTTAGTAATGAGAACGGTATCATTAGCAGTAATCAGCATGGATTCATGAAGAATCGTTCTTGCCAAACCAATCTACTAACCTTCTATGAGGAGGTGAGTTGCCATCTAGATAAAGGAAGGCCCGTAGACGTGGTGTATTTGGATTTTGCAAAAGCATTTGACACAGTTCCCCATAAGCGTTTACTGTACAAAATAAGGTCCGTTGGCATGGACCATAGTGTGAGTACATGGATTGAAAACTGGCTACGAGGGCGAGTTCAGAGGGTGGTGATAAATGGGGAGTACTCGGAATGGTCAGGGGTGGGTAGTGGGGTTCCCCAGGGTTCTGTGCTGGGACCAATCCTATTTAATTTGTTCATAAACGACCTGGAGGATGGGATAAACAGTTCAATCTCTGTATTTGCAGACGATACTAAGCTAAGCAGGGCGATAACTTCTCCGCAGGATGTGGAAACCTTGCAAAAAGATCTGAACAAATTAATGGGGTGGGCAACTACATGGCAAATGAGGTTCAATGTAAAAAAATGTAAAATAATGCATTTGGGTGGCAAAAATATGAATGCAATCTATACACTGGGGGGAGAACCTCTGGGGGAATCTAGGATGGAACAGGACCTGGGGGTCCTAGTAGATGATAGGCTCAGCAATGGCATGCAATGCCAAGCTGCTGCTAACAAAGCAAACAGAATATTAGCATGTATTAAAAAGGGGATCAACTCCATAGATAAAACGATAATTCTCCCACTCTACAAGACTCTGGTTCGGCCGCACCTTGAGTATGCTGTGCAGTTCTGGGCACCAGTCCTCAGGAAGGATGTACTGGAAATGGAGCGAGTACAAAGAAGCGCAACAAAGCTAATAAAGTTGCTGGAGGATCTTAGTTATGAGGAAAGGTTGCGAGCACTGAACTTATTCTCTCTGGAGAAGAGGCGCTTGAGAGGGGATATGATTTCGATATACAAATAACGTACTGGTGACCCTACAATAGAAATAAAACTTTTTCGCAGAAGAGAGTTTAACAAGACTCACGGCCACTCATTAAAATTAGAAGAAAAGAGGTTTAACCTTAAACTACATAGAGGGTTCTTTACTGTAAGAGCAGCAAGGATGTGGAATTCCCTTCCACAGGCGGTGGTCTCAGCGGGGAGCATCGATAGCTTCAAGAAACTATTAGATAGGCACCTGAATGACCGCAACATACAGGCATATATAATGTAATACTGACACATAATCACACATAGGTTGGACTTGATGGACTTGATGGTCTTTTTTCAACCTCGCCTACTATGTAACTATGTAACTATGTAAAATAGATTAAGTGACTAGGCCAGGTGGATATAGGTCCAGGAGAGCATGCTGGGGAGGTTAGTGAAGGCAAATATGTATGAAAGACAAAAAAAAAATTAAAAAAAAAAACAGCATGCATTAGGACAAAGGGGACATTCACAGCATATTACAATCATGGTAATTAGGGAATGAGGAAAGAAATACAATACATTATCAAACATTAAATACAATAAAATGTGATGTTAAAGGATAAAAATCTTACCTTAATATAGTCCTTCTGCATGACCTGGATGATGGCAGAACAGGTCTCTGGGATAATGATCCCCAGAGCCTGGGAGGAGATGCCTGTCGAGAACTTGAGGTCCTGCAGGCTTCTCCCCGTCACCAAGTACCGCAGGGTGGCAACTAGCCTCTGCTCCGGAGTGATGGCTTGCCTCATGCAGGTATCCTGCCTGCTGATATAAGGGGTCAGCAAAGCCAACAAACGGTGAAAAACAGGTTCCATAATCCTGAGAAAGGATTATTCTCACGGATTTCACTGAGCAAAGGCATGTGACAGAATTGGTCACGCTGGAGCAACCAATTCTTGGTCCATGAACTCCTCCTCGCCCTGTTCATGGACTGGGCTTGTGTCAAAGTAAGAACCCCAACACCAAGCCCCCACACAGCACGAACTCTATGATGAGTACGTACACACAACATGGCTAGAAAACAGTCGGCTGGTCAGAATGAAGTAACAGAACGCACTGAAGAACAGCAAAGCCTGTGAAGAGCGACCTGAAAATCAGTAACGAACGGACAAGAACACACTGATAATCAATGGAAACTCACTGCACGCACTGAAGAACAGATACAAACCCACAAGCACAAACTGAACACCAGAAATATGATCTGAAAACCACAAGTCTGAAAAAGCGCAAATCGTCTCTCACCAAACTTTTATTAACACAAGATTAGCAAAAGGGTGGCGCGCTTGGTATTAAACTGCCCTTTTATAGTCTCGTCATACGTGGTGTACGTCACCGCGTTCTTGACGTTGTGCTAACGTGTGTATGCAAGACAAGTTTGAGCCAACATACGTCGGAAATAAACAAAGGATTTTGTTGTCAGCATGTCTAAACAATGTCCGACTGTGTGTACAGGGCAATACTGTTATTTATTTCAGCACTTTATATTTATTTATATATTACTCTGGAGCGCAACACTATTCTTTGATTTTTTTCCAAGTAAAAGGTGTGTCTGTCAAAAAAGGTCAAGTTCTATGTGTGTTTTATCATAACTAAGTTCATTTGGTGGGGAGAGTGAGGTTTGAAAATTTTCAGAAGCTTTATAAAATGCTTCTTATAGACGTTTATGGAGTTGTTGTTTTTTTTTTTTTTTACGGTGGTAAGATGCTTGGCTGAGACAAATCCCTCGAATATAGAGCTTGAGAGCTTCCCAACTGGTCAAAGGGTCCATATCAGTGGCATTGTTGTGGATAAGATCATCTTTTATGGCTTTTTCCAATTCTTGTCGAAATGTAGAATTTTGCCAATAGACTGTCACTAATGTACCATGTTCTATGGTTGGGTTTTGGAACCAATGAGGAAAGAGTTGAGGTGCTAACTGAAACAAAAAGATGCGGGAAATTTGTTTGTGAGGATGGGAATAGTGTGTGTATTGTCGCTTTGCAGGATTATGCTCTCCCTGGGTGTCAAGAAGGGAGTATTGATTTAGCAATCGCTGGTAGGAAATTTTAGGTGTGACATTTGGGGTTGGGGATTGGTCATAGAATGGGTACAGTGTTTGATTTGAGTCGCCACCATTAATAAGGGTACCTTGCTTATGTGATTCAACAACTGAAAAAAGATGGGAAAGGAATGATAGTGGGTTTTTGTTAGGAGCATAAGAGACGATCAAAACTTCACTATCTAACAGTAATCCAGATAAGATTAGGTATCTTCCTTCGGGGTCTTTAAGTTCTTTTATAGGGGTGAATGGTGTTGTATGGTAGGATACAATTAGGACTCCCCTTTTTTTTAGTATTGGCCGAGGCCTTATAAATTTGGGGCTATTTAAGGCTAAATATTTTTGTGAGGATTGTGAGATAAAGTGTGTCTCTTGCAGCCATATCACATGTGCCAATTGTTTGGAGAAAAAGTTAAAAGTTTTGGTGTGTTTCGGAGGAGAGTTCAGGGAAGACATTGCTGGAAACAAACAGAATCAAGCAAAAAAAAAGGGGGGGGCTACTAAATCTGAAGCCAGGAGATTTCTCTCTGGAGGAGAGAAGGTTAGGGAAGGTTGGGTTATTCTGTAGAATAGAAATAAGAAAAGGGAAATTCAACAGGGGTTGTGTAACATATACAAACACTAGTATAATAGGTGTTTAAGAGAAGCTTTCCAAAAGATAAAAAGTAAAAAATTTAACAGAATACAAAAAGAAAAAGTGCTCCTAATTGGAGTGAGTATCCAAGGGGTGGTGATAGATCACCAACCAGTGGATGTAAGTGTTCCAAACAGCGTCCAAACCAATGTTGGGCACTTAAGGAAAAATTGGAGGTGCAGTGGGCTGTCTCCGGGACTACGACAGCCTATTAACATTTTTAACCACTTGGCATCCGTGCTATAGCCGAATGATGGCTACAGCGCGGACCTGAATTTCCGGGAGACCGTCATATGATGGCCTCCCCTTTGCATGCTCCCCGCGCGCCCCCTGCACTCTGTCACCGAGACTCGGGTGATCACAGATCCGAGTAAAGGGCCGGTCCCTTACATCAGTGGTCCATCAGTGCCCATCACTGCCACCTATCAGTGCACATCACTGCAAAGATATCAGTGCCACCTATTAGTGACACTTCTCAGTGCCCACCAGTACCACCTATCAATGCCCTTCAGTGCCACCTCTCAGCGTCACCTTTCAGTGCCCACCAGTGCCGTCTTATCGGTGCCCATCAGTGCAGCCTATCGGTGCCCATCAGTGCAGCCTCATCAGTGTACATCAATGAAGGAGAAAAAATACCTGTTTGCAAAATTTTATAACAAAATATAAAAAAAATATATTTTTTTTTAAAAAATTTGTTTTTTTTTTAAAATTTTTAACAAAAAATAAAAACCGCAGAGGTGATCAAATACCACCAAAAGAAAGCTCTATTTGTGGGAAAAAAATGATAAAAATTTCATTTGGGTACAGTGTTGTATGACCGCGCAATTGTCATTCAAAGTACAACAGCGCTGAAAGCTGAAAATTGGTTTGGACAGGCGGGGGGTTTAAGTGCCCAATAAGCAAGTGGTTAATAAGAACTGTTTAACCAATGATTCAAAAGTGTAGAATAGGTTCAATGTAACTGTTAACTTCTATAATATAGTATAATGTAAGATTATTCTGAATATATTTATAGTATAGAATTCAAAAAAAAAAAAAAAGGTAGTATAATCTTCTTTAAGGGATTCCAATTCTTCAGTCTGTGTTGAGGTAGTGATGTCAAATTCATCTACCCTCTGTTCTAGAATAGAGGTACGTCGGCCTACTTCACGAATCTTACGTGTTAGTTTGTCTGTAATGGCATCTGAGGTGTTCTGTAATGTCTTATGTAGGACCCTTTCAAATTGGGTAAGCAGGTCAGGGCCGATAGAAGAGTTTTGCAGGGTAGGGGGGGGTCATACCTGAATCATAATCAGGCCCTCTGCGCTGTGCTGAGGAGGGAGACCTATATTGTGTCTGTGAAATAGGCTGTGAGGTGAGGTAAGACGGCGCCGCCACCATTTTAGATGCGGCTCTTTTCAGCCCTTCTTGAGGCTTTGCTGATTTTAATTTTGATTTTCTTCCCCTGTACATGTCACCAGATTATGCCCACTCACTCCAGGAATAAACTAGGCACTATGTAGAGGTTTCAGCTCGGTTTAACTCCGTATATGAGGCTGTCGAGTCCCAGTCAGGGCAGAGCTCTAAGCAGACATGTCTTGCTCCTAATTATATTATCTTTTTATTATTATCTTTGTATACATTTTGCTTGCACATTTTATTTGTTTTTTTTTTGTAGGCTAAGCTGAACCTCACCATTTAATGAGCCCTTCACTACAATTTATTACTCTTTACCTACAGGGCTACACCCTCTTTCGCCTTCAGTATTGTCTGCTGTACAATGCCTCCCATGTTAGCCTGGCTGTACCCAATCCGTAATTGATGGCATATTTTAACATGCCGTGAAAGACAAGCTACTCTTGCAGGCAGATCTCTGGAGACACACTTCCGGTTACATTCTTTGTTTTTAATAGCTTTATTGGAATGTCTTGTCTACAATATCTCCAAAAAATATGTTAGTCTATACATTACTCATTATCATTGCAAGATATGTTATATATAAAAAATATATTTTTCACTATACATCTCTATATATCATATATTTGACTTTTTGTTATTACTACACTTTCGATGTATGATTGGCCTTCTTATAAACATCCCTGAAGAAGGAGACATAGATACTCTGAAATGCATGAATTATGAGAACTTCAGTCAATCACTGTGGTAATCTTGTACCTAGCATTTAGCTATTGTAACCATTCCAATATATCGTGTTTTTATTGTGTTTACTGTGTTTAATTAAAAATACATGTTTTCTCTACAAATTATGTTAGTGCCTTAAAAGTCCACCTAGGGGATTTCTTTTTTGTCTATAATTGATTATTGAAGGTTTTTAATTTTAGTGATTGAGATTGATTACAGGCATGCAACTATATGAGTTGACACATTATTCCAAATTGTTTATGCTGCGTATAGAGTATGTTTTAATATGGTTTTATAATACGATTTTATATATATTTAGTATGTTAATTATATGCTGGATGTATATTATACAGGTAGCAATAACTCGCGGTGGAGCTGCTGGTTTAAAGCGGGCTCTTACCTTCACTTTCGCCACCTCTATTTCACCGGCACCGGGTCTAGGGTCTCGTTGAGTTTACCTGTGGACAATGTAGGTACCAGACACTTGAGTATCTTTTCTAATGCTTTAATGAACAAGGCAATAAAGGAAGTAGCATGAAAGAGGCAGAAGGAAAACTGCAGGGAAGCTCAAATACCTTTTCTTAGTATTCTTTAGTACATCATTAGGAATTGAACGCTTGTAGCTGAATGTACTCCCCTTGTGGGATTCAATCTTTGCCCGCCTGGATAGGTTACTCTCACTCACCTAGCAGCCAGTGCGCAGCACGAACAAAAGTCCCTGCCACAGACTTGTTTGAAGCAAAGCCCATACGATCCTCTGCTACAGGATGTAATGGTTTACGGTGAATATCAGACACAGCACTTGGACCTTTAAGCCAACCCAGCAGTACTATGCAGTAAGATTACTTCAGGATACGTCCTCCAACTCCAAGTCACCAGGCCCCTCTCCAGACCAGCACTCTGCATGATCCTTCCATGACAGATCCTCCCCTGGGATCTCCTCAGTTGTCCAGCTTTTTCACTCAGGATAGACAGCCCAGGACCATTCCTCTGTCGCTGTGGTAGGCCCCAGACAGGCTTCTGAGCCCACCCACACGCCGCAGCGATGCGGGCCTCCGGATCGGAGGACCACAAGGTGGTACTCTTAATGCATATCTGTTGGCCAGGAGGGCCAGCAGGTGGCTCAAAACGAACCCCTAAACATGGCGTCTGTCCCATAAATACCCTCTTCCAGAATGCAACTCGGAGGACCACCTCCACCGAGTTGTCTCCGGAACAGAGGAGCACTCATATGCTTCAGCACGTTGCCTTTCCAACACTGGCCCATGGTGACAACAACACCCACCGGCGCAGTGTGAAACTACATACAACTCAGCCAAGATGGAACAGAGGCAAATCTATCTTCACCTAACAAGTAACCCACTAAATTTACCTATCAGCGGTAGACTAGAAATCTACCAGCGCTACATACATATATGTTTTTTATATATTTATTCATCTCTGAGTGATGGACGATGCATAGGGTTTATGTTAATGATCATTTAAAGGGATAGTTTAAATAGTAGGCTGAACCAGAACTGAAGGCGTTAAGGAACTTTCTACAAGAGAAAGCAGGCAAAGGGGTTTATCTGTCCCTCAACCTCTCCTACTGGAGCCCCGCTATTCTTTGTTGAAAAGAAAGATGGAACCCTGTGCCCTTGCATCGATTACAGAGAAATAAAATTACTGTCAAGAATCATTACCCACTTCCATTAATTCCAGAACTATTCGAGAGACTAAGAACAGCAAAGATTTTCACCAAGCTTGATCTGCGGGGTGAATATATTCTTGTTCTAATTCAACCTGGAGATGAATGGAAGACAGCCTTTCGGACAAGATATGAGCATTATGAATCCCTAGTAGTTTTGCACGGCTGTTGGGCTAGCGATTGGTAGATAATGGAAATTCCACCCCTCTGTTCCATGGCCTGTCCACACCATACTTCATAAGGGGTAAATCTTGGTAGGGCTGATTTTCCCCTTCATATTTTGTGTAGAAAGTGCTGTATTTGCTGAAATCTGAAGTGTTCAGAGGTCGATATTTCCAGCTGCTGTGTACAAAATTTCACAGAAATTGGGCCCGAGGAAGTGAAATAGTGTCCGATTCGACACAACCCCTTGTCCAACCACCACTTAAAGGCCTTAATGTCTTGGCCAGGGATGAAGTCTGGATTGTTGAAAATGTGGGCTAGGGATCGGTATTCAGAGATCAGGGAGGAATTTGATCTCAATTTGTCCCAAAGAGTCAGAGATTGAGAAAGGATAAGGCGACAGTATTGGAGGTCGCTCCCTATGGGCACGGTGAGGCCGCAAATATGGGCACGGTAAGGCTGCAATTATGGGCACAGTGAGGCTGCAATGATGGGCATGGTAAGGCTGCAATGATGGGCACGGTGAGGCTGAAATCATGGGCACGGTGAGGCTGCATTTAATTGGGGGGGGGGTTCAGCAGCGGCACAAAACCTCCCTGAAATGAGTTTGCCACCTCCCTGAAATTAGTTTTTGCAGGTTGGAATGTTTGGGTATGCATATATCTCATCTAGTCATATTGCCTATTCATTTCATTTTGTACCATAATAGTTCCCTCCTACTTGAGTTTAGATGCACTTTAGTTTATCTTTCTACAGAAAATGAGTTGTGTACACTGAGATGTATATTTTTACCTTGATGTAGATATACACTTCTCTCAACTCGTTTTTCTTACCACGCTTTTTTAATTTACAACATTTTATTTCCAAGCAGCTATTTCTGTTGTTTCTTCACCATTCCTTGGCAGACAAACTTCCTCTTCCTTTATGTGAACATACACCCCACCGATCATATACTGGTGACTACCCATGCTCTACAGTCTGCCTCGAGAGTAAGCATGAGACTTTTCATCCTGCTTTTATTTTGCTTTCAAGGTAAGTGACAGAAATAGTCATTTATATGTTATTATTATTATTATTATGGATTTATATAATGCCGTCAGTTTATGCAGCGCTTTACAACTTGAGGGCAGACAGTACAACTACAATACACTTTAATACAGTAGAAATCAGAGGGCCCTGCTCGTTAGAGCTTACAATCTAAGAGGGAAGGTCAAGAGATACAAGAGGTAATAACTGTGGGGGATGGGCTGATGGAGAAAATAAATGTACAGTTGTTAGGTGGGGGCCAGATAGGCTTCTCCGAAGAGATGAGTTTTCAGGGATCAGTTGAAAGTGGACAAAGTAGGGGATAGTCGTACAGATTGGGATAGAGCATTCCAGAGGTTGGGAGAGGCACTGGAGAAGTCCTGGAGGTGATCATGGGATGAGGTAACGAGGGAGCTAGAGAGCAGGAGGTCTTGGAAGGAGCGAAGAGAATGAGTTGGTTGGTATTTTGAGAGCAGGTTAGTGATGTAGCTGGGGGCCAGGTTGTGGATGGCTTTGTAAGTTATTGTTAGTATTAATATTATTATTATTATTATTATTATTATTATTATTTCTACTTTGATTATTATTTCTATTTTGATGATTAATAATAATTATCATCATCCAATAGAAATAATAATCATCAGTATAATCAAAGTAGAAATAATAATAATAATAATAATAATAATAATAATAATAATAATATTCCTATTATTATTAACAACAATAATAATCATCAGCATCAAAGTAGAAGTAATAAATATAATAATAATAATAATAATCTGCCCCAGGGGAAGAGACTTTAGTACTGACATCTCACCACTACTTTTGATCTGTTTGTTTGGTGTGCTATGTATATGATTCTCATCATGACATAAATACTACACTATTACCATCTTTGCTGGCTCAGCTGTGAGCTTTATTTGCTGCAGCTTGGATTACATGCTGGGAACTGGGAACACCTACCTATGATGTCACCCTAAGCTTGCTACACATTTTGTAGCACATTTTCTGGTGAGTGTTTATTGCATGAGGTGGTGGCTGGTGCTTCTTTACACTGGGAAGACTCCGGCAAAAATCTGAGTTGTTGGTGGAGGAATTAAAATATTTATGTTTGGACTATACAGGACTTTTTTGTACTTTATCAGCACTTTATGCACTTTTATACATACAGTATCTCACAAAAGTGAGTACACTCCTCACATTTTTGTAAATATTTTATTATATCTTTTCATGTGACAACACTGAAGAAATGACACTTTGCACAATGTAAAGTAGTGAGTGTACAGCTTGTATAACAGTGTCAATTTTCTGTCCCCTCAAAATAACTCAACACACAGCCATTTATGTCTAAACCGCTGGCAACAAAAGTAAGTACACCCCTAAGTGAAAATGTTCAAATTGGGCCCAATTAGCCATTTTCCCTCCCCAGTGTCATTTGACTCTTTAGTGTTACAAGGTCTCAGGTGTGAATGGGGAGCAGGTGTGTTAAATTTGGTGTTATCACTCTCCCATGCTGGTCACTGGAAGTTCAACTTGGCACCTCATGGCAAAGAACTCTCTGAGGATCTGAAAAAAAAATATTGTCGCTCTACATAAGGATGGCATAGGCTATAAGAAGATTGTCAAGACCCTGAAACTGAGCTGCAGCATGGTGGCCAAGACCACACAGCAGTTTAACAGGACAGGTTCCACTTAGAACAGGCCTCGCCATGGTCGACCAAAGAAGTTCAGTGCACTTGCTCAGCATCATATCCAGAGGTTGTCTTTGGGGAAATAGACATATGAGTGCTCGGCGAATGGGCGAACAGCCAATGTTCGAGTCGAACTCATGTTCGACCCGAACAGACAGCCCATACCTAGTCCTCACACATCTATGTAAGCAATGAAACGCATACATATTCTACATCTTTCCCCTCGCTGTCATAATGTTGTTGTGGTTGTTTGTTAAATCCGTTGGTGGAAGTGTCAATTGGCACAGCAGCAGAGGGCTGTGCTTGGGGTCCTGAAGTGATCATAGGCACATGAGGAGCGGCAGAACAGTATGATTCAGGTACCTCTAGGAGGTGACAGCGGTTCCTTACCATCAGAATGGACAACATAGCTGTTTGGTTGGCAGGCCTTTCCATGAACCGTGTACAGTTTGTCAAGCCCATGGGTTGTCTCCATCCTTACCACCTGCCCAGGCTCCAGAGGGGAAAGGCATATGGCCAGTTTGTCATGGCTTATCTTTTCTTTTAGCCTGATGGAGAAGGCATGCCATCCCTAGGTGTGTATTTCGGAGGTTGAGTAGAGCTTTATAAATGTCAGAACCATCATGTGCACATTTCTCTAGGAGATGCTTGGCCGACCATACTCTACGCTCTGCAAGACCATTGGATCTAGGGTAATTGGGACTGCTAGTGATAGTTCTGGTAAATCCCAATGGTGAGCAAAGTTCTTGAATTCTCTACTTGGAAATGAAGTTGCATTGTCAGTCATCAATTGATATGATTCCATGTGTAGAGAATATCTGCTTTAATGCCCTGAACAACTGTGTTACCGGAAGTGTTTGGGAGGACATCAAATTCCCACCAGCCAGAGTAAGAATCCACCAAGACCAGGTAATCCCTGTTTGACCACTCAAATATGTCAGCTGCTGTGATAGACCATGGCCTGTCAGGTATTTGGTGAATAGTTAAAGGTTCCCTCAGCTGGTGCTGTCGTAGAGCATTGCAGGGGGCACATCTGGAAACTTCTCTTTTAATGTCAGTGTATATAGTGGGCCAAAACATGGTATCACGTAGCCTTTACTTGCCAGGATGACCTTGATGGAGCTGTGTCAAGCAGTATTTCTGCTTGGCACAGTTAGGGATTACATATCTCTGACCACGCAGGATTAATCCATCATCCACTGTTAATTCATCCCTCATAGAGTAGAATGGTCGGATGTCATGTGGGATTTCCTTAAAGAAGCCATGAGGCGCTGACAGGTGGCATCTGCCTGTGTTTCTTGCTTAAGTTCCTGAATCCTTCTGGATGACAACACCCCATCCAGAGCCAACACATCATAATCCTTAAATGCTCCAGAGTTATCAGAAGTGGGGAGTGCATGTAAAAGAGCACCTGCAACAAATAGTTCACGGCCTCGTTTACAGATTACATTCAGGTGGTAGCTGAGGTTGAAGCTTTAGCATCATTCACTGGATGCGTGCAAATGCTGCATGCAGGGGTTTTCTCAGTATGGTTGAGTGGCTGATCCGCCTCCACAGTCACAGGCCATAGATATAATCATGGAATTTTACACGGCAAATACTAGTCCCAATAATTCCTTCTCAATTTGTGCATAGCGTGCTTCAGTCTCAGTGAGGGCTCTTGATGCAAAAGCCACAGGCCTCCCATCTTGAAGACAGACTGCACCAAGACCATGCTGGGAAGCATCAGCAGACAATACCACTGGCTTATGCACATTAAAATACTGTAGGACAGGTGGACTAGTTAAATGTGTTTTCAATGTATTCACAGCAACAGGATGTTGTTCAGTCCAACACCAGTTGGCATCTTGGTGCAGAAGCTTATGGAGTGGAGATGGTATCTCACTGTAGTGATGAATGAACTTCGAGAGATAATTGGTCATGTCAAGAAACCTTTGCAATCCATGTTTGTCCTCTGAAGCAGGCATTTGATGGATGGCTTTGGTTTTTACTGGGTCAGGCTTGACACCTTTATCAGTGAGAAGGTGTCCAACATATGGCACCTCTGAGACCCTGAAGCGACATTTGGTATTATTGAGCTGCATATTGATGGCTCTGAAACGGTCTAGTATGCATTTAAGTTGTTTGTCATGTTGCTCAATGGAGGATCCCCAAATCAAGATATCATCCACAACTATTTCATATGGCTATCCAGCAAAGAGCTGTTCCATACATCTCTGAAAGACCTTGCTTCCGGTTAAAATTCCATATGGCATCCGTAAGCATTTGTATCGCCCAAATGGGCTCATAAATGTTGTGAGTAATGATGATTCCTCATCCAGGCGGATTTGCAAGAATCCTCATTTTGCATCTAGAATGCGATCGTTGCCTGTGGCATATCAGCGATCACTTGCTCTACATTTTTAATGGGTGATAAGGCCTCAGGAAAGCCTTATTGAGGTGCACCGAATCAATGCATATGCAGACAGTGCCATATTTCTTGACTACTGCTGCCATGGCAGACACCCAAGGGGTAGCCTCCTGCACTGGTGTAATGATGCCCAGTCTAGTTGTCTTTTCCCACTCTTGCAAGACTTTGTCTTTTATAGCCAGTGGGATCCTTCGAGGGGCACACACGGTAGGATGTACCGTTTCATCTAAGCGCATGTGATGCATGACTGAAAGTTTACTAACAGTGTCAGTACGAAATAAGTCCTCATAAGCGGTCAGCTCTGGAGCTTGTTGTACAGCATCTACTTCTGGACTGAGTTTGATTAGATTTAAGTGCATGCTGTCTGGTAAGCCTAGCAGGCTCTTAACATTTCTATCCACAATGCGGAATAGCAGCTTGTCCCTGGATAGATCCAAGGTAGAAGTGCCCAGTGTCTGAGTTGTTTGACCGCCATAAGCTATCAGGTTTACTTTATTTGACTGATCAATTTCAGATTTGGGGTCAATGCTGAGAAATGTGGATAAGGACATGACATTGCATTTGGCACCAGTGTCAATTTTCAACTTGATATGTTTGTTGCTTGCTGTTGAGAAGGTGGTGAATATTTCTCCTTTTTTTGCAATTAGGTCCACACTTTCACGATGAAAACAGTTTTGGTGATCATCATTTTCCACTTCATTCAGTGCACATTTTGTTGTTTAGTATGACTACATGGTGTCATCCACGCACCTCTATTTTGAGGCATGGACCTACAACATTTTGCAAAATGATTCCATTCGTTGCATGAGTTACACCTTTTGTTAAAAGCGGACACTTGTTGTGTTCAGTAGTGTGTTCACTACCACAGTTGCTGCATTGCCTTTTGTTCTGTTGCACCACAAACACTTCTGCTTCTCTTTTCCTTAGTTCCTTAGTGGCCTTTTATGATATATTTTTTTAGCCAGCAGTCTCAGTGTGGCTGAATATGATTGTATTCCTTCATCAGATTTCTAAACCATGTTGTTAAAAGTTTGTCTATTATTACATTACGTTGTGGTAAGCATATCTTATCAAATTTCTTGCTTAACCACTTAAGGACCGAGCCTCTTTCTGAGATTTGTTAAAAACATTTTTTTTACTAGAAAATTACTTAGAACCCCCAAACCTTATACATTTTTTTCCCTAACACCCTAGAGAATAAAATGGCGGTCGTTGCAATACTTTCTGTCACACCGTATTTGCACAGCTGTCTTACAAGCGCACTTTTTTTGGAAAAAATACACTTTTTTTGATTAAATAAGACAACAGTAAAGTTAGCCCAATTTTTTTTATATTGTGAAAGATAATATTACGCCGAATAAATTGATACCCAACATGTTAAGCTTCAAAATTGCGCCCGCTCGTGGAATGGCGACAAACTTTTACCCTTAAAAATCTCCAAAGGTGACGTTTAAAAAAATCTACAGGTTGCATGTTTTGAGTTACAGAGGAGTACTAGGGCTAGAATTTTTGCTCTCACTCTACTGATCATGGCGATACCTCACATGTGTGGTTTGAATACCGTTATTCATATGCGGGCGCTACTCACGTACATGTGTGTCGCTTCTGCACGCGAGCTCGGTGGGACAGAGCGCGTTTAAAATTTTTTATATTTTTTCTTATTTATTTTACCTTTTTATTTTTTTATTTTTACACTCTTCTTTTTAAAAAAAATGTGTCACTTTTATTCCTATTACAAGGAATGTAAACATCCCTTGTAATAGAAAAAAAAGCACGACAGGACCTCTTAAATATGAGATCTGGGGTCAAAAACACCTCAGATTTCATATTTACACTTAAAATACAATAAAAAAAAAAAAATGGTAATTTAAAAAAAAAAAAAAATGACCCTTTTTAAGAGCTATGGGCAGAAGTGACGTCTTGACGTTGCTTCCACCCTGCAATGATATGGACTCGCTCGTCTCCATGTCAGGCTAGGGAAAGGTTTCCGATCGCTACCAACGGCACTGGTAAGTGGCGGAGGGCACCGGAGCACAGCGGGGGGGGCCCTCTCCCGCCGCAGATAAAAGTGATCTCTCGGCGAATCCGCCGCAGAGACCACTTTTGTCTTAAAGCGGACCACCCACACTGAAGAAGAGGATACCAGGGTTATGGCAGCTAGCTGCTGCCATAACAACGATACCCCTCTTCAAATACCGACGTCTAATGATGGTGGGCGGTCCGGAAGTGGTTAAGACATCAGGATCCTCTCTGTCCTCATTGTCTTGAAATTGAAATGACTCATATTTATCTAGTGCAAGTGAACCAGCAAAATTGAGAAGAGTGTAAGCTTGTACCTTTTTTTTTTTTTTTCTTGTATGAGAGTCTTGATTTGCTGTACACGTCCCATTCTCATTCTCAACCATGATGTTTCAGCGATCTCACTTCTGTCACCATGTAGATTTTGTGGAAGCAATGATGAATCATCAGATGAATCTTGTAGAGAACTATTTCCAGCCAGCAGTGAACAGCATGTAAACCTTCTTTTGTTTCACTCCATAATGTTCTACTTTCTGTTCCCACACCGAGGCACACACACATCTATATAAGCAATGAAACACATTCATATTCTACAGTTACCTAGTATTTTGACTGGTGCCAGGAATGTCTCATGGGCTTTTCTATAAACAATATATATCCACACTTAGGATATAATAGTATGCATGTTTGCGTGTCCAAAGACGCTTATTCACATATCAATCCATTGGTAATAAATTAAGCCATTTTACGCAATCCCTAGGAAATGACAAAGAGCAATTCAGGTGTTGGCGCCACTGGTCATTTCCCAAGCAACCTTGCTAATCAGTTCAGAAGAACATAAAATCACTTATGTTACACGTGTCATGACTGAAAGCAGTAGATGTCAATGGCTAGGATAACAATTACTTACCGAAATGGTGCTTGCTGGTTAGAAAGTCCTACTTCAACAGCAACCCTTTTATAATATTTGCATTAAAGCATGTTACCCTAAATTAAATCAGAGCTCCAGCCTCCCCACCAAAAAAATTTCAATTCAGCAGTAGGGATGAGCCGAACACCCCCCGGTTCGGTTCGCACCAGAACCCGCGAACGGACCGAAAGTTCGCACGAACGTTAGAACCCCATTGACGTCTATGGGACTCGAACGTTCGAAATCAAAAGTGCTCATTTTAAAGGCTAATTTGCATGGTATTGTCCTAAAAAGGGTTTGGGGACCCGGGTCCTACCCCAGGGGACATGTATCAATGCAAAAAAAACTTTTAAAAACGGCCGTTTTTTCGGGAGCAGTGATTTTAATGATGCTTAAAGTAAAAGAAAAAAAGTGAAATATTCCTTTAAATATCGTACCTGGGGGGTGTCTATAGTATGCCTGTAAAGTGACGCGTGTTTCCCATGTTTAGAACAGTCCCTGCACCAAATGTCATTTTTAAAGGAAAAAATCTCATTTAAAACTGCTTGCGGGTTTAATGTCATGTCGGGTCATGGCAATATGGATGAAAATCAGTGAGACAAACGGCATGGGTACCCCCCAGTCCATTACCAGTCCCTTTGGGTCTTGTATGGATATTAAGGGGAACCCCGCACCCAAATTAAAATAAGGAAAGGTGTGGGGCCACCAGGCCCTATATACTCTGAACAGCAGTATACAGGCGGTGCAAACAAGACAGGGACTGTAGGTTTGTTGTTAAGTAGAATCTGTTTGTAATTTTGAACATTTTTAACGTGTTTAGCTCCAGCCAAAAAATCTTTTCTAAGCTTTTTGGAAAACATAGGGAAGGGTTATCACCCCTGTGACATTTGTTTTGCTGTCTTTCCTCCTCTTCAGAAGATTTCACCTCACTTTTTTGTCCCAATGAAAAATGTTTTTTGAAAATTTGGGTTTTTTTGTGGAACAAGGATTGGAAAGCATCAGTGGAAAGGAGAACTTGTTTTCCCATATTAACTCTTACAGGAGAGAATTTCCCTTCCTAGGGGTAGATTTCATCTCACTTCCTGTTGTCTCCTTCCGTTTGCAAGTAGGAGTCGTTTGTAAGTTAGATGTTTGAAAGTAGGGTCCTGCCCTATATACTCAGCAGAAATTTGGGCCTTAGGTGTTGCTGTGGCCACAACACTGTAAGCCCTCACAGGGCCCTGCTGTGAAATATTAGATCAAGAATTGTAATTACATGCCCCTGTTGAACAGGAGCTGAAAAATTAGGCCTTAGGCACTGGTGCTGGTGCCACAACACTGCAACCCCTCACAGACACTCTAGTTGGAACGCAGGAACGAGCCCTGCTGCAAATTATTGCTTCAAAAATTGTAATTACACGCCCCTGTTAGACAGGGGCAGAAAAATTGGGCCTTAGGCACTGGTGCTGGTGCCACAACACTGCAACCCCTCACAGACACTCTAGTTGGAACGCAGGAACGAGCCCTGCTGCAAAGTATTGCATCAAAAATTGTAATTACACGCCCCTGTTAGACAGGGGCAGAAAAATTGGGCCCTAGGCACTGGTGCTGGTGCCACAACACTGCAACCCCTCACAGACACTCTAGTTGGAATGCAGGAACGAGCCCTGCTGCAAAGTATTACATCAAAAATTGTAATTACACGCCCCTGTTAAACAGGGGCTGAAAAATTGTGCCTTAGGCACTGGTGGTGGCGCCCAGAACCAAAAATGTTCTTACAAGCTATCAGCGTGATGATTGAGGAGGAAGAGGATAATTACTCAGGGATAGTCACTCAGCATCAGCATAGGCAGTCTTTGAAGGGATCTGAGATTTCAAAAAAAATTATTCGGTTACATCAGCATCAGGTGCTTGGTAGCTGGTGGTGATCCAAGACTCATTCATTTTTATGAAGGTCAGCCGATCGACCGAGTCGGTGGACAGACGCACCCTGTGATCGGTTACCACGCCTCCAGCAGCACTGAATGTGCGTTCCGAAAGAACGCTGGATGCAGGACAGGCCAGTAGCTCAATTGCATACTGTGCAAGCTCTGGCCAGTGATCCATCCTCAAGACCCAGTAACCCAGAGGATTTTCGGTGGGAAAGGTGTCCAAGTCTGATCTTGCCCCTAGGTATTCCTGCACCATGTAAAACAGACGCTGGCGATGGTTGCTGGAACCGATCATACCTTGGGGCTGCGGACCAAAAAATTGTCTGAACGCATCGGTCAGACGGCCACCTTCTCCACCGCTCCTTCTTTGACTGACCGAAGCCTCAGCAACACGTTGTCCAGAAACAGGAGTTTGTAACCTCCCAGTCTCTGGGAACGCGTTGCACAGACCTTTCTGCAAGGCCTCCCGAAGATGTTTCATCCTCTGCTCCCTCTGCGATGGCAAGATAAGGTCCGCAACCTTACCCTTGTAACGTGGATCAAGGAGGGTTGCCAGCCAGTATTGGTCCTTCTCCTTGATACCACGAATACGAGGATCCTTACGCAGGCTTTGCAGGATCAGGGAGGCCATGCAGCGTAGGTTTGCTGAGGCATTCGGTCCGGAGTCCTCTGGGTCACTAAGAACGACATGGTCCGCAGCCACCTCCTCCCAGCCACGTACAAGTCCATGTGTTTCTTGGGACTGATCCCTTAAAGACTGCTGCTGATGCTGAGTGCCAGGCTCCACCTCCATACTGACACAATCTTCCTCCTCCTCCTCTTCCTCCTCGTCCTCTTCCTGTGTGATCGGCGGGCACGCAGGAACACTGTCTGGATAAAGGGGGCCTTGAGAGCTAAGGAAGTCCTCCTCTTCCTGCCTCTGTTCTGCCTCAAGTGCCCTGTCCATTATTCCACGCAGCGTGTGCTCCAACAGGTGGACAAGGGGGACAGTGTCACTGATGCATGCACTGTCACTGCTCACCATCCTCGTGGCCTCCTCGAATGGTGACAGGACAGTGCATGCATCCCTGATCATGGCCCACTGGCGTGGGGAAAAAAAACCAAGCTCCCCTGACCCTGTCCTGGTGCCATAGTCGCACAGGTACTCATTTATGGCCCTCTGCTGCGTGTGCAGCCGCTGCAGCATGGCCAACGTTGAGTTCCACCTGGTGGGCATGTCACAGATTAGGCGGTTCTTGGGCAGGTTAAACTCCTTTTGGAGGTCCGTCAGCCGAGCACTGGCATTATATGACCGGCGGAAATGCACACAGACTTTCCTGGCCTGCCTCAGGACATCCTGTAAGCCCGGGTACCTGCCCAAGAACCGCTGCACCACCAAGTTAAGGACGTGAGCCAAACAGGGCACATGGGTCATTTGTCCCTGTCGGAGGGCAGAGAGGAGGTTGGTGCCATTGTCGCAAACCACCATTCCTGCCTTAAGTTGGCGTGGCGTCAACCACCTCTGAACCTGCCCCTGCAGAGCTGACAGAACCTCTGCCCCAGTGTGGCTCCTGTCCCCCAAGCACACCAGCTCAAGCACCGCATGGCATCTTTTGGCCTGCGTACTTGCGTAGCCCCTTGAACGCCTACGGAGCACCGCTGGTTCCGAGGAAGAGGCCATGGAGGAAGAAGAAGAGGAGGGGGTGGAGGAGAGAGGTGTGTCACAATCAGCATTTTGGAGGCGTGGTGGCGGAACAACCTCCAACACTACTGCACCTTGTCCTGCATCCTTCCCAGCTGCCAGCAGAGTCACCCAATGCGCCGTGAAACTTAGGTAACGTCCCTGTCCATGCCTGCTGGACCATGAGTCAGCGGTAATATGCACCTTACCGCTGACCGCCCTGTCCAGCGAGGCATGGACATTGCCTTCCACATGCCGGTAGAGAGCCGGAATCGCCTTCCGTGAGAAAAAGTGGCGTTTGGGTACCTGCCACTGAGGAACCGCACATTCCACAAACTCACGGAAGGGGGCAGAGTCTACCAACTGAAAAGGCAGCAGTTGAAGTGCTAGCAATTTTGCCAAGCTAGCATTCAACCGCTGGGCATGTGGATGGCTGGGAGCAAACTTCTTTCGGCGGTGCAGCAGCTGGGGCAGGGAAATTTGCCTGGTACAATCTGACGTCGGTGTACCAAAAGCAGATTGCCCACAAGTACTTGGCTGTGACACACCTAATTCTACACCTTCATTCCTCTCACTGCAGGTCTCAGAGAGGACTGAAGGTCTAGTGGGGTTGGAAATCTCAGCTGATGAGGAGCAAGGAGAGATCCTCTTTGTTCTTTGGTGTGGGTCTTTTAGATACGCTTGCCAACGAACTGCATGGCAGGTCAACATATGTCTGGTCAAGCATGTGGTACCCAAGCGGGAGATATTTTGGCCACGCGAGATACGCTTGAGACATATGTTGCAAATAGCAGCGGTGCGATCTGATGCACTCGTCTCAAAAAAGGCCCACACCAAAGAACTTTTTGAATAACGCGCAGAGACTGCAGCGCCCTGCACATGTGGAGCTTTGGGGTGTGATGCAGTCAATGTGCTGCCCTTAGGCTGGCCCCTGGAGGGCATCCTGCCTCGTTGGTGATGTGCTGCCGCCTCCTCCTCCTCCTCCTCCTCCTCCTCCTCCTCTCTCCTATCAGGCACCCACGTTGAGTCAGTGACCTCATCATCCCCTCCCTCCTCATCACTGGAGCAAACCTGGCAGTATGCTGCAGCAGGGGGAGCATGACTGCCAGATTGCTGTCCTTCTTGGGCACCCCCTCTGTCCGCGCTCATGTTACTGCCTTCATCGAGCTCAGTATCGTCATCAGAGCCTTCCAAACGCTGGGCATCCTCCTGGAGCATGTACCCAACACTGTGGTCAAACAGTTCGAGGGAATCCTCATGAGGACATGGTGGAGCTAGGGAAGGAGTCACTGATGACATTGAGCTGAGGGAAGAGGCCGCTGCTTTGCCAGACAAAGCACCCTGGGCATGGGTGAGAGAGGATGAGGAGGATGAGGACGGCTTGGTCATCCACTCGACCAAGTCTTCCGCATGTTGCGGCTCAACATGGCCAGCTGCCGAAAAAAAGGCCAAGCGTGTCCCATGGCCACGTGCTGATGAGGATGCACCGTCTCCACGACCAGCACTAGACACAGAGCCTGCTTGCCCTCTCTTATTGGCTTGTGACTGTCTGCCTCTCCTTCTTGGCCTTCCAGACATACTAATGGCCTGTAGCTGCACTAAGCTGGGATAGAACACCTGTAATTTTCTTCAAGTAGCTTTATATACTGTAACCAGACAAGCCTGCCTGTCAGTAGGAAGATAACAGGAACGGATCTAGCTGAACACTGTGAGCAGGACGCACTGTACTAAATGTAAATAGTCTAGCTGCCTGACCGTGGTACTAATAGGATCAAATAGAACACCTGTAATTTTCTTCAGGTAGCTTTATATACTGTAACCAGACAAGCCTGCCTGTCAGTAGGAAGATAACAGGAACGGATCTAGCTGTACACTGTGAGCAGGACGCACTGTACTAAATGTAAATAGTCTAGCTGCCTGACCGTGGTACTAATAGGATCAAATAGAACACCTGTAATTTTCTTCAGGTAGCTTTATATACTGTAACCAGACAAGCCTGCCTGTCAGTAGGAAGATAACAGGAACGGATCTAGCTGTACACTGTGAGCAGGACGCACTGTACTAAATGTAAATAGTCTAGCTGCCTGACCGTGGTACTAATAGGATCAAATAGAACACCTGTAATTTTCTTCAGGTAGCTTTATATACTGTAACCAGACAAGCCTGCCTGTCAGTAGGAAGATAACAGGAACGGATCTAGCTGAACACTGTGAGCAGGACGCACTGTACTAAATGTAAATAGTCTAGCTGCCTGACCGTGGTACTAATAGGATCAAATAGAACACCTGTAATTTTCTTCAGGTAGCTTTATATACTGTAACCAGACAAGCCTGCCGGTCAGTAGGAATTTAACAGGAACGGATCTAGCTGAACACTGTGAGCAGGACGCACTGCACTAAATGTAAATAGCAGGAACGGATCTAGCTGAACACTGTGAGCAGGACGCACTGCACTAAATGTAAATAGTCTAGAAGATAACAGGAACGGATCTAGCTGAACACTGTGAGCAGGACGCACTGCACTAAATGTAAATAGTCTAGAAGATAACAGGAACGGATCTAGCTGAACACTGTGAGCAGGACGCACTGCACTAAATGTAAATAGCAGGAACGGCTCTAGCTGAACACTGTGCGCAGGACGCACTGCACTAAATGTAAATAGCAGGAACGGATCTAGCTGAACACTGTGAGCAGGACGCACTGCACTAAATGTAAATAGCAGGAACGGATCTAGCTGAACACTGTGAGCAGGACGCACTGCACTAAATGTAAATAGCAGGAACGGATCTAGCTGAACACTGTGAGCAGGACGCACTGCACTAAATGTAAATAGCAGGAACGGATCTAGCTGAACACTGTGAGCAGGACGCACTGCACTAAATGTAAATTGCAGGAACGGATCTAGCTGAACACTGTGAGCAGGACGCACTGCACTAAATGTAAATAGTCTAGAAGATAACAGGAACGGATCTAGCTGAACACTGTGAGCAGGACGCACTGCACTAAATGTAAATAGCAGGAACGGATCTAGCTGAACACTGTGAGCAGGACGCACTGCACTAAATGTAAATAGCAGGAACGGATCTAGCTGAACACTGTGAGCAGGACGCACTGCACTAAATGTAAATAGCAGGAACGGATCTAGCTGAACACTGTGAGCAGGACGCACTGCACTAAATGTAAATTGCAGGAACGGATCTAGCTGAACACTGTGAGCAGGACGCACTGCACTAAATGTAAATAGTCTAGAAGATAACAGGAACGGATCTAGCTGAACACTGTGAGCAGGACGCACTGCACTAAATGTAAATAGCAGGAACGGATCTAGCTGAACACTATGAGCAGGACGCACTGCATTAAATGTAAATAGTCTAGATAGAAGATAACAGGAACGGATCTAGCTAAACTGAATACAGTGTATATATATATATGCAACACCTGGGATGCATATATATACACAATACACTGTAAGTGCAGCTAACTGACTGACTGTTCTGCCTAATCTATCTAACTCAAATCAAATGACACTGTCTCTCTCTCTCTCTATCTCTCAGCACACCGGAACACACACTACACAGGGCCGCCGTGCAGGCGGCCTTATATAGTGTGGGGTGTGTACTAAATCCCCTGAGCCATAATTGGCCAAAGCCACCCTGGCTTTGGCCAATTACAGCTCTCTCTACTGACAGCGCTGTGATTGGCCAAGCATGCGGGTCATAGTGCATGCTTGGCCAATCATCAGCCAGCAATGCACTGCGATGCCGCAGTGAATTATGGGCCGTGACGCGCCACACGAATTTAGCGCGAACGGCCCATAACGTTCGCAATTCGGCGAACGATCGAACAGCCGATGTTCGAGTCGAACATGGGTTCGACTCGAACACGAAGCTCATCCCTATTCAGCAGCTCCAAATACTGTAGCTGCTGACTTTTACTATTAGAACACTTACCTGTCCAGGGATCCTGCAGTGTCCTCACCCAAGCTGTTTCTTGGATTGGCTCTCTGGTACTGGCGCCGCCATATTGGGTAAGGGAAACCAGCAATAAAGGATTGCGGCTTCACAGATGGCTTCCTACTGTGCATGCACGAATTGTGCTATGCTTTCTCAATGAGCTGGCTGCGGCGGAGGCCGTGGTGAACTTAGCAGGAAGTGGGATCTGGTACCTGTCAAAACCAGGTACCCACTTCCTCCTCCTCCCCCCCACAAGGGGACAAATGTGACACCGGAGGAAGGAGGCAGGCAAATCCACCTTTTGGGTGGATCTCTGCTTTAAGGGGCAATGTGTTAAGACAACCCACTATTTTAGAATGGTCTGGCAGCACACCTTAACACATAGAAAATTGAAAAAGAAAACCTGTGCCTTATTTTTATGTAGTGCTCTGCAATGCACTGTATGTGGTGCACATCCATTTTCAGTTAATTGATGACTACTGTAAAATTCTTTTGGTTTGCGATTCACAATTTGTGCCACTGCAACCTACCATGATACATCAGTGTATCGTGTGTGTGTGTGTGTGCTTTATTGTAGTTATTTGATAATTTCTCATGATATATCAATAAAATATACCACTGAAATAGCAAAAATGTGTACTTTCTCTAAAAATCTTTAAGTTGCTTTATTTTTTTTTAACTCTGTGTCTAAAAAAATCCCTCAAACATCAAACACACACAACAAAGGAAAAGAAAGCACAAGGAATAGGTACAAAAACATTTTACAATTTTTTTTCAGGGCAGCTTACATGAACATTAATGATGAACACAAATTATGTGCCAGGAACATAGAAATACAAATATCCACCCAAAATGGGATTTTTTCCCAGTTTTTATTCTTTTGTGTGGTGTTTTTATTCTTTAGAATGTGTTACTGTGTCTTTCAATTTTTAACTACATAATCTGACTACACGATCTTTCAGATTTACCAAAATTATGTAAGTGCCCAAAAGCTCCTCTCCAGAATTTGCTTGTGATGGTTTTCATTTTTCAGCCTCTAAGTGCTTCTCTTCATATATGGCTGTAAACGCCCAAGTGTGCATGAACACCAGGGCAGCCATCAGAAATTGTGGGGCCCTTTATACAGGTTTAGGCCTGCCCCCCCTGAGCCTGACCACCAACATTCCCCAGGGTCCCGCCCACTGGCCGTCCCACCAAGTCTGCCCACTAGCCATCCCACCAAGTCCTTCAGTGCCTCAGCTACCCTCACACCCGTACACTGTCAGCCCCCTCACACCTGTACGCTGTCAGCCCCCTCACACCTGTACGCTGTCAGCCCCCTCACACCTGTACGCTGTCAGCCCCCTCACACCTGTACGCTGTCAGCCCCCTCACACCTGTACGCTCTCAGCCCCCTCACACCTGTACGCTCTCAGCCCCCTCACACCTATACGCCTTTAGCCCCCTCACACCTGTATGCTCTCAGCCCCCCTCACACCTGTACTCTCTCAGCCCCCCTCACCTGTACAATCTCAGCCCCCTCATACCTGTACACTCTCAGCCCCCTCACACCTGTATGCTCTCAGCCCCTCACACCTGTACGCTCTCAGCCCCCCTCACACCTGTACGCTCTCAGCCCCCCTCACCTGTACGCTCTCAGCCCCCCTCACCTGTACGCTCTTAGCCCCCCTCACACCTGTACGAACTCAGCCCCCTCACACCTGTACGCTCCCAGCCCCCCTCACACCTGTACGATCTCAGCCCCCTCACACCTGTACGATCTCAGTCCCCTTACACCTGTACGGTCTCAGTCCCCTCACACCTGTACGCTCTCAGCCCCCCTCACACCTGTACTCCCTCAGCCCCCCTCACACCTGTACTCCCTCAGCCCCCTCACACCTGCATGATCTCAGCCCCCTCACAACTGTACGCTCTCAGCCCCCTCACAACTGTACGCTCTCAGCCCCCCTCACACCTGTACGCTCTCAGCCCCCCTCACACCTGTACGCTCTCAGCCCCCCTCACACCTGTACGCTCTCAGCCCCCCTCACACCTGTACGCTCTCAGCCCCCCTCACACCTGCACGCTCTCAGCCCCCTCACACCTGTACACTCTCAGCCCCTTCACACCTGTACACTCTCAGCCCCCCTCACACTTGTATGCTCTCAGCCCCCCTCACACCTGTACACTCTCAGCCCCCCCTCACACCTGTACGATCTCAGTCCCCTCACACCTGTACGATCTCAGCCCCCCCACACCTGTACACTCTCAGCCCCCCTCACACCTGTACTCCCTCAGCCCCCCTTACACCTGTACTCCCTCAGCCCCCCTCACACCTGTACTCCCTCAGCCCCCCTCACACCTGTACTCCCTCAGCCCCCCTCACACCTGTACGCTCTCAGCCCCCCTCAAACCTGTACGCTCTCAGCCCCCCTCACACCTGTACGCTCTCAGCCCCCCTCACACCTGTACGCTCTCAGCCCCCCTCACCTGTACACTCTCAGCCCCCCTCACCTGTACACTCTCAGCCCCCCTCACACCTGTACGAACTCAGCCCCCTCACACCTGTACGCTCTCAGCAACCGCCATCCTAGGTGGATACAGAATGTCCCCTATGGAATATTTTGTCACCTGAAACGTATATGTACCAAAAAAGAGGACTATTTGGAACAAAGTAAGCTTCTTACACAAAAGTTTGAAGAAAAAGGATACAATGCCAATCATATAGAGACAGCCTTTAACAAATATTTGGCCAACAAGTGAAAACAAAAATAAAAAATCTCGATACCAGACCACTTTCGATACCCAACAGGCCTGTTTCTCTACCCAATATACCTAAGGCATTCGAAATTCAGAATATTATCAAAAAGAACTGGAATATTCTGAAGCATGACCCTGTGCTGGGTAAGGCACTTCCTGATCACCCTAATATCGTTTTTCGAAAACCTCGGGACCTTAGGAGCTTAGTAGCCCCGAGTAGGGTAAAGCTATCTACCAATAAACCAATTAGTGGTTGGTCAACTATATTTGATCAAAAAGGGTGCTATAGGTGCGGCGTGAAGAACTGTGGCACATGTATGTACATGTGGCACAGAAAGAAAACTGTAGCAGGGAGAGACGGAAAGGTCCATAAAATTAAACAATTTATAAATTGTGGAACAGAATATGTGATCTATGGCATCGTCTGCCCCTGTGGGCGCCTCTATGTTGGCCTTACGCAACGTCCAATGCGAGTCAGAATAGGGGAACATAAATGCAGTATTATTAATTCGAGACAAATATCCAGTCCCCCGACACTTTCTAGAGGCCCATGAAGAGGACCCTGCAGGCATGAAAGTCTTTGGAATTGAGTCTATTGGAGCCGAGTTTGATGCAGGAAGAAGACACCAGAGGCTATGTAAGCGAGAGGCCTTCTGGATCTTCACCCTCAGCAGTCTCGCCCCCTGAGGCCTAAACGAAGACCCCGAAATACATAAAATAGTTTAACAATATTTTAGAGCCAATTTAGTAAGTTAGTTCCATGTCCATTCACCATTTTTAGCTAGACCGTGGTTTATTATTCATTTATTATTGTTATCACTACTGTATTTTCCCTTATTTTAATTTTTAGATACGTAGCATTTAAATATCATCAAAGTACAGTAAGATTTTAGGCAAACTATGAGATCTAGGCTCCTAAACACCGTACTAGTATAATGCCCTCTATGCAAGACAGCCCATAAAAAACATAAAAAATATAAAAGAATATGCAAAATATGCATTCACCGTATGACTAGATCTAAGCAGATACGGGTTTACACATATGTATGTATTCAGTGGCTTTATTTTATTTTATTTTATTTCATATACCTTTCTCACTAAGAAAGTATACTAGAACCAGCATTTTTATTGTACTATATTTTTATCCTATCCTATATCTCTTACCCTGGAGTACACATGTGTATCTGTGTGTATGTACTAGCCTTTATGTGTACACCCAAAGGTACTCCAGCTATAGTAGCATCATCTGAAATAATGTGCATAATAATAGATGTGGTTTTTATTAACCTTATGTGATGTATCGGTAGTGAACACAAGGACTTGCCCTGATACTATACAGGAGTCTAATGCCCCGTACACACGATCGGACATTGATCCGACATTCCGACAACAAAATCCTAGGATTTTTTCCGACGGATGTTGGCTCAAACTTGTCTTGCATACACACGGTCACACAAAGTTGTCAGAAAATCCGATCATTCTGAACGCGGTGACGTAAAACACGTACATCGGGACTATAAACGGGGCAGTAGCCAATAGCTTTCATCTCTTTATTTATTCTGAGCATGCGTGGCACTTTGTGCGTCGGATTTGTGTACACACGATCAGAATTTCCGACAACGGATTTCGTTGTCGGAAAATTTTATAGCCTGCTCTCAAACTTTGTGTGTCGGAAAATCCGATGGAAAATGTGTGACGGAGCCCACACACGGTCGGAAGTTCCGACCACAAGGTCCTATCACACATTTTCCGTCAGAAAATCCGACCGTGTGTACAGGGCATAAGTGTGCACACCTTTGCACACATATATATGGACATTTTCATTATTATTACGTTTTTATTATTTTATATATATATATATATATATATATATATATATATATATATATATATATAAAATATTTAAATGTGTATTTTTTACTACTATGTTTTATTATTTAATTACAGTGCACCTCTTGCTCATTCTTTTATAAATGGGTATGCAAGTTCTTCTAGCTATAGGTATATTTCTATGCTAGTTACAATCAATAATAGATTATAATTATCTTTTTGAAAAAAAAAATACTCAATTTGACTGGATTCAATTGATCTGTTATGTGTTTCTACTCACCGACATGTGTGTGCACACTTTGTGTGCTTCTATGCCTTGTGCCATATAATCACAGGATATAGCTTCGGTAATACTGCATGGCTTAACCAATTGCTATAAATCACATCCCATAATGACATATAGTTGTGCATGCATATGTATGCATGCATTTGCTGTGTACATTTGCATTTTGGCTTGTTCATGCTTTTCTTCCCCCTTTTTTATAGTAGTGTGTATGTTTAGCATTTAGTGCTATGTAATTGCTTTCTTCCCCTTAGAGGCTCCACTGCAGGATAAGTGTTTTTTATAGTATCTCCTAAACACACTGTTATGCTCCTTATAGTATTCCCTAAATACACAGTTCTGACATTTTCTGTCTGGCTTTGCCCTCTACTTTCTTCTCTGACAATATGGCGGCTATTGTTTACTATTAGACGTCAATCCTGTGCGCCTGACGTCAGGACCGCACTTCCGCCCAGTGAAACGCAAGCAGGAAGTGTCAGTGCGGCGTGCGTTCCACCCGCCGAGATAGGACATCAGAACACGAGATTAGATGTGAACTGTTGGCTATGGATGCTGGAGCAGTTGTGGCTCTTACGGAGGGACTTCTAGAGGAAGGTGTAAGCTAAGACTACTTACTTAACGATACCTAATAATATAAATATATATATATATATATATATATATATATATTTAATATTCCTTATCTGCAATCTAGAATACCCAGAATACTTGATGTACGCCACTTGGTGTTACATCCAGGTTAGTCTACTGCCAATTCCCAGTGTGCACACACATGTGAAGTGGAACTAAATAAATCAAGTGAAATAAAAAAATATGAGTAGCACAATTATTGTCACTATACAACTATGTGACTAAGGTCTGCCCTCTGTAAGACCTCCCACCAATTAAGGGAGGGGCCCCAGTACTGATCAGAGATGTCATTCTCAGATAGACACATGTATAAATAGCTGCAAGAGATCAGCACAGATAATGCTCTGATGAAGAAGGGATACCTTCGAAACGCGTTAGCCAGCAGCGGTTCGTATGTCCTCTTCCTAGGACCTGGAAACTGCTACCAGCGGACCAATCGCCTTGTGATTGTTTATAGTGCGATTTTTCCTCCTACCTTTGTGAGTAGATTTTAATCTTGGTTTTAATAAACTTACCTTTAGGATAATGCACTAGGCTGGTGCGCTCTCTTTTTTTCTTATCATTTATCACTAGGATTTTCCCATCCTGGAGAGCAGCAAGGCCGAAATACATTGTCCTTTCTGAACCCCTGGGATCATCTAGCTTGCATACCTGTGCGCAAGAGTATTTGCTTCTTTAATACTGTACCCCTCACACCTGTACACTCTCAGCCCCCTCACACCTGTACGCTCTCAGCCCCCTCACACCTGTACACTCTCAGCCCCCCCTCACCTGTACGCTCTCAGCCCCCCTCACCTGTACGCTCTCAGCCCCCCCCTCACCTGTACGCTCTCAGCCCCCCTCACACCTGTACGCTCTCAGCCCCCCTCACACCTGTGCGCTCTCAGCCCCCCTCACACCTGTACGCTCTCAGCCCCCCTCACACCTGTACGCTCTCAGCCCCCCTCACACCTGTACGATCTCAGCCCCCTCACACCTGTACACTCTCAGCCCCCTCAGACCTGTATGCTCTCAGCCCCCCTTACACCTGTACACTCTCAGCCCCCTCACACCTGTACGATCTCAGCCCCCTCACACCTGTACATGTACACACAGAGAAATGTACACACACAGGCATGTACACAGTCACACACACAGCCCCCCCCCCCCCTGTACAAAAGCCCTTAGTTGTAAGGTGGTCCTACAGTAGTCCCAGCTCTTGTTGCCACATGCAGAGGGGTGCACATGTAGGAAATGGCCAGAGGTGGCAGCAAAGAGCCAATGTCGGCTCATGACAGAGCAGCGGCCTGCCGACTCACACACATACAGGAGCATCCACAGAGCTCCTCTGCACCTGCCCCGCCTTCTCACATCCCTGCCAATCGGCCGTGCCCGTCCAGACGCTGGGGCCCCTTACAAGTGTATGGGCTGTACCCCCTTGATGATAGCCCTGATGAACACGATAGGCTAACAAAGAGTTGCTCCTACAGGCTGAAAGAAAAAAAAACACCAAAAGCCTTTGTAAGTAAAATTTTTTATGCACGGTGTGCATGAGGACTAAATATAAATATGATTTAAATCCCCTTAGGAAATGTCTGCAGTGAAGAAAAGACCCACTGTACAGAGCAACCTGACTCCATAAGGGTAGAGAAGGGGGGATCGGTGATCATACCTTGTCACTTCTCCTATCTTAAGAATGATAAACCAGAAGAGGTGAGAGTGTTCTGGAGACATGCAACAGAAGGTAGATGTGCAAATAATGAAGTCATTTACAAACACCATGAGAGATGGATACATGCAGACTATGGAGGACGGATCAGTATGGAGGGAAATCCAGAGCTGGAGAGAACAGCGACAATCAGAATCCAGAAGCTGAGGGACACCGATGGACCCATGTTCTGCTGTAGGATCTCACTTTACTATAATGGGCAACCATATGACTCATGGCAGAACCGACATGGGACCTATATAAAGTTCAAAGGTAAAATGTTTGATCGAAATATGCTTTATATATGTTACCCTACAGGAGGAGGACAGACTCATAGCTCCCTTCTGTCTGTATCACCCTGCAGGAGGAGGACAGATTCATAGCCCCGTTCTATCTGTATCACCCTGCAGGAGGAGGACAGACTCATAGTTCCCTTCTGTCTGTATCACCCTGCAGGAGGAGGACAGACTCATCGCTCCCTTCTGTCTCTATCATCCTGCAGGAGGAGGACAGACTCATAGCTCCCTTCTGTCTGTATCACCCTGCAGGAGGAGGACAGACTCATAGCTCCCTTCTGTCTCTATCATCCTGCAGGAGGAGGACAGACTCATAGCTCCCTTCTGTCTGTATCACCCTGCAGGAGGAGGACAGACTCATAGCCCCCTTCTGTCTGTATCACCCTGCAGGAGGAGGACAGACTCATAGCTCCCTTCTGTCTCTATCATCCTGCAGGAGGAGGACAGACTCATAGCCCCCTTCTGTCTGTATCACCCTGCAGGAGGAGGACAGACTCATAGCTCCCTTCTGTCTCTATCATCCTGCAGGAGGAGGACAGACTCATAGCTCCCTTCTGTCTGTATCACCCTGCAGGAGGAGGACAGACTCATAGCTCCCTTCTGTCTGTATCACCCTGCAGGAGGAGGACAGACTCATCGCTCCCTTCTGTCTGTATCACCCTGCAGGAGGAGGACAGACTCATAGCTCCCTTCTGTCTGTATCACCCTGCAGGAGGAGGACAGACTCATAGCTCCATTCTGTCTGTATCACCCTGCAGGAGGAGGACAGACTCATAGCTCCCTTCTGTCTGTATCACCCTGCAGGAGGAGGACAGACTCATAGCCCCCTTCTGTCTGTATCACCCTGCAGGAGGAGGACAGACTCATAGCCCCCTTCTGTCTGTATCACCCTGCAGGAGGAGGACAGAATCATAGCCCCCTTCTGTCTGTATCACCCTGCAGGAGGAGGACAGACTCATAGCTCCTTCTGTCTGTATCACCCTGCAGGAGGAGGACAGACTCATAGTTCCCTTCTGTCTGTATCACCCTGCAGGAAGAGGACAGACTCATAGCCCCCTTCTGTCTGTATTACCCTGCAGGAGGAGGACAGACTCATAGCTCCCTTCTGTCTGTATCACCCTGCAGGAGGAGGACAGACTCTTAGCCCCTTCTGTCTGTATCACCCTGCAAGAGGAAGGACTTGGTCAGCCCATATTTTACATGCTATCTGCATAAGCCACGTTTGACAGGTTATCAGAACACCACAGAATCCCGGGTGATGGTCCCGCCGCCCCCCCCCCCCCCCCGCTCCAGTACAAGACAGATGATTGGCAGCCCTATTTCCATGTGAGACAGCGTAGAGGGGATGTGTCCATTCCCTCCTCTCAAGTCTCAGATTACACTCAGCTCTCCTCCCAATATGTGTACTTTGAAGGGCTGTGGAGAGGAAGGGGCTGCAGATAAAGAGGCACAGCTTATGTAATCACTTTTATAGACCATCATATGCATTTTTGTTAACACAAACAGTGTAAGTACATACAAGTAGCAAGCAGGAAAGATTTTTTATTTTTGCAATCACCTGTACAGCCAAGCTCAGATTGCATGAGGGAGATGTTGCACAGGAGCCACTGAGTTGTACTGCAGTCCTTACACATTAACAAGGTAAATGCTGACAGGAGAAGAGAGCAGATGAATTTATCAGTCTGCTGCTTTTACTTTCACTGTCCATTTACAATGTAGAGGTGTGATTTACTAAATGCAAGCAAAAGAAAATCACATTTTCCGCTCTGTCAGACAGGAATGTGCTGTGTGGAAGAACTGTGCAAATCTCGGAACTGGATAACCAGAAATATAAATCACAGATGTTTGTTATTTTATCCAGTCTCTGTGCTTTCTGCAGGGGACTCCCTGACCAGCATCCCATTCAGCCCAGGGGGCATTTGGAGGGGGAGCAGGGGCAGCAATCTGAGCCTCAAGGCTCTGACTGAAGTTTCGTCCCTACAAAGGAGTATGCAACTATCCCCCCAGCTGCACTACATGCTGCTGGCATTTTTCCCTACAGCTACTGCTCCTCAATGGTGGAGAGCCCTGCACTCCAGGTGCTTTTGAGGTTCCCTCGCTGTGCAGGCGACCTGGCCGCCGACCCTCCTGCCCACCGATCATATTCACTTCCCACAGACATCTCTGCAAAATCCCCTCATTTGCGGTCCTGGGAAGTATAGCAAGAGAGGCCGGATGCATCATTTCCGATTGCGTGGTCCGGTTGGCGGTCATCTTGGTGGAGGCTGGAGCCTCCAGGGCAAGCACTAGAGTGAGTCGCTTCCAGTAACATCAGTTCCGGTCAGCTGCAGCACGGATTTTAAAGAATAACAAAAGGCCTTTAATGCCCCCCTCCCTATTGGAAACCCAGGAAGGAGGACGTGGCAGGTGCAGGTGTGTCCAACAACCTGCACGGGGTCAGCTGGGGGCGGGGCTGGAGCTGGAGCAGGAAGCAGAAAGGGCTCTCTAAGCAGAGGATCCCGGTGCCTGGTCAGGTCGGACGCTTCTCCACCCTGCCCTGCAGATCCTGCATGTCAGGACAGCTCCAAGGTAAGCCAGAGCACTCTGGAGTCACCTCTGTCTTTACCTCCCTACAAACCATACAATTGCATTATACAACCTCACTCAGGGTCTTTGTGCTTACTTGCAGGCAAAGGCCCCAGAGGAAAAAAGGGCACAGACCAGAGCAAGGCATGAGCCTCTTGCGGTCACCGGTTTTTCCCTGAGTGAAAAAAACCACTATGCCAAAAATGCATAAAATGGTGGCTAATGAGTCGAAAGGCTTCCTTCAAACATGCTTAACTCCTTCAAAAACGAAATAAAGAGCACTATTGGGCCAATACGCTCAGCAGTAGAGCAGCTGGAAGTGCAGCAAGCTCTAGCCAGCAATGTATAGATCCCCTCAGGTTGCAGCAAAAAGGCAGATCAGCCAGAACAGGTGGTCGATTCGGATAACTCCGAACAAGACTCCGAGGATGGCTTATGCTGGGATTCCGAGGAGGATGACGACTCGGCAGTTGGCATACCCTATTTGCCTCAGAAGACACGGATAACCTTCTAAGGCTCGGCCTCATCTAGTGCAACTTGTCATGTGACTTAGGACTGCAAAGTCGCATGACAAGTCATACCCCATGACTTCCAATGAGTACTGTTCATATCTGTGCGACTTCAAGTTGCAGTGACTTTAAATTGGTCCCTGCACTACTTTGGTCCCACTTTGATGCAACTTGAGGTCCATAGACCTCAAGAATACACAGACATGGTTTCGAGTTGCATCAAAATCGTGCAGGGGAAGGCGCCCTTTCGTCATTCCAGGAGATTTAACAAGGAAGCCGCTCAACAGAAGAGCGGGAGTATGCATGGCCACAAGAGACTTGCAAGACGCATACGTACATGTACCCATAATGAGAAGTCAGCAAAGATATCTAAGGTTCAAGATCCAGGGCCGGTGGCCACAATGCATCTACAGTACACATCTTTTGCCTTTCAGCAGTACCCTAGAATGGGGGGTGCACATGGGGGATCTCTGTACACAGGGGAGATGTAACTCCAGATGGTCTTGAACCTCCTAGTATATGAGGGAATTAAAAGCCATAGAGGAAGCGAGGAGAGCATTGCAACCAGCTATCCAGGGCAGAGATGTCCAGATTCAGTCAGACAATGCCACAATGGGGGCATACCTGAACAGGCAAGGAGAGACCAAAATCCCCTCATTTGAGCCTGACAGAAGAAATTCTGTCATGGGCTAAGACAAACATCCGATCAACCTCTGGCATCCACTTGAAGGGGACAGACAACACGCTGGCAGACTTGCTAAGCCGAAAGACCATAAAACAGACAGAGTGGTCGCTAAACCAAGCAACCTTCTTGTGGATCACGCAAACCTGGAGCGTGCCCAAGGTAGATCTGTCTGCCTCAAAGACAAATGCGAAACTGCCAAGATTCTTCTCGCCGGATCCCACAAATGGCAACATCAGAGTGGACATGTTCAATCAAAGCTGGGCACATCAACTGTGTTATGCATTCCCCCTGACGGCTCTTATACCAAAGGTGAGCCAAAAAATCAGGGAAGAAAGAGCAACAGTGATAAAGTGCACCCCACTGGCCCCAGAGAACATGGTTCAGTCACTCAAAGAAACTGTCTCCAGCCGCACCTGATACACCAAGACCTACCAGACCTCCTATCACGAGAGCCAGTCAACCACCCGAATCACAAACTCGTGAAGCTTTCAGTTTGGTTACTGAGAGGGTGAGGCTGCAAAAGAAAGAACCGTTGGACAGAGTGATTGACCCCATTCTAGCCAAGAGAAAACACCATAACTAGAGTGAGAAGGAAGATTGTCTCCTGGTACGGGAACAAACAGGATTCCGACAGAGAATCATCCCAGGGATTCGGGAGGGAGCAGACTTGAACCTCTCTCAGAGCACGCAGAACAAGTGGCAGCACTCTCCCCCTGTCTGGACACCAGATTAGCAGAGGACCCGTTTATAAAGAGATTCCTGATCTCGTTAAATAGAGCCAGACCCTCTAAAGTTGGCAGAACTCCGACATGGGACCTATCCACGGTGCTCAGAGGATTCCTCTCTCTGCCATTCGAACCACTGGAGGAGTGCTCAGATAAAAATCTTACACTCAAAACTGCACTCTTAGTGACCTAGTATTGGCCAGGGGAGTGGGTGAAAGTCTCAAGGTTTTTTACACAATGGAACCCTACTGACTGATCCAGACAGATAAAATAGTCCTCTCGCCAAACCAAGTTTTTCTACCAAGTCTCTTCAACCTTCCACAGGATGCAGAATGTGGTTACACATACGGATGTGGTTGATGCAGATATAAGCTTATGGAACTAATATACATCACTTTGATATGTTCACTGTAGCATATGTTATGTTCCAGCCTTACTGTATCATTCAATTTGCATCTGTGTGGTTGGTATAATTTAGAGTGTACCTAACTGGTTGATTGCTTGCCTTTGCTCTATATAGTTGTCACAGTGCATATCAATACATACAGAGTTGAACATCTCTGTCAATACACTGCACCAACTTAGGCAATCTACCTATATATCACTTTGCCTACTTGTCTATACAATTTATTCCTATATATACAATAAAATACTCTACCATAACTTATTGTTTAGGGATCCTAGGACCCCTATTACCCAATCCTACCAGTCCCCGGGGTATTCCTTCTTACCTATTGACTGGGATGATATGAACATTGGTGTGTAATACGGTACTAATATAAAACTACCTTTATGGTCTTTTCTTTTTCTAAGAAGTCTTCCAGGGCAGTACTAGTTCCCACCCTAAGCGATGATACCAGGTATTGTGGGAACGCATTGGCTTACTGAGAGTTCCTTCAGTGCTTTAATACTACTGAGGCACACAGGTGAGACTAACAAATTTATAATGGTAGACTAATGTGTTTCCTGTTGCAGGAAGGAGGAGCCTCTCTCTCGGATGCTGCCTTGGAAGACTTCTTAGAAAAAGACTTACCAGGTACCTAACTCTGTTTTTGGTTTTGTTTTTTTCTGCAGACCAGTTCTCTGTAGAACAGCCGGATGTTGTCCCTGCTGTGATTGGAGAAGATATCTCTATACCGTGTGCTCTTCATAATAGATCATCTGATGCTATAGAGGAGATTATCTGGAGAGTAGGAACACGTGATCTGTGTTTTGAAAATAATGAATTTTTAATATGGAATACACAAAATATAACACAAAAGTTTGGACGATGGAGTGTACAGAAATCTGAGAATAGCTTCCTATTACAAATAAAGAGTATTACAGATTCTGACCGTTGGCAATACTGCTGTGAGCTGAAGACAAAAACGAGATCAGATGGACGGTCATCTACACACGGCACCCAGGTAGTGATAGCAGGTAAGATATTTTCAGTTTTCAACATCAAATTACACTGGAGGCGGGACTTTGAAGGCACTTTGACACAAGCCAATTGCAGTACATTTAAAATATATGCACTTTTATTTAACACACATTGGTAAACACATTTCCATGCAAAAAATGTAACATGGGTGACTATCAATGCAGAGACATGTAAAGATAAGATGACAATAGTAGATCTCCAACCGACACATTTCAGAATTAAGAATACAACTCCTTCATTGGGGGTAGAGGAGATATCCAATGTTTATGATATAAACACAAGGGTCAGAAATAATAATAGTAACATAATGTCATAAATACATTGAGGAAATTCAGTTTGATAATGAATCATCAACTTACGGTCACTTTCAAGGTGTTTAAACATTCCATGATGTATTTGGATTTTGCAAAAGCATTTGACAGTTCCCCATAAATGTTTACTGTACAAAATAAGGTCCGTTGGCATCGACCATAGGGTGAGTACATGGATTGAAAACTGGCTACAAGGGCAAGTTCAGAGGGTGGTGATAAATGGGGAGTACACGGAATGGTCAGAGGTGCCCATTTTTGCCACCCATCAGTGCCCATCACTGCCGCCCATCACTGCCACCTATCGGTACCCATCACTGCCGCCTCATCAGCGTACATCAATGAAGGAGAAAAATTACTGGTTTTAAATTTTTTATAACAAAATATAAAAAATAAAATTCGGTCTTTTTACATTTTTATAACAAAAAATAAAAATCCCAGAGGTGATCAAATACCACCAAAAGAAAGCTCTATTTGTGGGGAAAAAAATGATAAAAATTTCATTTGGGTACAGTGTTGTTGACCGCGCAATTGTCATTCAAAGTGGGTCAGCGCTGAAAACTGAAAATTGGTCTGGATAGGAGGGGGGTTTAAGTGCCCAGTAAGCAAGTGGTAAATCAAAATATCATTAAACATAGGATATATATATTTTTTTTTTTTTTTTTTGTTTTTTTTTATTACACCCACCCAAATATAGATACAACTTGTGCAGCTGCTACTAACAATGTGTTTAAATTATAACAAAAGTCAAAAAACATATTTCTCCATTTACATGAAGGTCAGGGTAATATAACCCAACACAGAGTTCCCCCTTACATCAGAGTCTGCAGGATTCCCCCTTACAGTGCAAGGGAAAATTGTATGTAAAGGGGAATGCTGCAGATCATGATGTAAGAGGGAATGCTGCAGACTGGTGTAAAGGAGAACTCTGATATAAGAGGGCTCTGGTGACCAGAGATCACCTTATATCAGAGTGCACAGCATTCCCCTTTACATCAGGGTCCGCAGAGTTCCAACTTGCATCTAAAACAGGAACTCTGATATGTAGGGGACTCTGGTGACCACAGACCACCTTCCACAGAGTGAATGCACTAAGGCAAGGGGGGGGGTTTACTGATATCAGGGGGAACTTTTAAATCGGTGTCCCTTTACCTTACTGTATTCACTCCCCCTTACATCAGTGATCCCCCTCAGACTGGCCTTGCAGCACAATCACTGACCTCCTCTCAGGTGCACCTTGCACGGCTCAGTCAGATGGTACTCTCTAGGCTCCAGCTTGGTGGCTCTGGTTTCATCCTATATTATCCTCTCCACATTCTGCACACATGCGACTCCTCATGTGACCCCTGTCCTGGAAGCGCTCCTGCTCTTGACCCCTCTGTAGAACCCCCCCCCCCCTAGAGACTGCAGACATGATACAAGAGATGGTCAGAGACTCTGCGGATATGATACAAGAAATGGTCAGAGACCTTGCGGACATGATACAGGAGATGGTCAAAGACTCTGCGGACATGATACAAGAAATGGTCAAAGACTGTGCGGATATGATACAGGAGATGGTTAGAGAATGTGCAGACATTATACAGGAGATGGTCAAAGACTGTGCAGACATGATACAGGGGATGGTCAGAGAATGTGCGGACATAATACAAGAGATGGTCAGAGACTGTGGGGACATGATACAGGAGATGGTCAGAGACTGTGCTGACATGATACAGGAGATGGTCAGAGACTGTGGGGACATCATACAGGAGATGGACAGAGACTGTGCAGACATGATACAGGAAATGGTCCGAGACTGTGCGGACATGATACAGGAGATGGTCCGAGACTGTGCGGACATGATACAGGAGATGGTCAGAGACTGTGCGGGACATGATACAGGAGATGGTCTTAGACTGTGCGGACATGCTACAGCAGATGGTCAGAGACTGCAAACATGCTGCAGAAGATGGTCAGAGACTATCCGGTTATGATACAGGAGATGGTCTTAGACTGTGCAGACAGGTACCAAACACTGAAGCCATAGCCACAGATGATACAGCCACGGACAGGGTGCAGAGCAGACAGATGATCCCTCTATACACTCCTTGGTTCCTACTACAAGCAGTGAATCAGGAGAAGCCAACATGTTCGCTTTGAGCACCATTCTGGTAGATGTAGTCTCTGCAGAGTGCAGGCACCGGTGGACCAAGTCTAGTGTGTGGTGTGGAAAACTACAACTCCCGCCATGGAATGTGGTGCCGGGACAAGGTCATACAGTGCCCAGGGCAAAGGTGTTAACCTGCACCCCACTCCCCAGGTTAAGTAGGGGCTGGGGTGCAGTTTGTAGCGACATGCACAGTTTAACAGCAGTACGCATTTAATCCTGCAGTAAAGCTATGGGCCAACAGTGATTTAGAAAAAATTTATCAGTGTGAGATAAAATGCCTGTGTGTGTTGTATCACTAGAATGCATAGATGTCCCTGCTTCTGTGGTGTGAGTTTAAAGCGAAGTAGGCACGGTTAGTTCGTTTTTTTTTTTTGTGTAGCTGGTGAGCGGAAGAAAAGATAAATGAACAGATTCACCCCAACCACACAAATGAGACAGATGGAGGAATCCTCCCCTTCTGTGCCATTTTATTCTGACAGTGGGACTCCCCCCGATGTCAGAATACACTAATCAGTCTGCAACCATTTCGCTTTAGCCGCTGATTGAAAGAAAGTTTTCTAGCAATGGCTGTTCGACAGAAGTTGATCTACTGATTGATTTCTGTTGAACAGAAAGGGGGAAGGCCACACACAGACTGAAATTTGTCTGGTCCCTAGTGAACTGGCTAATTTTTGCTCTGTGTGCGCCCAGCTTAAGGGGCTCTGTGTAATTGTGAAGAAGGAGCGGTGCAATCAGAGGGAGAGAGCAACTCTGGTGCTAAATTTTGTATTCTATTGTCAACCTAAAATTCAGATTCCTTGTTCTAGATTAGCAGCTACACACTGATATCCCAAAATTATTGATAATCAGTCACTGCAGAAAGGTTTTTTTACATTTTATAACTGCATATGTCACTGATCACAGGCTTGGGGCTTAATTCTAGTAGACCCTCACCTCCTTTGCAAGCAAAACACATAGCCTTTAGTAAATGTCCAGTAAAGTTTTCTGAGCCTAAGAAGTAGTGAAGTTTTCCTGGTCTGCAATCTCATCAGAGTTGCAGGATACTGATAATTTAACAGTAATCTGCAAGCACTGATTGCAGACTGACACAGCCAGGACGTTTTACAAATCTGGCACTGCTGACTAGGGATGAGCCGAACACCCCCCGGTTCGGTTCGCACAAGAACCTGCGAACGGACCGAAAATTTGCACGAACGTTAGAACCCTATTGACGTCTATGGGACTCGAACGTTCAAAATCAAAAGGGCTCATTTTAAAGGCTAATTTGCATGGTATTGTCCTAAAAAGGGTTTGGGGACCCGGGTCCTACCCCAGGGGACATGTATCAATGCAAAAAAAACTTTTAAAAACGTCCGTTTTTTCGGGAGCAGTGATTTTAATGATGCTTAAAGTAAAAAAAAAAAAAAAAAGTGAAATATTCCTTTAAATATCGTACCTGGGGTGTGTCTATAGTATGCCTGTAAAGTGGCGCGTGTTTCCCGTGTTTAGAACAGTCCCTGCACAAAATGTAATTTTTAAAGGAAAAAATCTCATTTAAAACTGCTTGCGGGTTTAATGTAATGTCGGGTCCTGGCAATATGGATGAAAATCAGTGAGACAAACGGCATGGGTAACCCCAGTCATTACCAGGCCCTTTGGGTCTTGTATAGATATTAAGGGGAACCCCGCACCCAAATTAAAATAAGAAAAGGTGTGGGGCCACCAGGCCCTATATACTCAGAACAGCAGTATACAGGCGGTGCAAACAAGACAGGGACTGTAGGTTTGTTGTTAAGTAGAATCTGTTTGTAATTTTTAACGGGTACATTTTTAACGTGTTTAGCTCCAGCCAAAAAATCTTTTTTAAGCTTTTTGGAAAACATGGGGAAGGGTTATCACCCCTGTGACATTTGTTTTGCTGTCTTTCCTCCTCTTCAGAAGATTTCACCTCACTTTTTGTCCCAATGACAAATGTTTTTTGAAAATTTGGGGTTTTTTGTGGAACAAGGATTGGAAAGCATCAGTGGAAAGGAAAACTGTTTTTCCCATATTAACTCTTACAGGAGAGAATTTCCCTTCCTAGGGGTAGATTTCATCTCACTTCCTGTTGTCTCCTTCCGTTTGCAAGTAGGAGTCGTTTGTAAGTTAGATGTTTGAAAGTAGGGGCCTACCCTATATACTCAGCAGAAATTTGGGCCTTGGTGGGTGCAGAAATGGGCCCTGCTGTGAAATATTAGATCAAGAATGGTAATTACATGCCCCTGTTGAACAAGGGCAGAAAAATTGGGCCTTTGGTGGTGGTGGTGCTGGTGCCACAACACTGTAAGTCCTCACTCGCTCTTGGTGGGTGCAGAAATGGGCCCTGCTGTGAAATATTAGATCAAAAATTGTAATTACACGCCCCTGTTAAACAGGGGCTGAAATAATGGGCCTTAGGCACTGGTGCTGGTGCCACAACACTGCAACCCCTCACAGATACTCTAGTTGTAACGCAGAAACAAGCCCTGCTGCAAAGTATTGCATCAAAAATTGTAATTACACGCTCCTGTTAAACAGGGGCTGAAAAATTGGGCCTTAGGCACTGGTGGTGGCGCCCAGAACCAAAAATGTTCTTACAAGCTATCAGCGTGATGATTGAGGAGGAAGAGGATAATTACTCAGGGATAGTCACTCAGCATCAGCATAGGCAGTCTTTGAAGGGATCTGAGATTTAAAAAAAAAATTATTCGGTTACATCAGCATCAGGTGCTTGGTAGCTGGTGGTGATCCAAGACTGATTCATTTTTATGAAGGTCAGTCGATCGACCGAGTCGGTGGACAAACGCACCCTGTGATCGGTAACAAAGCCTCCAGCAGCACTGAATGTGCGTTCCGAAAGAACGCTGGATGCAGGACAGGCCAGCAGCTCAATTGCATACTGTGCAAGCTCTGGCCAGTGATCCATCCTCAAGACCCAGTAACCCAGAGGATTTTCGGTGGAAAAGGTGTCCAAGTCAGATCTTGACCCTAGCTATTCCTGCACCATGTAAAACAGACGCTGGCGATGGTTGCTGGAACCGATCATACCTTGGGGCTGCGGACCAAAAAATTGTCTGAACGCATCGGTCAGACGGCCACCTTCTCCACCGCTCCTTCTTTGACTGACCGAAGCCTCAGCAACACGTTGTCCAGAAACAGGAGTTTGTAACCTCCCAGTCTCTGGGACCGCGTTGCACAGACCTTTCTGCAAGGCCTCCCAAAGATGTTTCATCCTCTGCTCCCTCTGCAATGGCAAGGTAAGGTCCACAACCTTACCCTTGTAACGTGGATCAAGGAGGGTTGCCAGCCAGTATTAGTCCTTCTCCTTGATACCACGAATACGAGGATCCTTACGCAGGCTTTGCAGGATCAGGGAGGCCATGCAGCGTAGGTTTGCTGAGGCATTCGGTCCGGAGTCCTCTGGGTCACTAAGGACGACATGGTCCGCAGCCACCTCCTCCCAGCCACGTACAAGTCCATGTGTTTCTTGGGACTGATCCCTTAAAGACTGCTGCTGATGCTGAGTGCCAGGCTCCACCACCATACTGACACAATCTTCCTCCTCCTCCTCGTCCTCTTCCTGTGTGATCGGCGGGCACGCAGGAACACTGTCTGGATAAAGGGGGCCTTGAGAGCTAAGGAAGTCCTCCTCTTCCTGCCTCTGTTCTGCCTCAAGTGCCCTGTCCATTATTCCATGCAGCGTGTGCTCCAACAGGTGGACAAGGGACAGTGTCACTGATGCATGCATTGTCACTGCTCACCATCCTCGTGGCCTCCTCAAATGGTGACAGGACAGTGCATGCATCCCTGATCATGGCCCACTGGCGTGGGGAAAAAAAAACAAGCTCCCCTGACCCTGTCCTGGTGCCATAGTTGCACAGGTACTCATTGATGGCCCTCTGCTGCGTGTGCAGCCGCTGCAGCATGGCCAACGTTGAGTTCCACCTGGTGGGCATGTCACAGATTAGGCGGTTCTTGGGCAGGTTAAACTCCTTTTGGAGGTCCGTCAGCCAAGCACTGGCATTATATGACTGGCGGAAATGCACACAGACTTTCCTGGCCTGCCTCAGGACATCCTGTAAGCCCGGGTACCTGCCCAAGAACCGCTGCACCACCAAGTTAAGGACATGAGCCAAACAGGGCAGATGGGTCATTTGTCCCTGTTGGAGGGCAGAGAGGAGGTTGGTGCCATTGTCGCAAACCACCATTCCTGCCTTAAGTTGGCGTGGCGTCAACCACCTCTGAACCTGCCCCTGCAGAGCTGACAGAACCTCTGCCCCAGTGTGGCTCCTGTCCCCCAAGCACACCAGCTCAAGCACCGCATGGCATCTTTTGGCCTGCGTACTTGCGTAGCCCCTTGAACGGCTATGGAGCACCGATGGTTCCAAGGACAAAGCACAGGAAGAGGCCATGGAGGAAGAAGAAGAAGAGGAGGGGGTGGAGGAGAGAGGTGTGTCACAATCATTAGCATTTTGGAGGCGTGGTGGCGGAACAACCTCCAACACTACTGCACCTTGTCCTGCATCCTTCCCAGCTGCCAGCAGAGTCACCCAATGCGCCGTGAAACTTAGGTAACGTCCCTGTCCATGCCTGCTGGACCATGAGTCAGCGGTAATATGCACCTTACCGCTGACCACCTTGTCCAGCGAGTCATGGACATTGCCTTCCACATGCTGGTAGAGAGCCGGAATCACCTTCCGTGAGAAAAAGTGGCGTTTGGCTACCTGCCACTGAGGAACCGCACATTCCACAAACTCACGGAAGAGGGCAGAGTCTACCAACTGAAAAGGCAGTAGTTGAAGTGCTAGCAATTTTGCCAAGCTAGCATTCAACCGCTGGGCATGTGGATGGCTGGGAGCAAACTTCTTTCAGCGGTGCAGCAGCTGGGGCAGGGAAATTTGCCTGGTACAATCTGACGTCGGTGTACCAAAAGCACATTGCCCACAAGTACTTGGCTGTGACACACCTAATTCTACACCTTCATTCCTCTCACTGCAGGTCTCAGAGAGGACTGAAGGTATAGTGGGGTTGGAGATCTCAGCTGATGAGGAGCAAGGAGAGGTCCTCTTTGTTCTTTGGTGTGGGTCTTTTAGATACACTTGCCAACGAACTGCATGGCAGGTCAACATATGTCTGGTCAAGCATGTGGTACCCAAGCAGGAGATGTTTTGGCCACGCGAGATACGCTTGAGACATATGTTGCAAATAGCGGTGCGATCTGATGCACTCGTCTCACACCAAAGAACTTTTTGAATAACGCGCAGAGACTGCAGTGCCCTGCACATGTGGAGCTTTGGGGTGTGATGCAGTCAAGGTGCTGCCCTTAGGCTGGCCCCTGGAGGGCATCCTGCCTCGTTGGTGATGTGCCGCCTCCTCCTCATCCTCTCTCCTATCAGGCACCCATGTTGAGTCAGTGACCTCATCATCCCCTCCCTCCTCATCACTGGAGCAAACCTGGCAGTATGCTGCAGCAGGGGGAGCATGACTGCCAGATTGCTGTCCTTCTTGGGCACCCCCTCTGTCCGTGCTCACTTTACTGCCTTTATCGAGCTCAGTATCATCATCAGAGCCTTCCAAACACTGGGAATCCTCCTGGAGCATGTACCCAACACTGTGGTCAAACAGTTGGAGGGACTCCTCAGGAGGACATGGTGGGGCTAGGGAAGGAGTCACTGATGACATTGAGCCAAGGGAAGAGGCCGCTGCTTTGCCAGACAAAGTACCCTGGGCATGGGTGAGAGAGGATGAGGAGGATGAGGACAGCTTGGTCATCCACTCAACCAAGTCTTCCGCATGTTGCGGCTCAACACGGCCAGCTGCCGAAAAAAAGGCCAAGCGTGTCCCACGGCCACGTGCTGATGAGGATGCACCGTCTCCACGACCAGCACTAGACACAGAGCCTGCTTGCCCTCTCTTATTGGCTTGTGACTGTCTGCCTCTCCTTCTTGGCCTTCCAGACATACTAATGGCCTGTAGCTGCACTAAGCTGGGATATATATATATATATATAAATATGTACTGATACTGCAGCTAGCAAAATCAACTGCCTGACTGTAGTATGAGAACACCACCAACCTTCAACAGGTAGCTTTAGCTGAACACTGTGCAGAGCTCACAAAAAACTAACTTGTAGCTTTTTTAGCTGCCTGCGGTAGTGATAGGATCAGGAAAACACCACCAACCTTCTACAGGTAGCTTTAGCTGAACACTGTGCAGAGTTCGCAAAAAAATAACTTGTAGGTTTAGCTGGACACTGTGAGGAGGACGCACCACACTAACTTGTAGTTTTAGCTGAACACTGTGAGCAGGACGCACCGCACTAACTTGTAGGTTTAGCTGAACACTGTGAGCAGGACGCACTGCACTAACTGTAAATAGTCTAGCTGCCTGACTGTGGTACTAATAGGATCAAAAGAACACCAGCAATTTTCTTCAGGTAGTTGTAAATACTGTAACAAGACAAGCCTTCCTGTCAGTAAGAAGATAACAGGAATGGATCTAGCTGAACACTGTGAGCAGGACGCACTGCACTAACTTGTAGCTTTAGATGAACACTGTGCAGAGGTCTCACTACACTAACTTGTAGGTTTAGCTGAACACTGTGAGCAGGACGCACCGCACCAACTTCTAGGTTTAGCTGAACACTGTGAGCAGGACGCACCGCACTAACTTGTAGGTTTAGCTGAACACTGTGAGGTGGGCGCACCACACTAACTTGTAGGTTTAGCTGAACACTGTGAGCAGGACGCACCCCACTAACTTGTAGTTTTAGCTGAACACTGTGAGCAGGACGCACTGCACTAACTGTAAATAGTCTAGCTGCCTGACTGTGGTACTAATAGGATCAAAAGAACACCAGCAATTTTCTTCAGGTAGCTGTATATACTGTAACAAGACAAGCCTGCCTGTCAGTAAGAAGATAACAGGAACGGATCTAGCTAAACTGAATACAGTGTGTGTATGTATGTGTGTATATATATATATATATATATATATATATATATATATATATATATATATGCAACACCTGGGATGCATATATATACACAATACACTGTAAGTGCAGCTAACTGACTGACTGTTCTGCCTAATCTATCTAACTCAAATCAAATGACACTGTCTGTCTCTCTCTCTCTCTCTCTATCTATGAACGCCGGAACACACACTACACAGGGCCGCCGTGCAGGCGGCCTTATATAGTGTGGGGCGTGTACTAAATCCCCTGAGCCATAATTGGCCAAAGCCTCCTTGGCTTTGGCCAATTACGGCTCTCTGTTCAGACGGCACTGTGATTGGCCAAGCATGCGGGTCATAGTGCATGCTTGGCCAATCATCAACCAGCAATGCACTGCGATGCCGCAGTGAATTATGAGCCGTGACGCTCCACACAAATTTGGCGCGAACGGCCCATATCGTTCGCAATTCGGCGAACGGGCGAACAGACGATGTTCGAGTCGAACATGTGTTCGACTCGAACACGAAGCTCATCCCTACTGCTGATACTAGTAATCCAGCAATAAATACATTAGCACCTCACCTTACTAGCAGCTTCCATGGATTGAATGAAGAGCTTGTGTGCTCGTCTGGGGAGAGCTCTGGTGACTGCTGGGCTGGACAGTGATCGGTGCTGCAGAGTGCGCAGTGTAATGAACTTTCTTAGCCTGCTCCGCCCACCTCTCCTGCTGCTCAGACTGTGCAAGCTCCGATCCAGCCAGCAAACCCAGGGGGATCGTCCATCTCCTGTATGAGCACTGGTATGGCTGCAGCTACAGAGAGGAGGCACTCAGTGTGCACAGTGTACACAACCTCAGCTCAGGCCATTTCTCCTGCACTGAATGAGCATAGTGCAGCTCACAATCCAGCCCCCCTCCTCCCCAACTTCAAGCTCTGATGTCGGCTTTCTGAGAAGGCTAGGAGACAGTAGAGATCATGATCTGTTCTCCGTGTGAGGGGGATGTTACAGCCGACACAGCTGGAACCTGCATGGCTTTACCCGCTGACCAGGGACATTCCCCTCTCATTCACGTTCAGCAAAGTAGGCGGGTTTTGCGAGGCCCCTGTGAGTGCGAGGCTTTAGGCCACCGCCTACTTTGCCTAATTAGAGAGCCGCCTCTCAGTAGAAGCACCCTTTTGATCTAATACAGCCATGGGTATTTTTGGGAAAGATGCAACAAGTTTTTCACACCTGGATTTGGGGATCCTCTGCCATTCCTCCTTGCAGATCCTCTACAGTTCTGTCAGGTTGGATGGTAAACGTTGGTGGACAGCCATTTTTAGGTCTCTGCAGAGATGCTCAATTGGGTTTAAGTCAGGGCTCTGGCTGGACCATTCAAAAACAGTCACGGAGTTGTTGTGAAGCCACTCCTTCATTATTTTAGCTGTGTGATTAGGGTCATTAACTTGTTGGAAGGTAAACCTTTGGCCCAGTCTGAGGTCCTGAGCACTCTGGAGAAGGTTTTCGTCCAGGATATCCCTGTACTTGGCCGCATTCATCTTTCCCTCGATTGCAACCTGTCCTCTGAGTCTTTTCTCCCCTATGTTAAAAAAAAATGGTATACTTAGCACACAGATATTTGAGGGAATAACTATAAATATGAAACATTGCTTGGAAGTGGGGTACAATTGTCTATTTTGGCAGAGTTCCAAGATGTAGAAATTTTAGTGTCCTTTGTCAAGCTTCAATACTTTACCTGTTTTGTCCAAGCTTCACAGATGGAGACACCCCTATAGTATACACTGGAGCACCTGTGTGGGCCCCCTAATAAAAAGGGTGTTCTTGTGTCCCACACTAGTGCTCCAGTGTCCAGATGTGAAAACTGCTGCTGAGTGTCCTCTCCTTACACAGAATCTAGTTTGCATTTCATTCTAGTAACAAACCCATCTACACAACCAAATTATTTTCATACAAGTAGGCCCTAAAAAATGTGGTCAAATGCATATGGCAAAAACAATGGTGTTTTATAGGCCGAAAAAAAAATGTTTGATACGAACAAATAATGTGCCCATGAACATGAAAGTTGCCATTTTGAACTGTACAACAGTTAAGAAAAGCACATGGAGCAGCACGAAAGTAATAAACACGAAAAGAATAGGAACACAGCACAACTACTTACTTTTTTGCAGCACTCTCCGGATCTTTCTGTACTGCTCGTGTTCTCTTAATTTGAATGTCCGACCACCGCTTCCTGAGCTGATCTTTCGATCGTCGCACCCCGAAATTCCGGTGCAGACTTTTGACCACTTTCGCCATTATCTTGGCCTTCCTGACATTGGGGTTGGGGAAAGGTCCATACTTCCCGTCATAGTCGGCCCTCTTCAGGATGTCCACCATCTCCAACATCTCCCCAAAGGACATATTTGAGGCCTTAAATCTTCTCCTTCTGGATCCAGACGTTTCCAGCTCCGGGCTTTCCTCCCCCTCCACCTCGTTGCTGTAATTAGCACGCACCTGAATAGACTAGAAAGAACGTCAGGGGCGAGCGGAGTTACACGCATGCGCAGTGTGTATAAAGCGTAACACGCGTGCGTAGTACATACAATCTGTGAGCGGAGGAAGGAGTATCGGAGGCGCCGATCGTGATAACGAAGGTAAGATCTAAACTTGGGCCTATACTGCTTCTAGATTGAGGCCTATATTGTAACAAGATTAGGAGAGTTTTGCCTGACATTAGGGTTTGTGTTGTGTCTTGCAGATAAAATGGATGGCTTCAATGACCACAACTTCCTCCCCCTGTTCATAGACAAGTACAGGGAGCTGCCCTGTCTGTGGCAGGTGAAACATCCACATTATAATAATAAACAAAAGAGGCAGGCAGCGCTGGAGAAACTGCTGGAGTTGGTGATGCCGGTGGTCCCCACGGCAACCATCCCCTATTTAAAAACCAAAATTGGTGGCCTGAGGAGCACTTATCTAAGGGAGCGCAAGAAGGTCACGGATTCCCAGAGATCCGGAGCTGTAGCAGATGATATTTATGTCCCCAGGCTGTGGTACTATGAGAGACTGCGATTTCTGTCAGGGAATCCCTCTCAACCCTTCCTTCCACTCTTCCACCCCATCTGAGGCTTCCGATGTCCAACCTGGGACTTCCAGCCAGGAAGAAGTGGAGGAGCCCAGATGGAGGTATAGCATTCTTCTACAGATTTCTGGACAATAAATAAATGATGTTTACTAGATGTTATTATTGATCACTAATTGCTGATTTATTAAAGTGTTTTACATATCAATAGACAGTAGTGGGCAAAAATATTTGGGACAAGAATGAAAAATGCTGGGCTCAGAATGATCATCAGTTATATTTCTTAACATTCAATTTGCAACAGTCATGAGGTGACAATTGTGTGTGATTGATGAATCAAAAACTAAAACTATGTCCCTTTTTCTTACACAGGAAGACCTCATCCAGGAGGAGGCTGTGGAATGTGGCAGCCAGGAGGAGGCTGTGGAATGTGGCAGCCAGGAGGAGGCAGGGGTTAGTGGCAGCCAGGAGGAGGCGGGGCTAAGTTGCAGCCAGGAGAAGCCTGGGACCAGTCAAGCCTGACCGAATCACAGGTTCCTCCCCTCCGCCTTCCATACAAAAGACCCAGGAAGGGGAGTCACGTGCAGGATTCAGCGCTCATTCTCATTCAGGAGGCTTCTGTGTCCCTCAGAGCCTTACCCACTCCTGAAGAGGCCTTTGCCTGCATGTCTGCCACCAAACTGAAGGGCATGCTGGAGGGCCAACGCCTCATGTGTGAGAAACTTATTTATAAAGTCCTAACTAAGGGGGTGAGTGGCGAAATCACACCCAATACCGACGTGATTGAGTTGGACCATCCTCCTCCGCCTCCTCCTCCTGCTGCCACAACTCCACCACCACAACCACAGCGTGGAAGGAAGTGTGGAAGGAAGACCAGAGAGTGATGGCCCTGGGTTTAGTCTAGTCTGACAAAAGATGCAGCCTCTTGTATGACCACAGCCTGGGGACACAGATGTCATCTGCTGCTTTCAGGATCTCTGGGACTTCTGGACCAGACTGCACTCCTTTAGATATGGACTCCTCAGGCCACCAATTTTGCAGTAAAATAATTGATGTGTGCCCTGGGGGCCAAAGGCTTTGCCAATTTCTGCTGTTTTTCCAGTGTTGCCTCCCTCTTTGTTTGGTTGAGAGCCCTTAATAAAGGAATTTTTGGTTCAATTATACGCCTATGTGTGTTTTCCTTCTGAGCATGCGTGGCACTTTGTGCGTCGGAACTGGCCACACACGGTCGGAATTGACGTGATCGGATTTTGTTGTCGGAAAATTTTATAGCCTGCTCTCAAACTTTGTGTGTCGGAAAATCCGATGGAAAATGTTCGATGGAGCCCACACACAGTTGGAATGTCCGACAACACGCCCCGATCAAACATTTTCCATCGGAAAATCCGACCGTGTGTACGGGGCATTAGTCCAAAAGGGTTTATATATTCTTTTAAGAAGTTCTGAAAGGACTTGATGTGCCAAAATATTGCAGACTTTTTTTCCATGGTTTTAGACAGTTTAACCACTTCAGCCCCAGAAGATTTGGCTGCTCAATAAACAGGCCATTTTTTGCGATACGGCACTGCGTCGCTTTAACTGACAATTGCGCAGTCGTGCAACGTTGTACCCAAACAAAATTGACGTATTTTTTTTTCCCAGAAATAGAGCTTTCTTTTGGTGGTATTTGATCATCTCTGCGGTTTTTATTTTTTGTGCTATAAACAAAAAAAAGCGTCAATTTAAAAACACAATATTTTGTACTTTTTTTGCTATAATAAATATCCCCAATTTTTTTTCAAAAATGAAAATTTTTTCCTCAGTTTAGGCCGCTATGTATTCTTCTACATATATTTGGTAATAAAAATCGCAAAAAGGATATATTGATTGGTTGCGCAAAAGTTATAGCATCTACAAAATAGGGGAAAGATTTTTGGCATTTTTATTATTTGTTTTTTTTTTACTAGTAATGGTGGTGATCAGTGATTTTTAGCGGGACTGCGACATTATGGTGGACAGATCGGACACTTTTAACACATTTTTGGGACCAATGGCATTTATGCAGTGATCAGTGCTATAAAAATGCACTGATTACTGTGTAAATGTCACTGGCAGGTAAGGGGTTAACACTAGGGGATGATCAAGGGGTTAACTGTGTTCCCTAGGGAGTGATTCTAACTGTGGGGGGAGGGGACTGACTGGGTGAGGAGAGCGATTGTTGTTCATACTTAGTATGAACAACAGATCACTCTCCTCACCTCTGACAGCACAGAGATCTGTCTGTTTATATTGACAGATCTTCGTTCTGTCTCTGTGTGGAGCAATCGCGGGTGCCCAGCGGTCATCGCGACCAGCGGTCACGTGCATTTGCTCCAGTGTCGTGTCTTTGGTGGTGTGCACGAGCCCCCTAGGGTTCAAAAGGCAAACCGGTGCTCAGTTATGTGCTCAGGGTCTGGTATAGATTTTTTTTTTTTTTTCATTTTGGAGGGGGGTTCCCTTTTAAAATCCATACCAGACCTGAAGGGACTATTATGGATTTTGGGGGGGAAGCCCACACCATTTAAAAAAAAAAAATTGGCACGGGGTTCCCCTTAATAACCATACCAGACCCAAAGGGCCTGTTATGGACTGGGGGGACCCATGCCATTTTTTAATTTACTTTTATCTATATTGCCAGGATTCAGCAATACGTTACAGCCGCCAGCAGTTTAAAATGACATTTTTTCCTTTAGAAATGTAATTTTGCTACTCTCATTTACTACACTATATACAGCCGCTATGTAAGAAGAAGAATAGTTGAGATCCAAGCCGGGGTTGTTTCCAAGGTGACAGCTGAGTCCAAAAGGGACAAAGAAGTAGAATGGTCAAGGTACAAATCTGAGGTCAATGGCAAGCAGCAATCAAGAGTAGTCAAATAGGTTTCCAGGTCACATTTATGGAGTTTTGGAATTTCTGGAATGTTTATGAGCAATAAAATACTGGACATACTTCACGAAGGAAGCCCCCTGTTTTTCTTTCTTTGGGATCTTGGAGAGTCTAACAGATATAGGTGGTAAACGGTGAAGCAGTCTGGTCCATCTGGAAAGCACATCTCATCCTGAAACCAATCAAGGGATCACACAGCACAGAGGCAGAGTAGCAGTATCGGAACTACACCACCCCAAGGCACCCACTCTGTCGCTCGGTACCCCTGTAGGGGTGTTTATTTCTGGTGAGTGGGGGAGCACTGGGGGGCAAGCACTTCAAGTCACCGTTTCAGATGTACACACAGAAGTCATTGTTGTCTACTGCTGTTCCTGAGGTCGAATCACTGAATTTTGCTTATATATCATCTTGCTATATGAACACTCTGGTCTTGAATGGATAATATATTTTAAGAGGCCTTTTTATAACTACAGCTGTAAAAACATTCTCTATATATAACATTTTATGTATGATTTCCTGTGGGATCTAACATTCATCAGATTTCGGAACATCAATAGAGATCTTAATATTGACACATTGGTTAATAACTCTGAGAGCCACACACTGGAGTCTGCATTGACACTTTATTTTCACATAAGGTTGTTCTCTTTTTAAAAAAAAAAAATTTCTATTCCAGGCGCCATATTGTCACAATACTTATGAATTTTGGGGTTAATTGTATTTATTATTTATTATTTAATATTCATCAGCTTTACAAAATTTGGTAGAGATAAATTAGCACATGCACTTGACACTTTATTCCATATATGGCTTTCACCTAATAGGTATCTTTTTTCCCCGTAATAGGCGCCATATTGTCACAATACTTTTGAACTTTGGGGTTATTTTAAACAATTAATTTTTATTTTAATTTAAACAAATAACTCTTATAGAACTATTTCTTTCACTATTTTCACATAAGGTGCCCAATTTTTAACATGTGAGGCAACTTTTTTCACTGAGGTGTTAGGAGAGCAATCCTCTATTATTTTATATTTATTACCACCTTTTCACATATACACTTATTCTTGTGGGTTAGACCGTATTAAGGCACATAATGATAGAGCTCCCAAGGGTTTGAATGTGGCGAATATAGGTCTTATATCCTGATATTCAACCTATCACAAATTGTTTTACATATTAGGGCAGCGCCATCTGTACTCCCATATTATCCACTATATCCATGTAATTAGACCCCTTGGGGAACTAATTAGGGAGAGGCAGCAGCTCTTTCATAGTCCTAAGCGCGGATTTATCTACTTATATCTTTATATAGGGAAGTATGAGGTCACTTCCTGTGTGGCTCCTGGGCATTTTTCCATCAGGTTGAGGTCACTTCTTGTGCGCCTCCTGAGCATTTTCCCGCCTTTTTCCATCAGGTCTTCTGAGTAGGTGCGGGTTGGCGCACTGAGGCGTCTTTGGTGCATGCTCAGTTGGCATGGATTTCCTCTTGCGGCAACGCGCCATTGGTGCATGTGTAGTAAGCCCTGGACTCTTACATGTCTCTAACAAGCAAGGTACATGTCCCTATTCTACCAACTCGAAAATGCGCACCAAACCTGGTAGCCACGGCCTTAAAATGGCTCTGTCTGACCCAAGATGGCTTCCAGAGTCACATGGGACAGCAACATCCAATTAAATGCTTCTCCAGTGACCCAGTAAACTATAAAGGAATTTTGTTCCTCTCGACTTCATCTCCAACAACAATACCACTGCAGAAGAGCACCTCCTACAGGGGAGAAAGTAGACTGCAACTGCCTACACTCTCTCTCTCTGAAAGAGATTCAGAAAGCCTCCCATTAACTTGTATGTGTGCTATAGGGGATGCATATATGAGCTTAACACAGTTTATAAAATGGTTGTCAAAGCCAAATCTTTGCAATACCTGCCAAAGAAAAATTCCATTCTATACTATCAAAGGCCTTGGCTGCATTCAAGAAAAGGATTTCTCTGTTGCCTTAACTGCTGAAATTTGCAAATTAGGGAACAAACATCAAATATTGGAAGCCAAGGATCTGGTTGGTATAAAACTGGATTGATCCGGATTAATTAATTTTCCAATAAGACAATTGATTGGCTATTTGCTCTCTATTAGATTCCCCTCTTACCTTGGAGGAGCTGCAGAAAGCGGTTGCTAGTATTCCTAATAACAAGGCTCCAGGAGCCGGTGGGTTGCAATGTATATGCAAAACATAAAAAAAGATAAAAAAAACCTTATTGCCAGAGTCATATCACCCAATTTCATTACTAAAAATTTCATGTCCATCATAAGTAATGAAATTGGGTGATAAGACTCTGGCAATAAGGGGTTTTTTTTATCTGGTTTTAACAATCCAACTATCAAGGCTTCGTTCATAGAATGCGATAATGACCTTCAAATGCTTCATTGAACGCAGCCAATAGCTTAGGCAACAGAGTCACCCAATAATGTTTTGCATATACATTGCAAACCACCGGCTCCTGGAGCCTTATTATTAGGAATACTAGCAACCGCTTTCTGCAGCTCCTCCAAGGTAAGAGGGGAATCTAATAGGGAGCAATCCACCTACGATAAAGTCGGTAGAGTCAAAGAATCCAAAAAGTGTTGTAAATGAGACATATCATAGAATACCTTACACAAATCTGTGTATATATATAATATCCTCAGGGGTATTGATCCTATTACCTATATCATCTTTGAATTCCTCTATATAACTCAAAGATCTTTGGGCCTTTGCAATTATCGCAGAAGAGTACGAGGTGTGTGTCAAGAGGTATGGTGTACAAAATTGGATACTCTTCAAATAATGTATGTTGTAAATGTTTTTAAAAGACTTTTCAAATGTATGAGTGTCTTTATTTATAGGTTCTATATATCCCATACTTACAGTATTCATGTGGGGGGGGGGCAGCATCTGGGTGCCCCCTTATTATCAAATAAGTTTTCAATAAGACCCTGCCGACAGACCCCCACAACCTATTAGATTTTTAGGCTTTCAGGAGCAGTACCCCCCTAACCTCCTGTATTGAATTGAATTGTAACCATAGTGTCACTCTTTATATTGTAAAGCACTGCTCAAACTGTTGGCACTATTTAAATCCTTAATAATAATAATAATAATAATATGTAACCACCATCCAGGGTTGTGGGGAAGAGGCCCTTGTCCTCATCAATATGGGGACAAAGTGCTTTGCCAGGGAGACACCCTCCCATGTTGAGGACACATGGCTTGGTATAGTTCAGGATAGGGGAGCCACACACCCATCCCCTTCCCTTTCCTGGTCAGCTAAGCTGCATTCTCGGATTAAGGCTCTGGTATGCAAAAAAGGCAGAGGCAGATCTGCTGACAGCCTAAAGATTTAGTGCTGCTCAGGGGCTCTGGGCTTCAACAAAATGGCCGCCTCCAACAAGACGAAACAGGAGCAAGGCTGGATACAATTTACAGCACACACTAATGTTGGTAGCATCATTATTAATGTGGAATGTGTTTTCCTTGTTAAAGAACGTTATGTTTTTATGGGTAAAATTCTGCTTTAAATACAGCAGAAAAAAAATCCGATCTCCCCTTCTGCCAGGCAGGGTTTTGCTGTGTGGCAGAGCTGGGCATATCTTAATATTGGGTGGCCAGAAATAAGTATCCTATGGTAGGTAAAACAACTCACATTCATTATATGTATTTTGTTTGCAAATTTAGCTGTTTAGCTGAGTTTTGCTTTAGGAGTGGAAATTCATATTATTACAATGACTCGGTCCTGCTTGAGCGTAAAACACCAAAGTCACTTGGTAACCGCAGTGATGGTTGTCCTCCTGGGTTGAATGACACCCGTTGTAAGCCTAGAGTGCCAAAAATCCATCCCCCACCAAAAATTTGCTCACTATATATTTTCTTTCAATGTAGAACACTTTCTCTTCCCAGATCCTACTCAGAATGATCCCAAGTTCACAGTCACTCAGCCTGAAAATATAACGGCTAATAAAGGAACCTCAGTCACCATCAGCTGCTCATACACCGTCCCACCGGACCGAAACCTTCTGTGGAGTGGAGTTTTCTGGAGAGTGGGTAGCCCAACGGGACCCTACGCCTATCACCCCTCTGATCTGATGGTTCATCACAATTACAGTGGAAGAACTCAGCTGAATGGATCAACTGATCTCCAAATAAACGGGGCCCAAGATACAGATACCACCACCTACTACTGCTTTGTGATGCTGAAATTTTGTATTGGAACTGACAAGACCAACTCAGTGCTGAAATACGGGAACGGGACGCAATTATATCGAAGCGTAAAAAATCAGACCTCCACAGGTATAAATTACTTTATTTTTTTCATTCTCATTAAATGTACAAACATTTTTATGCATTACAGGGCTTAAAGGAGAATTGTACCTTTTTAAAAAGAATAAATACACCCATATTGCAAAAAGCCAAAATGTACTCATAATAACTTTTCACATTTGAGCCTGAAAAGTTTTGCAACTGTGATCAAATGATCATTGGTGCAATGCTCTGCCTCCTGCAGGTTCTTCCTCCAGCTTGGGTCTGTACTGAGGTACAAACCTTCAGTTGTGGAGCTGGAGGAGGTATCAATGAACTACAAGTGTGGTGATGTCACTGCAGTTTTGATCCATTGAGAACTACAAGTCCTTGTGCTGCGTTGGCTCCAGGCTGGGGTAAGGGCGGAGAAGCGAGTGGCTGGCTCCAGCTCTCAGCTGCACACTAAAAGGCGGAACCAGCTGTCAATCAGGCAGTGTGGTGGATCCCAACAATATCGGACTTGGTATATTAAGATTATAGTAAACTAAAGCGCTAATGGAATATACAGGTGATGTTGTGATTTGTATTATAGTGTTGCAAAAATATAAAATTATAAAATTTGTAGTGATGTGAGAATATAAAATTCTATTAAAATCTGTTATAGGTGACGTGATATTCCAATATTCAAGTGATAAAATTAGATATTAAGATGATGAAAAAAATTATTAATATTCCAAAATTAATGGTGTGTATTAATATTGCACTTCTCCCTCAAACTAATTAATTTACATAATGTGTATAAAGCTGTACCTCTACCATAGTGTTCTGATACCACTCAAAAAAATTAAAATATGTAAAGTGCGCTAAATACGCTAACAAAATTCAGTGATAAAAATAAATCCGTAATTAATAATAAATAATTGCATAATACATGTATACATAGATAGTGATAATTAATTAGGATAGCTTATATTACTACTAAACCAATATACGGTTGATGGTATCTCATAAAACATTCATAGAGTAGTCCCCAATGAGTATAAATATCAAGCCATTTATTAACTTTTAAAAAAAAACAGCTGGTGTTCACTGGTAGATTGATTTTCTCCCTTAATAGATAGAGTTCAGCCTACATTCCAATTACACCTGCCTCACTGAGCCTCACTGAGATTTTGGTGATCCGCTGGTATTTTGGCTCCAATAATTTATATTTGTTTGCATGAACGAAATTGAAGAAAACTTTCATTGCGCAATGAACTTTTCAATTAGAGCATCATGGCAACACAAACAAGGTGCACTCACTGTATAGGTATCACATTAGAGCGCATAGAGCAGTCAGCCGTCCACCGCGATCTCCTCCTCGCTCTGATCTGCGAGTATGAATCAAAGCACTACGGATGACGTCACTTGGCTCCTCCCGATGCATTGCGTCACATGTCACGTGACTACTATATGAATGTTTTATGAGATACCATCAACCGTATATTGGTTTAGTAGTAATATAAGCTATCTTAATTAATTATCACTATCTATGTATACATGTATTATCCAATTATTTATTATTAATTACGGATTTATTTTTATTACTGAATTTTGTTAGCGTATTTAGCGCACAATCTCACTTTACATATTTTAATTAGACTTGGTATGCTTCCCAAGCCTGGATCAGCTCTGCCTCATCAGCTGCTGATGTGCAAAAGCCCATCATCAGTTGACTATGGGTTGCAGGAGGACAAAAGTAAGTGTACTCCCGTAACCCACAAGATATGTAGGAACAAAGAACGTTGGCCATAGTTTTCATTTAATAGCAATTTAATACAGGAGGAATCAGAGGATCCTGCTCGTTAGAGCTTACAATCTAATAGGGAGGGTCAAGTGATACAAAAGGTAAAAGCTGTGGGGAAGGAGCTGATGGAGAAAATTAAAGTACAGTTGTTAGGTGAAGGCTGGATAGGCTTCTCTGAACAAATGGGTTTTCAGGGATTGTCTAAAAACAAATAGAGTAGAAGATAATCGGACAGATTGAGGTAGAGAGTTCCATAGGATGGGAGAGGCTTGGGTAAAGTCCTGGAAGCAAGCATGGGAGGAGGTGATAAGGGAGCTAGAGAGCAGGATGTCTTGGAAAGAACAAAGAGAACGATTTGGTTAATATTTTGAGACTAGGCTAGTGATGTAGCTAGGGGCCAAGTTGTTGATAGCTTTGTATGTTGTTGTAAGTATTTTGAACTTAAAGAGGAAGTAAACCCTGATGGGTTTTACTTCCTCTTTTTTCCCCTGCTTTCCCCTGCAAAGTAAAAGCATAATGGGCTAGAATGCATCGCATACTAGCTCATTATGTGACAATTACCTGCAAACGAAGCCCGTGCTGTCCCCGCTGGTGGCTGCATCCATCTAAACCCCTCTACCTTCCAGGGCCGCTGACTCTGGCTCTGGCTTTGTGACTGGCCAGAGCCGCGTGACATCACTCCCGTGTATGCTCATGGGAGCCGTCAGTCATGGCACTTGTGAGAAAGAAGCAGCACGGGGGTCCGTTTCTTCACAGCACATGCGCCGATGACATCGGCGCACTACAAGGTAAATATCTCCTAAACGGCGGAGGTTTAGGGGATATTTCCACTACCTATAGGTAAGCCTTATTCTAGGCTTACCTATAGGTAAAAAGTGACAATAGGGGGTTTGCAACCACTTTAATTCGTTGGGTGAGTGGGAGCCAACAGAGGGCGTGACACAGTAGTAGCAGATACTAAGTGGTTGGTAAGGTGGATGAGCCTGGCAGCAGCATTCTTAACAGACTGAAGGGGGTATTGTCTATGTAAAGGTAAGCCAATGAGGAGGGAGCTGCAGTGGTCTATGCAGGAGATGACCAGGGAGTGAATTAGATTTGTGGTGTCATTGGTTAGAAAGGGACGTATTTTGGAGATGTTGCAGAGGTTGAGGTGGCAAGATTTGGACAATGATTGGACATGGGGCCGAAAGGATAGAGTAATGGCCACTAGATGGAGCTAATGTGCTATGGAAATACAGTAAATACAGTATGACTTTAACAAGAAATGCAATGTAACAACTCTGGAGACCATTAGAGGGAAGCTGTCATTCAGCTAGTAAGCAAGTCAGTGGGCATCATGACTGACAGTCCACCGGTCAGGGCTTGGGGAAAATGCCTTTGTCCTTAATAACATAGGAACATGAACATCATTTCTGGTGAGCGGGCTGATTGCAATGTGTTTTAGTAGCCTGCAGACATGGTTCTGGGCTAGTCCGGAAGGGGCAGCCAGTGGCAGCAGGGTGGGCAGAGCTTATAACCCAAGGACCATTTTTAAACAGAGTGGCAGCCTGGTAGGTCAGCTATCAATGAACTGAATATTTTACTTTTTCACCTTGTGTGTTGCTGCCCCCTGCTGCCCTTGTTGTGCTATCACTGAGCTGAAGAATTCACTCTTCTGCTGCTGTGTGCTGAATGTCCAGGTAAGTTCTATGCATTAGTACAGGATTTACTTTTTTTCTTTTCAATATACCTTAAGATATTATTATTATTACAGTATTATAATATAGGATTTATATAGCACCAACATTTTGCGCAGTGATTTACAACATGAGGGCAGACAATACATTTACAATACAATTAAATACAGGAGGAATCAGAGGATCCTGCTCGTTAGAGCTTACAATATAGGAGAGAGGGTCAAATGATACAAAAGATAATAACTGTGTGGGAGGAGCTGATAGAGAAAATTAAAGTACAGTTTTTAGGTGAAGGCAGGATAGGCTTCTCTGAACAGATGGGTTTTCAGGTATCGTCTAAAAGCAAATAGAGTAGGAGATAATCAGATACATAGCCAAAGGGAGTTCCATAGGATGGTAGAGGTTTGGGAGAAGTCCTGGAGGTGAGTATGGGAGGAGGTAACGAAGGCGCTAGAGAGTAGGAAGTCTTGGGAGGAACGAAGAGAACGATCAGATTGGTATTTTGAGACTAGGTTAGTAAGGTAGCTGGGGGTTGAGTTGTGGATGGCTTCGTAAGTTGTTAGTATTTTGTGTGCAAAATATTTTTTTATAGGATTTCCAGTGACAAGCGACTGAATATGTGGGTTAAAGAATGTAGGATAGAGTCAGAGGGTGACCGTAGTATTTGAGAGGGAATGGGGTCCAGGGGACAGGGGTGGTTAGGTGGGCGTTAGAAAGGGGTTTACCAACTTCGTCTATAGTAGCAGGTTTGAATAAGGGGAGTGTCAATTAAACCTGATGACATGGGGTGTTTACTGGGGAGATACCTGTAGAGTGGAGATTTCATCACAAATTGTATCAAACTTATTTTTGAAGTGATTAGCAATCTCCTGGGCAGTGAGTGAGTTAGTGGGGGAGGCAGTGGAGGACGAAGAGAAGAGTTGACGGGAACTGGATGAGAAGGTGTTAATGAGAGTGGTAAAAATTGGTCTGATGGCTGTGTGGATGCAAGAATTTCATTTTTGGAGGGCATATTTGTATTGGTTGAAGTCATTGAGAGACTTAGTCTTATGCCACAGAAGCTCTAGAGCATGGCTACGTTTTTTGAGATTTCTGGTGTCATCTGTTTGCCAGGGTTGTATGGGTCAAGGCCTGATTCTGTGTGTAATGGGGAGAGAGAGTTTGTCCAGGGTGGAGGACAGGGATTTATTGTAGACAGAAGTGGCTAGGTTGGGGCAGCACAGGGGTGAGATTTTGTCATAGAGGAATAGCAGCAGAACAGAGGAGAGAAGGGTTGAAGTGGCGAAGGTTTCTACAGGCGATGCTTAGGCGGTTGGAGGGATAGGTGGTGGAAGACAGGGGAGAGAGAAACTAATAAGGTGGTGATCAGAAAGAGGTAAAGGATTGTTGGAGAGGTTGCATGGAGCGTATTGGTAGGAGAATACAAGGTCAAGGGTGTTGCCGTCAAAGTGAGTAGAAGCCTGTACCCATTGCTTCAGATCAAATGAGGAGGTTAGACTAAGAAGTTTAGAAGTAGCAGGAGTGTTTGTATTAACAGGGATGTTGAAGTCACCGAGAAGGATTGTGGGAATTTTCAGAAGAGAGAAAGTAGGGTAACCAGGCCTAAAACTCATAGAGGAAAGTTAACAACGGTTCAGAGGGGCGGCAGATCACAGCAATTCTTATGGGAGTTGGAGAGAATAGGCATATAGAGTGAACTTCAAATGCTGAGAGGGACAGAGGGGGGGGGGAGTGAAGAACCTGGAAGGTGCTCTGTGGGGGTAGGAGGAATCCCACTCCACCTCCCTTGCGTCCATTAGGTCTAGGGAAATGAGTCCATAGAAGGTCACCATGGGAGAGGGAAGCAGGAGAAGGAGTGTCAGATTCATAGAGCCAGGTTTTGGTGATAGCAATTAGATTAAAAGGAGTTAGTGACAAAGAGGTCATGAACGGCGGTGAATTTGTTGTGGACAGAGCGGGCATTCCAGAGGGCACAGGAGAAGGGGAGTCTGGTTTTGGGAAGAAGAGGAATGGAAACTAAATTGCGTAGAATACTGCCAGAGGATATGGGGTGATGGGTGTGTTGGGTACAGTTAAATAAGGGAGGCCCAGGTTTTGGGGATATATCTCCAGGGGTTAGGAGAAGCAGAAGAGTAAGGGAGGTAATATGAGAATGCGATTTATATGAGGGGACATTCTCCAGCATCCCGGGAGTTTTTTTAGCATGTGGGATTAGAGTTAGAAAGAGGTGATGAGTGCAGTTATAGGGAGAGGGGAGAAGTGAGGGTGATATGTACAGATTGTGAGGTGGAGAAGGGGGGTGAAGAAAAGAGAGTTTGAGGAGAGAGGCTGCAACTGTGAAAAGGAGAGGTAAAGATTGCATGTTTCAGAGAGGAAGGAGGGTTGATTTGAGTGGAAGTGCCACTCATTTAAAGAAGCCCACTTTTTTGGAAGAAACCCCTGCACGTGCTTCCCCATAAAGAAGGTCTTGTTTTATACTGTGATGGGTGTGGATGGAATTTTGCAATTAATCAATCAGGAGGTAATATTAGACACACAGCTAGCACAGCAAATTTTTCACACCACAATCAAACTGCAAGAGGACCAAAGGGCCAGAATTGTAAAGATAAGGGAACCCATAATTTAGGGAAGACTTAAACAAAAATAAACATCACAATAATGTGCACAAGGTTACAGATGGATGTGAAACAGTAGTAACATAAATGCAAGTTTACCAAAGAGACATTTGAAAAGCAGTCAGTCTATGTTCGGTTTAAGGTGGATGGGAGTAGCAGGGTATAAATGCAGTTTACTTTTTTGGAAGGAACCCCTACACGTGCAACCCCTGCATTGCATACTAGCATATTATGAAATACTTACCTTGGAACGAAGCCCTCTAGTGTTGTAATGTTACAGCTGAGAGGGCTGACATGTTCCCCCTGTCTTTCTTCCGGGTTTGCGCAGTCCGGCTATGTGATTGACCGGAGCCGCGGTGATGTCACCCTCGCGGGAGCCTTCGGTTCCAGCATGAAGCTCTGAAATTCCTGCCGGACCTTCAGAGCGCATACTCTGTCACTGGCTGCATGCAGGGTGAATATCTCCTAAATGGTGCAGGTTTAGGAGCAATTCATTTTACCTACTGGTAAGCCTTATTACAGGCCATATTATAGGCCTACCTGTAGGTAAAAATCACCAAGCGGGCTTTACTACAGCTTTAACATAATGTAAATTGGTAATCGAATAAAAAACTATTTTAAATATTACATGGTGATTAATGCATAATTCTACCTTTTTTTTATTTTGAATATCACGGACCAGGTTAGATTATATTTTAGAATTTTAAGACTGTCTGTGTCCCCATAATTTCCTTTCCTTTCTTGATCTGCTTGACACCCATCAAATATGGAGTGAGGTGCAATTCCCCCAGATAGGGGCACAAACAAAAATTTGACCAAAACTCGAATTCTTATGTTATCCCAAATTATTATTTTTTTTTTAAGTATCCGTTGTAGGGCTTTAATTAACCACTTGACCCCAGGAGGATCTACTCCCCTTCACGACCAGGCCATTTTTTGCAATATGGAATTGCGTAACTTTAACTCAAAATTGCACAATCGTACCCAAATAAAATGTATATAATTTTTTCCCACAAATAAAGCATTCTTTTAGTGTTATTTGATCACCTCTGCGTTTTAAAATTTTTGCTCTATAAACAAAAGAAGACTGACAATTTTGAAAAAAAAAAAAATTTTTTTTAATTTTCTGCTATAAAACACATCCAATAAAAATGTAAAAAATCTAATTTCTTCATAAATTTAGGACTGTATGTATTCTTCTACATATTTTTGGTAAATAAAATTCCAATAAGCGTATATTGCTTGGTTTGCATAAAAGTTATAGCGTCTACAAACTATGGGATATTTTTTAGCATTTTTTTTTTACTAGTAATGGTGGCGATCAGCGACTTATAGCGGGGCTGCGATATTGAGGCGGAGAATCTGACACTAACTGACACTTTTGACACTTTGTCACTGTACTAATGACACTGGCTGGAAAGGGGATATTATCATGGGCGATCAAAGGGTTAACTGTGTGCCTAGTCAGTGTTTATGGGAACTGTGGGAGGTGCTCTTACTAGGGGAAGAGATATAATTTATTCTCTGCTTTGCAGAGACACAAACTCCATCCCTTATTCCCTGTGAGAATGGTGATCTGCCTTGTTTACATAGGCAGATCATAGTTCTGTCTTTCTGCCTGACTATTGTCAGATACTGGTGGAAATCCAGTCCCCGCCAATCAGCTTCTGCTGTGTGTAATCACAAAATAAAGCAATAAAAATATACAGCATCTATAAATTAACCACTTCCGGACCGCCCACTGTCGTTTTACGTGATGACTTTGAAGGAGGATACCGTTGTTATGGTAGCAGCTAGCTGCCATAACCCCGGTATCCTCTTCTTTAGCGGGAGGTCCGCTACAAGATAAAAGTGGTCTCTGTGGCGGATTCACCACAAGATTTTATTGGCGGTGGGAGAGGCCCCCCCGCCGCGATCTGGTGCCCTTCGCCTCTTACCGGAGCCGTCTGCAGCGGCGGAGGCGATTGTGTCTGTTCCCTGCCTGGGTATGGAGACGAGTGGGGGGAAGATGGCCTCCACCCGTCTCCATATCACTGCAGGGCGGAAGCGACGTGAAAAAGTCACTCCCGCCCATAGCTCTTAAAAGGCCATTTTTTAATTTTTTTTTACTGTAAATTGAATTTTAGTGTAAATATGATATCTGAGGTCTTTTTGACCCCAGATCTCATATTTAAGAGGCCCTGTAATGCTTTTGTTCACATTCCTTGTAATAGGAATAAAAGTGACACATTTTTTTTTAAACAGTGTAAAAATGTAGAAAAAAAAAAAAAGGTAAAATAAATGTAAAAAAAAAAAAAAAAAAATTAACCGCTTGCCGACCAGCCGCCACATATTTGTACTGCGGCAACATGGCTCGGCTGCGTGAATCGCCGTTATGTTACGTCGGTAACATAAACGGCCACTAGGGGGCACTTGCGCGCCACCGGAGGCGCGCGCAAACGCCCCCGCTCGCTCCCCGAGCCGATGCAAGTGCCCGGCGGTCTCGATCCTCGCCGGGCTCCCACGATCGCTCGAGGCACACAGAGAACCGGGAGCTGTGTATGTAAACACACAGTTTACGGTTCTCTGAGGAGTGAACTGACAGATCGTCTGTTTATACAGAGTTTCCCTGCACAGTCCCCTCTCCCCTTCAGTTAGAACACTTCCTAGGACACACATTAACCCCTTCACTGCCCCCTAGTTTTAACCCCTTCACTGCCAGTGACATTTTTACAGTAATCAATGCAATTTTAATCGCACTGATCGCTGTATTAATGCCAATGGTCCCAAAAATGTGTCAAAATTGTCCGACGTGTCCGCCATAATGTCGCAGTCATGATAAAAATCACGGATCGCCGACATTACTAGTAAAAAAATAATAATAATAATAATAAAAATGCCATAAAACTATCCCCTATTTTGTAGACGCTATAACTTTTGCGCAAACCAATCAATATACGCTTATTGCAATTTATTTTTTTTACCAAAAATATGTAGAAGAATAACATGTATCAGCCTAAACTGAGGAAAAAAAATGTTTTTTTGTTTTTTTTATATATTTTTTGGGGGGATATTTATTATAGCAAAAAGTAAAAAATAATGCATTTTTTTCAAAATTGTCGATCTTCTTTTGTTTATAGCGCAAAAAATATAAACCGCAGAGATGATCAAATACCACCAAAGGAAAGCTCTATTTGTGGGGAAAAAAAAGGGCGTCAATTTTTTTTGGAAGCCACGTTGCACGATTGTCAGTTAAAGCAACGCAGCGCCGAATCGCAAAAAGTGGTCTGGTTTTTGGCCAGCCAAATGGTCTGGGGCTTAAGCGGTTAAATGCACCCCATCCAGACGAGCTTGCGTGCAAAAGCGAACGCATATGTAACTAGCGCCCGCATATGGAAATGGTTGTCAAACAACATATGTGAGGTATTGCCCCAATTGGTAGAGTGAGAGCAATAATTCTAGCCCTAGACCTCCTCTGTAACTTAAAACATGCAACCTGTAGAATTTTTTAAACATTGCCCATGGAGATTCTTAAGGGTAAAAGTTTGTCGCTATTCCACGAGTGGGTGCAATTTTGAAGCGTGACATGTTGGGTATCAATTTACTCAGCGTAACATTATCTTTCACAATATAAAAAACAATTGGGCTAACTTTACAGATGTCTTATTTTTTAATTAAAAAAAGTGTATTTTTTCCAAAAAAAAAGTGCGCTTGTAAGACCGCTGTGCAAATACGGTGTGACAGAAAGTATTGCAAAGACCACCATTTTATTCTCTAGGGTGTTAGAACGCCCAAACATTATATATTTTTTTCTAAGTAATTTTCTAGCAAAAAAAAACGTTTTTAACTTGTAAACAAGAAATCTCAGAAAGAGGCTTGGTCTTTAAGTGGTTAATAATAAATATATAATACAAAACTAAATTATTACATTCTAATATTTATTTTCTGTCTCTCTTGGATTTCACAGGTCAGCAAATTCTGATACTTGCAGTTTATTTTGGGATCAAAACCTTTTTATTTGTATTGAGTATAATATTGTGTGCCATCTATATGAAAAAAAGTGACCATACCAACATCCAAACTGAATGAATCAGGAGAGCAGCTGGGACTTGGGACACCTGAAAAAACAACTGTAAATTGTTAATTTGAGGTGATGGGGTCTCCATGTTCTGTTCCTGGGAAGTCTCTTTAAAATACCAAAATGTGAAGCCCCCTTTGCTAGTGGCCCAGTGGACTTGGGTGGTGTCTGGGGTCCCATGTGTCCTTGTTGGTGCTCCCCTGGGGCTTTCAGATAGAAACAGTAGCACCTTGGTGGCTGAGAAGAAATCTAAAATTATCTGACATGATAGGGTTATCCTTCCATGCTGATCCTCCATTAACAGACTGCATTTGGCTAGTTTTCTCCAATAAAGAGAGAGGATTTGCAAATAACCCCTCTATCAGTGGTGGCTGGTGCTCCATTTTTTGGGGGGCGGGGGTGTAGCAAACAAACCCCCACACCCACCCCTCCTCCTGCTCACCAGTCCTGCTCTCAAGCCCGCAAGCCCCACACTTACCGCATCCAGGTCGTGGAAGGCTTACCCGGCTTCTCCTCCCAGTAAATTCTGTCTCAGGACCCACTTCCTGTCCTGATTGGTTGGGAGGAGAAGCAGGATGACTATAGTGAATGTTGATTCACTATTGTCAAAAGTGGGTGGGCTCAGAGCACAGTCCTCAGCGCCCCAAGCCCAACCCTTTTGAAGCCTCCATCTCTAATCACGTGCTTCACAAAATAAAAAGACCCTTAGAGCTCTATGCGCCCCACATGGTCATTGGGGGCCGGTGCACAGAGATTACGGGGGGCGCCTCTATGGACGGGCCACTGCTGCCCTCTATTTATCTTCTTATATTCAAAATAACTCTGCCATCAAATAACTGTGTGTGGGGGCATAAGGGATGGTCTGTCGGAGGTGGCCAATAGAATGGTAAGAGGCTCAGATACTGTGCCCTGTGATCTTTTCCCCACCATTAGGAATCAGGGGCAGCAGACATGGATGGATAGAGGGACTGGGCGCCGGATGGTAGCAGATAAGGATAGCTCTGCCAGCAACTGTTTAGTTGACTTCCTCCTGTCTTGAGTGCCTCTCTGAAATTGTTTCAACAATAAAGTGTTTTGATCTATCTAATATAGAATATGTAATGTGCTGGTTTTGGAGGTGGCGGTAGATTTTAAAACCCAAAAATGGCTGTTCAAATCCACAGCAAAATCAACTTATATAACAATGAGGTAATGGTTTAGGCACTCACCAATTAAAATATATTATAATTTTCATTGAATTCTATAAAGCTAAATTGTGATACAGACTATACCGGGACCATGTTATAGCTTTACATCATTTATTAAGAGGGTAAGATTTATTTTAACATCTGGCTAGTAAAAAATACTTCTTTTATATTATTTTGCTCTATTTGTTCTATATTCTAATAGATATGCAACATCCATTTGATATACTTAGGATATACTGGGGGTCGTTTACTATAGCGCCGCGGCGCTTATTAGCACTATGTGCCGCAAATTTGCGCTAATTAGCGCTAAAATGGTATTCACTATAGCGCTGGTGAGAAAATACTCCCAAAATCAAATTTAATATAGTTCCCTGAAACCAAATAGCGCCCAAACCCTTACTCTGCTAAAACCTGGAGAATTGCACATGGAAATAATGTTCAGAGCATGATATAATTGCCTAAATGGTACTGAAATATGCGGTATATTTAAAGATAATCTGCTTTTAAACTGTGTGAAAAAGTGATTTCTACACTGAAATGTCTTTAAAAGTCGTGAAAAAATTCCCCCATTTTGGACAACTAGGCGCCAACACAACTGAGCATGCTCAGACCTGAAAATAGCTCTCATTTTAGCTCCAGTGTCTTTTTTTTTTTACCCGGCGCTATAGTAAATACCAATATGAGAGCTAATTAGAGAGCATTTTCTGGAAGTGAAAATCTGCTCTATTATAGTCCAATGCAAATTTTAGCCATTGATTCTAATGGAACAATTGTAACTTTCACAAAAAAACCTTTTAATGTTGAGATGAAATCTGTCTTTCTCAGGGGAGATGGGCGGAGTCTAGCGGAGCAGACATGCATTGTTAGAGCTCCGCACCGCTGAGGAGAGAAGAGAAGGACAAAGCGGAGCCTGCAGGCTCAAAAGGTATCCATTTGAACCTTTTTACCCCAGGGAACAAACTGTGAAAGTTTGGGCAGGAAATATGGTACTGGGAGGAAGCCGTGGCAGAAATAAAAATCACCTCACAAAGAGCTCACAGGCACTCACTGCAACTAAAGCAGCTCCAGTCACCTCACAATATACAGCATCAGGGCGCTCTCACAGACAGAAAATGTCACAGCAAGACTCTCCATTTGAGTCAGATACAGAACAAATCCTCTCACAAACTTCTCCACAAGCCTCCTCAGCATCCCCAGTAATATTATTACAATTTGAAAAGATGCTTCATAAGGCTTTAAAACAAACCTCAGACCAAATAACAAAAAGCCTAACCAAAGAAATAGGAGAGCTGGGAAACCGCACCGCAGCCTTAGAAATAAAAATGGATGAAATTGAAATTACAACCCAAGAAAATATAACAGAATTGGAACAATTAAAAGAAGAGAATTTAATACTTCAAACTAAGCTCGAAGATTACGAAAATAGAGCCAGATGTTCAAACTTGCGCATAAGGGGAATACCTGAAACTGTGACAGACCTGCAATCTACTATTACTGCTCTATTACAAGAACTAAAGCCAGATATCCCTATTGAACGTTTAGAACTGGACAGAGTACACAGAGCCCTCACAGCCAAAAAGAAAGATGGACCCCCACGTGATATAATCACAAAATTTTATTATTACAGAACGAAAGAACAAATACTAGTTGCTGCAAGAGAAAAAAAGGAACTTAATTTTCAAGGACACAATTATCAAATTTTTGCTGACCTATCCCAACTTACTATTACTAAAAGACGATCCATGAAACCCCAACTAATGGAACTGCAACGCCACAACATTATGTATCAATGGGGCTTCCCCTTTTCAGTCAGATTTAACTACCAAGGTACAATTTACAGAAGCAGATCAGCAGATGAACTACAACAAACCCTTTTAAAATTAAATCTGACAGAACCCACAAGCAGCAACTCTCCCACAAGCAGAAGAATGGCATCATCTTCACCTTCAGGCAGCACCCAGAAAATTTCAGAACAAAATGGGAATAATCATTCTCACAAAAGAGGCCGTTATGCCACATCATCCATGGACCAAGAAGATTTAATGGACTGACATCCTAATTCCTGATATCTCTTCATTTATTATACTAAGAGATGGTTCTCTATAAAAAACCTGTATTTATAACAGAATGTAACTGCATTCTGATAGTCACACACTGTGTGGGATCATGTTACATTCCAGTTATATTTCTTATTACTTCTGATTCATATAGCCTTAGAATATATAAGTGAAATAAGGAAATTCTTGTTCAGTTATATATTTTCAGGTAACAACAATAGATTTATTACTTTTTAGGACAAATATGTTCAATAATCCAGAAGTAATGGAAGCTTTTTCTTTCTTTTCTTAAAACAAATATATTATTAGCTAACTAGTTCCTAGAACTATGTTTTTGTTTATTCTAATCTGAAGCAATACAACCTCAATTTTATGAGTTAACATATCTAAACAGTTACATATGAATACAATATGTAAATTGTTTACTCTAAAAGGGTTAAAATCCCAAAATAATTCAAACTATCTTCATCAATACCAAAGTTATTAACAGTACCTTTCTAACTGAATTATTTAGCCTAGGGCAAGACTAACCATATACAACCACCCTGGAATAAATAATTTCAACAAAAACTATATTCTGCACTCCAATTAATGAATCATCATTTTGATGTCTTTTGACATAGCACTTCTCTCCTGTAAGCGGAAGATCCGTGTACCCCCATTAGCCCTCCTCATTCTCCCAACCATATTATGTGGGAGTGTGACGAAGGCACTTATTCCCCTGAGAGAGATATTGATTCTCTTTCACGGTAAATTGTGATTACTTGCAAAAAATAATTTATACAATGTATCATCTAATCTCATATGTTTTTTGTTTACTCTTTACTCCAGAATTCACTGGTTTCTTTTCTATCTTTTCATCTCTTCAGTCCACACAGGTTGATCTGCGCAGTCAGCACTGCATAACAAAAAGTAAGTCAAAATTATTTGATCTGTTGCCATGGCACCACTGAATATACTTTCCCTAAATGTTCAGGGAATAAATGTCCCTCAAAAAAGGACCAAAGCCTTCCGTACTTTCCATAACAAGAAGGCTCACATAGTATGCCTCCAAGAAACACACTTCACCAAAGATTCTACTCCAAAATATATTTCTCCTTTTTATCAACAAATTTACACGGCTTCTGCCTGTAACAAACATAGGGGAACTCTAATTGCATTTCACCGATCCACACCATTCACCTTATCATCAGAAATTAAAGACCCAGAAGGTAGATACCTGATACTCATGGGTTATATAATGGATACAGCAATCACGGTGATTTCCTACTACGCTCCTAACAAACAACCTACACCATTCCTCTCACATATATTACAAGTGATTAATACACACAAAATAGGAACAGTGATAATGTGTGGGGATTCGAACCAGGTCCTCCTCCCATTTCTAGATAAATCATCTTTTACACCATCCAAAATAACCTCTAGATTACCTTTTTCTCAACTTCTTTCCAAATACAATCTGGTAGATTCGTGGAGAGAAAGTAACCCAATGAAAAAGAAATTCACTTATTTCTCGCACCCTCATCAAACCTTCACCAGAATAGATCATATTTTTCTAACAATAGGAATGATACCAGAAATGATTGCATCAGATATAATTCTGATTCCGTGGTCTGACCATAATGCAGTATACACTACTATAGCCTCAGCCATACCAAAAGCGCATGACCCAACGTGGTACTTATCGGACATAATGCTCAAACACCCACTACATCAGATGGCCATTGAACAAGCTTTAAAGGAATACATATCAATTAATAATACAACAGACATTTCCCCAATAACACTGTGGGAAGCTCGTAAGCCTGTCTTGCGTGGATACAAAGACAAATGGCACTATTTAAACGGGAACGCAAAAATCTAGCAAAAAACTAGAACTCAATTTTAATGCAGCCTACATATCATTCCAAGATAATCCATCTCAGAGTACAAAATCTCATCTGGAAAAATCTAGATTGGAATACGATCTATTTCTCACTGAGTCAGTTGATAAATCCCTCAAATGCTCCAAACACAATTTCTACATGAATACAAACAAACCAGGTACATATTTGGTTCGGGCATTAAATTCAACTAACAAATCTTTCAAACCAATACGTTTGAAATTATCAAAAAATGTTTATACTTGTAATCCAGTTAAAATAGTCCATAAATTTCACTCACATCTCGCAACTTTATACAAGACAAACAATGAATTTAATCCTACAGAGGCTGAATCCTTCTTCTCAAAAATAACCTTACCTGAGTTGTCTCAGAATCAAAAAAGCAGTTTGGATGAGCCTATAACTATAGATGAAGTTGCTAACGCCATAAAAGACCTAAAACTTAACAAAAGACCAGGCCCAGACGGCTACTCGGCTTTATACTATAAAACATTCTCAGAAATACTCTCTCCCATTCTCACTGAAACTTTTAACAAACTTCTAGAAGGACATTCTTTTCGGCAAGAAACACTAATGGCAATTGTTTGTATGATCCCAAAACCCCTTTCTGATGATACTTCCTGTGTGAATTATCGGCCTATCTCTCTGTTAAACCTTGATATTAAATTATTAGCAAAAATAATAGCAAAACACCTCAATAGCATTATAGGAAAATGAATACATAGAGTTCAAGTAGGCTTCATGCCAAATAGACAGGCAGGCGATAATATACGCTGGGCAGTGTTATTGGCACATATTGCTAAAAAACGGAAAATCCCTTTATGTTTTCTATCTCTCGATATTAAGAGGGCATTTGACACAGTATCCTGGCAATATATGCAATATTCATTACAAAAATGGGGTTTTGGACCCCACTTTTTAACATGGATCAAAGCATTATATAATAAACCCAAAGCCTATATAAAATATGCTGGATACAAATCTGATGCCTTTAATATCGAAAGAGGTACCCGACAGGGTTGCCCATTATCTCCCTTATTATTTGCCCTTATACTCGAACCCATGGCCCAATACATCAGCACAAACCAAACTATAACTGGCATTGAAGTAGGAGGTATTACACACAAATTATGTATATTTGCAGACGATATATTACTTTTTCTATCATCACCACAGGTCTCTGGTCCTAACTTAATACCAGCTCTTGATGGATTTGCAGCTCTATCTGGCCTTATGATTAATCCTAAGAAATGCCTAGTGCTTAATATTTCGCTCACAAACATGGAATTGATCCCGGCTAGGGCTGCACTCCCATTCACATGGGCAGAAAAATCAATCCCATATCTTGGAATTCATTTAACAGCATCTCATTGTGACTTATTCTCAACCAATTATCCTCCTGTATTAAGACAGATCACAAATCTAATAAAACAATGGTCACAACTTCCTTTATCCTGGATAGGGAAGATTAATGCAATCAAAATGACTATTCTACCCAAATTGCTTTATCTATTCAGAGTCCTCCCTATTCCAATTCCTTCCTATTTTTTGAGAATAGTACAAAAAAGAGCAACTTCGTTTATATGGGGCTCTTTTAAACCACATATACCTATACACACACTACATCTTCCCAAAAATAAAGGAGGCCTGGGATACCCTAATTTTACTAACTACTACAGAGCAGCACATTTGGCCAGTCTGTCCAAATACCATGCAAAACAGGAAATCCCATTATGGGTATTTATAGAGGCTTCAGAAAATGACCCTCTATTAATATCAAACTTGTTATGGCTTGATCCTAAAGACCGCTTTAAAATTCATAATCCCATAACTAAACACTTCTTATCTCTCTTGGATAAACTAAAAACCAAATATCAGTTACAATCTCCACACAATCCTCTCCTTTCTTTTATCAGAAATCCGGCCTTTTATCCGGCATGGATCTACCCAAATTCTTTTAAAGCTTAGACAACATCAGGCTTTCAGACACTAAATGACTTCATAGCATCTAAATTATTCCTTTCATTCCCATCGCTTAGAGAAAAATATGATCTACCAAACTCTGAGATATTTAGATATCTCCAAATCAAAAATTTCTATACACCATTCCTAAAGGGGGATACACCATTATCCCAATTATCCATTTTTGAATCAATCTGTACAAAAGATCCATTTGCTAAAGGTACAATGTCATCACTTTATAATCAATTATATGGAGTAGTAAATCTTAATAGACCCTCTTACGTTCAGAGGTGGGAGGAGGACCTGGGACAAACTTTAGAAGACACGGACTGGTCTAACATATGGCTCACATCTAAGTCATCTTCACCCAACATCTTAGCACTGGAGACAAATTATAAAGTCCTAACTCGCTGGTACCTTGTACCCGCTAAAGTGGCAAAATATTCACCTAATACCTCAGCTCTTTGTTTTCGAGGATGCCCAGAGATAGGCACACATTTACACATATGGTGGACGTGCCCAGTAATCCAAACCTTCTGGAAGGAAGTCTTCGTGATTGCATCTAAAATTATTTAAAAAAATAATACAACCAGATCCATATATAACTTTACTTAATCTAAAACCGGAATGGTTAACACTCTCTCAATTCAAACTTATGATCCAACTAATAACGGCTGCAAAACAAACAGTGGCCAAGGCATGGAAATCTCCTACATTGGTACTAGCAGAAATAATTCACAGAATGAATAATACAATGTCCCATGCTAAGATGGTAGCCATCGATCAAAATCAAATTCCAAAATTTGAAAAACTTTGGCATCCTTGGATAAAACAACAGTTCCTGTCAAATTTCAATGACTCTGTCCTGTTGCCATGGTAACAGATTAAATGACTTACAGAGACACCCATTCTAAGGCTTCAAAGAGAACTAAAAAGAATAATAAACTGACTAGCGGGACAACCTTGTGGACCATACCTCTGCCTTTCTACCCTTTTTCTTCTTTCTCTTTCCTTTTCTCCACCTTACGATTAAAGCTCATTATCAGAATTTATTTGACCTATATACACTCTACCTGTAAACAATATGTATAGTAGGTATAAATCATTTAAATACCTACAAAAGTAACTAAGAAAATGATATATATCTTTAATTTAGGTTTACGTGAATCCAATGTTTAATATTTGAAATTTCATGATATTTACCTATATAAACCCTACTGTAAAACAATGAGCTTACTTTATAGATCCTTGTAAACTTACTTTGTGTATCTTTATAATATTGTATACTCAATAAACTTCTTTTGACAAGGAAATCTATCTTTCTCTGAAATTAATATTCCTTTGCAACATTGTTGCTTCTACTTAAAATATTTTGTTTTTAAGAATACTAGAATGTGGAATGTTTTGATGTTTTGGTAAAATATATTTTTCTCTGTCACTTTCACTTGTTACTCTCCATTAGGGATGAGCTTCGAGTTCGAGTCGAACTCATGTTCGACTCGAACATTAGCTGTTCGCAAGTTCGCCGAACACCGAACAATTTGGGGTGTTCGCGGCAAATTCGAATGCCGCGGAACACCCTTTAAAAGTCTATGGGAGAAATCAAAAGTGCTAATTTTAAAGGCTTATATGCAAGTTATTGTCATAAAAAGTGTTTGGGGACCTGGGTCCTGCCCCAGGGGACATGTATCAATGCAAAAAAAAGTTTTAAAAACGGACGTTTTTTCAGGAGCAGTGATTTTAATAATGCTTAAAGTCAAACAATAAAAGTGTAATATCCCTTTAAATTTCGTACCTGGGGGGTGTCTATAGTATGCCTGTAAAGGGGCGCATGTTTCCCGTGTTTAGAACAGTCTGACAGCAAAATGACATTTGGAAGGAAAAAACACATTTAAAACTACCCGCGGCTATTGCATTGCCGACAATACACATAGAAGTTCATTGATAAAAACGGCATGGGAATTCCCCCCAGGGAAACCCTGAACCAAAATTAAAAAAAAAAAAAATGACGTGGGGGGGGTCCCCCTAAATTCCATACCAGGCCCTTCAGGTCTGGTATGGATATTAAGGGGAACCCCGGCCAAAATTTAAAAAAAAAAATGACGTGGGGTTCCCCCTAAATTCCATACCAGACCCTTCAGGTCTGGTATGGATTTTAAGGGGAACCCCGCGCCAAAAAAAAAAAAAAAAAACGGCGTGGGGTTCCCCCAAAAATCCATACCAGACCCTTATCCGAGCACGCAACCTGGCAGGCCGCAGGAAAAGAGGGGGGGACGAGAGTGTGACCCCCCCCCCCTCCTGAACCGTACCAGGCCACATGACATTGGGAGGGTGCTTTGGGGTAGCCCCCCAAAACACCTTGTCCCCATGTTGATGAGGACAAGGGCCTCATCCCCACAACCGTGGCCGGTGGTTGTGGGGGTCTGCGGGCGGGGGGCTTATCGGAATCTGGAAGCCCCCTTTAACAAGGGGACCCCCAGATCCCGGCCCCCCCCCCTGTGTGAAATGGTAAGGGGGTACTTACCCCTACCATTTCACTAAAAAACTGTCAAAATAGTTAAAAATGACAAGAGACAGTTTTTGACAATTCCTTTATTTAAATGCTTCTTCTATCTTCCTTCATCTTCTTCTGGTTCTTCTGGCTCTTCTGGTTCTTCCTTCGGCGTTCTCGTCCAGCATCTTCTCCGCGGCGTCTTCTATCTTCTTCTCCTCGGGCCGCTCCGCACCCATGGCATGAGGGGAGGCTCCCGCTCTTCTCTTCATCTTCTTCTTCATCCTCTTCTCTTCTTCATCTTCTTCATCTTCATCTTCTCTTCTTTTCTTCTGCGGGCCGCATGGAGGGAGGCTCCCGCTGTGTGACGGCGTCTCCTCGTCTGACGGTTCTTAAATAACGGGGGGCGGGGCCACCCGGTGACCCCGCCCCCCTCTGACGCACGGGACATGACGGGACTTCCCTGTGGCATTCCCCGTGACGTCAAAGGGAAGTCCCGTCAAGTCACCGTGCGTCAGAGGGGGGCGGGGTCACCGGGTGGCCCCGCCCCCCGTTATTTAAGAACCGTCAGACGAGGAGACGCCGTCACACAGCGGGAGCCTCCCTCCATGCATGGATGCGGAGCGGCCCGCAGAAGAAAAGAAGAGAAGATGAAGATGAAGAAGATGAAGAAGAGAAGAGGATGAAGAAGAAGATGAAGAGAAGAGCGGGAGCCTCCCCTCATGCCATGGGTGCGGAGCGGCCCGAGGAGAAGAAGATAGAAGACGCCGCGGAGAAGATGCTGGACGAGAACGCCGGAGGAAGAACCAGAAGAGTCAGGAGAACCAGAAGAAGAAGAAGATGAAGGAAGATAGAAGAAGCATTTAAATAAAGGAATTGTCAAAAACTGTCTCTTGTCATTTTTAACTATTTTGACAGTTTTTTAGTGAAATGGTAGGGGTAAGTACCCCCTTACCATTTCACACAGGGGGGGGCCGGGATCTGGGGGTCCCCTTGTTAAAGGGGGCTTCCAGATTCCGATAAGCCCCCCGCCCGCAGACCCCCACAACCACCGGCCACGGTTGTGGGGATGAGGCCCTTGTCCTCATCAACATGGGGACAAGGTGTTTTGGGGGGCTACCCCAAAGCACCCTCCCAATGTTGAGGGCATGTGGCCTGGTACGGTTCAGGAGGGGGGGGGGGGCGCACTCTCGTCCCCCCCTCTTTTCCTGCGGCCTGCCAGGTTGCGTGCTCGGATAAGGGTCTGGTATGGATTTTTGGGGGAACCCCACGCCGTTTTTTTTTTTTTTTTTTTGGCGCGGGGTTCCCCTTAAAATCCATACCAGACCTGAAGGGTCTGGTATGGAATTTAGGGGGAACCCCACGTCATTTTTTTTTTAAATTTTGGCCGGGGTTCCCCTTAATATCCATACCAGACCTGAAGGGCCTGGTATGGAATTTAGGGGGACCCCCCCACGTCATTTTTTTTTTTTTAATTTTGGTTCGGGGTTTCCCTGGGGGGAATTCCCATGCCGTATTTATCAATGAACTTCTATGTGTATTGTCGGCAATGCAATAGCCGCGGGTAGTTTTAAATGTGTTTTTTCCTTCCAAATGTCATTTTGCTGTCAGACTGTTCTAAACACAGGAAACATGCGCCCCTTTACAGGCATACTATAGACACCCCCCAGGTACGAAATTTAAAGGGATATTACACTTTTATTGTTTGACTTTAAGCATTATTAAAATCACTGCTCCTGAAAAAACGGCCGTTTTTAAAACTTTTTTTTGCATTGATCCATGTCCCCTGGGGCAGGACCCAGGTCCCCAAACACTTTTTATGACAATAACTTGCATATAAGCCTTTAAAATTAGCACTTTTGATTATTCATGTTCGTGTCCCATAGACTTTAACGGTGTTCGCGTGTTCGAGCGAACTTTTTTCCTGTTCGCATGTTCTGGTGCGAACCGAACAGGGGGGTGTTCGGCTCATCCCTACTCTCCATCTCAACAATCTTTACCCAAACTCACACAGGAGTCTTTACAAACTACAAACAATACCATTGCTGATGCAAATTTAAAATGAATCACAATTTTTTGTGCTTTTTATTATTTCCAAATATTCATAATTTGAGCCCAAAAAATGTGATATGTGTACCAACATCAGCAATCAAAATGTAATTCCCAAAAATTTGAGGGTAATATTCTACTCTCACCCACAAAAAAACACCAAATATCACAGAATAAATCAAGAAGAATAACTCTTGAGTAATGTAATTCCATCACCCGTATGTCCAAAGAATTGCAGTATTTATGTGTATTTATGTGTAGGAAGTGCTCACACGTGGCAGCTCTGTGGCTTAGAGGTTAGAACTTCTGCTTAGTATCACTGAGCGTCTGGGTTAAAATCCCAAACATGCTGCTTGATGTACAGAAGTTGTCTCATCTCCCAGGTCCTATAAATGTAGTAGGAGGGTTCCACCACCTTGCAAGTCTTTTCTAGATACACTGTTTAGGCCTGGCTCGCAGTCTCTGCTCTAATTCAGCCCAAAGGGTGTTCTATCTGGTTGAGGCCAGGACTCCGTGCAGGCCAGTCAAGTTTCTCCACCCCAAACTCCCTCATCCATGTCTTTATGGACCTTGCTTTGTGCACTGGTGTGCAGTCATGTTGGAACAGGAAGGGGCTTTCCCCAAACTGTTCCCACAAAGTTGGGAGCATGAAATTGTCCAAAATGTTTTGGTATGCCGACACCTTAAGAGTTCCCTTCACTGGAACTAAGAGGCCAAGCCCAACCCCTGAAAAACAACCCCCACATCATAATCCCCCCTCCACCATATCATTTGGACCAGTGCACAAAGCAAGGTCCATAAAGACATGAATGGGTGATTTTGGGGTGGAGGAACTTGACTGGCCTGGACAGAGTCCTGACCTCAACACAACAAAACACCTAAGGGATGAATTAGAGCGGAGACTGTAGGTCAGGCCTTCTCATCCAACATCAGTGCCTGACCTCACAAATGCACTTGGAAGAATGGTCAAACATTCCCATAGACACACTCCTAAACCTTGTGGACAGCCTTCCCAGAAGAGTTGAAGCTGTTATAGCTGCAAAGGGTGGGCCAAATGAGTTTTGAACCCAATACTAATACTGGGATGCCATTACAGTTCATGTGCATTTAAAGGCAGGCATCCCAATACTTAGGCCAATATATTGTATATTGCTTGTGACACTGAGCATGGCTATGGAATTAGGGCTGGTTCACACCTAAGAGATGCAGAGAACATGTGTGAGGCTGCCTGGTGGCTAAGTGGGTAGCAGTTCTGTCTAGCAGCACCTGGGATGTTGGTTCAATTCCCCAACATGCTAATGCTTGTATTGAAATTTATATGTTCTCCCTGTGTGGGTTTCTCACCACAATCTAAAGACATGCTGGCATGTTATTTGTCTCCTGTCTAAATAGGTTCTAATGTAAGAAAGTTACTTTTGGACTTTAGATTGGAAGTTCATTGCAGCCAGGGACTGATGTTAATGTTTGTTAGCACTAATCATGCCAGGGACTTGGACATTTATAATTGTAGGGTTTGCACTGCACAGGTACATATGCTTAGAAAACTGTTGCTTTGTTTGTGTGAATGCAAATTGACTTTGATCTTTGGCCTGTATTTGGAGATTTGATGCACATATCCAAGAGCTAACACAGTTGCAAATAGTATTATGTGTTCCTGCTCATCAGGTGCAATCACTTTAGACATACATGAAGAGACAGATTGAAAGATACTGGTGGGCGTGTACTTCTATAGGGCGTGTCAGTGTGCTAACAATACAATCTCTCTTATATAAAGGCCTGCAGTAGGGGGGGTTAGTTTGGCCTGAGAAGGTCAAGTTTTTTGCTGTGATTTGTGGGGGGGAGAAGGAATGATATTGTGCCTATTGACAAATGCCCAACTAGGGATATTTACTGAAATTCTTGTGCATTTTTTCAATCAAAAGTGGGTTTATGTGGCCATGCTGTCAATGTTGTGTGTGTATTGTTCCTGTCTGATCATGCAAACATTGTTTGGAAGCATCTTCTGACCTTCTACTCTTTTTGATCTCGTTTAATCGTGTACACCGAAATGCAGCTTCCAGCAGAACATGATCACTAATGTATGTATGTGTGGATTGTGGCCTGGTGGTGGGTGTTTTGAATAAGTCTTTTTTAATATTATGTTGGAATGCTTTGTAAGAATAATGACTGTTAAGTATGTTTCTATAATCTTGCAGATAAAAATGTGATGTGTTGCCTGTTATACACTGCAATTAAAGCTGTGTCCACTCTAAGGTTTTGTCAAGTTTTAGATTGTAAGCTCCTATGATAAAGGCCCTTAAAATCCTATTGCTAAATGTAGCACCATATATCCTGTCCAATTTTTTTTTTGAAGCTAGTAAATAACTGTACATATTTTATTTTTATTTTTTCTGCTGGTAAAATAAAAGTACATTATTGAGCTTTGTTGTGGTGTTTTTTTTTTTCTTTCTCTTTAGTTTTTGTGGGTGGTGGTGGTTTTGGGAAAGTGCAATATCTCTTATATCTTATTTCAATATGTATTTGTGCACCAAAAAACAAATCTCTTTGCCCTGGTTCACATTGATGCTACTTTGAAATCGCGCTACTTCACTTGAAGTAGCACGATTTCAAAGTAGTAAGGTCAGCGTGATTTCAGGTGCTACTTGATAGACATCCGTGTGGCTTCATACACAGATGTCTATTAAGGTCGCACCTGAAATAGGCAAAAGTAGTGCAGGAACTACTTTAGCAAATAGGTGCAACACCACAAAATCGGTGTCGCATCAATTGGAACAGTGCCATTGCTGCCAATAGTCATGCGATTTGATCTCTCAAATCGCATGACAAATCCCTCCTATGTAAACCTAGGCTTCTGCACACCTGCAAGTAAATGATAAAGGTGGAATCTTTATAAAAGTAGTTGTGGAGAATTGCAGGTAATGAATTCAGCTGGTGGATAGGCAGTGTTGTATGTGTCAGCTTTAGTTCACATTGGTGCGATTTGACATGTCAAATCGGTGGCATTTGCACCGTTTTAATTGGTGCGACTTTGCGGTGCAATTTGTATTATATCAGTGCAGAAACCTGCACAGATGTCTCTGAAATTCTCCCTGCAGTCGGGACTTACATGTGGGAATGAAATTGTTTGATTTCAGCTGAACGATTTCCTCCCTCTGTCAGCTGTGAACCAGGGCTGAAATTGGGCCTTTGTTTTTGTTATTCACCTGCTGCTAACCCAGGGACACATTTCTTATTGAACGCCTTTAAATATCATAAGTAGAAATACAAATTTGCATATCTGCAAATAAACAAAAATAATAAAATTCGAATTGTGGTTGCGATCAAATATTCGCAGCAGCGATCAAAAGAGTGTGGTTTCGCCTCCTGACCCAGAAATAAGTCATTGTAATCACCCGGAAGTTCCTGTGCTGGTCAGGATCTCCATCTAGGTGAACATGGCGAGGTCCCTCTTTAGCAAAGAGGAGGTGCTGCTCATTTTCTGGATAAGGGTATGATATGTACTTGTGCTTAATCAATGTGGGGTGGATGTGGTAGTTAGATTTGGTGTGGGTGGGGTTCATTGATTTGTTTGGCATCCCCACACATTTGCTTCTAGCCCATGTGCACACAGCACTTCCTGCATTTGTTCTGCTGATGTAAATTCAAGTATAAATGAGAGCTCCTTTCTATTGAAATATATATGACTTGTTTCATAGTTGGGCGACTTTGGACCTCCGAGTTGCTTAACAAATAGTACCCCATGATTCTCAATGAAAACTAGGGATGAGCCGAACACCCCCCTGTTCGGTTCGCAACAGAACATGCAAACAGGCAAAAAATTTGTTCAAACACGCAAACACCGTTAAAGTCTATGGAACATGAACATAAATAATCAAAAGTGACCTTATCTATATCTATATCTTATCTATAAAGATTAATATGCAAGTTATTGTCATAAAAAGTGTTTGGGGACCTGGGTCCTGCCCCAGGGGACATGTATCAATGCAAAAAAGTTTTAAAAAGAGACTTTTTTTGGGAACAGTGATTTTAATAATCCTTCAAGTGAAATAATAAAAGTGTAATATTCCTTTAAATTTCGTACCCAGGGGGTGTCTATAGTATGCCTGTAAAGTGGCGCATGTTTCCCGTGTTTAGAACAGTCTGACAGCAAAATGACACTTCTAAAAGAAGAAAAAAGTCATTTAAAAGTGCCAACGCTAGTGCCGGTGTTCTGCCGAGAAAGTTCCCCCCGGCGGATAAGGACTCCCCTGTACTGCGCAGGCGCAACGCTTGTGCAGTACGAGCCGCTGAAAATAGCCGAAGCTGAATACCTGTGAGTCAGCTGTACACGGCGCTTGTAACAGGGCCCCTCGCCATGCTTCGGGCATGGCCTCGCTTCGCTCGGCATATTTTTATTCTAACTCTATGTCCACTTGGATGGTGGGGCTTGAACCTGGACTCAGGGCAAAATGTAGTGCACAGGCGCTGTGTAGAGCTGACGATCAGCTGTTCAACTTCGGAGACTCCGTAGTTGTTCGTACTGTGCAAGCACAGCTCATGCGCAGTACAGGGGGGTCATTATCTGCTGGGGGAACTTTCTCGGCAAGACACCGGCTATTAATGAATTGTCGGTCCCAACAATACACATAGAAGTTAATTGATAAAAATGGCCTGGGATTCCCCCACAGTCCATTACCAGGCCCTTTGGTTCTGGTATGAATATTAAGGGGAACCCCCGAACCAAAATTAAAAAAAAAAAAATGTGTGGGGGTCCCCCAAATTCCATACCAGGCCCTTCAGGTCTGGTATGGATATTAAGGGGAACCCCGTGCCAAAATTTTTAAAAAAAAATGGCGTGGGGGTCCCCCTCAAAATCCATACCAGACCCTTATCTGAGCATGCCACCTGGCAGGCCGCAGGAATACAGGGGAGGCAAGAGAGCACTCCCCCTCCTGAACCGTACCAGGCCACATGCCCTCAACATGGGGAGGATGTCCCCATGTTGATGGGGACAAGGGCCTCATCCCCACAACCCTTGCCCGGTGGTTCTGGGGGTCTGCAGGCGGGGGGCTTATCAGAATCTGGAAGCCCCCTTTAACAAGGGCACCCCCAGATCCCGCCCCCCTTGTGAAATGGTAACAGGTACTTCTACCATTTCACAAAAAAAGTGTCAAAAATTGTAAAAAAAGACAGCATGGGACAAGTCCTTTATTACAAAAGAAAAAAAAATTACAGCGATGTAATCCTTCCTCATTCTGGGATACGGAGAAAGATGCAGCCACGACACAATCCACCTCTATGGGAGGAGCCCGCTAAATGATGCTAGACCTGCCGTGACAGTTCTTAAATAGCTGAGGGCGGGGCCACCCGTGACGTGTGCGGGTGACCCGCTCCCCTCTGACACAACGGGAAATGCCGCGGGGTTACCAGTGACATGTACAGGTGACCCCGCCCCCTTCGGACACCACGGAAAGCCCCAAAATCACACCCGAGCAATGCATGCGACTAGTTTCTCCATACAGGGGGCGTCTTGAAGCTGTCATTACCAGCAAAGGATTTTGTATGAAATATTCAATAAATTTCAGTTAGCGTGTTCAAATTTTTTAAGCTGTGTCATTCCATTGTATTACACATAACTCAATTTCTGAACTTGATTGTTTTGGTTTCTTTGTATGTATGGGATTACATGTGCTGTTACAGACATGTGGTGAAAATTTTCATGTCAATAGCACCTTTCGAAATATATTAACTAGAAAAATGGTGACGTGTTCAATACTTATTTTATATCCTAAGGTGATATTATAAACATGTCAAGATAAATAACAGTTAGTAAATACCATACACACTTAATATATGACACCTCCTAGTGACAATACTTTGTGTGATAAATGCTCAAGATACAAAAATAAGTGTGAATAAAGTCTTTAAAAACAACATTCTTCTGTGAATCTGGTGTTCTCCATAGGTCACTAACTTGTATCCCTTCACCATTCAAACTATGTGCTCATCTCGTATATAGACCTTGAACAGGTACATATAAACCTTCCCTTTAGGGGTATAACTCCAATGGATGGCAGCATAAATCTTGTTACGGGAAAAATGGCTTCAATATGCAGTGATACCCTAATTACCATGCTGACTTCCGAGATCTGCTCTGGAATGTGTCATCCATGCAGTCTGCAGCCCGCACTGCCTGTGAGAACAGTCTCACATGCAGCAGATCGTGAAGCTTGCGAGAGCCGCTGAGTGTGTGAAACTGTCATGTAATGTAACTGCATGCAGGGAGAGAGACCAGCTGTCACAACACAGTGGTGATGTCTGGGATGGGCGGGACCAAACGGCTAACAAACACCAGCCGATGGGATGGGGTCTGGGCGGGCCGCTACATGTATGTGGCTCTGCCCTCTTTCTTAAGCAGCCCAATCACTGGCTGGTGTTTAGATAGCTGTTCAGTCCCACCCACCCCCGACATCACCGCTGAGTTGTGACAGCTCCTCTCTCTTCCTGAATGCAGTTACATTATATGACAGTTTCACACTCTAAACAAAACTCCCCCTCTCCCCCAGTCAGTGCCACCTGCCAGTTCCAATCACTGCCACCTGTCAGTGCCAATCAGTGCTACCTGTCGGTGCCAATCAGTGCCACCTGCCAGTGCCAATCAGTGCCACCTGTCGGTGCCAATCAGTGCCACCTGTCAGTGCCAATCAGTGCTTCCAATCAGTGCCAATCACTGCCACCTGTAAGTGCCAATCAGTGCTGCCTGTCAGTGGCAATCACTGCTGCCTATTAGTGCCACCTACCAGTGCCACCTATCAGTGCCCATCATTGCCACCTGTAAGTGCCAATCAGTGCTGCCTATCAGTGCCAACCACTGCCACCTATCAGTGCCCATCAGTGCTGCCAATCAGTGCTTCCAATCAGTGCTGCCTATTAGTTGCAATCAGTGATGCCAATCAGTGCCCATAAGTGATGCCTATGCCCATCAGTGCTGCCAATTAGTGCCACCTATCAGTGACAATCAGTGCCCATCAGTGTTGCCTATCAGTACCCATCAGCGCTGCCTATCAGTGCCACCTATCAATGCTAATCAGTGATGCCAATCATTGCCCATAAGTGATGCCTATCAATGCCCATCAGTGCTGCCAGTGCCACTAAATGCTGCCAGTGCCAATCAGTGCTGCCAACCAGTGCCACTAAATTCTGCCAATCAGTGCTGCCTATCAGTGCTGCCTATCAGTGCCAATTGGTGCAGCCTATTAGTGCCACCTATCATTGCCAATCAGGGCCCATCAGTGCCGCCCATCAGTGCTGCCAATCAGTGCTTTCTATTTGTGCCAATCAGTGCCACCTATCAGTGCCAATCAGTGCTGCCCATCAGTGCCACAAAGCAGTGCCTATCAGTGCCGCCAACCAGTGCTGCCGATCAGTGGCCATCATTGCTGCCAATCAGTGGCCATCAGTGCTTACCAAATCAGTGGTGCCTATTAGTGCCAACCAGTGGCACCTATCAGTGCCCATCAGTTCTGCCAATCAGTGCCACCTATTAGTGCCAATTAGTGCCAGTGCCCATCAGTGCTGCCTATCAGTGCTGCCTATCAGAGCACATCAGTGCTGCCTGGCAGTGCCCATCAGTCCACTGAGTGCAGGAATGGGGAGATGAACTCAGCAGTCAGGCACATTTTCCATGGGGGGCCGGCCTGGTGGGACACAACTGAAATCCGTTGATGTTTATGTAGCGCCCGCCTACTTAAGTGTGTGCTAAAGTAGGCAGTTAGGATTAATGTTAGGCAAAATTGCCAGTGTTTTACCCTGTTGGTGTAAGCTGGTGGGTTAATGTGTTGGGAGGTTTGTTAGAGTAGAGGAAGGTTTGGCCACCTACACTCTAGGTGTATTGATCCTTTTTGTATTGACTGTAGTCATAGGGACTCATAGTTAGGAAATTGTACAGTATTGTAATTATGATTTTTGTGAAGATATTCATGTTTATGTCACACATACACATCACCGCAAGGTAGGGAAACATGGGATGCCTCATGTTAGGTAGGTAGGACTGTCTCTTGGTCTGTGGATTCCTTTTTTTTTCCACAACTGGGGACAGTTGTGATTTCAGGAGGGGGCGTATGTAGCGCCCACCTACTTAGGTATGTGTTAAAGTAGGCAGTTAGGATTATTGTTAGGCAAAATTGCCAGTGTTTTACCCTGTTGGTGTAAGCTGGTGGGTTAATGTGTTGGGAGGTTTGTTAGAGTAGAGGAAGGTTTGGCCACCTACACTCTATTCTGTAAGATCTCCATCACTTTCCCTGACATGTTCTGGAAAGTGGGTGGACTGAAGGAGAAGAGTGGCAGGTAGTTTTGGAGACCCCTCTAAACCAATCATTGTTTTGCAGAGGCGGGACTACTATAAAGCAAAGGTCACATACTTCTGGGAGGTTCTGGTTCTAGATTTTGGAGAAGAAGAAGACAGCATGTAGGGGCTGGTGCAGCTCGGGAGCTCTCCCCTTCGGGGGGAGGGGAACGTGCCATGTGGAGAGGAGAGATTGAGGAGACATCAGGAGAAGGCTGCTATTATTGACAGGAGGAAGCTGCTATTACTGACAGAAGGAAGACTGGGAGAGGACCCTCTGTGGCAAGCATGGATGGTTGCTCAGGAGTACAAGTGAGTGTAAACTCAGGGAAACAGTGTTTTCAAGAGACTTAATGGGTGTTAAAGTGCGGGTCTTGGAGGAGGAAGAGAAGGAGTTCGGCCTTAAAGAACCAATACCTCGCAAAAAGCATTGGGGTGTGGGTCAATACAGAAGTCTGTGAGAAGGGAGTATGGCCTTAAAGAACCAATACCTCACAAAGAGCATTGGTGTGCGGGTCAATACAGACGTCTGTGCAAAAGGAGTTGGGCCTTGGAGAATTAACACCCTGGAGAAATCTAATCAGTCAGCCCAAAGGACTTTATTCAGAGTATTGTTCTTTGGGAATAACTTGGAAGTGCTGTACGGTCAGGAAGTAGTAACAAACAGGAGGAAGGAAAGCGGCAAAGTGTAACTGTAAGCAAGTGCAGGTGGAGAGTTATTTACCGTGGTTCTACATGATCTGGACTATGTATTAACAGGACTTCACTTAATGCTTAATCTGTAATGCCCTGTACACACGGTCGGATATTGATCGGACATTCCGACAACAAAATCCATGGATTTTTTCCGACGGATGCTGGCTCAAACTTGTCTTGCATACACACGGTCAGAAAAAGTTGTCAGAATTTCCAAACATCAAGAACACGGTGACGTACACCATGTATGACAAGATTATAAAAGGGCAGTTCAATACCAAGCGCGGTACCCTTTGGGCTCCTTTTGCTAATCTCGTGCTAGTAAAAGTGTGGTGAGAGACGATTCACGCTTTTTCAGACTCTTGGTTTTCAGATCGTATTCCCGTTGATTTGTCATTGTGTTCTTGTCCGTTCGTTTGATTTTCAGGTCGCTCTTCACAGGCCTTGCTGTTCTTCAGTGCGTTCTGTTACTACGTTCTGACCAGCTGACCGTTTTCTAGCCATGTTGCGTGTACGTACTCATCGTAGAGTTTGTGCTGTGTGGGGGCTTGGTGTTGGGGTTCTTACTTTGGCACAAGCCCAGTCCATGAACAGGGCGAGGAGGAGTTCATGGACCAAGAATTGGTTGCTCCAGCTTGACCAATTCTGTCACATGCCTTTGCTCTGTGGTGAGAATAATCCTGACAATTTCAGGAACTTTCTGATGATGGACCCCGTTTTTCACCATTTGTTGGCTTTGCTGACCGCTTATATCAGCAGGCAGGATACCTGCATGAGGCAAGCCATCACTCCAGAGCAGAGGCTCGTCGCCACTCTGCGGTACTTGGCGACGGGGAGAAGCCTGCAGGACCTCAAGTTCTCGACAGGCATCTCCTCCCAGGCTCTGGGGATCATTATCCCAGAGACCTGTTCTGCCATCATCCAGGTCCTGCAGAAGAACTATATTAAGGTAAGATTTTTATCCTTTAATATCACATTTTATTGTATTTAATGTTTGCTAATGTAATGTATTTCTTTCCTTATTCCCTATCATGATGTGAATGTCCCCTTTGTCCTCATGCATGCTGGAATTTTTTTTTTGTCCTTCATACATATTTGCCTTCACTTACCTCCCCAGCATGCTCTTCTGGGCCTATATCCACCTTGCATAGTCACTTAACAATGTATTTTGTCAGCTCCATAGTAGTGCTTTACCCCAAACACCCCCTAAAATGTGTATAAATGTTATTTGGCCTCCCACTTTGCCCAGCGGTGGGACTTTCCTAACTGCGTAGGGGCAATTGATGGGAAACACATCCACATAGTCCCACCACCCAACTCGCGTCATACTATTGCAACTACAAGGGGTTCAATAGTATTGTGATGTTGGCGGTGGTGTCGGCCACTTAAGAGTTCCTGTATGTGGACGTGGGGAAGAATGGCCGGATGTCAGATGGTGGAGTCATCGCCCACACAGAGTTCTACAGGCATCTCCAGAATTGCAACTTGGGCTTGCCACCTCCAGAAGACAATGCCACCTCCAGAAGACAAAGGACTCCCATTTGTCTTCGTTGCAGATGAAGCGTTTGCGCTGGGGGACCATCTTATGCGCCCATTCCCTATGAGGACCCTCACCCGGACCAGAGGGTTTTTAATTACCGGCTGGCCAGAGCCAGAAGAGTGGTGGAGAACACGTTTGGAATTATGGCCAGCCGGTTCCGCCTATTTCTTACACCGATACACATGGCGGAATATAAACTCAATCACATCATCCTGGCTTGCTGTGTTCTCTACAACTTTTTAAGGAGAAATTCTTTGATCTATGCTGGCTCAGTTGGGCCTGAGGCCAGAATTAATATTAATGAACCAAACCTGATGGCGTTTGAAGCTGGCCATCCTGGCTTCCCCCACAGAGTGCCCGCGAGGTCCGTATAAGATACATGGAATACTTTGTGGGTAGGGGGCCATCAATATGCCAGACATTGTCTGAGACGTTTTTTAAATAAAAATGTATTTTAAACTGAACAAATATTTGCTTTGATTTCCTGCTTGGTTTTCTTTTAGCTGTCTCCTCGCTTATCTTTTATTAATGGCCTAATTTTTTGGCCTTTTCTTCAACAGTGCAAACGACATTTCATTGACACATGAGGTGACAATCTCTTCTTCGGCTAACTATTAATTATTATGTTGTGGGTCTGCTACACACACACCTTGTTTTTTTTGTGAATGTATGTAATGCATTACTGACAAAAATAATAATAATTTTCAACACCCGAAGCCTGATTTGATTGTAGCCGTATTAGTGCAATTGTGACAGAGAAAATTGAGTACTGTCCGTGATACTTTTTTATTTGCACTAACATACAATTTTTCAGGACAAGCTTTCGGGGTATGTCTCCTTCTTCAAGGTACTGCTTGGACCTTGAAGAAGGGGACATACCCCGAAAGCTTGTCCTGAAAAATTGTATGTTAGTGCAAAAAAAAAAAAAAAGTATCACGGACAGTACTCAATTTTCTCTAACACCATGCCCTAAATTTTGTGGAGTCCTGAAAATGGTGTGATTGTGTAAAATTAGAAAGCACTGTTGCGTGTTTTATTTACTAAAGGAAAATACACTTTGCACTACAAGTGCTCTTGAGACTGCACTGAAACGGCACTTGTAGTGCAAAGTGGATTTGCTTTTAGTAAATAACCCCCATTGTCCCTGAAAACACCAACTTTACTCCAAAAAATGCTTTTGAGCATTGAAAAAAGAAGCCACACATTGTTGATTATCAATCTTTTTAATCAAAACACAACCACATGTGCATTTATAAAAGGTTTTTTGAACAAAACAACATGTTTGTTGTATAACAATTTTTTGGGTCACATTAAAATATTTGGAAATTGCCTTTCAAAGGTAAAACAGGCATGTTTAAAACCCTAAAAAAATACACAACTCTGGAACTTATAAAGTTCAACTTTTATAGAAAGTGAAGGCAATATCAGACATGGGTATTTATAAACTGTGTTTGATATTGCATTCAGCAGATGGGGTGAAGTCACCCCTGGAAAAGCCAAATTTTGAAGATGCACACAAATTGCCTAATGTCAACATGTGCTAGTTTCCATCATGGGGATCAATGGACATGTTTTGTGGGTGCAACCCCTTCCTCTCAGCTACTTTATTATTGAGGAAGGGGTTGAACCCACAAAACGCATACATTGATCTCCCGTGATGGCAGATAGCACATGTTGACACACTGTGTGCATCTTCAAAATTTGGCTTTTCTATAATATGTCAAAAAATTGTCATGTAATATAACAATAATAAAGCTTCAATAATTTAGGGATTTCTGGGTGTTTTAAATTCTCCCTAAAACATCAATGATGTTCTTCATTTTGTTTTGAACATCATTGATGTTTTGCTTGATGTTTTCCAAACCCCATTATCTCCCCGATGAGGATCTGGGCACTTTCACTGGTGAAGTGACATTCCTCTTCCACAACATCACGATCACTTAAAATATAAAAAAAAAACATCATGTATTATAAATATGCAGGCATCCATCTCTTACCTGAAGCTGTGGTTGCAGACACTCACCTGCTGTGGTGACAATTTCCACAATGTCTCCCTCCTCCTCCTCTGGTTGGGTTTGGGGAATTTCCCCTTCTTCCTGAGGTGGGGGGTTTGTGGTCTCCTCTGATGAGTGGTGTCCTCCGAGTCTTTTCTCCCCTATGTTAAAAAAAAAATTGGTATACTTAGCACAGATATTTGATGGCAGAAATAGTAATATGAAACATTGCTTGGAAGTGGGGTACAATTGTCTCTTTTGGCAGAGTTGCAAGATGAAGAAATATTTTTGTCCTTTGTCAAGTTTGAATACTTACCTGTTTTGTACAAGCTTCACAGATGGAGTCACCCCTATAGTATACACTGGAGCACCTGTGTGGGCCCCCTAATAAAAAGGGTGTTCTTGTGTCCCACACTAGTGCTCCAGCGTCCAGATGTGTAAACAGCTGCTGAGTGTCCTCTCCTTAAACAGAATCTAGTTTGCATTTCATTCTAGTTACTAACCCATCTAGACAACAAACTTATTTTAAGAGAAATAGGCCAGAAAAAAAATGTATTGAACTGCATCTGGACAAAACATGGTGTTTTATTGGCCAAACAAACAATGTTTCCTACGAACGAATAATGTGTCCATGAACATGAAAGTTGCCATTTTAAACTGTACAACAGTAAAAAAAAAGCACATGGAGCAGCACGAACGTAATAAAAATAAAGAATAGGAACACAGGACAACTACTTACTTTTTTGCAGCACTCTCCTGATCCTTCTATACTGATCATGCTCCCTTAATTTGAGGTCCGACCACCGCTTCCTCAGTTGATCCTTGGATCGTCGTACCCCAAAATTCCGGCGCAGACTCTTCACAACTTTAGTCATGATATTGGCCTTTCTCACATTTGGTTTTGGGTAAGGTCCATACTTCCCATCATAGTCGGCCCTTTTCAATATGTCCACCATCTCCACCATCTCAACAAAGGCCATATTTGATGCCTTAAATTTCCTCCGGGATCAGGATGTTTCTGGCTCCGGGCTTTCCTCCTCCTCGTTGCTACTATTAGCATCCACCTGTTGTGTCTCTGCCATGTGCTCTTCCCCACTGCGCCGAACGAGAAGGAGTGGGGAATTGACTAGAAAGAACATCAGGGGCGGGCGGAGTTTCACACATGCGCAGTGTATATAAAGCATAACACGTGTGCGTCGTACGTACGATCTGTGAGCAGAGGAAGGAGTATCGGAAGCGCCGATCATGATAACGAAGGTAACATTTAAACTTGGGCCTATACTGCTTATAGATTGAGGCCTATATTGGGACAAGATTAGGAGACTTTAGCCTGACATTAGGGTTTGTCTTGTGTATTGCAGATAAAATGGATGGCTTCAATGACCACAAATTTCTCCCCCTGTTCAAACACCTGCATTATAATCCTAAACAAAAGAGGCAGGCAGCGCTGGAGAAACTGCTGGAGTTGGTGAAGCCGGTGGTCCCTACAGCAACCATCCCCTATTTAAAAGTCAAAATTGGTGGCCTGATGAGCACTTATCTTAGGGAGCGCAAGAAGGTCCAGGATTCCCAGAGATCCGGAGCTGCAGCAGATGACATTTATGTCTAGACTGAAGTCAGGGAATCACTCTCAATCCTTCCTCCCACCCTATCTTCCACCCCAGCTGAGGCTTCCGATGTCCAACCTGGGACTTCCAGCCAGGAAGAAGTGGAGGAGCCCAGCTTGAGCCAGGCATAGTATTGTTCTACAGATTTATGGTCAATAAATAAATGATGTTTCCTAGATGTTATTATTGATCACTAATTGCTGATTTAATAAAGTGTTTTACATATCAATAGAGAGTAGTGGGCAAAAATAATTGGGACAAGAAAGAAAAATGCTGGGCTCAGAATGATAGTCTTTTTTATTTGTTAACATTCAATTTGCAACAGTCATGAGCTGAAAATTGTGTGTGATTGATGAAGAAAAAACTACAACTATGTCCCTTTTTCATACACAGGAAGACCTCAGCCAGGAGGAGGCTGTGAAATGTGGCACACAGGAGGAGACTGTGGAATGTGGCAGCCAGGGGGAGGCGGGGGTTAGTGTCAGCCAGGAGGTGGCCGGGCCCAGTAGGAGCCTCACAGAATCCCAGGTCCCTCCTCTCCGCCTTCCAAACAAAAGACCCAGGAAGGGAGGGAGTAAATTAATATTAAGGAGGGGGTGTGGGGACATCACAGATAGTAAATACTTTTTTTTTTTTTTCTCTCTTTCTCTCACTTTATAAATTGGAGAAGCCACATTATAATTATCGTTTAATTCACGTTTGTAGTTGGAGGAAGGAGTTGGAGCAATTAATAATAAGGATAGGGGTGGATGGAAGAACTATAGATTTTGAGTTTTTTTTTTTTTTTTTTGTGGTAATTTATAAACCTCGGTAAATGGGATATGTGGGATAATGTGTAGTTTTGTTATTGGGTTGAATGTAGGGGTATAGTATGTTGTATAAATGATGGATTATATAAATGAATAAAATTTTGATTATTAAAAAAAAAAAAAAACAAAAGACCCAGGAAGGGGAGTAACGTGGAGGATTCAGCACTCAGGCTGATTCAGGAGGCTTCTGCGTCCCTCAGAGCCACCCCCACTCATGAATAGGCCTTTGCCTGCATGGCTGCCACCAAACTGCAGGACATGCAGGAGGGTCAACGCCTCCTGTGTGAAGACATCCTTTATAAAACATTAACTAAGGGGCTGAGGGGCGAAATCACACCCAATACCCACCTGTGTGAGTTGCATCATCCTCCTCCTCCTCCTCCTGCCACAACTCCAAAACCACAGACACAGCGTGGAAGGAACAGTGGAATGAAGACAAGAAAGTGATGACCTGGGTTCAGTCTGGTCTGACAAAAGATGCAGGCTCTTTTATGACCACAGCCTGGGGACATGTATGTCATCTACTGCTGTTCATGATCTCTTGGACTGCTTTACCAGATTGTACTCCCTTATATATGGACTCCTCAGGCCACCAATTTAGAAGTAAAATAATTGATGTGTGCCCTGGGGGCCAAAGGCTTCGCCAATTTCTGCTGTTTCTCCAGCGTTGCCTCCCTTTTTCTTTGGTTAGGACCCCTTAATAAATTTTTTGTTTGTTTTATTATACTCCCCTATGTGTGTTTTCCTTCAAAAAAGGACAGTTTGTTTGTGAGTAGGCAGGTACATTTCAAAAATACAATGTCAAATTAACAAGAGACACCAACACCAAGCAACCTCCTTAAGATGAAATAATACAAGATAATAATCGTGTTGTGGTAACTTGACACACAAAACACACCCAAAACTATTCTGGAGTTAAAAAAAAAAATATACAAAAAATAACAGGAGATCAGGATTTCAAAAAATAAAAACAAAAAAAACAAAAATCTAAAAACATCAAAAAAAATGTAATTCTTTTTGGGAGATGTGACAAATAAAAAATGTTATATTCATGAAATCACGAGAAATAATAAAGAAAGAAGTTTGTGAATATGAGCAGCAAAACAACTTCATTCTTCTAGCATTATAAGAAGAAGAGAGTGTGCTGCATTAAACAATTTAAAACATTGCAGCGTGATGAAAGTGCTCTATCCATTACGAACGCTAATTTTACCAGACCGAGCTGTTCCGTCTCGGAATTTATTCTGAGCATGTGTGGCACTTGTGCGTCGGAATTGGCCACACACAGTCGGAATTGACGCGATCGGATTTTGTTGTCAGAAAATTTTATAGCCTGCTCTCAAACTTTGTGTGTCGGAAATTCCGATGGAAAAATTCCGATGGACTCCACACACGGTCGGAATTTCCGACAACAAGCTCCAATCGCACATTTTCCGTCGGACAATCCGACCATGCATAAGAGTTATTCAGAGTGACTCTGTAACACAGTACTGCAATAAGTGCCAGAGAAGAATAAAGTTCAATGTTTAAATGTTCTGAACTGTCTGCTGTGTCAATCTATGAAGGAAGGGGGGGTAACGGAACCACACTACAGAAAAGAATGAACTACCCAGCAGCTCCTATGGGGGTAATGCGCTACATTTATATTATGCCACATGCGGATCTTTAGTACATTAGGTAATCACCACACATTTACATTAAACTACTGGAGGTAAAAATAAAAAAGTGTCAGTAAAAGGCCTGCCGCTAAGCACTGTTATGTGTTCCCACACCACGAAAAAAAAGTGCAGCGCTAACTTACTGGTTAATAACTTAACAATAATGATGGAACCCTCTAATGTATGGAGATCACAATTAACGTCAATAATACCACAGTACCGGTCTCTGTGATATGTAACATCACATATAATACATCAAATAAAATGAAACTTAGCAGGGATGGTGGAAACCCCTCCTATAGATATTTGCCATACAGATTAACTTCAAGTGCAATAATTCCAGTGATGTGTGATTTCACATGTAATACACATCAAAATCATAATAAGACATAAACATTTTTAAAACTTAGCAGGGATGGTGGAAATCCCTCTACAGATAATTACAATACAAATTAACTTCAAGTGCAACAACTTTTTAGTTGGGAGTTTTACACCATTTTAGCACTTTGAAATTTTTAATTTTTAGATTGTTACATTTAATTTTATATGTTTTAGTTACTTTTATAATGTTAATTTTTGCACTTGAAGTTCATTTTCACCACCCTTGCTAAGTCCATATCTTTATGGACCTTGCTTTGTGCACCAGTGTGCAGTCATGTTGGCACAGGAAGGGGCCATCCCCAAACAAATGCCTTGGTATGCTGACGCCTTAAGAGTTCCCTTCACTGGAACTAAGGGGCCAAGCCCAACCCCTGAAAAACAACCCCTCACCATAATCCCCCCCCCATTCAAATGATTTGGACCAGTGCACAAAGCAAGGTCCATAAAAGACTTGGATGAGCGAGTTTGGGGTGGAGGAACTTGACTGGCCTGCACAGAGTCCTGACATCAACCCAATAGAACACCTTTGGGATGAATTAGAGCGAAGACTGCAAGCCAGGCCTTCTCGCCCAACATCAGTGCCTGAGCTCACAAATGTGCTTCTGGAAGAATGGTCAAACATTCCCATAGACCAGTGATGGCAAACCTTGGCACCCCAGATGTTTTGGAACTGCATTTCCCATGATGCTCATGCACTCTGCAGTGTAGTTGAGCATTATGGGTTCCAAAACATCTGGGGTGCCAAGGTTCGCCATCACTGCCATAGACACACTCCTAAACCTTGTGGTCAGCCTTACCAGAAGAGTAGAAGCTTTGTTTTAGCATTTGCAGTGTGGAAGTTAGTTTGGGAAATTGCTAATCTGAGATTGCGAGTTATAGTTCTTCTTTTTGCACAAGAGGCAGTGATCTCTCTCTGCAACATATGCCAAATAAGGCAATTTATTGAAATTCTGTTATACTATATGCTTTTTATGACGTGGTATTTGTAGTCCTAAAGCTTAGCCTGTGTGTTTTGATTTTAGTTTTGTCAGCTCCATAGATATAACCCTATAGAAACATTTGAAGTCTTCATGGGTATAAGTACGATCTGTTTACCCCCATTTCTAGGAGATTTCTTATAATATAGGGAATTTTGTTTAAGCATGATTAGGCACTTCCCTATTCTACCCTATTTCTCTATAGGCTGTTAAACAAAATAATTTGGCTTTATGCATAAATTTACATATGGTTATTTGGGGCTAAGTGTGATTCAGTACAAGGTTAGCCTTGCCTGTTGGACTCCCCTGAGGGTTTCCTTTCTGGGCCTTGCTCTCCCTGCCTCCTCCAGCTTGGGGTAAATGCAGTTTTACATACGAAATCTTGACAGAAATGCACTATTTCTCGTAATAAATACACACACTATATACATATATATATATATACATACACACACACAGTATCTCACAGAAGTGAGTACACCCCTCACATTTTTGTAAATATTTTATTCTACCTTTTCATGTGACAACACTGAAGAAATGAAACTTTCCTACAAAGTAGTGAGTGTACAGCTTGTATAACAATGTAAATTTGCTGTCCCCTCAAAATAACTCAACACACAGCCATTAACGTGTAAACCACTGGCAACAAAAGTGAGTACACCCCTAACCCCGTACACACGGTCGGACATTGATCGGACATTCCGACAACAAAATCCTAGGATTTTTTCCGACGGATTTTGGCTCAAACTTGTCTTGCATACACACGGTCACACAAAGTTGTCGGAAAATCCGATCGTTCTAAACGCGGTGACGTAAAACAGGTACGTCGGGACTATAAACGGGGCAGTAGCCAATAGCTTTCATCTCTTTATTTATTCTGAGCATGCGTGGCACTTTGTGTGTCGGATTTGTGTACACACGATCGTAAATTCCCACAATGGATTTTGTTGTTGGAAAATTTTATAGCCTGCTCTCAAACTTTGTGTGTCGGAAAATCCGATGGAAAAAGTCAGATGGAGCCCACACACGGTCGGAATTTCCGGCAACACGCTCCGATCGCACATTTTCCGTCGGAAAATCCGACCGTGTGTACGGGGCATTAGTGAAAATGTCCAAATTGGACCCAATTAGCCATTTTCCCTCCCTGGTATCATGTGACTCGTTAGTGTTACAAGAACTCCCCTGCTGATTTTGTACGTTTGCCCACAGACAACTAAATGATCAGTCTATAATTTTAATGGTCAGTTTATTATAACAGCGAGAGACAGAATAACAAAAAAATGTAGAAAAACGCATTTCAAAAAAGCTATAAGTTGATTTGCATTTTAATAAGTGAAATAAGTATTTGATCCCCTATCAGCAAGATTTCTGTCTCCCAGGTGTCTTCTATACAGGTAATGAGCTGAGATTAGGAGCACTCCCTTAAAGGGAGTGCTCCTAATCTCAGCTTCTTACCTGCATAAAAGACATCTGTCCACAGAAGCAATCAATCAGATTCCAATCTCTCCATCATGGGCAAGACCAAAGAGCTGTCCAAGGATGTCAGGGACAAGATTGTAGAACTATACAAGGCTGGAATGGGCTACAAGACCATCGCCAAGCAGCTTGGTGAGAGGGTGAGAACAGTTGGTGCGATTATTCACAAATGGAAGAAACACAAAATAACGGTCAATCTACCTCGGTCTGGGGCTCCATGCAGGATCTCACCTCATGAAGTTTCAATGATCATGTGAACAGTAAGGAATTAGCCCAGAACTACACTGGAGAATCTTGTCAATGATCTCAAGGCAGATGGGACCATAGTCACCAAAAAAACAATTGGTAACACACTACGCCGCAAAGGACTGAAATCCTGCAGCGCCCGCAAGGTCCCCCTGCTCAAGAAAGCACATGTACAGGCCCATCTGAAGTTTGCTAATGAACATCTGACTGATTCAGAGGAGAACTGCGTGAAAGTGTTGTGGTCAGATGAGACCAAAATCAAGCTCTTTGGCATCTACTCAACTCGCCGTGTTTAGAGGAGGAGGAATGCTGTCTATGACCCCAAGAACACCATCCCCACCGTCAAACATGGAGGTGGAAACATTATGCTTTGGGGAAGTATTTCTGCTAAGGGGACAGAACAACTTCATGGCATCAAAGGGATGATGGACGGGGCACCATGTACTGTCAAATCTTAGGCGAGAACCTCCTTCCCTGAGCCAGGGCATTGAAAATGGGTCATGGATGGGTATTCCAGCATGAGAATGACCCAAAACACACGGCCAAGGCAACAAAGGAGTGGCTCAAGAAGAATCACATTGAGGTCCTGGAGTGGCCTAGCCAGTCTCCAAATCTTAATCACATAAAAAATATGTGGAGGGAGCTGAGGGTTCCAGTTACCAAACGTCAGCCTCAAAACCTTAATGACTTAAAGAGGATCTGCAAAGAGGAGTGGGACAAAATCACTCCTGAGATGTGTGCAAATCTGGTGGTCATCTACAAGAAACATCTGACCTCTGGTCATGTTTTGTGAAGGGGTCAAATATTTATTTCACTCATTAAAATGCAAATTAATGTATTACTTTTTTTAAATGCGTTTCTGGATTTTGCTGTTGTCATTCTGTCTCTCACTGTTAAAATAAACCTACCATTAAAATTAGACTGAACATCACACACATACCGCATTTATCGGCGTATAACACGCACCCCAAGTTTAGGAGGGAATTTTAAAGGAAAAAAAAACTTTTAGGAGTAAAGTTTAAGGAAGAAAAACTTACATTAAAATGCCCATTGATGCAGCGTTATCGGTGTCCATCTGCAGCCTTGTCAGTGTCAGTGCAGCCTTGCCCCAGTGTCCATTACAGCCTTGTCAGTGTAGCCTTGCCCCAGTGTCCATTGCAGCCTTGTCAGTGTAGCCTTGCCCCAATGCCCATTGCAGCCTTGACAGTGCAGCTTTGCCCCAGTGCAGAATTGTCAGTGCAGCCTTGTCAGTGTCAATGCAGCCTTGCACCAGGGTCCATTGCAGCCTTGTCAGTGCAGCCATGTCAGTGCAACTTTGCCCCAGTGCAGCCATGTCAGTGCAACTTTGCCCCAGTGCAGCCTTGTGTGATCGCCGCGATCCCTGCCGACATACACAGCCGTGTGTAAATTCAAATATGGCGCCGAAACTGCAGGGACTCGTTGGAGCCGAGATACCCATACCCGAGTGTCCTCGGCTTTTCTCAGCGCCACTCACAGTCACGCCCAGTCCCGCCCTATGATGGACATAACACAGGTCCAATGCATTTGGGAAATCCTTCCCAGAATGACACCACTGAACCTGTAGGGGGCCCAATTCTACTGCACCTATTCCCTCTTCTGTGTCTGTCATATGTCATCTTCCTGTATTTTTTAAGATCAAGAGCAACCATGCCACCTTGACCATCAGGTCTTCCCTTATTTTTGCTGTTACCCATGGTAACCAAAACATTTATCAGTGTGTTGCACTTTTCCTCATTGTCCAAAGTATCACCACATTATCAGAACTCTTTTCACCAGTGTTCTGCAAGGCAGTGTCTGGAGGAGGATCACACAAAAGCGGAGTGGTTGTCTACCATGGCAACGTCACTAACCACCAACTCCACTGCCACATGACGCTCCTCCGGCGACTGTCCTGAGACCTGATCCTCACTATCCAATTTCACCTTTGGATTGATGGCCCCAAACACATTACATGTATTTGTGCCCTCTGGCACTTCTGCCCAGATTTCTGTCCTGTCCAACAGTACTCCAGAGTGCCTCTGATACACAACCTCCGTATGAAGAAATCCAGTACACTGTGAGACAACTTTCAACACTAACAATAATCACATTAAATGCTTCCAACTTTGGCAAGCTCTGCATCGTACAGCCTGTAATATCTAATATTTCTCTCAGCATATCTGTCATACAAAGGCAGTGCGATTCCACACTTAAGACCTTCCTGGGATCCTTTATGTCTTTAGGGATGTGGAAAGACTCATTTACTGATGCCTTATGCCCCGTACACACGGTCGGATTTTCCGATGGACATTGTCCGATCAGAGCGTGTTGTCGGAAATTCCGACCGTGTGTGGGCTCCATCGGACATTTTCCATCGGATTTTCCGACATACAAAGTTGGACAGCAGGAGATAAAATTTTCCGACAACAAAATCCGATCGCGTCAATTCCGACCGTGTGTGGCCTGTTCCGACGCACAAAGTGCCACGCATGCTCAGAAGAAATTCAGACACGGGACAGCTCGTTCTGGTAAACTTAGCGTTCGTAATGGATAAAGCACTTTCGTCACACTGCAATGTTCAAAATGGTTTATTACAGCGCACTCTCTTCTTCTTTATAATGTGACAAGAATTAAGTCGTTTTGATGCTCATATTCACACACACTTCTCACAAACTTCTTTCGTTACTATTTATCGGGATTCCCTCAATATATTTTGATTTCTCACATCTGACAACATATTTTTTTTTTTTTGACTTTAATGTAGAATCTTTTTTTGTGTTTCTCTTTTTTAATTTTTTTTTTTGGTGATTTTGATTTGTACTCCCGAAAATGTTTGTGTGTTTTTTGTGACAAGTTCCCACAACACCATTGATATGTTGTTCTATTTAATCTGTAGGAGATTGTTTGGTGTTGTTGTCCCTTGTTAATTTCACATTGTACTTTAGAAATGTACCTGAATCGTCACCAACAAACTGTCCTTTTTGGATGAAAACACACACAGGAGAGTAGAATTTACCTAAAAATATTTTATTAAGGGGTCACAACTATAAACAAAGAGGGAGGCAACGCTGGAGAAACTGCAGAAGTGGGTGAAGCCTTGGACCCCCAGGGCAGCCATCAATTATTAAAAAGCAAAATTGGTGGCCTGAGGAGTCCATATCTAAGGGAGTGCAGTCTGGTCCAGAAGTCCCAGTGATCCGGAAAGCAGCAGATGACATCTGTGTCCCCAGGCTGTGGTCATACGAGAGACTGTATCTTCTGTCAGACCAGACTGAACCCAGGGTCATCACTCTCAGGTCTTCCTTTCACGCTTCCTTCCAGCCTTTGGCTGTGGTGGTGGAGTTGTGGCAGCAGGAGGAGGAGGAGGATCGTCGATCTCAATGACATCCGTCTTGTGTGTCAGTTCCCCACTCAACCCCTTACGTAGGACTTTATAAATCAGGTCCTCAGAGATCTTGCGTTGGCCCTCCTGCATGCCCTGCAATTTGGTGGCAGCCATGCAGGCAAAGGCCTCTTCAGGACTGGGGAAGGCTCTGAGGGACGCAGAAGCCTCCTGGATCAGCCTGTATGCTGAATCCTGCACAGGACTGGGAGTGGCCTTCCTGGCCCTTTTGTATGGCAGGTGGAGGGGAGGAACCTGAGACTCAGTCAGGCTGCGACTTGTCCCAGGCTTCTCTTGGCTGACACTAATCCCCGCCTCCTCCTGGCTGACACTAATCCCCGCCTCCTCCTGACTGCCACATTCCACAGCCTCCTCCTGGCTGAGGTCTTCCTGTGTATGAAAAAGGGACATAGTTTTAGTTTTTTTTACATCAATCACACACAATTTTCACCTCCTGACTGCTGCAAATTCAATGTTAACAAATATAACAGACTATCCTTCTGAGCCCAGCATTTTGCATTCTTGTCCCAATTTTGGGTGCCCACTACTGTCTATTGATATGTAAAACACTTTTTTTAATCAGCAATTAATGATCAATAATAACATCTATAGTAAACATCATTTCTTTATTGCCCAGAAATCTGTAGAAGAATGCTATACCTGACTCCAGCTGGGCTCCTCCACTTCTTCCTGGCTGGAAGGCCCAGGTTGGACATCAGAAGCCTCAGCTGGGATGGAAGGAAGCGTGGAAGGAAGAGTAGAGAGGGATTCCCTGACTTCAGTGTGGTCTGACAGAAATCGCAGTCTCTCGTAGTACCACAGACTGGGGACATAAACGTCATCTGCTGCAGCTCCGGACCTCTGGGAATCCGTGACTTTCTTGCTCTCCCTAAGATATGTGCTCCTCAGGCCACCAATTTTAGCTTTTAAATAAGGGATGGTTGCTGTGGGGACCACCGGCTTCACCAACTCCAGCAGTTTCTCCAGCGCTGCCTGCCTCTTCTGTTTGTGATTATAGCGGGGGTGTCTCACTTGCCACAGACAGGGCAGCTCCCTGTACTTGTCAATGAACAGGGGCAGGAAATTGTGGTCGTTGAACCCATCCATTTTCTCTGCAAGACACAACACAAGACAAACCCTAATGTCAGGCCAAACTCCCCTAATCTTGTTACAATATAGGCTTCAGTTTCGAAGCAGTATAGGCCCAAGTTTAGATCCTACCTTCGTTAGCACGATCGGCGTCTCCGATGCTCCTTCCTCCGCCCACAGATCGTACGTAAGACGCGCGCGTTACGATTTATACACACTGCGCATGCGTATAACTCCGCCCGCCCCTGACGTTCTTTCTATTCTATTCCCCGCCCCTTTTCGTTCGGCGCAGTGGAGGAAGAGCACATGGCGGATAGACAGCAGGATCGTGCTAATTACAGCAACGAGGAGGAGGAGGAGGAAAGGCCGGAGCTTGAAACGTCCCAATCCAGAAGGAGATTAAAGGACTCAAATATGTCCTTTGGGGAGATGTTGGAGATGGTGGACATCCTATGATGGAAAGTATGGGCCTTACCCCAACCCCAATGTCCGAAAGGCCAAGATCATGGCAAAAGTGTCAAGAGTCTGCACCGGAAATTCGGGGTACGACGATCGAAAGATCAGCTTAGGAAGCGGTGGTCGGACCTGAAATTACGAGAACATGAGCAGTACAGAAAGATCCGGAGAGTGCTGCAAAAAAGTAAGTAGTTGTGCTGTGTTCCTATTGTTCTTGTGTTTATTACGTTCGTGCTGCTCCATGTGCTTTTAGGAACTGTTGTACAGTTTAAAATGGCAACTTTCATGTTCATGGGCACATTATTCGTTCGGATCACACATTTTTATTTTGGACTATAAAATACCATTGTTTAGGCCATATGCATTTGGCCACCATTTTGAGGCCCTATACTTGTCTTCAAAGAATTGGGTTGTGTAGATGGCTTTGTTACTAGAATGAAATGCAAACTAGATTGTGTGTAAGGAGAGGACACTGAGCAGCTGTTTTCACATCTGGACACTGGAGCACTAGTGTGGGACACAAGAACACCATTTTTATTAGGGGGGCCACACAGGTGCTCCAGTGTATACTATAGGGGGGGGGGGGCTAAATCTGTGAAGCTTGTACTAAACAGGTAAAGTATTGCAGCTTGACAAAGGCCAATAAAAAAGCTACATCTTGGAACTCGGCTAAAATAGATCATTGTACCCCACTTCCAAGCAATGTTTCATCTTTATAGTTCTGCCATCAAATATCTGTGTGCTAAGTATACCATTTTTGTTTTACATAGGGGAGAAAAGACTCGGAGGACACCCCTCATCCCAGGAGACCAGAGCCCCACCCCGGGAGAAGGGGAAATCCACCCAACACAAGATGAGCAGGAGGAAGAAGACGTGGTGGAAGTAGTCACCACAACAGGTGAGTGTCTGCAACCACAGGCTCACGTAAGAGATGGATGGCGGCATTTTTTTTAGACCTAATTTATTTCGGGGTTCCTCTCTTTTTAGGTGATCGTGAGGTTGTGGATGAAGATCCTTTCACATCAGAAAGTGCCCAGATCGTGATCAGGGAGATCATGGGGTGTAATTTACAATTGGAAAACATCAAGCAAAACATCAATGATGTTATTCCAAAATATAAAAACATCATTGATGTTTTGGGGCGAGTTTAAAGCCCCTCCAAATCACTTTCTTCTTTTGTCTGCTACAATGTGCGAAATGTTTTTGTGATTTTTCCCCAAGCCAAATTTGGAGGATGCACACAGTGTGTCAACATGTGCTATCTGCCATCATGGGAGATCAATGGACGCGTTTTGGGGGTGCAACCCCTTCCTCAATAATAAAGTAGCGGTGAGGAAGGGCTTTCTCCCCCAAAACACATCCCTTGATCCCCCGTGATGGCAGGTCGCACATGTTGACATTGTAAAATTTGTGTGCATCTTCCAAATTTGGCTTTTCCAGGGGTGATTTCCCCCCATCTGAACGCAATATCAAACACAGTTCCTAAATACTCATGTCTGATATTGCCTTCAGGTTCTACCAAATGTGAACTTTGTAAGATCAAGATTTGTGTCTTTCTTGTGGGTTTTACACAGGCCTGTTTTCTATAAAATGCACATTTTGATTTTGGATAATGACACCACAAAAATTGTTATACAACAAACATGTTGGTTTGTCAGAAAAACCTTTGGTAAATGCACATGTGATTGTGCAGGTATTAAAAAGATTGCTCATCAAGAATGTGTGGATTATTGTCTCAACGCTACAACACTTTTGGGGTGATGTAATTGTTGTTTTATGAGAAAATGGGGGTTATTTCCTAAGGGCAAATCCACTTTGCACTACAAGTGCAGTTTCAGTGCAGTTGCAAGTGCACTTGTAGTGAAAAGTGTCTTTGCATTTAGTAAATAACAGCCAACAGTGCTTTGTATAAGGTTACACAATCACGACATTTTCTGGACTCCACACATTTCTGTCAGGGTCAGCTAAAACAAACACAAGCAGTAAATGTCCACAAAGAAGAGCCTGGGGGGAGATGCCTGTCGAGAACTTGAGGTCCTGCAGACTTCTCCCTGTGGCCAAATACCGTAGGGTAGCGACCAACCTCTGCTCCGGAGTGATGGCTTGCCTCATGCAGGTATCCTGCCTGCTGATATAAGGGGTCAGCGAAGCCAACAAACGGTGAAATATGGGGTCCGTCATCCTGAGAAAGTTCCTGAAATCATCAGGATTATTCTCACGGATCTCACGGAGCAAAGGCATATGAGAGAACTGGTCACGCTGAAGCAACCAATTCTTCGTCCATGAACTCCTCCCCACCCTGTTCATGGACTGGACTTGTGTCAAGGTCAGGACCCCAACACCAAGCCCCCGCACAGCACGAACTCTACGAGGAGTAAGCATACGAAACATGGCTAGAAAACGGTCGGCTGCTCAGAACGAAGTAACAGAACGCACTGAAGAACAGCAAGGCCTGTGAAGAGCGACCTGAAAAACAGCAACGAGCAGGCAAGATCGCACAGAAAACTCCGATACGAACTGACTGCACGCACTGAAGAGCAGATACAAACCCACAAGCACAAACTGAATGGCAGAAAACGATCTGAAAGCCACGAGTCTGAAAAAGCACGAATCGTCTCTCACCAAACTTTTACTAACACGAGATTAGCAAAAGGAGCCCAAAGGGTGCCGCGCTTGGTTCCGAGCCGGCCTTTTCTAGTCTCGTCGTACGTGGTGTACGTCACCGCATTGTTGGCGATCGGAAATTCCGACAACTTTGTGCGACCGTGTGTAGGCAAAACAAGTTTGAGCCAACATCCGTCGGAAAAAATCCTAGGATTTTGTTGTCGGAATGTCCGAACAAAGTCCGACCGTGTGTACGGGGCATTAGAGGTGGCACTTCTTAAATGGGCTTCCTCCCTACTGGAGGTATCCAATGCAATAACCTGGTGCTCTCCTAGAGCGCAGCCAGGTGCGGGAGTCACCACAAAACTCTCAGGCTCAGTGTCAATGATCTGTTCCTTGTCTTCTCTATGTGTGGTATACCACACCAATAAATCCTTTATGGGTTGTGGACACAACTTCTGCTATGTGCTCAATCTCTTTTGGCCCTTCCATCTCCTGAGGAATATCCTCTGTAACAGCAGCAAGTGAGCCCTGGTCCAGAAGCTGCTCTGCAGTCCCTCAATTTAGCACAGCAGAAATGATGTCCGCTCCATTGTTACACATTGAGACTTCTTTCAATAAAGCCAACAGACTTGTTGCCCATCTGTCCCAGTCTATTTTCTCTGGGCTCCCATCAGAGGTACTACGCAGTGCCGCTCCAACTGCCAAAGGAGACACAGGACAGATTGGCTCCACAGCAGGCACATTGCACATATCACTTTTGTTTAAACTAACCTGGGGCAAAACATTTTTAAACACAGCAGGCTGCAATACCATACCATACCATTGAAGGACACCGCCACTCGCTGGTTCTTCTTTTTAAGGGCTTTGTTTGCCTATTTTTATTAAAAGAAAGTTCAACAAAGATATGTTTCCCTCGCAGGGGTTTCAGCATTCCTTTTCATCAACAAAACTACATTCAGCCTAGTTGGTTCTCGCTTATAGCACTGCAGCTCTGGCCTTACACTCCAGGCCCTTGTCTGTCTCATACAGACTGTTTCACCGACCACCTTGGTGCACACAGCTTTGAAGCCCATCAACGCACACAGCTTCTGTCTCCCTTGACACACACAGCTAACAGCCTCTTGCTGCACTGGCTCCCACTTGGAGCCCTCCTGGTACTCAGACTTCCTATCTGCCAGGTGGAGCCCAGAACCATGGCCAGGTTACTACTAAAAGCCCAGCACACACCTGACCAATTAGTATGCTGGCTGTTCTCAAAATCAGGACCCAGGACTAGGGATTTCATCCCACCCGGATCTCTCAGAAATCCCCGCGCTCCAGGTCCAAAAGTGGACTTTACAAAATACTGAGGAAAATGAAAGGCCAGTTTTCTCTTCATGTTACATGCTCCCTGGAGCCCCTCAACCCGTCTGGTTAAGAATTCTGGGTCACATCCTCCTTCTAGACCCTGGCAGGGCAACGCTCTGCCACTATATATATATATATATATATATATACAGTGGGGCAAAAAAGTAGTCAGCCACCAATTGTGCAATTTCTCCCACTTAAAAAGATGAGAGAGGCCTGTAATTGTCATCATAGGTATACCTCAACTATGAGAGACAAAATGTGGAAACAAATTCTGACAATCACAGTCTGATTTTTGAAAGAATTTATTTGCAAATCATGGTGGAAAATAAGTATTTGGTCAATATCAAAAGTTCATCTCAATACTTTGTTATATATCCTTTGTTGGCAATGACAGAGGTCAAACATTTTCTGTAAGTCTTCACAAAGTTGTCACACACTGTTGCTGGTATGTTGTCCCATTCCTCCATGCAGATCTTCTCTAGAGCAGTGATGTTTTGGGGCTGTCGCTGGGCAACACGGACTTTCAACTCTCTCCAAAGGTTTTCTATGGGGTTGAGATCTGGAGACTGGCTAGGCCACTCCAGGACCTTGAAATGCTTCTTATGAAGCCACTCCTTCGTTGCCTGGGTGGTGTGTTTGGGATCATTGTCATGCTGAAGGAACCAGCCACGTTTCATCTTCAATGCCTTTGCTGATGGGAGGAAGTTTGCACTCAAAATCTCACAATACATGGCCCCATTCATTCTTTCATGTACACGGATCAGTCGTCCTGCTCCCTTTGCAGAGAAACAGCCCCAAAGCATGATGTTGCTACCCCCATGCTTCACAGTAGGTATGGTGTTCTTTGGTTGCAACTCAGCAATCTCTCTCCTCCAAACATGAAGAGTTGTGTTTCTACCAAACAGTTCTACTTTGGTTTCATCTGACCATATGACATTCTCCCAATCCTCTTCTGGATCATCCAAATGCTCTCTAGCAAACCTCAGACGGGCCCACACATGTACTGGCTTAGGCAGGGGGACACATCTGGCACTGCAGGATCTGAGTCCCTGGTGGCGTAGTGTGTTACTGATGGTAGCCTTTGTTAGGTCGGTCCCAGCTCTCTGCAGGTCATTCACTAGGTCCCCCTGTGCGGTTCTGGGATTTTTTCTCACCGTTCTTGTGATCATTTTGACCCCACGGGGTGAGTTCTTGCGTGGAGCCCCAGATCGAGGGAGATTATCAGTGGTCTTGTATGTCTTCCATTTTCTAATTATTGCTCCCACAGTTGATTTCTTCACACCAAGCTGCTTGCCTATTGCAGATTCAGTCTTCCCAGCCTGGTGCAGGTCTACAATTTTGTTTCTGGTGTCCTTCAACAGCTCTTTGGTCTTCACCATAGTGGAGTTTGGAGTGTGACTGTTTGAGGTTGTGGACAGGTGTCTTTTATACTGATAACAAGTTCAAACAGGTGCCATTAATACAGGTAATGAGTGGAGGACAGAGGAGCCTCTTAAAGAAGAAGATACAGGTCTGTGAGAGCTAGAAATCTTGCTTGTTTGTAGGTGACCAAATACTTATTTTCCACCATAATTTGCAAATAAATTCTTTCAAAAATCAGACAATGTGATTGTCTGGATTTGTTTCCACATTTTGTCTCCCATAGTTGAGGTATACCTATGATGACAATTACAGGCTTCTCTCATCTCTCATCATATACTGTATATATATTTATGCAACAATAGTAAACTATTGACTTAGGAATGCTTGCCTAATAATCCCTGCTGGTCTGGATTAGCAACAGTTCTTCCATGGAGAACCGACAAATCTGTTTTAATAAGGAAGCAACAGCTATTTACAAATACAGAAAGTAGAGGGCAGCAGATCCCTACACCTGTACAAAAAGGAACTGTGAACTGTTCACCTATTTTCGATCTGATCCAGTCTGGTCATGTGATCCTCCAACTATGTGTAAGGGAGCATTCAACAGTGGCTGCAAATTCCAGGAACTGTGACAACACCCATAGTCTCTAATGGCCAAGTTATTATTAAAGTTCCCTCTTCTCCCCTGCAGCAGCTGCTCACTGACACAGGTGAGTTGAAGCTGTGGGATTACATGACAAGAAGTGATTAAAAATAGGTAAGTACACACCTTAAGTGGAAATACACTTAACATGACAGCCATGTCTGAGGTTTCCATGTAACAAGTGAGGCTGAAGATGCCATGGCCAGCAATACAATAATGATATACTGATATAAAATATATACTCACATACAAATATGTTTTCCTTTTTCTATTGCCAAAGACAAACTAGTATTAACCCCAATAACATTTAAGGGAGGATTTGCTAAAGCCAAATTGACTTTTCACTTTGCAGGGAAGCTGCACTTTGTAAGGGAATTTGCCCAGAACTTAGTGAGTGAGGTGCTCACTGACATCCACCATCTAATCATGTACAAGCTAAAATGTTGTTTTATTTTAATTTCCCTTGACATGATTGGGTATTTTTTGCAAAGTGAAACTTCACCACATTCTCTAAGCTCTGAGGTAAATTCTGAAAAATTAATTTTCACTTGCAATTTGAACATCCTATTTTCCTTAAGGCTGGGCTCACACATATGCGAATTGGATGTGGCTTACACTGCATCCAATTCGCAGAACATTTAAAAATATGTTCTTTTCAGTGGGTCTGGTTCACATATGGTTCACATATGTGCGTTGCATCTGCAGTCCGCATTGCGCCTAGAAAGCGAACACAAAAAATGTGTTCGCTTTCTAGGCAGTGCGGTGCGAATTGCAGGCACATAATCTTCAATGGGAACGCATCTGATTTGCATGTGTTCTGTTCTGAACACAAATTCTCTCCCCCACCTCACTACACCACCCCTCCCCCCCCCCCCCCGGTCAGCTGATTTGCAGCTAGCCCACAGAGAAACCGCTGAGCAACTAATTTTTATCTTTGCAAGGAAACCGGAGCTGAAATTCGCACCGCACACATGTGAACACAGCCTTAATAAATCACCCCCTTTATATCAGTGTACTCATATTTCCAGTTATAAAAATAACTTTGTGGCAGAACTACCACCCACAATTTGTGATGTCCAGGAAATTAGTTGTCTTCTTCTTTTTCTTCTTCTTCTACAGTCTGTCTAAGACAAAATAAACAAAACTGCTCCGTCCTCAGTATTTGCCTTCCAACATGAAAGCCATCCAGATCCTCCTGATATTATTCTTCATACAAGGTGGGTGTTGGTGACCTGTGCCTTCATACAGCATACAAGTGGTTGGGTTGTTCTTGGGTTGAAAAGGATTCATGCTAAATTATTTTACTCTTCTATCTGAAAAATCAAAAAGTTGATGAAGAGGAAGGCAAATGGGAAAAGTTACCAAACCATCTGAACCTTCTTTCTTTCACTATTTATTAATTGTAGGCTCTATTTAAAATGTTTATAACTTTTAACATTTAATCCACCTTGAAAATGACTTGTTTATTTTTTATCACTAGAATTGAGTTTATGTTTTTAGTGACATGTCAAGTGTGTGCGATCACCTAATATAACAAGTACATTGAATTGCTATAAGTAGCAAATACAGTACTTTTTAAGGCAGTAGAGGTTTGTAACTTGTGAGGCTTTTCGGTAATATGCTTCTTTGCAAAGTTTATCATGATAATGTTTATTTTCCATTTGAGATATGGAATGTTTGTCTGCTCCTTCTAATCTGATTTGGCAGCAATGTAATTAAGTTTGCATTTACTAATTGTACATAGATGTATAACTATATTTATAGATAGATAGATATAGAATAGAATAATATTGAATAATAGAATAGAATAATATCGATATGAAGGTGTGAAGAAATGCTGGAAAATAAACTATTAAAAAAAATAACAATAACAACAACAATAATGATAATAATATATATATATATATATATATATATATATATATATATATATATATATATATATATTTTTTTTTTTTTTTAATAGTTTCTTTTTATTAATTTACAAAATGCAGAGTGAATATTGGCTGATGCTGTTTTGTGTTTTGACGGCAAAGGGTGATCGCACCAAATATTTGATTTGGATTTCTCTTCTGTCATTTCCTTTTGAATTTGTTAATTGATAAAAAAAATACCACTTCTATTTCTGAAAGCATGTTTATTTTCCATTTTAGATATGGAATGTGTGTTTGCTCATTCTAATTTGATTTGGCAGCAATGTAATTAAGTTTACATTTGCTAATTGTACATAAATATATAATTATATTTATAGGTAGATAGATAGATTGATATAGAATAATATTGATATTAAGGTGTGAAGAAATGCTGGAAAATAAAATAAATATATAAAAAATAAATATATATAAAAAATATAAATAAAAAATACCAATAATAATATATAATAATAATAATTAAAAAAAGTATGTGTATATATATATATTTGAGAAAATCCAGTTTATTTATGATGGTTTGTGTCTCTTAACCCATAAACAAAATAATTCTTTAGATGTGGTGGTTGCATTTGTTTTCGTCTTTTTAGACTTTTATATTTGATTATACAACAAACCTCGGTAAACTGAAATATATTACATTTTTGTTTTTGGGTTTAGATATGCTTTAACCTTAACTAACCCAGAGGGTTTTCTTTGTCTCTCGCAAGGAATTAGCAAGGGATTGTCAAACAGATGACATGAAGGGGCTTGGCACTGCCGTGGGAAATGTGTACAAAACAAAATTGAAAAAAGGTTAGTTGGTCGGGTGCAGAGGTTTTAATAATGCTTAAAGAGCAACAATAAAAATGAAAAAAATCAAACTTTAAATGACATGTCTATGGGATGCCCTTGTCATGCCTCTGCCTGTTACCCTGTAGCATTGACATTAAGGCCTCATGCACACGAGACGCCGGTGCAAACTCTGCTGAACACATGTTTTTAAAAGCTGAAACCGGCGTTTAGAAATGACTGTTTTGCAGCATCTGCAGAGCAGAGCATGACATTTTGCGACCCAACTTTGGGGCCCCTAATTTGGTGTGCTAACACAGTGGAACTAGCACTACAATATATCCAAATGTGGGGTTCCTAGCACCAAGTGACCCTGAGATATGGGGCCCCAAAGTCGGGTCGAAATATGTCAAGCACTTTTCTGCAGCAGAGAATTACATTTTCTGACCTGATTTTGGGGCCCCATATCTCAAGGCCACTTAGTGTTAGAAACCCAAAATATGCATATGTTATAGTGTTAGTTCCACTGTGTTAGCACACCAAATTTGGGGTTCCTAGCACCAAGTGGCCCCGAGATATGGCCCCAAAGTCGGGTCGCAAAATGTCAAACACTTCTGCAGCAGAGAATGACATTTGGTGACCCGAATTTGGGGCCCCATATCTCAGGCCGATTGGTGCTAAGATCCCCAAATTTCCACTGTATTTGCACACCAAATTTGGGGTTCCTAGCACCAAGTGGCCCCCGAGATATGGGGCCCAAAAGTCGGGTCGTAAAATGTCCCTTCAAAAACACTTATAAACGCAAACGCGGCTAAACGCGGTACCGGCGTTTAGCCGTGTTTAGCCATGTTTGGCGTCTGAAACGTGGAAAACTTTTGAGTCTGAACCCATTTTTTTGCTTCTGGAAAAACTAGGTTAAATGCAACTGCCTGAAAACGCCAAAAAACGAGATTTTGTACATGGACACATAGGATAACATTGAATGGGTTCAGGGGCAGTTGAAAAAAGTGTCCAACTGCCTCTGAACGTGCATTTAACAGCGTCTTGTGTGCATGAGGCCTAAGCCCCGGTTCACAAAGGGGTGGCACGACTTGCAGGTCGCCTCACCGAGGCGACCTGCACACGACTTCCACGGCGACTTGCAAAACCACTTCTGTATAGAAGTCTATTCAAGTCACCTCAAGTCGCCCCCAAAGTAGTACAGGAACCTTTCTCTAAGTCGGAGCGACTTAGAACAGTTCCGTAGTACAGAATGGGAGGCGACTTGTCAGGCGGCTAGGTCGCCTGACAAGTCGCCCCTGTGTGAACTGGCAGTAACAAAGAAAAAATGCCTATGGTATGGGGTTTCCCCCCAAATTAATTCCATACCAGAGTCTAGTATAGATTTTAAAGGAAAATGTAGGATACCAATGTTTGTCACTATTTCAAGAGCACACACCATTTTAAAAATTGGCAGATTAGGTATCTATTTACTTTGCAAAACATCATCTTTTATATTTAAAAAAAGGGAAATATATTGCATTTATGTTATGTGCATTTATGTGCCCTAAAATTAAATTTAGTGTATTTTTTTTTTTTTTGTAAACCACTGTGCTAATATCTTGTGGCATACAAGATTTGCACTAGCACTATTTCATTCTCCAGGGTGTCTGATTTCAGAAAATATATAATTATTTTGGTGGTTTAGGTAATTTTCAGGCCTAAAAGGATTTGCATGTCTGCAAAACTGCATAAACGGCTCTTGCAGTGAACGCATTAAATGATTGAACTCTTGACGAAAAGTTTTACCTTGTATCAAGTTGGAGCAATCTAAGCAATTCAAACAAGAATTAAAAAAACATTCTTTGGGGAGCCTACAAATTGGTTACCATAGATTTAAAGTGTATGTACAGGATTTTGATTTGAATGGAGTAGAGAAAGAATTAGAACCCTGGTATGGTACTCAATTTGTGCTGATAACCATTGTTGAGACATTAAGAGTTGAGGCCAAGTACTAAACTGATGATGCGCGTTTCGATGGCGGCTGTCTACGACGAGATTTTCTCTAGTCTACCCAAAACAATAAAAATATTTCCTGGTGCATCGTGGCAGCATTTAATGGGTTGTGGCTCTGCCCACACAACCTGATAGGACTGGTTAGCTATAAATCAAAGACAGAGCCAGTCTGCGGGATTATCCTTTTTGTCCTCACCTGATCAGGACTGGAGTTGCAAGGTTTCCCCTACCGCTTGTTGCCCCAGCCAGGTTCAGCCTATCCTGGGTGGAAGTCCTTCTTGTACAGACTCTAAATGAGCTATATGGTTAGAGCCCCATTCTGGTGGTGCAGGCCTGTCAGAGAAAGCTTTAAATAAGCTTTGGAGTAAATGGCAGCATTTGCCATTCCTAACAAGGCTGCAGCAGTGCAAATACACTCTGAGCATGAATGACAGGAAGTTATGTGGATACTGTGGACAGTTTCCTGGCTTGTCCTTTTCCAAGATGGCACTGAGAACCCAGACTGCGATCTGAGCATGATCAGGCGCTGATGTCATCACTAATGGCCAGGGGTGCTAAGTTTAAATGGATTTATAGCATATTTGGGCAACACATGGTGGTGTTCCCTGCTCATGCATGCTGAATACTTAGGTGGTCATTGACTGCAGATATGTTTCTCTCTTTATGGCATTCACCTGGACTCTTCCAATCTCAGGTTCATTCTCTATGCTTGCTCTGGGATCACAGTGTCATGTTGTTGTTTTAATAGTGAATGGGGTTAGACCACGCTAAGGTGATATTAATTAGTAAATCCCGTCCTGCTGCTATAGTTACATAGTTAATAGTTACATAGTTAATCAGGTTGAAAAAAGACACAAGTCTATCTAGTTCAACCATAAAAATGAATAAATAAATAAAAAGTATCATCATACAATCCCATATACACAATCCTATACCCACAGTTGACCTAGAGGAAGGCAAAAAACCCCAGCAAAGCATGATCCAATTTGCTACAGCAGGGGAAAAAATTCCTTCCTGATCCCAGAGAGGCAATCGGATTTTCCCCGGATTAACTTTACCTATATATGTTAGTACCCAGTTATATTATGTGTATCTAGGTAAGAATCCAGGCCTTTTTTAAAGCAATCTATTGAGCTGACCAGAACCACCTCTGGAGGGAGTCTATACCACATTTTCACAGCTCTTAATGTGAAGAAACCTTTCTGTATTTGGAGATGGACTCTCTTTAGGCATAAAGAGTCCCTTGTCCTCTGTGATGACCGTAAAGTGAATAACTCAACACCAAACTCAATATATGGACCCCTTATATATTTGAACATGTTGATCATATCCCCCTTAATCTCCTCTTCTCAAGAGAGAATAAATTCAGTTCCTCTAATCGTTTCTCATAGCTGAGCTCCTGCTATATAATTGAGAAATTTCAACATAGAAAAGGGAAAGAAAGACAGCTCTGTGCCCAGCCAGGTGTATGTTAAACGAATCAATCCTAAAGGAAAATATGAACTCAACACAATTCTATAATCTCTGTCCAATATTTTCTATTGTGATGATAACACTTCTATCTATATGATATGATAAAAATATTTTCAACCAAAAACAAAGTGTATTGTGATCTGTGATGTCACCAACAAGTGCTAAAAAATGGTTAACTAAACCCACATAAACATCCACTTAAATCTGTGTGTATCTATATTCAACCAAAGAACAAGAACAGAAATAAAATTCAAAGTCCATATAAGTGTCCCAAAATATAGTGCTAATAAAATGTAAGTGTCAAAAAATATCAAAAAATATTAAGTAACAAAAAACATGTAAACGTGTGTGTCAAAAAAGAAATGTTCAGCAAAACTCTGTTCACTCCTACAAGTATAAATAGATTCTTTATGTAATGTATCCGCCACCACTTATGATCTAAATCACTCACCGATGTAAGTGGCTGGTGAGGAGAAAACAGCAAACATGTATTCTCCCTTGGCGGAATGCAATATTCTGCAGATCTGTAATGGATGGTCTCAGATCTCCTTAGTTTCAGACAATCTTGACATCCAGCAGGTGATTTCTTTCTTAACCAAGGTGTATGGTCTGCAAAGTTAAAAACAGTCACTCCCGACCTCCAGCCACTTCCGAACTCGAGTTTGACATATATAACCTATGCCTGTTTTACCAGTGTCGGAAGACACTTTTAAATGTGAGTGCTATGTGGCTTGAATAAATAAGGAACCTTTTAAAAGGATTTTACAGTATGCTATGCTTCTATTTATTTTCCGATTATTCCTCTCTGGAGAGATCGATTGTATAAACCAATATAAAACCAATGGCCATTACTCCATACTCATACCCTTATGCCCTGTACACACGGTCGGATTTTCCGACGGAAAATGTCCGATCGGAGCGTGTTGTCGGAAATTCTGACCATGTGTGGGCTCCATTGGACATTTTCCATCGGATTTCCTGACACACAAAGTTTGAGAGCAGGCTATAAAATTTTCCGACAACAAAATCCGATCGCGTCAATTCCGACCGTGTGTGGACAACTCCGACGCACAAAGTGCCACGCATGCTCAGAAGAAATTCCGAGACGGAACTGCTCGGTCTGGTAAAATGGATCTAGCACTTTCGTCAGGCTGCAATGTTTAAAATTGTTTAATGCAGCGCACTCTCTTCTTCTTTATAATGTGAGAAGAATGAAGTTGTTTTGCTGCTCATATTCACACAGAGTTCTTACAAACTTCTTTCTTTATTATTTATCGTGACTTTATCAACATATTTTGATTTGTCACATCTGACAAAAAAGATATATGTTTGTTTTTTTGGGTTCGTATTTTTTTCAAGCCTGATCGTGTTTTTTTATTTTTATATTTCTTTTTTTACTCGAGAATATTTTTGGGTGTCTTTTGTGTGTCAAGTTACCACAACACCATTATTATCTTGTCTTATTTAATCTCAAGGAGATTGTTTGGTGTTGGTGTCTCTTGGTAATTTCACATTGTATTTTTGAAATGTACTTGCCTGCTCACAAACAAACTGTCCTTTTAGAAGGAAAACACACATAGGCAATTATAATTGAAACAAAAAATCCTTTATTAAGGGATCAGAACCAAACAAAGAGGGAGGCAACTCTGGATAAACATCAGAAATTGGCGAAGCCTTTGGCCCCCCGGGCACACATCAATTCTTTTACAGCAAAATTGGTGGCCTGAGGAGTCCATATCTAAGGGAGTGCAGTCTGGTCCAGAAGTCCCAGAGATCATGAAAGCAGCAGATGACATGTATGTCCCCAGGCTGTGGTCATACAAGAGGCTGCATCTTTGGCCAGACCAGACTGAACCCAGGGCCATCACTCTCTGGTCTTCCTTCCACGCTTCCTTCCTGGCTGTGGCTCTGGTGGTGGAGTTGTGGCAGGAAGAGGAGTAGGACCTGGAGGAGGAGGAGGACCTGGAGGAGGAGGACCAAGGGTGAGCTGACAAATGTGGGTTTCACATGTGAGTTGGCCCCTCAACCCCTTATTTAGAGCTTCCAAAATTAAAAACTCACATAAGAGGCATTGGCCCTCCTCCATCTGCATCATTTGGCATGCTGTTAGGTCAGCAAAATCCTCTTCCACACTGTGGGGTGTTCTGAGGGCCTCAGTAGCCTTCCAAAATAGACCTATTGCAGCCTCTTCCTGCCACTTTGTCTTTGAAGGTGTAGGGGAGGGACCTGGGTATCAGGCAGCCTGCTTGGCCCGGCCACCTCCTGGCTGAGACTTCCCTGTGTAGGCAAATAGGTGATGTCTGCCGTGGGGATCACCGGCTTCACAAATTGCAGCAAATTATCCAGCGCTGCCTTCCTCTTTGTTTGGTTCTTATAATCAGGGTGGTTTACCTACCACAGACAGGGTGGCTCCCTGAACATATCAATGAATATGGGGATAAAGTCCTGATCCTTCAAGATATCCATTTTCTCTGCAAGACACAACACAAGACAAACCCTAATGTCAGGCTAAAGTCTCCCAATCTTGTCCAAATACAGGCCTCAATCTCGAAGCAGTATAGGACCAATTTTAAATCTTACCTTCGTTATCACGATCGGCGCCTCCGATACTCCTTCCTCCGCTCATAGATCGTACATACTACGCACGCGTGTTACGCTTTATATACTCTGCACATGCGTCAAACTCCCTTCTCGTTCGGCGCAGTGGGGGAAGAGCACATGGCGGAGACAGAGCAGGTGTCTGATAATTACACCAACGAGGAGGAGGAGGAGGAAAGCCCGGAGCCAGAAATGTCCCGATCCCAGAAGAGACGATTTAAGGCCTCAAATATGTGCTTTGGGGAGATGTTGGAGATGGTTGACATAATGAAGAGGGCCGACTATGACGGGAAGTATGGACCTTACCCCAACCCCAATGTCAGAAAGGCCAAGATAATGGCGAAAGTAGTCAAGAGTCTGCAGAAGAATTTCGGGGTACGACGATCCAAGGATCAGCTCAGGAAGCAGTGGTCGGACTTAAATTAAGGGAGCACGATCAGTATAGAAGGATCAGGAGAGTGCTGCAAAAAAGTAAGTAGTTTTCCTGTGTTCCTATTCTTTATTTTTATTATGTTCATGCTGTTCCATGTGCTTTTCTTTACTGTTGTACAGTTTAAAATGGCAACTTTCATGTTCATGGGCACATTGTTCGTTTCTTATGAAACATTGTTCGTTCGGCATAGAAAACACCATTGTTTTGGCCATATGCATTTGAATACCTTTTTTATGGCCTACTTCTCTTCAAATAATTTTGTTGTGTAGATGGGTTTGTAACTAGAATGGATATAACAAAAAGTGCAGCGCTGGATATATGTACAAAAACCCAAAATTAATATTATTATTAGAGGACCAACAACTATCATAGGTGATCCATAAATAGTGAGAAAAATATAATAATAAAATAAACAATAACACAAGTAAGTGCTTCACTATAGTGATATATGTGCGTAATTAATACCGATTTTATATCCACACATTTTAAAGAGTCCAAAAATACAAAAAAATACAAAAAAAGTGTCCAAAAAAGCAATTAAGTGTGACTTTCTATAAATCCGTGACTGTCACCAAATTGAACTCCCGTCACCTGGTATAGATTGAAGGCTTACCAGACAGCCTCTAATCAGAGGTATAAAGCTGACAGCTTGGGGTTTTCACTCCACAGCGACTGGAACTTTATCTGGGATGATGGATGTAGGTCAACAAGCGATCACCACAGGCCTCCAGACAGCGGTATGATCAGGGAAAAGAACTCTCACCGATATGAAGGTATTTAGCAGCCACTGCTCCAACTTCACCTTCCTCTCTCTGGAGAGGAGAGAGGAAGGTGAAGTTGGAGCAGTCATATCGGTGAGAGTTCTTTTCCCTGATCATACCGCTGTATACTCCAGTGTATACTATAGGGGTGTCTCCATCTGTGAAGCTTGTACAAAACAGGTAAGTATTCAAGCTTGACAAAGGGAAGCAATATTTCTTCATCTTGAAACTCTGCCAAAACAGACAATTGTACCCCACTTCCAAGCAATGTTTCATATTCCTATTTCTGCCATCAAATATCTGTGTGCTAAGTATACCCTTTTTTTTTTACATAGGGGAGAAAAGACTCGGAGGACACCACTCATTAGAGGAGACCAGAGACCCCCCACCTCTGGAAGAAGGGGAAATCCCCCAAAGCCAAGCAGAGCAGGAGGAGGAAGACGCGGTGGAAATAGTCACCACAACAGGTGAGTGTCTGCGACCACAGGCTCAGGTAAGAGATGGATGCAGGCAGATTTATAATACGTGTTTTTTTTTCATGTATTTTTGTAGGTGATTGTGATGTTGTGGATCCAGGTCATTTCACCAGTGAGAGTGCACAGATCCTGATCGGGGAGATCATGGGGTGTAATAGGGACTTGGAAAACATCCAGAAAAACATCAATGAGGTTAAAAACAAAATGAAGAACATCATTGATGTTTTAGGGAGAGTTTAAAACACCTACAAATCCCTGACTTTTTTGTGGTATTTGTAATGGAAGAATTTGTTACATTTTTTGACATTTTATAGAAAAGCCAAATTTTGAAGATGCACACAGTGTGTCAACATGTGCTATCTGCCATCACGGGAGATCAATGTAGGCGTTTTGGGGGTGCAACCCCTTCCTCAATAATAAAGTAGCTGTGAGGAAGGTGTTGCACCCCCAAAACACGTCCATTGATCCCCCGTGATGGCAGCTAGCACATGTTGACATTCGTCAATTTGTGTGCATCTTCAAAATTCGGCTTTTCCAGGGGTGACTTCACCCCATCTGAATGCAATATCAAACACAGTTTCTAAATACTCATGTCTGATATTGCCTTCAATTTCTACAAAAGTTGAACTTTGTAAGTTCCAGAGTTGTGTATTTCTTGTTGGTTTGAAACATGCCTGTTTTACCTTAAATGGACATTTCTACTTTTAACCACTTGACGACCGCCGCACGACGATGTACGTCAGCAGAGTGGCACGGGCAGGCAAAAGGGCTTACATGAACGTCCTTGCCTGCCCGTGGGTGGGGGGTCCGATCGGACCTCCCCCGGTGCCAGCGGCAGTCAGATTCAGGTCAGGGGCGATCAAAGGTGAGGGGGAGGCCACTCATTCGTGGCTCCCCCCTCGCGATCGCTCCTGGCCAATGACAGACTTCCTCGGCTTCTGTAATGTAAACAGAAGCGGAGGAAGTGATGTCACCTCTCCTCGAGCTGGTCTTTTCGTTCCGGCGCTGAGGAGAGAAGACATCCAAGTAAGTTTGCACCAACACTACACTAACAGTAGAACACGCAGGCACACTTGTCACCCCCCATCACCCCACAGTCACCCCCCGATCACCCCCCTGGACCCCCTGTCACACTGACACCAAAAGCAGTTTTTTTTTTCTGATTATTGCATTGGTGTCAGTTTGTGACAGTTATAAGTGTTAGGGCAGTTAGGGTTAGCCCCCTTTAGGTCTAGGGTACCCCCCTAACCCCCCCAATAAAGTTTTAACCCCATGATCACCCCCCGTCGCCAGTGTCACTAAGGGATCGTTTTTCTGATCGCTGTATTAGTGACACCGGTGACGCTAGTTAGGGAGGTAAGTATATAGGTTCGCCGTCAGTGTTTTATAGCGACAGGGACCCCTATATACTACTTAATAAAGGTTTTAACCCCCTGATTGCCTCCTAGTTAACCCTTTCACCAGTGATCACCATATAGTTGTTACGGGTGACGCTGGTTAGTTAGTTTGTTTATTATAGTTTTAGGGCATCCGCCGTTTATTATCTTATAAAGGTTTAACCCCCTGATCGCCCAGCGGTGATATAAGTTAAGTTTTTAGGGTCAGATAAGGTCTGCGTCGCCCCAGGCAGCGTCAGGTTAGCGCCAGTACCGCTAAAACCCATGCACGCAGCATACACCTCCCTTAGCGCTATAGTATCTGAACGGATCAATATCTGATCCGATCAGATCTATACTAGCATCCCCGGCAGTTTAGGGTCCTCAAAAACGCAGTGGTAGCGGGATCAGCCCAGATACCTGCTAGCACCTGCGTTTTGCCCCTCGGCCCAGCCCAGCCCAGCCCACCCAAGTGCAGTATCGATCGATCACTGACACTTACAAAACACTAAACACATAACTGCAGCGTTCACAGAGTCAGGCCTGATCCCTGCGATCGCTAACAGTTTTTTGGTAGCGTTTTGATACAGCCGCTGACAGTCAGGAGCTTTTTTGCCTGTGAGTCTCACTAGTGTACCCCTAAATTTAAAGCCCAAAATGTCAAATCGAAGGTACACTAGTGAAGAGGCCTACACGTTTCTGAGCATGACAGATAGTGAAGAGGAAGTCACTCATCTGTCAGATTCAGGCTCAGAATACGATCCTGTAGAGGACAGCGGCTCCATGACAGATAGCTCTGGCAACGGAGTTGTGGTCCCTGCCAAGGTCAGGCGTACCAGACCCCGAACTTCTTCTTCTGTCCTTGAAGTGCAAGAACCGCAGGGCTCTGGTATGGAGCAGAGAAGTACTAGCGCCACTATTCCTTCTGGTGAACTGGCAAGCACCAGAGGCCTAGTACACCCTGGTCGTACATCCAGCACTGCAGTAACACTTGGTGACGTGGCGAGTCCCATAAGTGCAGTTCAAGCTGGCGAGGTGGCAAGCACAAGTTGTGTCCCGCTGCCACCAAGAAGACAAAGACAGGCCCGCCGTGCCCATAGTGCCCTTCCTGCTGCATTCGCCAATCCGAATTGGGAACCCACCACTTCTGCAGCACCCGTACTTCCCCCATTTACTGGCCAACCCGGAATTTAGGTGGAAACAGTTGATTCTAGGCCACTGGATTTTTATTCACTGTTTTTCACTGAAGATCTCTATAGGTCTATTGTGGACCAAAGCAATTTATACGCTGGTCAACACATTGCAGCTAATCCCCAGTCCTCCCTTCCTGGTCATTGGAGACCAATTACGGTCTCCGAATTTAAGCTCTTTCTGGGCCTTTCCCTCAACATGAGCTTGAATAAAAAGAGTAATTTGCGGTCATATTGGTCCTCTGACACAATTTACCATGGGCCCGTGTTCTCTGCCTCCATAGCCAGGGCATGATATGAGCAGATTTTGCGGTTCATGCACTTCAACGACAATGAACTCTGTCGTCCTCGTGGAGACCCTGAATACGATCGGCTCTACAAAATTCGGCCCCTCGTAAACCATTTCAACCAACGTTTTGCAGACTTGTTTAATCTCCATCAAGTTGTCTGCGTTGATGAGTCCCTGATTAAATTTTCTGGCCGCTTGTCATTCAAACAGTACCTTCCCAGCAAGCGTGCCAGATACGGGGTCAAGATGTATAAGCTCTGTGACAGGGCCACAGGCTATACATGTAGTTTTATGGTTTACGAGGGCAAAGATAGTCACGTAGAGCCGACAAACTGCCCTGACTACATAGGAAGTGCTGGCAAGATAGTGTGGGACTTGGTGTCACCCTTATTCGGAAAGGGGTACCACTTGTACGTGGACAATTATTACATGAGCGTGCCACTTTTTAGTCACCTGTTTGATCAGCAGATTGGAGCATGTGGCACCGTGCGACCTAATCGCCGGGGCTTTCCCCAGCGGCTTGTAGATTCCCATCTTAGGCTGGGGGAGAGAGCCTGCTTGCAGTGTAATAATTTGCTCGGTATGAAGTGGAGTGATAAGAAGAATGTTTTCGTTCTCACCTCCCTTCATGCAGACACGACGACCCAAATTACTACGGCGACTGGTGTTGTGGAGAAACCCCTCTGTGTCCACGAATATAACCAAAATATGGGAGGGGTGGACCTCAACAACCAGTTGTTGGCGCCGTACCTAGTTGCCCGTAAGGCCAGACGCTGGTACAAAAAAGTGTCTGTTTATTTATTTCAATTGGCTTTGCTGAATGCTTATGTGCTATACAGAGCTTCAGGACGGACTGGATCCTTCCTTACATTCCAGGAAGAGATCGTCAGAGCCCTTCTGTTTCCAGACGGTGCTTCACCTCACCTTCCCCAACCAAATGCAGTAAGCCGGCTGCATGAGAGGCATTTTCAATATGTCCTCCCGAGTACTCCTACCCAACGAGCCCCCCAAAGAAAATGTTGTGTCTGCAGAAAGCGCAGATTTAGGCGTGACACCCGGTATTATTGTCCCTCCTGTCCTGGCAATCCTGGTCTTTGCATTGGTGAATGTTTTGAGGGCTACCATACACTAGTTGAGTTTTAGCATAGGGTACAGCATTGCACAGACTAGGACACACTTTCACAGCCATCGCATTTTGAGAGACCCAAACCTGGAACGGTTACAGTTTTAAAAGTTGCAGTGGCAGAGAGCAGACTTTACCGGAAGTCACGCAAGGAGGCGCCTCGGACGCCGCTCCTTCTCTTTTTTATGCTTTTAACTTTGCTTTTAATGTAAGAGACCACCTTTTAAGATTAACCAATAAAGTATACTGAAAATACTACACCATTAGAGGCCTCCTCTCTCCTCCCCCTCCTCCCACCGGGTCGGCACAGTCAAGGTGGAAATATCCCCTTTTATTTTAATAGGTGCCTGCTAGACTGAGAGGAGAATTCAGCCATCACCATACCAGCATGTGGTAACGCACATCACCACTTTAGAGCCACACATTGATGCCTGAAAATTCTTTGTTTAAGGTGAGAGTTTAGAGAGCCCGCAGGGCCGACAGTTCATATATGAAGGAAAACATCAACATCACCACCATATATTTACATCTCTCCATTTACATTACCCCAGAGGATAATATACACTTCTTATGGACTTTTTATTGTATTAGTTATATATAATTTTTTTTTTTTTTGGGGGTGTATTATTTTAGTTTTTGCAATTTTGCACACTGATATCTGTGTTTTGAATCATATTTTTTTCTCACATCCTTTATTGGGAACTATGAATTTTAACACTTTTTTTGAATGATGTATTTCCACTTTTAATATTCTAGATTTTTTATTTTTATTTTTGCATATTTAAGCACATTTTCATACACAAATATTATATGTGATTTATTTGATACTTTATATTTATTTTTTATGATAGATTTGATGCGCAAAAACCTTCCATCTTTTATTTAGTCTTTGAGTGTAATGTGAACACTTGGTTTTTTGCTGCAACCTTATTCAAGGTATCATCATAATTATCACACTTCAAGAGTTTTATTATGCTATTTTTTGTTTACTCTATTAATCTCAACATTTTATAATTGTCACGACATCCTATTTTTGTCTCACCACAAGCGCGAAGGACAACACCATTCATATAAAAAAATGTGTAAAAAAAAAATACACAAAAAAAATATAAAATAAAAAAAACAAAAATAGTTGTCGTTTTATTGTTCTCTCTCTCTCTATTTTCTCTCTATTGTTCTGCTCTTTTTACTGTATTCTATTCTGCAATGTTTTATTGTTGTTATGTTTTATCATGTTTGCTTTTCAGGTATGTAATTGTTTTATAGTTTACTGTGTTTTAACCATTTTTTTGTTTTCAGGTACGCCATTCAGCTGCAGCGCAGATTTATTTATCTTGACAGCAACAGCGTTTGCTCCCACGATACATAAAGCCGTGACTCCAGCGCTGTTGGAGGTGATTTCACCACCACAGTTACATACTTCAGCATATATGCCGAAGTGTGGGGGCAGCAGTGGGTGGAGGAGCGTTTGCTCCTGCCTTTTGTGGGAGGATGCCCCCATGCTTCGGCATATATAAACGGTGCATGTATGCCCATCATTAGAAGTGGGTGGATGAAGGGAGGTATTCTAATGGTGGGCATACCCACTGATCAATATCTTTTTTTCGTTCAGCCCACAGGCTGCATGAAAAAAAAGTTTACAATATATGCCCAACAAGGACCAGCAACGTACTGGTATGTTGCTGGACTTTGAGTGGTTATACCAGAATGATGCCTGCAGGTTTAGGTATCATCTTGGTATCATTCTTTTCAGCCAGCGGTCGGCTTTCATGTAAAATCAATCCTAGCGGCTAATTAGCCTCTAGACTGCTTTTACAAGCAGTGGAAGAGAATGCCCCCCCCCCCACCGTCTTCCATGTTTTTCTCTGGCTCTCCTGTCCCAACAGGGAACCTGAAAATGCAGCCGGTGATTCAGCCAGCTGACCATAGAGCTGATCAGAGACCAGAATGGCTCCAAACATCTCTATGGCCTAAGAAACCGGAAGCTACGAGCATTTCATGACTTAGATTTTGCCGGATGTAAACAGCGCCTTCGGGAAATTGGGAAAGCATTTTATCACACCGATCTTGGTGTGGTCAGATGCTTTGAGGGCAGAGGAGAGATCTAGGGTCTAATAAACCCCAATTTTTTAAAAAAAGAGTACCTGTCACTACCTATTGCTATCATAGGGGATATTTACATTCCCTGAGATAACAATAAAAATGATTAAAAAACATAAAAATGAAAGGAACAGTTTTAAAATAAGATAAAAAAATCAAAAAAATAATAAAGAAAAAAAAAAGCACCCCTGTACCCCCCTGCTCTCGCGCAAAGGCGAACGCAAGCGTTGGTCTGGCATCAAATGTAAACAGCAATTGCACCATGCATGTGAGGTATCACCGCGAAGGTCAGATCGGGGGTGGTAATTTTAGCAGTAGACCTCCTCTGTAATGCCCCGTACACGCGGTCGGATTTTCCGATGGAAAATGTCCGATCGGAGCGTGTTGTCGGAAATTCCGACCGTGTGTGGGATCCATCGGACAGTTTCCATCGGATTTTCCGACACACAAAGTTGGAGAGCAGGAGATAAAATTTTCCGACAACAAAATCCGTTGTCGAAAATTCCGATCGTGTGTACACAAATCCGACGGACAAAGTGCCACGCATGCTCAGAATTAGGGATGAGCCGAACACCCCCCTGTTCGGTTCGCACCAGAACATGCGAACAGGAAAAAAGTTCGTTCGAACATTTTTTTAAAAAAAAAAAATGACGTGGGGGTCCCCCTAAATTCCATACCAGGCCCTTCAGGTCTGGTATGGATATTAAGGGGAACCCCGGCCAAAATTTTAAAAAAAAAATGACGTGGGGTTCCCCCTAAATTCCATACCAGACCCTTCAGGTCTGGTATGGATTTTAAGGGGAACCCCGCGCCAAAAAAAAAAAAAAAAAACGGCGTGGGGTCCCCCCAAAAATCCATACCAGACCCTTATCTGAGCACGCAACCTGGCAGGCCGCAGGAAAAGAGGGGGGGACGAGGCCACATGCCCTCAACATTGGGAGGGTGCTTTGGGGTAGCCCCCCAAAACACCTTGTCCCCATGTTGATGAGGAGAAGGGCCTCATCCCCACAACCCTGGCCGGTGGTTGTGGGGGTCTGCGGGCGGGGGGCTTATCGGAATCTGGAAGCCCCCTTTAACAAGGTGACCCCCAGATCCCGGCCCCCCCCCTGTGTGAAATGGTAAGGGGGTACATAAGTACCCCTACCATTTCACGAAAAAAGTGTCAAAAATGTTAAAAATGACAAGAGACAGTTTTTGACAATTCCTTTATTTAAATGCTTCTTCTTTCTTCTATCTTCCTTCATCTTCTGGTTCTTCTGGCTCTTCTGGTTCTTCTGGTTCTTCCTCCGGCGTTCTCGTCCAGCATCTCCTCCGCGGCGTCTTCTGTCTTCTTCTCCTCGGGCCGCTCCGCACCCATGGCATGGGGGGGAGGCTCCCGCTCTTCTCTTCTTCTCTTCTTCTTTTCTTCTTTTCTTCTTTTCTTCTCTTCTTCTCTTCTTCTTCATTTTCTTCTCCGGGCCGCTCCGCAATCCATGCTGGCATGGAGGGAGGCTCCCGCTGTGTGACGGCGCTCCTCGTCTGACAGTTCTTAAATAATGGGGGGGCGGGGCCACCCGCTGACCCCGCCCCCCTCTGACGCACGGTGACTTGACGGGACTTCCCTGTGACGTCACGGGGAATGCCACAGGGAAGTCCCGTCAAGTCACCGTGCGTCAGAGGGGGGCGGGGTCACCGGGTGGCCCCGCCCCCCCCATTATTTAAGAACTGTCAGACGAGGAGCGCCGTCACACAGCGGGAGCCTCCCTCCATGCCAGCATGGATTGCGGAGCGGCCCGGAGAAGAAAATGAAGAAGAAGAGAAGAAGAGAAGAAAAGAAGAAAAGAAGAAAAGAAGAAGAGAAGAAGAGAAGAAGAGAAGAGCGGGAGCCTCCCCCCCATGCCATGGGTGCGGAGCGGCCCGAGGAGAAGAAGACAGAAGACGCCGCGGAGGAGATGCTGGACGAGAACGCCGGAGGAAGAACCAGAAGAACCAGAAGAGCCAGAAGAACCAGAAGATGAAGGAAGATAGAAGAAAGAAGAAGCATTTAAATAAAGGAATTGTCAAAAACTGTCTCTTGTCATTTTTAACATTTTTGACACTTTTTTCGTGAAATGGTAGGGGTACTTATGTACCCCCTTACCATTTCACACAGGGGGGGGGCCGGGATCTGGGGGTCACCTTGTTAAAGGGGGCTTCCAGATTCCGATAAGCCCCCCGCCCGCAGACCCCCACAACCACCGGCCAGGGTTGTGGGGATGAGGCCCTTGTCCTCATCAACATGGGGACAAGGTGTTTTGGGGGGCTACCCCAAAGCACCCTCCCAATGTTGAGGGCATGTGGCCTGGTACGGTTCAGGAGGGAGGGGGGGCCGCACTCTTGTCCCCCCCTCTTTTCCTGCGGCCTGCCAGGTTGCGTGCTCGGATAAGGGTCTGGTATGGATTTTTGGGGGGACCCCACGCCGTTTTTTTTTTTTTTGGCGCGGGGTTCCCCTTAAAATCCATACCAGACCTTAAGGGTCTGGTATGGAATTTAGGGGGAACCCCACGTCATTTTTTTTTTTTAATTTTGGCCGGGGTTCCCCTTAATATCCATACCAGACCTGAAGGGCCTGGTATGGAATTTAGGGGGACCCCCACGTCATTTTTTTTTTTTAATTTTGGTTCGGGGTTCCCCTTTGGGGAATTCCCATGCCGTTTTTATCAATGAACTTCTATGTGTATTGTCGGTAATGCAATAGCCGCGGGTAGTTTTAAATGAGTTTTTTCCTTCAAAATGTCATTTTGCTGTCAGACTGTTCTAAACACAGGAAACATGCGCCCCTTTACAGGCACACTATAGACACCCCCCAGGTACGAAATTTAAAGGGATATTACACTTTTATTGATTGACTTTAAGTATTATTAAAATCACTGCTCCTGAAAAAACGTCCGTTTTTAAAACTTTTTTTTGCATTGATCCATGTCCCCTGGGGCAGGACCCAGGTCCCCAAACACTTTTTATGACAATAACTTGCATATTAGCCTTTAAAATTAGCACTTTTGATTTCTCCCATAGACTTTTAAAGGGTGTTCCGCGGCATTCGAATTTGCCGCGAACACCCCAAATTGTTCGCTGTTCGGTGAACTTGCGAACAGCCAATGTTCGAGTCGAACATGAGTTCGACTCGAACTCGAAGCTCATCCCTACTCAGAATAAATAAAGAGATGAAAGCTATTGGCCACTGCCCTCATTTATAGTCCCGACGTACGTGTTTTACGTCACCGCGATTAGAACGATCGGATTTTCCGACAACTTTGTGTGACCGTGTGTATGCAAGACAAGTTTGAGCCAACATCCGTCAGAAAAAATCCTAGGATTTTGTTGTCGGAATGTCCGAACAAAGTCCGACCGTGTGTACGCCCTATTAATCTAAAGTGGTAACCTGTAAAGGCTTTTAAAGGCTTTTAAAAATGTATTTAGTTTGTCGCCACTGCACGTTTGTGCGCAATTTTAAAGCATGTCATGTTTGGTATCCATGTACTCGGCCTAAGATCATCTTTTTTACTTCATCAAACATTTGGGCAATATAGTGTGTTTTAGTGCATTAAAATTTAAAAAAGTGTGTTTTTTCCCCAAAAAATGCGTTTGAAAAATCGCTGCGCAATTACTGTGTGAAAAAAAAAAAATGAAACACCCACCATTTTAATCTGTAGGGCATTTGCTTTAAAAAAATATATAATGTTTGGGGGTTCAAAGTAATTTTCTTGCAAAAAAAATAATTTTTTCATGTAAACAAAAAGTGTCAGAAAGGGCTTTGTCTTCAAGTGGTTAGAAGAGTGGGTGATGTGTGACATAAGCTTCTAAATGTTGTGCATAAAATGCCAGGACAGTTCAAACCCCCCCCCAAATGACCCCATTTTGGAAAGTAGACACCCCAAGCTATTTGCTGAGAGGCATGTCGAGTCCATGGAATATTTTATATTGTGACACAAGTTGCGGGAAAAAGACAATTTTTTTTTATGCACAAAGTTGTCACTAAATGATATATTGCTCAAACATGCCATGAGAATATGTGAAATTACACCCCAAAATAAATTCTGTTGCTTCTCCTGAGTACGGGGATACCACATGTGTGAGACTTTTTGGGAGCCTAGCCGCGTACGGGACCCCGAAAACCAAGCACCGCCTTTAGGCGTAAATTTTTGATTTCACTCTTCACTGCCTATCACAGTTTCGGAGGCCATGGAATGCCCAGATGGCACAACCCCCCCCCCCCCCCAAATGACCCCATTTTGGAAAATAGACACCTCAAGCTATTTGCTGAGAGGTATAGTGAGTATTTTGCAGACCTCACTTTTTGTCACAAACTTTTCAAAATTGAAAAAAGAAAAAAAAATACATTTTTCTTGTCTTTCTTCATTTTCAAAAACAAATGAGAGCTGCAAAATACTCACCATGCCTCTCAGCAAATAGCTTGGGTTGTCTACTTCCCAAAATGGGGTCATTTTGGGGGGTTTTGTGCTATCTTGGCATTTTATGGCCTTCCAAACTGTGATAGGTAGTGAGGAGTGAAATCAAAAATTTACGCCCTTAGAAATCCTGAAGGCGGTGATTGGATTTCGGGGCCCCGTATGAAGCTAGGCTCCCAAAAAGTCCCACACATGTGGTATCCCTGTACTCAGGAGAAGCAGCAGAATATATTTTGGGGTGTAATTCCACATATGCCCTGGCATGTTTGAGCAATATATCATTTAGTGACAACTTTGTGCAAAAAAAAAAAAAATTGTCACTTTCCCGCAACTTATGTCAAAATATAAAATATTCCATGGACTCAACATGCCTCTCAGCAAAGAGCTTGGGGTGTCTACTTTTCAAAAGGGGGCCTTTGGGGGGGGGGGTTTGTGCCATCTGGGCATTTAATGGCCTTGAAAACTGTGATAGGTAGTGAGGAGTGAAATCACAACTTTACGCCCTTGGAAATCCTCAAGGCGGTGCTTGGTTTTCGGGGGCCCCGTATGCGGCTAGGCTCCCAAAAAGTCCCACACATGTGGTATCCCCATACTCAGGAGAAGCAGCTAAATGTATTTTGGGGTGCAATTCCACATATGCCCATGGCCTGTGTGAGAAATATATCATTTAGTGACAACTTTGTGCAAAAAAAAAAAAATTTGTCACTTTCCCGCAACTTGTGTCAAAAAATAAAATATTCCATGGACTCAACATGCCTCTCAGCAAATAGCTTGGCGTGTCTACTTTCCAAAATGGGGTCATTTGGGGGGGGGGGGGTTTGTGCCATCTTGGCATTTTATGGCCTTCAAAACTGTGATAGGTAGTGAGGAGTGAAATCAAAAATGTATGCCCTTAGAAATCCTGAAGGCAGTGATTGGTTTTCGGGGCCCCGTATGCGGCTAGGCTCCCAAAAAGTCCCACACATGTGGTATCCTCATACTCAGGAGAAGCAGCAGAATGTATTTTGGGGTGTAATTCCACATATGCCCATGGCATGTTTGAGCAATATATCATTTAGTGACAACTTTGTGCAAAAAAAAAAAATGTGTTACTTTCCCGCAACTTGTGTCAAAATATAAAATATTCCATGGACTCAACATGCCTCTCAGCAAATAGCTTGGGGTGTCTACTTTCCAAAATGGGGTCATTTGGGGGGGGGGGGGGTTGTGCCATCTGGGTATTTTATGGCCTTCAAAACTGTGATAGGTAGTGAGGAGTGAAATCAAAAATGTATGCCCTTAGAAATCCTGAAGGCAGTGATTGGTTTTCGGGGCCACATACGCGGCTAGGCTCCCAAAAAGTCCCACACATGTGGTATCCCCGTACTCAGGAGAAGTAGCTGAATGTATTTTGGTGTGCAATTCCACATAGGCCCATGGCCTGTGTGAGCAATATATCATTTAGTGACAACTTTTTGTAAATATTTTTTTTTTTTTTGTCATTATTCAATCACTTGGGAGAAAAAAAAAAAATATTCAATGGGTTCAACATGCCTCTCAGCAATTTCCTTGGGGTGTCTACTTTCCAAAATGGGGTCATTTGGGGGGGGGTTGTACTGCCCTGCCATTTTAGCACCTCAAGAAATGACATAGGCAGTCATAAACTAAAAGCTGTGTAAATTCCAGAAAATGTACCCTAGTTTGTAGACGCTATAACTTTTGCGCAAACCAATAAATATACGCTTATTGACATTTTTTTTACCAAAGACATGTGGCTGAATACATTTTGGCCTAAATCTATGACTAAAATTGAGCTTATTGGATTTTTTTATAACAAACAGTAGAAAATATCATTTTTTTTCAAAATTTTCGGTCTTTTTCCGTTTATAGCGCAAAAAAATAAAAACGGCAGATGTGATCATATACCATCAAAAGAAAGCTCTATTTGTGGGAAGAAAAGGACGCAAATTTCGTTTGGGTACAGCATTGCATGACCGCGCAATTAGCAGTTAAAGCGACGCATTGCCAAATTAGAAAAAGTCCTCTGGTCCTTAGGCAGCATAATGGGCCGGGGCTGAAGTGGTTAATTATGTGACCCAAAAAAATGTTATACAAAAAACATGGTGGTTTGTTTTAAAAACCTTTTATAAAAGCACATGTGATTGTGTTGGTATTAAAAAGATTGATACTCAAGAATGTGTGGATTATTGTTTCAATGCTCCTTGAATTTTGTGGTGGTAAAATTGTGGTTTTCAGTGACAATGGTGGTTATTTCCTAAGGGCAAATCCACTTTGCACTACAAGTGCAGTTTCAGTGCAGTCTCAAGTGCACCTGTAGTGCAAAGTGGATTTTCCTTTAGTAAATAAAACCCAACAGTGCTTTTTTATGTTACACAATCAAGCCATTTTCAGGACTACCTACATTTCTGTCAGGGTCAGCTAAAAGAAACACAAGCAGTAAATGTCACCAAAGATTTTAGTAGTTAAAATGCTTTTTTAATTTGAAAAATGTATCAGACATTGTTTGGCATATTGGTGGCCCCCCTACCCGCAAAGTATTCAAGGTATCTAAGACGGACCTCGCGGGCACTCAGGGGGGGCAAGCCAGGACGGCCAGCCTCAAGCGGCGTCAGGATTGTTTCAGTTCCAGGAATTCCGGCCTCAGGCCCAACTGAGGCAGCATAGTTGGCAGAATTTTGCCGTAAAAAGTTGTGGAGAACACAGCACGCCAGGATGATGTGATTCAGTTTATACTCCGCCATGTGTATGGGTGTAAGAAATAGGCAGAACTGGCTGGCCATGATTCCAAATGTGTTCTCCACCACTCTTCTGGCTCTGGCCAGCCGGTAATTAAAAACCTTCTGGTCTGGGGTGAGGGTCCTCATAGGGAATGGCCGCATAAGATGGTCCCCCAGCGCAAACGCTTCATCCGCAACTAAGACAAATGGGAGTCCTTCCACATTGTCTTCGGGAGGTGGCAAGTCCAAGCTGCCATTCTGGAGACGCCTGTAGAACTCCGTCTGGGTGATGACTCCACCATCGGACATCCGGCCATTCTTCCCCACGTTCACATACAGGAACTCATAAGTAGCTGACACCACTGCCAACATCACAATACTATTGAACCCCTTGTAGTTGTAATAGTATGACCCCGAGTTGGGTGGTGGGACCATGTGGACGTGTTTCCCATCAATTGTCCCTCCACAGTTAGGAAAGTCCCACCGCTGGGCAAAGTGGGAGGCCACAGTCTGCCATTCTTGTGGCGTGGAAGAAAACTGTGGAGTCAAACAAGAAAATAAAATTAATCATTTTGCACATAAACATGGAAAGCAGATTAGACACAAACATTCTTGGCCAACCTCAGTATAACATTTATTTAGGGAGTATTTAAAGACAAAGGTATAAGGTCCACCTATCAGATTCCTCCCCCCCTCTCATGGGACATTTGCAAAATTTTATGGGGGGGGATATGTTTGGGACAGGTAACCCTCTCCACTTCATTGAGAGATGAATGCCTAAATAATGTGTATTACTTTGGCCAGCCCCTCCTTACTTACACTATTGGCAGCCCACTGGACAGGTAAGAAGTGTCATAATACAAAGAGATAAATACACACTGTACACATTTTAGCACATTTTTACATTCTGCTATTACCTATCAAGATAATAGGCAGGGCTGGACTGGGACAAAAATTTGGCCCTGGCCTTAATCCACACAGGCCTACTTTAATTTTTCAAATGCACACAAAAACGGTATATAAACTATACGCATTTGCACAAAAAAAAAAAACATAAAAACATTCCACTGCAGGTATAAATGGCTTTTTTTTTTTCTCTTTAGAGAAAAATATGCATTCCAACATTAGACGCCTTTTAGAATGACATGATTTGAATGAATGACTTGCATCAGGGTCCCCAGAGAGACTTCCCCCTTGCATCAGGGTCACTAGAGAGAGAGGACGGGCAGTGAGAGATGATGTAATCTCTCTGCTGCCTGTGGCTGCACAGTAAGGGAGGAACAGCGGCAATGCAGGGCAGGCAGTGAGAGATGTCATCTCTCTGCTCTGTCACCTGCCCGGCTTTCCCATGCTGCCTACTCGCTCTCCTGTGCTGCCCGCCGCATGGCTGCAGAGAGGCCACGGCCCGGTTGTGGCCCTGTGGTTGGGGACCCCTGGGACTTGGGGCTATGGGCCCCAAATCTGGGGCTGCAGCCCCAAAAGCCACCCCCTAGTGACGCCACTGGCTGTCACTGAAACTGGCCCACTGAGCTATCAGCCCACCGGGAAACTCCCGGGAGTACCGATGGCCAGTACATGCCTGATAATAGGATACAAAAACTTGAAACAGTACCATTTGAAAGTATTCAGGCAGGCCCTTGCACTACATGCTTTGGGGAATTCATCCATAAATATGACCACTAAAGAGGTGGGTATAGTGTGTATGGGTTTGGTAAAGTCAGCAGATAGAGGATTGGTATCAGCTGAGTTAGCAGTTGGGGGGGAGGGTTCCAATTGATTTTGGGAAACAAAAAAAAGCCTCTGCCACTCTGCCAGAATTTCAAACACACATCACAATTTTCTACATTTTAGGGGGTATTTAGGGTAAAGCACTACTATGGAGCTGACAAAATACATTGTTAATTGAGTATACGAGGTGAATATAGGGCCAGGAGAGCATGCTTGGGAAGTAAGTGAAGGCAAATATGTATGAAGGACCAAAAAAAACCCCTAAAATTAAAGCATGCACGAGGACAAAGGGGACATTCACAGCATATTACAATCAAGGTAATTAGGCAATGAGGAAAGAAATACATTATATTAACAAACATTATATACAATAAAATGTGATGTTAAAGGATGAATCTTACCATAATACACTCCTTCTGCAGGACCTGAATGATGGCAGAACAGGTCTCCGGGATAATGATCCCCAGAGCCTGGGGGGAGATGCCTGTTGAGAACTCCAAGTCCTGCAGGCTTCTCCCCGTCGCCAAGTACCGCAGGGTGGCGACTAACCTCTCCCCCGGAGTGATGGCTTGCCTCATGCAGGTATCCTGCCTGCTAATATAGGGGGTCAGCAAAGCCAACAAACGGTGAAATACGGGTCCATCATCCGGAGAAAGTTCCTGAAATCATCAGGATTATACTCACGGATCTCACGGAGCAAAAGGCATGTGACAAAACTGGTCACGCTGAAGCAACCAATTCTTGGTCCATGAACTCCTCCCCACCCTGTTCATGGACTGGACTTGTGTCAAGGTAAGGACCCCAACACCAAGCCCCCGCACAGCACGAACTCTACGAGGTGTACGTATACGCAACATGGCTAGAAAACGGTCGACTGCTCAGAACGAAGTAACAGAACGCACTGAAGAACAGCAAGACCTGTGAAGAGCGACCTGAAAAACAGTAACGAACGAACAAGAACACAATGACAGAGTCACGCGTAACTCGCTGCATGCACTGAAGACCAGATACAAACCCACAAGCACAAACTGAACCGCAGAAAACGATCTGAAAACCACGAGTCTGAAAAAGCGCGAATCGTCTCTCACCAAACTTTTACTAACACGAGATTAGCAAAAGGAGCCCAAAGGGTGCCGCGCTTGGTTCTGAACTGCTCTTTTATAGTCTCGTCGTACGTGGTGTACGTGACCGCGTTCTTGGCGATCAGAAATTCCGACAACTTTGTGCGACCATGTGTATGCAAAACAAGTTTGAGCCAACATCCGTCGGAAAAAATCCATGGATTTTGTTGTCGGAATGTCCGATCAATGTCCGACCGTGTGTACGGGGCATAAGACCTCTCTGCTGCATTCAACACAGTTGACCACCTGCTCCGCCTCAGCAAACTACACTCCCTTGGCCTCTGTGATTCTGCTTTATCCTGGTTCTCCTCCTACCTATCTCAGCACACTTTTAGTGTCACTTACAACTCCATCTCCTCCGCTCCTCTTTCTCTCTCTGTTGGGCTACCCCAAGGATCTGTCCTTGGGTCCCTCCTATTCTCGCTCTATACCTCTTCCCTGTGCCAGTTGATAACCTCCCATGGCTTCTAATACCAGCTCTACACCGATGACACCCAGATCTATCGCTCCACTCCTCAACTCACCCCCTCGATCTCCTCACAGATCTCAAACTTACTGCATGACATATCGGTATGGATGTCACACCACTTCCTCAAACTCAATCTTTCTAATTGAGCTTGTTATATTTCCTCCTTCTCGGCCCTCCCCAATGACTTTACCATTAAGATCAACAGCACAGGGGGCGTGGCCAAGACTGGTATGTGAGAGGACGCACTTCTCACAGCTCCTGCCAGATCCATCTATTGATCCTTCCCCGGCATCCCTGATCCTTCTCTCTTTGGCTCCCCAGCTGGCTACTGAGACCCAGCACCTCCTGGACCCACCACCGGGCCTCTGCACACGGGGAAGACCCACCGAGGCCTGCTGGAGACGGTGGGACCGGACTCCCAAGATGGCGCTGCGGCGGCCATGGCACAGTGCACTCTGCGAACAGCCGACAAGCCCAAAGAAGGAAGCAACAGAAAACCACAGAAGCCACAGGGTAAGGAACAGTACAGAGACATGCTATACTACACCCAAAAATTACAGGGCCCTGTGGCTACTGAAGCGGGGGGGGGGGCAGCAAATAGAGGGGAAGATGCAGGCCTGTTTACACAGGCAGACTGGGGCCTTGATACAGACAGCACTCACAGCCACTCCATGGATGATGCAGCTCATCCTCCCCCCCCCCCCTCAGAGGATACATCAGAGACTCTGGAGCAACCCACATTAGCTGAAATTTTGAAGGCCATTCATATGTGCACAGCTACAGTTAATGTCATGAAAGATCAGTTTGGGGGCCTAAGAGAAGAGATGTCACTTCTCAGACAAGACCTTCAAAAGGTTAGAGAAAGAGCAACAGCAGTTGAGAGCAGAGTGTGTGATATAAAGGAAAAGCTACCTCCACTCGCACGAGAAGCCAGAGCAGCACATCGCATGGCCCAAGACACATACAGCAGAGCAGAGGACACAGAAAAAGGCCTACGCAGAAATAATGTTCGCATTGTTGGTCTCCCCGAGAAATCTGAGGGCATAGACCCCACTACATTTGTGGAAAACTGGATTGTTGAGACTTTTGGCCGGGAAGCATTTTCCCATTTTTCACTGTGGAAAGAGCCCACAGAGTGCCGGGCTGACCTCCCCCACAAGGAATCCCTCCCAGGTCGATGTTGGCCAAACTACTACATTACCATGACAGAGAGGCACTACTACACTGTGTGCGAGAGCGGGCTAATATTAAATTCAACTGAGTCAGAGTGTCCTTTTACCCTGACTTTTCTGCCAAGCTACAGAGAAGTAGAGAAAAATTTGGGGATGTGATGAAACGCTTGTGGGCCCTGCAATTACCATATGCCATGCTCTACCCAGCTAAATTATGTGTGACAGCAGATGGGCATGCGCAGTTCTTTGAGTTGGCTAGGGAAGCGGCGGCCTGGCCGGATCATAATGAACAGGCCTTGTGCCACCACCGAGCGGATGCAGAAGGCAACTGACCCTGACACCATACTAGTGACAAAAAGCATGACAATCTGCCTGGCTGTTAAACTCTTCATGTTGATGAGATGTCGTTCTTACTTTTTTTGCTTCTTTGAAACCCCTTCATCCTATCCGGCTTCTCTTCCTTTAACTGTTTGCAGGGGGACACTACATTTATACAAATGCTAGGAAACTAACTATGACTTCCCTTTCAACTACCCTTTAAACCTCTTTGTTCAATTTGAAATGCATAGACAATCAGCTAGCCTCCCAATGCTGCTTGTGGGGGACTTCAATAGCTGGTTGGACCCAGGTCTGGACAAACATCCGGTCCCGGGAACACATGTTCCCCATAGGGCAACTCCTCTGGCTAGGTTGTTAGAGGAGGTGGGTTGGCTAGACATATGGAAACACTCAAACCCTACGGCTAAACAATTCTCCTGCTTCTCGAAAACCCATGGGTCCTTATCCAGGATAGACTTGGCAGTGGGAAATTCAGCTATACTCCCCTCGGTTTCAGACATTTCCTCCAAATCCCGATGCGTATCTGACCACTCCTATATGGTGGTAAACCTTGTTGTAACTCAACTATCTACACTCCCAAAAGCACACTGGAAATTTAACGCCTTTTGGCTTTAGCTATTCGCTTCTCCTGAAGAACTAGAGGGGAGCATCCAGAAGTTTTTTTACTCACCAGCCTGACTCAGTATCCTTCCTCACTGAATGGGAGGCATTTAAAACTTATCTTAGATGACTACTTAGTAAAGAGGTTACCAAGGTTAAAAAACATTCTGAAGCCCTTAGGGAAGCATTGGAACTACAAGTCCACTCCCTGGAGGTAAAATATGTGCAGGATCCCACTGACTCTGCTGAGGGGGCTTGGCATTCGGCTCAATCAGCGTACAAGCACCTGCTGGCCTCGTCAGTAGAAACAAAGAGGTTCTTTTCCAAGACAGCTTTTTTTTGAAGAGGGGGAGACGGCAGGCCATCTCTTAGCTAGAACTCGGAACAGAAGTCTCCAGTAATTGGAACCATAAAAACTACTGGGGGGCAACTTGTACATTCCCCAGATCTAATACTAAAAATACTGGCAGACTTTTACGAAACATTATACCGCCTGACCACGGAGTATAGTTTTGGGGAACTATCTAGTTATCTGGATGAGATTGTTTTCCCGAACCTCTCAACCTCTCAAAGTAAGGATTTAGACTCTTCATTGACTTTGGAGGAGTTACAGGCTGCAGTGGCAGAGTTTCCTAATTGTAAAGCTCCAGGGGGACGGCATCCCCATGGAGATCTACAAACACTATTTAGAGATATTATTACCCAAGTTGCTAGAGGTGTTTAATGCTGCAAGGGAGCAAAATGTCCTTCCATCCTCTATGTCTATGTCTATATTGTGTTAATCTTAAAACCAGGTAAAGACCCAGTGGACCCGACCTCGTATAGGCCGATTTCGCTACTACAATCAGATATAAAAATACTGGCAAAAGTATTAGCTCTCAGGCTAAACAAGGTAATTACTTCAATCATACACCCTGACCAGGCGTGATTGATGCCCAACAAATCCACGGCAATAAACCTTAGAAGATTATTTCTTAATATGCAATCCAAAGCTGATAATACAGGCTCTCTGGGAGGTACTGAAGCGATTTGACTTTGGTGAAATGTACATCTCCTGGGTGCTTCTGCTATATCATTGCCCCCAGGCAGTCATAAGAGAGGCAGGTAGAATGTCACTATCATTTGCATTAGGCTGGGGCACGTAGCAGGGGTGCCCTTTGTCCCCCCTGCTGTTTGCCCTGTCAATAGAACCATTGGCTATCAGGATCAGAGATCACAAGGATATCACTGGCTTCTGCTATGGAGATAGACAGGAGAAGGTGATGCTCTATGCTGATGATAAAAAATAAAATATATGGTGCGCTAATATCCTAAATGCTGATATTGATAAGTGCTTTGTGTTGTAGTGATTCCAATAAATTGCTAAACCACTATATAAAGTGTCAAGTGCCTCAGAATAGCTAGTGATTAACAAATATAAAGAAATGTGCTAAATGTTGAATGTGCACAATGAACTAATTCCCACTATAGTGGTAAGTGCAACAAAAATTTAAAAAATACGTGTTTAGACCAATCATATCCAAAAATAAATCCTGCTAGTAGCATAGAACCAGATATATACACTATTATAATAGCAATGAACTAGAGATCAATAATATTAGACAATTCTCAGCAGAGAGTATGTATTAGGAAGTCCCGTCCATTGTTGTTTCTGCTGATGAAACTGCAGCCAGGTGAGAAAACATAAAAATCAATAGCAAAAAATAAATGTAAATATCAGATCTTCCCAGGAAACGCACCTCATAGGAAGTAGGGTTCTGGCCCTTAAAAAACCGTGGGTGGGCTACCACTACCACTCTACACACTCCAGCTTCTCCTTGGGTGTCACTATCCTGATATTGAAATCTCTTCCTTTCCGGCTCCTGGATTTGGCCCTGGACCCAGATGGGCGTTATGTTATCATCCATGCTAAAATATATTCTTTAACGTGGACCATTGTGGGCTTGTATTTGCCTCCTCCGGCTTCATTGCTGGTGCTCAATCAGATCACCAGCAGGATAGCCGACTTTGCATCCGATAACAATGTTATACTGGGTGATTTTAATATGGCCCCTGACCCGGATCTTGACAGGCTGTCGTCTGCGGGACATCACTACTCTGGGTTGACCGAGTGGGCGAACACTTATGACCTGACTGATGTCTGGAGGTGGAGACACCCCCAGACCAGGGCATACACATGCCACTCGGCCTCTCACAGGTCGTTCTCCCGAATAGACTTAGTCTTCGCAGCAAGTCCGGTCCTCCCGAGGGTCACGGACATACGAATACTGCCTAGGGGAATCTCTGATCACGCCCCCCTGTTGTTGTCATTGGACCTTTCATTGGGTCCGCTAGACAAGATATGGAGGCTCTCGAGGTTTTGGATTTCGGACACTGCTGTGGACTCCCAATTCAGAACGGAGCTGCTTGACTTCTGGGCGGTAAACGTGGGCTCGGCTGACCCTACAGTTGTCTGGGATGCCTTTAAGGCCACGACGAGGGGACACTACCAGACCATCATAGCCAGAGTTCGCAGGGAGCGCAGGACAGATTTGGTAAGGGTAGAGCAGGATGCGAGTAGTGCGGGGGTTCTCTTTGTCCGTACCCGAGACCCTGCGCACTATTCACAATTACAACTTATGACATCGGAGGTGGTTCGTCTTCGTACCTCTCTTACCCGGAAAAAAATGTTAGCTCAATCTCAGCGTATATTTGAGCAGGGAGAGAGGGCGGGCCGTCTGTTGGCCTGGCTCTCCAGGGAACAGGCGGGAGGGATGAGCATTTCCCATATCAGGGACCCCTCGGGACAGATAGTTCACACACCGGAAGAGATCAATGGCTGCTTTGCGGAATTCTATAAATCCCTCTACACATCCAGGGCAGACTATAGAGAGGAGGATCTGGTAACATACCTAGATAATATTGATATCCCAACCCTTACGGTGACGTATCGCGAGAAGCTTGATGCCCCGATTACATCCTTAGAAATACTCCAGGCACTCAAGTCAATGCAGACGGGGAAAACACCGGGACCCGATGGTATCCCGGTAGAATTTTACAAACAATACGCGACGGAACTCGTAGACAAACTTCAGTGCCTCTTCTCTGCGTCGACGCGCCTCGAGAAACTCCCGGATACAATGAGTGAAGCGATCATAGTGGTAATCCCCAAACCAGGAAAGGACCCTACTTTATGCTATTCATATCGCCCCATATCCCTCCTGAATGTGGACGCAAAAGTACTGGCAAAAGTATTGGCCAATAGACTTAACCTAGTCATCACTGCCCTGATCCACAGGGATCAAACAGGCTTCATGCCCGGGAGAGGTACTGACATCAATATTAGGCACCTTTATACTCATATAGACAGGGCGGATGAGGCGTCTGGGGGAATAGTGGCCTCACTCGACGCGGAGAAGGCTTTTGACTCCGTCGAGTGGGGCTACTTATGGGAGGTGCTCTCGCGATTTGGGTTTGGCCTGGGTTTCACGAAGTGGCTCCGCATGCTATACCATAGCTCTTCAGCCAGAATACGCACCAACGGTTGCTTATCGGAGAAGTTTAAATTATTTTGAGGTACGAGACAGGGGTGCCCCCTTTCCCCGAGCCTATTTGCTCTGGCGATGGAGCCCCTGGCTATACTGCTGAGGGCTGACCCCGAGGTGAGGGGGCTTCGGGTGGGCCCAATCGAGGAGAAAATTTCGCTTTATGCGGACGATGCTCTGCTTTATTTAGCAGATGCGTCGTCCTCCTTACAGACTGCATTAGATCTGATCAACCGATTTGGCGGGTATTCAGGGATCCGTATTAATTGGGATAAGTCGATGCTGTTCCCGCTTCACCCGTCAACCCCTAGAGTTCCACACCCGCAGCTTAACTGGGTAGAGGATTTCAAATACCTAGGGATTAAAATTAGTGGTAAGGTCCAGGACTATATGGACAACAATCTCCGTCCACTTATGACACAGCTAACGGCTAAGTGCGCTGCTTGGCATTCACTTCCACTGACCCCGGTCGGCAGAGTAAACCTGCTAAAAATAATTTTTCTTCCTAAATATTTATATTTTTTCCGCAACACACCCACACACATTCCTAGGGCCTTTTTCCGAAGGTTGGAGAGTCTGCTGATACAATTTGTGTGGGCTGGGAGGCCACCTAGGGTGGCCAAGCAGATCCTATATCTCCCACTTTCGGGTGGTGGTTTGGCACTACCGAACTTCCAAATCTACTACTGGGCAGCTGTTCTTGTTACGGTCCGGTGGTGGTTCTCCCAGCCCGCACAGAATCCTGCGGTCATTCTCGAAGCAGCCATTCTGGGCTCCTTTGCAGCCCTGAGCAACCTTCCGTTTTGCGGACTTAGGGCTAGCCCGTCCATGACAGCCTCGATGCGGACCACTGTTAAGGTCTGGCAGGAGGCTAGAAAGATATATAGGAAACCCAATCATATCTCACCGCATATGCCCCTATGGAGTAACCCCATGCTCCCTCACCTTCACAGTATACCAGACCCCTCTATCTGGGCAAAAAAGGGTATCCTCACACTAAAACATATAGTTCAGGACGGTAGGCTTATGACTTTCCAGGCCCTGAGGCAATCATTTGCTATCCCATCCTCCTTCCAATTTAGATACTGGCAGCTAAAGCATGCTTTTGAAGCTCAGTTCCCTGCCCCTCTCGTTTTGGAACCGGACTCCATTGAACGGCTCTTGATTTCTAGTGTGATGGGGAAGCCACTTTCAACATTATATTTATATCTCACGGTAGAATATGACACCAAACTAACTAAGACTTGGGAAAAGTGGAGGGTTGATATTCCTTCCCTGGACAAAGAGGAATGGAAGGACTGTTTAATTTCCTACATTCCTTCCATGATCGCAGTGAAAGATAGGTTCATACAATTTAAGTTCCTACACAGAGCATACTTCACCCCCCAGAGATTGGCCCGCATTTACAATCAAAGAGACCCCAATTGTCAGAGATGCAGACAGGAGGTGGGCACCTTTTGGCACATGGTCTGGTCCTGTCCCAAACTTAGACCCTTTTGGTCAGCAGTGGCCTCCACACTGAGCAATATTACAGGCTTAAATGTACCGGTTGATCCTCAGATACTATTGCTTAGCCATTTGGAGGATCTTGAGGGAGACAGGTATAGTAAATTGTGTCTTACCTATGCATTATATTATGCTAGGCGCGAAATCTTACTGGTATGGAAACTAGCAGAGCCTCCTACTTTGGCATCATGGAGAAGGTCGGTGAATATGGTACTTCCCCTATATAGGTTGACATATGAAAGTAGGCAATGCCCAGGGAAGTTTGATAAAATCTGGTCCTCTTGGATAGACGCCTCTGGGGTCCCTGAGCCCCCTGATCCATAATTGGTATGCTGTGAAACTTATTGGAGGACATCCTACACCTCATTGCCTACTCTTCTTGTGCTCGTCCCCTCTCGCCCCCCCTTCCCTCTCTCTCGTTCCCCTTCCCCCCCCTCCTCCCCCCCTCCTCTCCCCTCCTCTCCCCCCCGTTCCCCCCCTTTTCTCTCCTCCCACTCCGTATCAGGCTGGATTGAAACTGGTTACTTACATAATTTTATCTACGATGGTATAATACTATAATGTAATAAGGGGTATTATTCTGTGATATTTCTGTCATCTATGTAACTGGAATATCTGATAAACAGAGACTATAATTTGAAGGTAGATTCTACTGCTATTATCCTTTCTACTTTGAAGGTACTAAATTATCTTGTAATGTAATGCTGATTTGTTCAATAAAAATTTTATCTGTTAAAAAAAAAAAAAATATCAGATCTTCCAGAGGATGGCTACCACATATGATGGCTTGAAGACAAAATTTAAACAGCTGGTGCGATCACCTCTTTCTAGTAATAATCTCCATATCTTCCAGAGCTCAAACATATAACAAAAGAGAAAACAATAGTGTGATCTTGCAGAGACTGGTGTCAGCTATCTAAAGCTGATACACTCACATGCGTTCATTGGTATAGCACCGTGTAAGGCAATCAGGATCACTCCTCCTCACAGCCCTCAAATCATTTAAGTTCATTTTTTTTGCCTCATTAATGTACACACAGCACCCCATATTGACAGAAAAACACAGAATTGTTGACATTTTTGCAGATTTATTAAAAAAGAAAAACTGAAATATCACATGGTCCTAAGTATTCAGACCCTTTGCTCAGTATTTAGAAGAAGCACCCTTTTGATCTAATACAGCCATTAGTCTTTTTGGGAAAGATGCATCGAGTTTTTCACACCTGGATTTGGGGATCATGTGCCATGCCTCCTTGCAGATCCTCTCCAGCTGTCAGGTTGGATGGTAAACGTTGGTGGACAGCCATTTTTAGGTCTGTCCAGAGATGCTCAATTGGGTTTAAGTCAAGGCTCTGGCTGGGCCATTCAAGAACAGTAACGGAGTTGTTGTGAAGCCACTCCTTCGTTATTTTAGCTGTGTGCTTAGGGTCGTTGTCTTGTTGGAAGGTAAACCTTTAGCCCAGTCTGAGGTCCTGAGCACTCTGGAGAAGGTTTTCGTCCAGGATATCCCTGTACTTGGCCGCATTCACCTTTCCCTTGATTGCAACCAGTCGTCCTGTCCCTGCAGCTGAAAAACACCCCCACAGCACGATGCTGCCAACCACCATGCTTCACTGTTGGGACTGTATTGGACAGGTGATGAGCAGTGCCTGGTTTTCTCCACACATACTGCTTAGAATTAAGGCCAAAAGTTCTATCTTGGTCTCATCGGACCAGGTAATCTTATTTCTCACCATCTTGGAGTCCTTCAGGTGTTTTTTAGCAAACTCCATGCAGGCTTTCATGTGTTCTGCACTGAGGAGAGGCTTCCGTCGGGCCACTCTGCCATAGAGCCCCGACTGGTGGAGGGCTGCAGTGATGGTTGACTTTCTACAACTTTCTCCCATCTCCCGACTGCATCTCTGGAGTTCAGCCACAGTGATCTTTGGGTTCTTCTTTACCTCTCTCACCAAGGCTCTTCTCCCCCGATAGCTCAGTTTGGCCGGACGGCCTGGTCCGGTTCTGGTCATCCCAAACTTCTTCCATTTACGGATTATGGAGGCCACTGTGCTCTTAGGAACCTTAAGTGCAGCAGATATTTTTTTGTAACCCTGGCCAGATCTGTGCCTTGCCTAAATTCTGTCTCTGAGCTCTTCAGGCAGTTCCTTTGACCTCATGATTCTCATTTGCTCTGACAGGCACTGTGAGCTGTAAGGTCTTATATAGACAGGTCGGTGGCTTTCCTAATCAAGTCCAATCAGTGTAATCAAACACAGCTGGACTCAAAGGAAGGTGTAGAACCATCTAAAGGATGATCAGAAGAAACGGGCAGCACCTGAGTTAAATATATGAGTGTCACAGCAAAGGGTCTAAATACTTAGGACCATGTGATATTTCAGTTTTTCTTTTTTTAATAAATCTGCAAAAATTTCAACAATTCTGTGTTTTTCTGTCAATATGGGGTGCTGTGTGTACATTAATGAGGAAAAAAAAAGAACTTAAATGATTTTAGCAAATGGCTGCAATATAACAAAGAGTGAAAAATTTAAGGGGGTCTGAATACTTTTCGTCCCCACTGTAAGGGGTCGGGATCGGCCCCTTACTTGTATCTGTGATCACCTGAGTCTCAGTGACTCGGTGATTACAGCGCACGCTGGGTTTGAGTGACTCAGGGAGGTCTGGTATGACTTACAGTCAACATCTCTGAAAACTCCCTCTACTAGAAACATGCAGAAGATTCTAGAAGAATGGGAGTGGAGGTGAAGAGGACCTGCCTGGAGTATTCATGAGGGCACTGATCAATCCCCAGCAGATGGCTTGGCAGGGGGCAGACCCCCTCAAAGACTCAGGGTCAGCCCAGCTGTGGTGTGGAGTTCGAGTGGAAGATTGAGATAGAGTGCTAGACCCAGTTCACACACGGGCGGCACGACTTGCAGGTCGCCTCAGCGAGGCGACCTGCAAACGACTTCTGTATAGAAGTCTATGCAAGTCGCCCCAAGTCGCCCCTAAAGTCGTACAGGAACCTTTTTCAAAGTCGGAGCGACTTGCGTCGCTCCGATTAGAACGGTTCCATTGTACAGAATAGGAGGCGACTTGTCAGGCGACTGGGTCGCCTGACAAGTCGTCCCTGTGTGAACCGAGTCTTAGGCTGTTGGAGGCCTTTGAGGGCAACGCCCTAGTCTGGGAGGGGTGAAATCAGGCCTGTGCTTGGGTGCGGAAGGGACCCTATTCACGACAGACAGAGGTGTCCTGATCAGAAGCATGGGAGCAAGGAGAGGACAGGAGGAGAACACTGTCTGACAAATCTCCAGGGAGGAAGACAGCCAGGAGGGCTGGTGAGTATACAGTCAAAGGACTGAGAGGCATGCCTGAGAGGACTGGGTGCAAGTAATCTGGGATGGATGCAGAGTTGATCTGGGAGGGCTGTGGAGTCTTAGCCAGGAGGTCTAATGAAAGGGGCAGCTGCAGCCAGGAGGGCCGGCAGTGCCTGAAGAGGTGGTACTGGGAGCAGTAGCCACAGGAGTAGGACAGCTGAGTACTGGGACTTTTTTTGCTACACAACCAAAGGGGCCCGTGAGCCCCTGCCTGCAAAGGGCATTTGCTACAAGTCTAATGGAGTCTTTGTTAGACCCTTTAAACAGTGCCAGCTGGTCCTGGGAGTTGTTCTACAAGCAAGATTGTGCTGGAGGTAGAAGGAAAAGTGTATATACAGGCTGTATATAGTGTGTGTCCCTGAAGAATTCTGCTGTTTGATCAAGTGGGCATCCCATAATACCCTCAAGCCTATCCAAGTTCAATTCCCCTAATAAAATCCAAAAACAAAAACTCTTTTCTGATTACAGTGCGCAGCGAAAAATTTGTGTGCCTGGCTGTGAAGGGTGGGAGATACCTTCATTTACCTGCAGCTCCTGCGAGGGTAGCGCTATACCAACATTGTTTGCTCCATTTGTAATTTGTCAATTGGCTCCTGGGGACAAACCTAATCATTTAAGGATCTTAGCTCTTAAAATGTAAACAAAGTGTCTAGGGTGAAGCTTTTTTATTTTTTGTCTGCTGTCCAAAGTGAGATCAATCAGAGTTGTACATAGAGAAGAAAAGGAAACAAATCGGAGTTGTACATAGGAACGAAGTTGTCCTTAGTCTAGTTGCTATCAAGTTGGGCATCCCATGATTCCTATTCCCAAGTTATTACCCTTAATATCCCTAATAAAATATATAAAATTAGCTCAAAGACTGTTCCTTGTGTCTGGAGAAAGTGTGGAGAATACTTGTTGCCTGGCTGTGTAGGAGTGAGAATTTACCAAGCAGCTCCTTCTGGGGTGAGCGCTACACTAGCAAGTTCAGAGGGACAATACATGTCAATTAAAAATAGTTTATTGAAAAACGCCGCAAATAAACATTTAAAATACTTTTTTTTATGTTTCAAAGTTTTTATTGAATTTTAAAACATGCACAAAAACACAAATTAGTAGCATTAACTGTCCATCTGTGACATTGTAGGAAAAGTCACTTATACACACACAAAGGTAATAGCTCAGCTCAGCCATGAAGAGAGTACTGCATGATAGGACCAGGAGAAAAAAATTGAAAAACAAGAAGGGATCGCATCAGAGAAAGGGCAGTGCCCCCCCCCCCAACACCCCATATGGGATCTAACTGTGTCAAAGGGGATAGAGAGCACACCAGACCCCGCAAATAATGAAACCCCATCACTCAGTACTCATCCAGTTCTATGAACAAAAGAAGGTATGGCTGGAGAGGTGACTAGTTACTGTCTGCTTTGTATGGGGCACATATTTGTCCATTTGGAATTCAGTGACATAGTAAAAGATTTTTAGACTAACTGCATACAGTGAAATCACTTCCCTTCTTTTCATCCTTCCCCAAATGTCTTGTGAAATTTTCTCTTAGTCACTTTCAGTTGAACACAAAATGGAAAATTTTAGCAGTGTGTGGGTTTTTATCTTGGTCATCTTTCTCTATGAGTAATAGTTTATTCCTAATAGTGACAGGGCCGTGACCCTGAAAACATTGTCCAGTCAAAAGAATAACTCTATTTTAAGATGGCTCTAAGCCCCGGTTCACACAGGGGCAGCACGACTTGCAGGTCGCCTCACCGAGGCGACCTGCACACGACTTCCACGGCAACTTGCAAAACAACTTCTGTATAGAAGTCTATGCAAGTCGCCTCAAGTCGCCCCTAAAGTAGTAAAGGAACCTTTTTCTAAGTCGGAGCGACTTGCATCGCTCCTATTAGAATGGTTCCATTGTACAGAACGGGAGGCGACTTGTCAGGCGGCTAGGTCGCCTGACAAGTCGCCCCTGTGTGAACCGGGACTAAGGGTGATTTCTGCTCCAGTGTCAACATCAGGCTCTCTCTGGTAGTTCAGAGATCAGTTTAGCACAAAAGCTTTTGCAGACAAACATTGTACCATCTTAAGGCTGCCATGTACATCCTTGTCAGAAAATGTCTTGAAAGGTTTTTGAGGTCTGAGGTTTCTGCAAGGTCAGGCAAATAGAAGAAGAAGGAATACAAGATGGAAGTGGTCAGCATGAGCCATGTTATAATTTTAGCACTACACCGGGTTTCTACCTTAAAGCAAGCTCATCACAGTCTTGTACAGTCTGTTTTGGACATACCATCAACTATGTAGTGCAAAGGTCTATGCTCTTGGATGTCATTAAAAGCATAATTTACTTGGAAACTCTCCCTATTTAGCTGCTAAAAGGGACAAGCACTCGGATTAGTGCGAGCATGAGTTTTGAATTTGCTGGACTCACAAATGACTGAACTAAATGGGTGTTTAGCCAAGCGGAACCACCAGCTGCAGTATTAAAAGAAATATGTTTACAGTGGTATTACTACACCATCTAAATTTGAAATTTTTGCACGCTCAGGCTGGTTGTTAGTTTACCACCCTACTAGGGATGAGCTTCGAGTTCAAGTCGAACCCATGTTCGACTCGAACATTGCCTGTTCAACCGTTCGTTGAATTGCAAACGTTATGGGCCGTTCACGCCAAATTCGAGTGGCGCGTCATGGCCCATAATTCACTGCGGCATCGCAGTGCATTGCTGGCTGATGTTTGGCCAAGCATGCACTATGACCCGCATGCTTGGCCAATCACAGCGCCGTGTGTACAGAGAGCCGTAATTGGCCAAAGCCAGGGTGGCTTTGTCCAATTATGGCGCAGGGGTTTAGTACACGCCCCACACTATATAAGGCCGCCTGCAAGGCGGCCTTGTGTAGTGTGTTGCGGCAGCGGAGAGAGATAGATAGACAGAGAGACAGTGTCATTTGATTTAAGTTAGATAGAGTAGGCAGGTTGAGTCAGTTAGCTGCACTTACAGTGTATTGTGTATATATATGCATCACAGGTGTTGTATATATATATATATACATATACACACACTGTATTCAGTTTAGCTAGATTCGTTCCTGTTATTCTCTTCCTAATATACTGACAGGCAGGCAGGTGTTTTTACAATATTTACAGTTAGTGTACTGTGTACCCTGCACAGTTGCACCTACAGTATAGCTACCTGAAGACAAGTGCTTGTGTGCTTCTTCTGATCCTATTAATAGTACAGGCAGGCTCTTGAAGTATTTACAGTTAGTGTACTGTGTACCCTGCACAGTTGCACCTACAGTATAGCTACCTGAAGACAAGTGCTTGTGTGCTTCTTCTGATCCTATTAATACTACAGGCAGGCTCTTGAAGTATTTGCAGTTAGTGTACTGTGTACCCTGCACAGTTGCACCTATAGTTACCTGAAGACAAGTGCTTGTGTTCTTCTGATCCTATTAATAGCACAGGCAGGCTCTTGAAGTATTTACAGCTAGTGTACTGTGTACCCTGCAGAGTTGCACCTATAGCTACCTGAAGACAAGTGTTTGTGTGCTTCTTCTGATCTTATTAATAGCACAGGCAGGCTCTTGAAGTATTTACAGTTAGTGTACTGTGTACTCTGCACCGTTGCACTTACAGTATAGCTACCTGAAGACAAGTGCTTGTGTGCTTCTTCTGATCCTATTAATAGCGCAGGCAAGCTCTTGAAGTATTTACAGTTAGTGTACTGTGTACCCTGCACAGTTGCACCTATAGCTACCTGAAGACAAGTGCTTGTGTTCTTCTTCTGATCCTATTAATAGCACAGGCAGGCTCTTGAAGTATTTACAGTTAGTGTACTGTGTACCCTGCACAGTTTCACCTACAGTGTAGCTACCTGAAGACAAGTGCTTGTGTTCTTCTTCTAATCCTATTACTAGCATAGGCAGGCAGTTTGAAGTATTTACAGTTAGTGTACTGTGTACCCTGCACAGTTGCACCTACAGTATAGCTACCTGAAGACAAGTGCTGGTGTTCTTCTTCTAAACCTATTAATTCCACAGGCAGGCAGCTTGAAGTATTTACAGTTAGTGTACTGTGTGCCCTGCACAGTTGCACGTATAGCTACCTGAAGACAAGTGCTTGTGTTCTTCTGATACTATTAATAGCACAGGCAGGCTCTTGAAGTATTTACAGCTAGTGTACTGTGTACCCTGCACAGTTGCACCTACAGCTACCTGAAGACAAGTGTTTGTGTGCTTCTTCTGATCCTATTAATAGCACAGGCAGGCTCTTGAAGTATTCACAGTTAGTGTACTGTGTAGTCTGCACCCTTGCACCTACAGTATAGCTACCTGAAGACAAGTGCTTGTGTGCTTCTTCTGATCCTATTAATAGCGCAGGCAGGCTCTTGAAGTATTTACAGTTAGTGTATTGTGTACCCTGCACAGTTGCACCTATAGCTACCTGAAGACAAGTGCTTGTGTTCTTCTTCTGATCCTATTAATAGCACAGGCAGGCTCTTGAAGTATTTACAGTTAGTGTACTGTGTACCCTGCACAGTTTCACCTACAGTGTAGCTACCTGAAGACAAGTGTTTGTGTTCTTCTTCTGATCCTATTAATAGCATAGGCAGGCAGCTTGAAGTATTTACAGTTAGTGTACTGTGTACCCTGCACAGTTGCACCTACAGTATAGCTACCTGAAGACAAGTGCTGGTGTTCTTCTTCTAAACCTATTAATTCCACAGGCAGGCAGCTTGAAGTATTTACAGTTAGTGTACTGTGTACCCTGTACAATTGCACCTATAGCTACCTGAAGACAAATGCTGGTGTGCTTCTTCTGATCCTATTAATACCACAGGCAGGCAATCTGCTAGCTGCTGTATAATCAGTATATATATATATATATATATATATATATATATATATATATATATATATATATATACACATCCCAGTTTTGTGCAGCTACATCTCACTGCAGTGCAGGCCATTAGTATGTTTGGAAGTCCAACAAGGAGAGGCAGACAGTCACAAGCCAATAAAAGAGGGCAAGCAGGCTCTGTGTCTAGAGGCAACAGTGCTGGTCGTGGACACGTTGCATCCTCATCAGCATGTGGCCGTGGGACATGCTTGTCCTTTTTTTCGGCAGCTGGCAGTGTTGAGCCGCAACTTGCAGAAGACTTGGTAGAGTGGATGGCCAAGCCATCCTCATCCTTCTCATCTCTCATCTCTCCCAGGCTCAGGGTACGTTGTCTGGCAAAGCAGCTGCCAACGCGGCCTCTTCCCTCGGCTCAATGGCATCAGTCACTCCTTTCCTGACCCCACCATGTCCTACGGAGGAGTCCCCTGAACTGTTTGACCACAGTGTTCCAGGAGGATGCCCAGCGTTTTGAAGACTCCAATGATGGTACTCAGCTAGAGGAAGGCAGTAATGTGAGCCCAGACAGAGGGTGTGCCCAAGAAGGACAGCAATCTGGCAGTCATATTCCCCCAGCTGCAGCATACTGCCAGCTTTGCTCCAGTGATGAGGAGGGAGGGGATGATGAGGTCACTGACTCCACGTGGGTGCCTGATAGGAGAGAGGAGGAGTAGGAGGAGGCACATCACCAACGAGGCAGGATGCCCTCCAGGGGCCAGCTTAAGGGCAGCACACGACTGCATCACACCGCAGAGCTCCGCATGTACAGGGCACTGCTGTCTCTGCACATTATTCCAAATGTTCTTTGGTGTGGCCATTTTTTGAGACGAGTGATTCAGATCCCACCACTGCTATTTGCAACATATGTCTCAAGCGTATCTTGTGTGGCCAAAACATCACCCGCTTGGGCACCACATGCTTGACCAGACGTATGTTGACCTGCCATGCAGTTCATTGGCAAGCGTACCTAAAAGACCCACACCAAAGAACAAAGAGGACCTCTCCTTGCTCCTCATCAGCTGGGATCTCCAACCCCACTATACCTTCAGTCCTCTCTGAGACCTGCACTGAGAGGAATGAAGGTGTAGAATTAGGTGTGTCACAGCCAAGTACTTGTGGGCAATCTGCTATCGGTACACCAACGTCAGATTGTACCAGGCAAATTTCCCTGCCCCAGCTGCAGCAGGGCTAAAAGAAGTTTGCTCCCAGCCATCCACATGCCCAGCGGTTGATTGCTAGCTTGGCTAAATTGCTAGCACTTCAACTGTTGCCTTTTCAGTTGGTAGACTCTGCCCACTTCCATGAGTTTGTGGAATGTGCGGTTCCTCAGTGGCAGGTTCCCAAACGTCACTTTTTCTCACGGAAGGCGATTCCGGCTCTCTACCGGCATGTGGAAGGCAATGTCTTGGCCTCGCTGGACAGGGCGGTCAGTGGTAAGGTGCATATTACCGCTGACTCATGGTCCAGCAGGCATGGACAGGGAGGTTACCTATCTTTCACGGCACTTTGGGTGACTCTTCTGGCAGCTGTGAAGGATGCAGGACAAGGTGCAGTAGTGTTGGAGGTTGTTCCACCAGTACACCTCCAAAATGCTACTACTGGTGATTATGACACACCTCTCTCCTCCACCCCCTCCTCTTCTTCTTCCTCCATGGTCTTTTCCTGTGCTTTGTTCTCTGAACCAGCGGTGCTCTGTAGGCGTTCAAGGGGCTACGCAGTACGCAGGCCAAAAGATGCCATGCGGTGCTTGAGCTGGTGTGCTTGGGGGACAGGAGCCACACTGGGGCAGAGATTCTGTCAGCTCTGCAGGGGCAGGCTCAGAGGTGGTTGACGCCACTCCAGCTTCAGCCAGGAATGGTGGTTTGCGACAATGGCACCAACCTCCTCTCCGCCCTCCAACAGGGACAACTGACCCATGTGCCCTGTTTGGCTCACGTCCTTAACTTGGTGGTGCAGCGGTTCTTGGGCAGGTACCCGGGCTTACAGGATGTCCTGAGGCAGGCCAGGAAAGTCTGTGTGCATTTCTGCCAGTCATATAATGCCAGTGCTCGGCTGGCTGACCTCCAAAAGGAATTTAACCTGCCCAAGAACCGCCTAATCTGTGACATGCCCACCAGGTGGAACTCAACGTTGGCCATGCTGCAGCAGCTGCACACACAGCAGAGGGCCATAAATGAGTACCTGTGCGACTATGGCACCAGGACAGGATCAGGGGAGCTTGTTTTTTTCCCCATGCCAGTGGGCCATGATCAGGGATGCATGCACTGCCTTGTCACCATTTGAGGAGGTCACGAGGATGGTGAGCAGTGACAGTGCATGCATCAGTGACACTGTCCCCCTTGTCTACCTGTTGGAGCATGCGCTGCATAGAATAATGGACAGGGCACTTGAGGCAGAACAGAGGCAGGAAGAGGAGGACTTCCTTAGCTCTCAAGGCCCCCTTTATCCAGACAGTGTTCCTGCGTGCCCGCCGATCACACAGGAAGAGGAGGAGGAGGAGGATTGTGTCAGTATGGAGCCTGGCACTCAGCATCAGCAGCACTCTTTAAGGTATCATTTACAGTCCCAAGAAACCCATGGACTTGTACGTGGCTGGGAGGAGGTGGCTACGGATCATGATGTCCTTAGTGACCCAGAGGATTCCGGACCAAATGCCTCAGCAAACCTACGCTGCATGGCCTCTCTGATCCTGCAAAGCTTGCGGAAGGATCCTCGTATTCATGGTATCAAGGAGAGGGATTGTTACTGGCTGGCAACCCTCCTTGATCCACATTACAAAGGTAAGGTTGCGGACCTTATCTTGCCATCGCAGAGGGAGCAGAGGATGAATCATCTTCGGGAGGCCTTGCAGAAAGATCTGTGCAACGCGTTCCTAGAGACTGGGAGGTTACAAACTCCTGTTCCTGGACAACGTGTTGCTGAGGCTTCGGTCAGTCAAAGAAGGAGTGGTGGAGAAGGTGGCGGTCTGACCGATGCATTCAGACAATTTTTTAGTCCGCAGCCCCAAGGTATGATCGGTTCCAGCAACCATCGCCAGCGTCTGTTTTACATGGTGCAGGAATACCTAGGGGCAAGATCTGACTTGGACACCTTTCCCACCGAAAATCCTCTGGGTTACTGGGTTTTGAGGATGGATCACTGGCCAGAGCTTGCACAGTATGCAATTGAGCTACTGGCCTGTCCTGCATCCAGCGTTCTTTCGGAACGCACATTCAGTGCTGCTGGAGGCTTTGTAACCGATCACAGGGTGCGTCTGTCCACCGACTCGGTCGATCGACTGACCTTCATAAAAATAAATCAGTCTTGGATCACCACCAGCTACCAAGCACCTGATGCTGATGTAACCGATGTTTAACAGGGGTGTGTAATTACAATTTTTGATGCAATACTTTGCAGCAGGGCTCGTTCCTGCGCTCCAACTAGAGTATCTGTGAGAGGTTGCAGTGTTGTGGCACGGCACCAGTGCCTAAGGCTCAATTTTTCAGCCCCTGTTTAACAGGGGCGTGTAATTACAATTTTTGATGCAATACTTTGCAGCAGTGCTCGTTTCCTGCGCTCCAACTAGAGTATCTGTGAAGGGTTGCAGTGTTGTGGCACCAGTGCCTAAGGCCCAATTTTTCTGCCCCTGTTTAACAGGGACATGTAATTATAATTCTTGATCTAATATTTCACAGCAGGGCCCGTTTCTGCGCCCACCAAGAGTAACCGTGAGGACTTACAGTGTTGTGGCACCAGCACCACCACCACCAAAGGCCCAATTTTTCAGCCCCTGTTCAAAAGGTGCATGTAATTACAATTCTTGATCTAATATTTCACAGCAGGGCCCGTTCTAGCACCCACCAAGAGTGACTGTGAGGACTTATGGCCCGTACACACGGTCGGACTTTGTTCGGACATTCCAACAACAAAATCCTAGGATTTTTTCCGACGGATGTTGGCTCAAACTTGTCTTGCATACACACGGTCACACAAAGTTGTCGAAAAATCCGATCATTCTAAACGCGGTGACGTAAAACACGTACGTCGGGACTATAAACGGGGCAGTGGTCAATAGCTTTCATCTCTTTATTTATTCTGAGCATGCATGGCACTTTGTCCTTCGGATTTGTGTACACACGATCGGAATTTCCGACAACGGACTTTGTTGTCGGAAAATTTTATATCCTGCTCTCAAACTTCGTGTGTCGGAAAATCCAATGGAAAATGTGTGATGAAGCCTACACACGGTCGGAATTTCCGACAACCAGGTCCTATCACACATTTTCCGTCGGAAAATCCGACCGTGTGTACGAGGCATTACAGTGTTGTGGCACCAGCACCACCACCACCAAAGGCCCACATTTTCTGACCCTGTTCAACAGGAGCATGTAATTACAATTCTTGATCTAATATTTCACAGCAGGGCCCGTTCCTGCGCCCACCAAGAGTAACTGTGAGGGCTCTCAGTGTTGTGGCAACACCAACACCTAAGGCCCCAATTTCTGCAGAGTATATAGGGCAGGCCCCTAGTTTCAAACATCCAACTTACAAACGACTCCTACTTGCAAACGGAAGGAGACAACAGGAAGTGAGATGAAATTTACCCCTAGGAAGGGAAATTCTCTCCTGTAAAAGTTAATATGGGAAAAACGTGTCTCCTCTCCACTGATGCTTTATCAACAATCCTTGTTTCACTAAAAACCCCAAATTGTCAAAAAACATTTGTCATTGGGACAGAAAGTGAGGTGAAATCTTCTGAAGAGGTGCACAGACAGCAAAACAAATGTCACAGGGGTGATAACCCTTCCCTATGTTTTCCAAAAAGCTTAAAATAGATTTTTTGGCTTGAGCTACACTTTAAGAATGTACCAGTTCAAAGTGACAAACAGATATTACTTAACAACAAACCTACAGTCCCTGTCTTGTTTGCACCGCCTGTATACTGCTGTTCAGAGTATATAGGGCCTGGGGGCCCCACACCTTTTCTTTTTTTTAATTTGGGTGCGGGGTTCCCCTTAATATCCATACAAGACCCAAAGGGCCTGGTAATGGATTGGGGGGGTACCCATGCCCTTTGTCTCACTGATTTTCATCCATATTGCCAGGACCCAACATTACATTAAAGCCGCAAACAGTTTTAAATGACTTTTATTCCTTTAAAAATGTCATTTTGTTCAGGGACTGTTCTAAGCACGCGCAACTTTACAGGCATACAATAGACACCCCCAGGTATGATATTTAAAGGAATATTTCACTTTTTTTTTTCACTTTAAGCATCATTAAAATCACTGCTCCCGTTTTTAAAACTTTTTTTTGCATTGATACATGTCCCCTGGGGCAGGACCCGGGTCCCCAAACCCTTTTTAGGACAATACGATGCAAATTAGCCTTTAAAATTAGCACTTTTGATTTAGAATGTTTGAATCCCATAGACTTCAATGGGGTTCTAAAGTTTGCGCAAATTTTCGGTCCGTTCGCAGGTTCTGGTGCGAACCAAACCAGCAGGGTGGTCGGATCATCCCTACACCCTACTACTATTTATATAGTGGTATTACTATCCCAGTTAAATGTGACATTTTCCCACTCAGGCTGGTTGTTAGTATAGTACCCTCATAGTTAGGCTGCTATGTATATTTAATTGTTGGCTCCTACTGTAGCCAGAGGAGCAGTGATTGTTTAGTTTGGTCTGTTCAGGCATTAGGAAGCTTGGAGATTGATTGCTTCCCCCTGCCCCTAGAAGAATATTCTTGAGCTTATGGAGGGAGAATTCAAATGACCGGCCTGCATATTGAGCAGGGCCTAGCCAATCCCTGTGGGGGTGTGACATGTTGGTGGTTGGGAGCCCTGAAGTGATTGCTTTTGGTTTAGTGAGCTGAGAGGAGGGGATTGCTTGCCCCTGTCACCCTTGGGAACGGATGCTGAGTTACTCACAAGAGGCTGCACCCATAGACTGATCCTGTTCCAGGATTGTGTGAGTAGAGCAACCTTTATGGACCAAAGCTACTTCATGGTTTCCAGCCATAAATCTATAGACTGTTTCAGTCTAGCCATATCTGTTCTGCAAGCTACTTCATGGCACCCAGTCATTAACATATAGACTGTTCCAGCCTACCTGTTCCTCAACCTACTTCATGGTCCACAAGTGTGAGGCTATAGACTGTTCCAGTCTACCATTACCTGTGCTAACACCTACTTCATAGTCTACAGCAGTGAGGATATAGACTGTTCCAGTCTAGCTGTTACTTGTGCTGCTGTTGTTAAGAGAAAAGTGTCCTCCCTTTCTACAAGCAAATAAAATGTAAAAAGACATCCCCTATACCAGTGGTTTTCAAACTGTGGCCTGGGAGCCAGATGCAGACCTTTGCCTTCTTTTATCTGGCACTGTTTCATCCACAGATACCAACTATGGGGTGTAATTCCCCCCCCCACTGACACCAATAAAGAGACACAGTTCCTCCCAATTACACCAACGATGGGCATAATTCCTCCCACCGACACCAACAGTGGGGCCCAAAGTCACCAAGGATGTAGCACAATTACTCCCACTGAAAAAAACAACAGGGCATTATTTTTTCCCACTGACGGACCTTTTCTACTCCCAATGGCCACAGCCCAGCCCCCCTTAAGTCTGTAGGATGCAAAACTGACCCTTTGTTTACAATGTTTGGAGACCCCTGCCCTAGTCTGTTCCACGTGCTGGAGTGAACAGACTGTTGCTGTGTACTTGGTTGCCTCTGCAATGTTTTGGGAAAGAACCTGTAACTTTTCAGCTGCCCCTGTGGGGATACCACTACATTGGAAAGCCAATGGATGCAGGCATCCTACTAACCAGTGACTTGTCCACAGCTGTCAGCAAGTAATTCCCAGCTGACAAGTGAATGTAAATAAAGGGGTGAGGATAGTGTAGATACCCTTTAACCACCTCCCACCCAGCCACTACACATATATGGCCGGGTGGGCACTTCCTCCTTCTGAGTGGACATTTAGGAACGTCCCTCAGGAGAAGGGGGATAGCGCACATGTGCCAGTGGTGCGATCCCGATGCGCTCGTGTCACCCAGACATTGGCAGGAGGGCTCTGTGATTGGCCCTCCTGATCACATGACGGCTGTGTCCAATCACAGCCATCATGTGATGTAAATAGAGAGCCAGTTGCTAGGTGATCGGCTCTCCTCTCCTCACACGGAAGTTGTCAGTGAGTAGAGAAGAGCCAATCGCTGAAGCCAGCCAGTGATCAGTGAATATGAGCTGTTTTTTACAGCTTTTTACACACTGATCATCAGCCCAGTGTCCCCACACATGTCCCCACACAATGTAAAATCACAATGTTCCCAAAATAGTGTCCCCAAAGCACTGTCCCCACACACATGTCCCCACACAGTAAAAACACCTGTCCCCCACATATGTAACAGTAAAATTATATGTCCCAATGATCATCTGCACACATATGTCCGTGATCACACAAACCAATTATTATACACTTAACGGGATTTTCTTTTACCAAAGACATGTAACAGAATACATTTTGGCTTAAATTTATGACAAAATTAGATTTTATTGGATTTCTTTTAAAACAGAAAGAAAATATTGTTTTTTTTTTTAAATTTCCACTCTTTTTTCGCTTATATCGCAAAAAATAAAAAACTGATTTGTGAATTATTACCACCAAATGAAAGCTCTATTTGTGTGAACAAAATGATAAAAATTTAATTTGGGTACAGTGTTGCATGACCGCACAATTCTGATTGAAAGTGCAAGAGCGCTGAAAGCTGAAAATTGGCCTGGAAAGGAAAGGGGCGAAAGTGCCCGGTATTGAAGTGGTTAAAGCCCCGTACACACGATCTGAAAATCGGATGACAGATCGTCAGAGTTTTTTTGCATGCTAGTCTCATATCGAACATGAAGAGTTTACTAAAGTTACGAAAATTCCCATACAACAGAATAAAAATCAGAAGTGATGTCATGTGTTGTAGTGTATTTGTATTGTATTTTCAAACTACAACTGTACTAATTAAATGAAAATTGTACGATCTGGTAACATACGAGAAAAATTTCCGTGCTTGTCCGATCAGATAATATCGGATGAACTGTCATGTGATCGGCTCTCGAAAGCTCTGTACTAACAATCTGATTATCGCACGATCAATTCAAAAGCAGTATTTTTCATATGACTTTTGGATCGTGTGTATGAACCTTAAATCTGGTATTGATTTTTCAGGGACCACATGAAAAAAATAACCACAAAACAAAAGGCATGGGGTTACCCCAAACTCTATAGAAAACTGTTATATGAGCATGCAGCCTGTCAGGTCAGGAAGGGGTGGGGACGAATGTGCACCCAGTCCCCTCCGAAAACCATACCAGGCCACATGCCCTCAACTTAGGGAGAGTACCTTGCCAGGGGGACCTCCTTGGCAAAGAACCATGTCCCCCTGTGAGTTTGGTGGTTTCAGGGGGCTGCGGGTGTTTACTGGAATCTGGAAGCCTTCTTTAAAAATAAGGAGGCCCCCAGATACTGGGATATAGTACATAGTACTTCTACTTTCACAAAGAAAAGATGTAAATAGGTGGCCTTATCTTGTAACTCCTGAAAACAAATTGAGACTTGTGTATTGGGCTCAGATCCTAAACGTCTATTGAGCCTCCACGTCTTATGTCAGCATCATGATACACATGATATGGACACCCTAATAACTACATCCAGAGTTTGGAATTCAATTATACAGCCTTCAAAAGGTACTTCCCAATCTGCTTTACGGCACATACCACTACTGACTC